>NC_135308.1:158902835-159507210 GCF_048772815.1 Callospermophilus lateralis
GCCCAGCATGGTATGATATGGCCAGCAGAGAACATAGCAGTGTCAGTGGCTGAGTGGCAGGAGTCTGGGGGACAGGAAGTAGAGAATTCTCTCACAGCCCTGTGCACAGTCAGCACAGTAACAGGGTTTGGGGTCCAGGGATTGGGCACCAGGGGTGAAGCATAGGAGGGTTTGGGGGAGATGTAGCCTGGAGGGACAGACAGAGAAGCTTTCTTTCCTAGACGATACTAGTTATGATCTCAAAATCATGTAAAACCCCCAAATCCAGAAACCATAGGAGAGCACCACGACAGATTTCAGGTAAATCCAGTAAGAAGGAAGTTAGGAGCAAAGCAAGAATCCCACTTACTAGAACTGGGATGCCTTCCCGCCAGGCCAGCAGCAGGGGTGACCTAATGCAAGGTCAGCTAAGTCACATCCAATGAGCTTCTTAAATCCCTGAGTCTACAGCATGCTTGGCTTGCAAGAAGCGGTCAAGTGCTTCTAGCTATGGAGGAAGATGGACAAGAAGCAAGCCAGGAGCTGACCCTGGCCCCTGCAAAACTACAGGATAAGGAGCGGAACAGAACTGGGGAGGTCCTTCAGGTCATTTTTCTCCTGCAGGGCACCTAAATCATTTTCAAAAGGTTATCTACTCTCAACTTTAAAATTTCCAGAGAAAGATTTCTTAAGGACCCATTGGTACCTTATAATCCATCTAAGTCAAAACTGCTCCCCTACCCCTGACCCCATCCCCCTCATTGGGCCGAAAGCTGGCTTTCCTTCATCGCCTTACAACCCACGATGGGGAAGAACACCATGCGCCCTCTGCCACTGCCACGCACGAGCTTCTCTCTCCAGGCTGCGAACCTACACTCCGCAGCCATGTCCCTCTGAGAGGCTCTCCACCCTTTCATCCCTCTGTTCTCCTCTGGGTCTGCTCTGAGTCTTGCCTGCTTAGTTACCACCTAAATGTATGTATTAAATATACGCTGTGTGTAGACTGCTCTCCAAGCAGGAAAAGCGAAGAAGGGAGAACATGAGAACACTCACAGCTTTGGCGGTCTCATTAGTCTCTTTCTTCTTTCTCCAAGGAGTTGTCGATCTTGGACAGGTTTACATTCTGGCCGGAGCAATATTCTTTAGGCTAAGTTCCACTGAAACCTTTTGGTTGTCTGGCAAATGTTTTCACTGTGACCCTCACCTGAGGATAAAAGGGTACACTACCATCTGAAATAGCTCTGATGTAAATTTAGCTGTAAATAAAACTGGGATAAATGCATTTGTTCAGTTCCAGAGAAGATGCTCTGTGTGGATTTTGTTTCAAATGGATGGCAAAGGGAATTTATCCAACTGAACTCACTCGCTTTTCTGTAAGTGGATTAATTTCATTTCACATCGTGTCTCTAAGCAGGAGAGTAAGCTGACTCTCGACAGCCTAAATGGATATGTTGATGCTGCCGACATCAGTAAGGTTTATTCCAACTAAATTGCAACAATAATGGTGTCCTGGTTGTTTTCCCTTCTAGAAAGTAATTGTCAAGGTGTGACAGTTTAGGAAGTGCTGTGAAAAATTGTCTATTAATAATACAGTAGCCGGGGTACTATAGGATGAGAGAGAAGACAGAGATGTCAAATGAGAGGGACAATCCTCCCTTCCTAGTTCCTGAACCAGTTCTTTGCTCCCCAACATGGTTTCAAAAATTATTTTCTTCTTCTATAAGCATGATCTGAATTTTCTGACTTGTGTTGCACACGGTACTGTTCATGTTAGTCACCCAGCCCCACTGGGCCAGAAGGGCACTGACTCTGTGCACCCCCCTAAGCCCACCACATCTCTGGGATCTCCCTGCCACTGTGCGTTCGTCTCTTGGCTCTGCATCCCTCTTGATTTCCAAAGCCACCATCCCATTGTCCTCCTGGAACGCTGCATCTCTGTCTATACTGGGGCCTTCTCCTTTCATTTCTTCCCAATTGCTGATTTTATCCTGTCTCCTGCTTCTAACACAATAAGGCGGCGAGTAGCTTCTATAACTACTAGTTACTTTCAAAGGAAATCACTCCTGGAGATGAGCCCCGTGGTGTCACAGGGCTGTTACATGGAGCAAATGTAATAATGGGTATGAAAAAGCAATTCGTAAATGGCAACATACTCTCCAAAAGTAAATTATGACTATTATATGATTTTAGGGTTTAAAAGGCAGCTGGATGATATATAAAAATTCAGTAAATCTCAGGAACACAGTTGAAATAGAAAATTAGAAAATTTGGGGCATTCACCCTTCCAACTTAATAAGCAGAGGCTTCTCAACATATTTTACAGCCTAAACACACCCCATAAGCTCTGTTCTGAGGACAGTGTCTGCTGTCCAACCTGGCATTGCTCAGGTCACCTTCCAAACTCCAAGCCAACCTTCAAGGGCTAGCCTCAAACCCACACCTTTTTCCCAAGACAAGAGAAATTTCTTTTTCCCAGGCACACATGTCAGTCTTATTTTAGAATTATTTCTGTTGGTTTTGTTCTCCTGAATCGACCATTAACCCCTGAGGGGCAGGCAGGACCGTCTTAGCACCTATAAGCCTACACTCCCAAAGAGGCTTACTGCACCAGCATGAATGGAAGTAAATAGAAACAACAACTCAAATTAGAGTGGTCAGAAGAGAAACAAGAGAATGCTCCAGACCAAAAGTGTCCTACAGATGTCTTGTCCCAGAGGCTAGCCTCAGATTTGGAAGGCCTTTCGTGAGCATTTGCAGGACCTCTCTGAAATGGAACAGGGCCTATTAAATAGGCTCATAAAAATCCTCTGAATGATGAGTGGTGGGTTTATTATTGTCCTCTGTAGTTTTCTGTGCATTTAAACATTTTGGTTTTTTAAAAATATTTATATTTTAGTTTTAGGTGAATATAATATCTTTATTTTACATTGATGTGGTGCTGAGGATTGATCCCAGTGCCTCATGCATGCTAGGCGAGCGCTCTACCACTGAGCCACAACCCCAGCCCTGAAACATTTTCTTTTTTTAAATGAACACAAGAACCCCCATCAGATCTAAAAGTTAAAGTTGAATAAGTTTCATTATAACTTGATTTTCAGTCTAAAAGTTTTCCTATCATTTGAATTATAAGTCATCCTTCACTTCCCAGCTGATTTGGACTTTATCATCTAAATATGGTGCCGGTGAAATATGAGTTCTTAGACTTTCACACCACGCAGCTTCACGGCATCCATATCAAAAAGAACTTGCACAGAGTATGAGGCTCTTGGAGGAGGAAAAGTACTTTAAAAAAAAAAAAAAAACAACAACAACAGATAACAACGTTTTTCTATACCTTTATTTTATTTATTCATTTTCATGTGGTGCTGGGGATCCAAACATGCTAGGTAAGCGCTCAGCCACTAAGCCACAACCCCAGCCCCCCCACCCTCCACCCCGCCCCCCAGGAAAAGTACTTTTTAGCACATTAAAACAAAAATCTTTGAGCTGTTTTATTATTTTAATACTTTAGCAAAGAAATGATTTTTTTTCCAGGTGACTTTTTGAGGAATCATCTTTAGAACAATTAACCATGGAGGAATTGTCAAGTATGTAATAGGTGTTCAAATAAATGTTTTTTAAAAGGTCAAGCCCTTATAAACAAAAGATAACTGCAGTCATTTAAAACAGGAGCAAGGGGTATTGTTTCTTATTGCTTCTCTTAGGTATTCAATAGAAATCTTTTTTAAAACAATTTTTAATGGAAAGCTGGGGAAAAGATCAGACAGTTTACAGGAAACTGTCCTGTGGAGAGCAGATTGTAACTATGTTGGTGACAATGTGATCCACAGTGGTGTGAGGGATTTATTGTCATTGAGGATGGAAGCTATGTGGTGACTGTGACAGAGGACTAGCTCAGAGCTCCTGCCCATGCCAAGCTCCTTAGCATCACTCTGCTCTTTCATCTGTGGCCTGAGGCCCCCCTCAATTATTTCATGTGCTGCAGTCTTGGCACAGACCCCACTTCATAACTGCAGCCAACTTCCCCAACAACAGGCCTCGGCCCCTTCACCTGCCAGAAGCTTCTTGTTCTGAGAACTTCCCCTGGAATCCCGGGTTTGCAGTGATTGAAAAGGGAAATAGCTATCTTTGTAGACTTAAATAAGGGGTCTTGCACAAAACCACTCAAACTCATCCTTAAGACATGCTAATTTCTCTTTTCTCTCTCTTTGATTGAACTGTTGACCTCCTGGCTGTGTAACTAGCTATTACCTCAGGTGTGTTTGGAACGTTTTACCCTAACCATTCTAAAAGGTAATTAGCATCGCCCTGCTGTAGTTGAAGCTGGTCCACTGGGGCTGAGATCTCCCTAGATGGCACAAAGACAGCAGAATTGTGAATGTTCTGGGCTCAAAAAAAAAAAAAAATTAAAAAGTCCCTAAGAAAACCCCATGACATGGAGGGGGAAATTCAAATCATTGATGTTGCAGACCCTCTTTTGGACCCACATAAGTTGTAGAAGGATCTAAACATAGAGGGGTTTGTAATTCTTCTATTTAAAAAATGAAAGCAGTTCTGTTTTCTTAGAAGTCTGCTTATGCAACGTGGCATCTATCACAGTCCTGGGTTGACCAGACCCCAAACTACCTTTTGGAGACATGGCTTTAACCCCCTCAAGAAATGGGTGGCATTTTAAGGTGATCTCCCACTTATCCTTGCAATGACAGATGGTATAGAGAATGAGCATATTCTCTAAACAGCAGTATGTTTAGAGGAGACTAAAGGGGAGACTGAGGCCCAAAGAGGCCCTGTCACTCATGCGTTGTCACAGTTCTCCTTGAACCATCCCCATCCCTCCCACTAGAGAAGGAGCTCTTAGTTTTCGGCATTGAAACCACCTCGTGCTGCCTTTTCAGCTATTTCACTACTTGCTTCTAAGTTTGGAATCAACCTCAACTACTATGAAATCTTATATGAATAGCAACAGATTGCTTCATTCCTGGGATCCCAGAAGGTCTAGCTCACTACAGAGCCCTTCAGATGCCCCACTTGGGCTCTGAAGAATTCAAACTATAGGGCTGGGGATGTGGCTCAAGCAGTAACGCGCTCGCCTGGCATGTGCAGGGCGCTGGGTTCGATCCTCAGCACCACATAAAATAAAATGAAGATGATGTATCCACTGAAAAAAAAATGAAAAATAAATATTTAAAAGAATTCAAACCATTGGGAAAGAACCCACCCGACTCTGCCATTCCCCTCGTCCTTCATTCTAGAATGTGCTTTAATATGCAGAGTCGTATCACATAAACAAACATTCCTTATTATGACAATAACATCTTCCCTTAATTGCAAAAATATTTCTGACCTGGATTTATTCTTGTCATGGCTGTGCGAGCAAGCAGAGTCTTGTTTGCCTCTATAATTTATTAATAATGTATTAATTAGCTCCCCAGTGCTGCCCAAGCAAGGAACAGAGAGGATTTATCTAGATCATGAAAACTGAAACAAAGCTAACACTTTGTTAATTATGCTTTAAAGGCAGTTCCAGACATAAATAGTGTGGCGAAATTTAGGTCTAACTTTTGAGAGACTTTTGAGAAACATTTATTTAGCACCTACTATGTAGAAACTCAGAAAGGCCAAGAAGGCTAAGATATAAAATTGGCCAATTTAATTATGGTTAACATACAATAAAAAGTAAGGAAATAAAAGCATCTTGTTTTGATTTAATTTAATTAACTTAAATATATTAACTGGAACCATATGAAATTGAGAATATCCAACTTTTTTTTTAACCCCAAAAGTGGCAATTTCATATGATTCAACCTAACATGAAGATACTCTTGTCATATTGTACCAGCTCCTAAAACATTATAATTTTCATTTTCTTTCTGTTTTTTAAACTAACTGGTTCATTTCAAGTTGAAGTTGCATTATTAAAAATAAACAATACCAGAGGGTAAATACAGGTTGGAGAGTTGACTCCTATTTTTTACATGTAGACTCATAGATAACATGTGTTTTGTAGTTTCAAAGTTTCAGGTTTAATTAGATCCTTCTCTTGGTTCTGCTTAGAGTTACTGTCTCTGCTACCTGTCCTTTCTGCATGACATTTTCCAACTCCATTCTCAAGCAAAAGAATTGTCATCTTCTTATAAAACCATCATCTCCATCCCCATCTATCTGCAGAGGTGTTTAATTGCAGAACACTCCTCTTATTTTGAAATATTGCTCCATAGAGATTAAATCCAACATCCAGCTTTGCCCTGAATCACAGGTTACTAAGGAGTCAGAACAGGTGCCTGTACATGTATTTCACTAAATCCTTTCTCCCAGTTCCTTCAGTGTTTAACACATATTTACTAAACACCTATTTTGAGCAAGGGTTGAGTAGGTCATCTGACAAATAGGAATCATATCAATAAAAATGTGCACTTTCATAGAAAACAAGGTGATGCTGGCCATCCACAAGGCTCTGTCCACCTAATCCTATCCAAGGAGTTAAGAGCCATTGTTGCATCCATGTTAAAGATGAGAAAACTGAGGCCAAAAAAGTTAAGTAACTCCTAGAACTCGAATTCTTAACCAACCATCAGTAATCTATCTGGTTACTGTGGGGATGTTACAAAGCAAGAACTTTTTCTTAGACCATGAACTCAAAGAGTGACAAGTTGCAGCACCTTCTGACGCCCTGAGCTGGTAACTATCTACCCAGGCTTACCCGTGTCTAATGTCAAAGGACGTGTCCTCCTGGGACACTGTGTTCTCCCACCGGGGCCTACCTGCCACCGGCCCCTGGTGCATACAGGGACATGTGCTGCCTGGCGTATTCTTGCAGAATCACATCTGACCCCAGATCTTATCGCCACCCTGCTGCAGTCCAGGCACTATCAAGAAAACGACTGCTCCGCTCCTTCCCGTTATGCCCAATGTGTGAACACTGATAACGCATCGAAATTCAAAGAAAATCTACAAAAGCCATCTCAGTCAACCTGAGAAGTCTAATGACTCATTCACACCCTCTCATGGGGCTCCTGCCAGGCCGCCCTGGTTCTCCTGAACCAGCCCCAGGCCCCAAGTGCTTCAGCGCCCAGCAGACGTGAACTTCCTTGCTCGGGCATCGGAGCTGCCCCTGCTCTGTGCTGGCTGCAGCCCCTCTGCGTTTGCCCCCAAGGCAAGCTAAACAAGGTCATCTTGCAAAAAATTAACAGGGAAGAAAATGCTGGCTCTTCAGGCCCCGAGTAGTTCCATCACTCTGGAGGTAAAAATCACAATATCTAAATATGATTCGATTTATGTCAGGTCTTATAAACACACGCACACATGTGTATGGGGAAACTGTGCATGTCCTGACAGCCCAAGGCAAAAAGAACAAAACAACTTACTGTCTCATTAGAAACACAAGACCTGGTAGGCCAAAGCACCAGGATAAAAACAGAAAAATGAGCCCAGTGCAGTAGTGTGCTCTTCTAGTCCCAGCTATGTGGGAGGCTGAGGCAGGAGGATCGCCTGCACCCAGGAGCTGCAGACCAGCCTGGACAACATAGCAATAAAAAACAATTTAAAAAGAAAAAAAAAAAAAAAAACAAGCAAACCAGGGGGCTTTAACTTCTAGACACACCACACACACACACACACACACACACACACACACACATACACACACACATGCGCGCGTAATAAAAACTGCAAAAGAGCTAGATGCCCCAGCAATGACAGACTATTAGCATATCCAAGGATTTTCTTTTCTAAACTAATCACATGAACCTACTAAGCTCTTTTGAGCTTGTCTTTGGGCCTCTGTCCATGGAGGCCTGCCTCTAATCTAGGCTCTAACAAGGCAGAAAGCAGAGTAAGAGGGAGGAAGGGTGCAGAACCAGCCAGTCCAGGTTATAATTTTAGTCCTACTATTTACCAGCTGTGTGATCTGGGTAAGTTTCTTAACCACCCTGTGCCTCATCCGTAAAATAGGAATAATAAAATGAAAGACAGCATTCATGAGTTCTGTGGAGATTAGATGACATAATAGGATGTTCGGGAACAGTGCCTGATTCTAATAAGCCCTCAACCTAGGAGAGTTATTCCTGATAGTGACTTGAAACAGATCCACACATCCCATTAGAAACTAGTGAGTTCTCATTTTTAACTTAAATCTTGGAAACACTTCAATCTCATTTCTTCATCTTTTGTGTTTATAGAGAAAAAGAGATGTTTAGCCATCCTTGAAGTACGATCTTTCCTTTCATTAAAAACCATTATTAAGTCCCTCCAAGTTTCTTTCCTGCAGTAAATGATCCAGATTCCTTAATGGGTCTGTTTTACATGCTTTAATCATTTATTTGAACTTCTCAACCAGCTACAGATGCAATATACAGAGAAATGTTGTCAAAGAAAATGTGACTTTGAAATTCCTTATCCTCTGTGGCCCATGAACACAAATGTTTAAAACTCACTCTTACTGAGAGCAAAGTTGAGCTCTTTACTTACCATATTGGTCAGTTGGTGAAACTCTGTCATATTGCGATAGCCACCTAGGTCTCAGATGTGTTATTTGGCATGAGCCAAACCAGAAGAGACCATAGATCATTCATTCATTGAACATTATTGAGTACCTGCTGTATGCCAGGCATTGTGCTATGCTCCAAGATTACAAATAAGATACTGTTTACTTAGAGGAGCTTATAACCTGGGAACGAGGACATGAATGTCAACAAATCATTGCAACTGTCCTCCCACTAGATTCTGTCTTCAATTAAGAAGGTGAGACAGGACATCCAAGGGAAGAAGAAGGGGGATTAAGGTCAGGGAAGGCTTCATAGATAAGAGGATGGTAGAGCCACATTAAAGGACTTTTAGAAGTAGGGGAAAAGAGAGAGGACACTCGAGGAAGAAGAAACACCTAGGGTCACTTCCTATGTCCTCTGGCCTGGTGAACTTATATGAGTGGGGCTGGTGTGTCTGAGGCCCAGGGTCCAGGAGAGGCACAGAGACACATGCTACCCAGGTAGCCAGGGCCAGACCAAGAAGGCTAGGAGCAAGGAGGGAGTGGAAGCAGAGGTGTGGCCTGATGCAATCTGTTTTACACAGAGCACCCTGGGATCGATGGGGAGAGGACAGTGGGTGTTTGAGCCTAGAGTCAAGGAAGAGAAATTGGGTGTTGGGGCCATGGAGAGAGATTACCAAGTCTGCCCACAGGAAAGGGTGAGGGAAAGAAGGACATCTGTTTAAGGTAAATTTAAAAGGCAGTGTTTAGCCTGGTGCAGTGGCTACATGCCTGTAATCCCAGAGACTTGGGAGGCTGAGGCAGGAGAATTGCCAGTTGGAGGCCTGCCTTAGCAACTTAGACTCAGTCTCAAAATAAAAAATGAAAAAGGGGGGCTGGGGAAATATTTCAATGATGGAGCAAACTTGAGTTAAATCCTCAGCACAAAAATATAAATATAATTAATTAATTAATTTTAAAAATATAGTGTTTTAATTTAATGAGTCTCTTATTAGCGTGGAATGCCAGATTTGGGAAAGGAAGAAAAGATAGGGTGGATTCCAGAAGGAATTCCCAATTTCTGGTGTCAATGATCCTACCATCTAGTGCTCTAATGGTAAGCAAATACAAGTGGGCACAAATCCATCTCCCAGAAACACACCTTGAAGACACATATCCTACTGAAGGTAGAGGGAAAGCCAGCTTCATGTGCCAAGAGCAGTATTATTTCTACTAACTATTCCTTTTAAAATACCCCTTAATACATGTGACACATACAAGCTAAGCTAGGCTAACATTCAAGTAAGATTCTTAATTTTTAATGTTCTGACATTAAGTTTTAAAATACAACAACATGTTGATGGTATTTCAGTCATCTGTGCTGAGGGGAGTGTGTATTTATTTATCCCCCCCCACACACACACACACATATACATGCTCCTTGAGGTCAGGGGCTTTGACTCTTATCCCCAGTTGCATCCCCAGCACCTAAAACCATGCTTGACTCCTGGTAGAGGCTCAATCATACTTGTTGAGTAAATGAATGAATTTCCACGTGGGCAAAAAGGAAACAGTCGTTTATTTCAGTAATTAGGGAAGAAAAGGGAAAAAACAAAACACCAACAACAAACAAACCTGAGTTTAAAACAGTTTTTCACAAAAAGATCCAATTTGCAAAAATGAAGCTGAAGTTTAGACGTTCTCTTTCTCCCTGCGGCTCTACTTCAGGGAAAAAATCACGGCTGCCAGCTTAGCTGATGGCTTCAACTGCCCAGTTACAAATTCCGCACAGTTGTACATATTGGCAGAGCTCTGCTTCCTTAAATGCCGTCGGGCCAGGGAGGAAATAGTGACTTTCCTTATTGATTTAATGCCAGTTCCTCTTTTGTGAAAAATTCCGAGTGCTGCTCACTGGCACACATACCACGAAAACTGAACATTGGGCCCAGAAATTAAGTCAGTCATTTGGGTCTCTCTGCAGCCACGTGGGGTGAAGCCATTCCTGCTTGCAGGCTGGCGCGGGCCATGGTTGTGCCTGTAAACTTAGCACCGTGGGTGTCCCTGTGGTGAATTGCTCGTAGGCTCCTTTTGATCTGTGAAGAAGCTCATTCTTGGATGAACTTGAAGCTCTCAAGAAACACATGTAAAATACTGTTGATGGCTCGTGGGAGAGATGCTTCGTATTCTCCTTTTTCCAAAACCATCACAGCAAACCGCTCTCTCTAAGGTTCCCACTTTCTCAAGAAGAGGAAGGGGGAACAAAAAAGTCCTTTAGGCTGCAGGCTTCTGATGAGGAGGAGGGAAAGAGAACCATGATAACCATCGTCAAACTTTCCATGGATTTTATTCAATGCTCTCCAAGAGGCGACAGGGTCGAAAACCCACTTGCCAGCAAATATTTACCTTGAGTGGGACCCTGTGTGAGGTTCATAGGCTACAAAGATGGGTACAGCTTGGTTCCTATGCTCTGTGGCTTAGAAATAAACTGGAGAAACAAAATATCAACCACACCATGAACAACATGGTCAGTAAGCGCTGCTCAGGAAAAGGACGGGTAACCAGACAGCAGCCCTAAAGGAGATGGACTTTGAATTTGAGTTGAGGGAGCATTCATGGATGCAGTGTCCAGGTGCCCCACATGGTGGAAGTGAGGGTTGTGGCCAGCAGATTGGGGATGACTTTAGTTTCCCCTCTGAGGATATTGGACTTGGTTCTAGAAGTAAAGTAAAATTTTTAAGCAGAAAGGATGCAAGATTTAGAGAAGGTAAATCTAGCAGAGGTGCTTATTCAGACACAAGATCATGAGACCCTGACCCAGGTTGGGAGTGGTGTCTGCATCATGCGGTACGTTCCTGTGGGTACTTCCTAAGGAGTCATAGGAAATTGCACCTCTCCATGCCCAGCTGCCTCCTCCCTGAAGGACAGTGATGCTTGACACTAGGTGCTGCTTGGAACTAGACTGACTCCTTTAGAACCCTGTGGTGTGTAGACGGACAGGCCTGGGTGTGGACAATATGTGAGCCCCACAGTCCCAACAATGTGGATTGTAAAAGCCGGGAAGAATCACAGAGCCCTCGTAGTCTACCTTCACTTGCTCAGATTCACTCCTTGCTCAGTTCATCCCACTGGTAGATGACTGGTTCCAGGCACCCCTCAGGTCTCCTCCCTGCACTCTAGCAGGGCTCCTGAGGCAGTCCAGATTCTGCTTTGAGGTGTGTGTGTAAATTCTGGAGGAATCCAGAAGCATTTTGGACAAATGAAGGAGTTGCTCATTTGCTTGCCCAAATTGAGAGAGCTGGGGCTCCCCTCTTTTGCCCTATTCTAAGGCCCTCAGGTCCATTCCCTGCAGAGTCCCCATCTCACCTCCGCTAGCTCCCTGCCTCACTGCCTTCCTGAGCTCCCCTTTCAGATCTGGCCTCCTGCTGTGGATTGTGCTGTCCTCTTGTCTGGAATCTTGTGTGTCCCTCACCCCAGGACACCCTCCAAGACCTCAGTCCCTTGCTTAGCTGGACAGAGTTCTCCCTCCTTGGAGCTCCATGCTGCCGGGCACAGGGCTCTGTCACAGGGTCTCCTTGCCTTATAATTGCCTGTCTGTGTTTGCCCCACATCCCTCAGTTGAGAGCCCCCTGAGGGCAGGGCTGTAGGTATTCATCGCTGAACACAGCACCTAGCACAGTGCCTGGTGTCTACCAGACATTCAAGTGTCGGATGAAGGAACGACAGTTGCCTATCTGTGCCTTCTTGGTGCATTTGTTCTTTTCATAAATATTTATTGAGTAATTACCTAGGATCTGCACTGTGTAGTTAGCCTTAAATGTCAAAATAAACCTAGGCACTCAAGTCCCAAATTATGCATGCATAAATTATGTATGTGGAGTGTTAACATGCACACGCAGCAGAGAGTGCGAGCATATCTACAAATACCAGAGCTAGCAAGCGCAGTAAACTGTGCGCCAGATGTCCCTGAAATTTACAGAGAACCAAGAACCAAAAATGACAGTTAGCTCCATAAACCCAATAAAAGGAAAAGGGGTGGGGGGTGCAAAAGAACAAACGAACCTCCAGCAGAAGGAAGTGGCTATGGTTTTCTCTATGTGCACGAGTGGGGGTGGGGAAGATTTATAAAGCATTCTATGCTGGGCAGGTTCGTGTAAGCCTGAGTTCCTCAAGGGCTGGCTCTTAGGAGCTGTTTGGAAAATTCATTGCCATGCATGAGTCGAGGGATTGCTTCTTATTCTGTTGGAAATTGTTAACGGGGACTGCATTAGCGACCCCTTATCGCTTTGCCTGATAGCGAGACAGCAGGTTCGCCCAAGCAATTCTGGAACCCTGATCACTGCCAATTAAGGAGCATTGTCTGGCTGACATGATCAAGTGAGTATAAATATATTTATCGTGATTGGAATGGGGAAGGGAGACGCAGAAAGATTGAGGCAGAAGCTGCCACCCGTTGCCTGGCTCCCGCCTGGATCAAACCCAGCATGTCACCCAGGGCTCAGCAAAGACGGTCACTGGCTTCCAGAGGTGTAATGCACAGTGGAGAGAATTCAGGACTAAAATCATTTTCCCCAGAAGGGGCCCTGTCTCTCCTCATTTTCCCTCTTCGCTTCTCTCTCTCTTTTTCATGTTCACTTCTGAAAAGAGAAGAGAAACCAGATGCGATGTTGAGCACATTTTCATTCTGTCCTGTCGGCCACGCTGCCCCCACTTAGCTTCTCTGCAGTTCAAAGTGATGGCAGGGAACACTGTGGCCTGGAGGCCCACCACCCTCTCTGTCGCGCATGTGCACGGATCCCTCCGGCCGTGGGTTTGTTTCATTACTGACTTGTGGGACTTTGGTGGGAATTCCTGTGATGTGTCTGGGAGCTGGGTTTGAAAGATCCAGATAAAAATAGTCTCCTGCAATGGACTGAATGCGGGAGGGATTTCTCACATTTAAACAGCTGAAAAAAGGAGGCGCATGTCAATCACATCTGGTGGCGTTCCTGTTGTCACACTGGAGAGCAGGGTCTATTTAAACAACTGCACAGATTGCAAAACGCAGGCTGTGTCTCCTGAGCCCCAAACAAATGGCCAGGGTCGGAGACGAATACCCAAATTGCATTATTGCAGGGGATATTGATGACAGAAGTCATGTCATGGCAGGGACAGTCAATCAAAGACATGACTTATTTTCTCACCCTTGACTATTTGATAGAGCTAAGCTGACTCCAGCTGTTTTTCCACCTCTGTCACATGCATGCTATTCATGCTATTCCCTTGAAAGCCACAGACGCTGCCCAGTGGTTATAACAAGGTAAAGAGGCTCTTCTCTCAGGCCTGTCCCCTTCAGCCTATAGTTTGTCTTTACCACTACAAATTGTCCTTGTGCCTATCTTCCTGAATCCACCAAACTTTATTTGATCACAGTTCACACAGATCCAGAACACAAAGACATTGGAGGCAAAATACAGGTGCCCAAAATAAGTGAGGGACTCAGGGAGGAGAAATGTCATTTATAGGGATTGCTTTGCCTCAAGGCATCCGGCCATCCAGATCCAACCGAATCCTGCTCAATTTTTTCTTCCTCCAGCTGCCCAGAAATTGTCAAGGCCAAACCCCTTTTACCAAGCTACCAGAAATATGTCTTTCCTTTGCTTTTTGAATCTTAATGGATGAAGCACCTGGTTTGTTTTTGGGTTTTGGTTTAGGGCTTTTTTTTTTTTTTTCCTGTCTACTGCTTCTTGCCAGATATGCTATTTTTTGAGAACCAGAGTTCATGTATCTCCAAGGGAAAAAGAAAGTCACTCAGTATTTACCTGTTAGCAAATTACCACTTGCTGTGAGAACACAGTGAGCTCTCTCACTGTCTGCTGACAAATGAGAATGGGTCATTCACCTGGCTGAACCGTGGCAGCTGGACAGTGCTCTTCGAGTTGGCTTAATTCTTTCTCATTGACATTTATTCCCTTGAAGCCAAGGGATTTCTCATTGCTCTCTTTGTTTGATTCTGATTTTGAGGAATGTGCCTAACTCCTTCAGGTCTGATTGTTTAGCAAGCAGATTCAGTTAAATCCCTGACACTTACTCAGGTGCCCTGGGTTCCTCTGAAATTCTCTTCATTTGAAAGCTGGGTGACCAAGTCACCCAGCTGAAAGCTAGCTCCCTCCTAAACTAGCGGTTTTCTGTTGTGTAGTCAGAGGCCCGATGTGACCATCTACCAAGAGCTCCTAGTTCCTAACTGAACCTTGTGTTTCACAGTCAGCAAGGCCAGGCTGCATAGCCAAACAAAATGCACATCTCTCTCCTGCGCCTCGTTGTCCTCATTGTAGATACTGATGGGGACCACAGACAGTCTGTTCGCCATAATGAGATAAAGCCAAGCAGACAATGAAGAGCCCCATCTAACCACATTGATACTGCTGGTTACCGGTGACGAGTCCTGCTCCCTCACATGCTGAAGGACAACACTAGAGAAGCAGGGTGAGGCAAGCATATAAAGCAGGGCTTATTTAAAAAGGGGTAGGTTTTATATATTTATAAGTGAGGAGGGAGAAGTTGCCTGGCTTTGGTACTATATAAGGGGGGCAGGGCATAGCTGGAATCCTGACATCCCAAGAAGCAAGGGTGTTTTGCCTTTTTATATGTCCTAGGCTTCATTTGTTCTACTGCACTCTTCCCCTTATCTTTCTCCTTCCTGCCTACGTGACTAAGCCCAGGAGATGCTCGGTGAGATGGCCAAATTGTGAGATAAGACGCAAATGGGCTGCACGGACCAAGTTGGAGCGATCTGGGCAGGAAGGGGGCATAATTAGCAACTCCCTGAACCAAGGGACAATCCCTGAGACAGGTTACCTTAGCAACAGGTTGGAACAGGGGCAGGTTATCTTGATAAGGGTGGAGGAAGGGCTCTGAAGGAATTAATATTTCAATTCCTCTATTCTCTGAATCCGACTCTTGCCTCTGGCTTTCAACATCACACTATGCAAATTACACATGGTTGTAAGAAGGGACTTTTGTCCTGAATGTTTAGGTGGCTTTTCATTTGGTGATGCATGTCATTTCATTATGGGGATTAAAAATCCCCTGGATACACACAAAGCTCTTGACCTGGCTGAACCTCATTTCTTACATCATTTTGATTCTTTTGACTCCGGATACTTTAAGTTAGGAAGTAGCAAATGAGACAGAAACCTAGTTAGTAATACCAGGCCCAGGCCAGTTGCCTGGCTTTGATACTATACAAGAGTCACCATTGGTGATGGTTAGGCGTCTGCACACAGATTTCAGTATTTTGGCTATGTTGGGTAAAGTGATGAATGCAAGGACCCTCTCTCTACTATACATGCAACTTCCTGTGGATCTGCAATTACTTCCAAATGAAAAGTTTAATGAGTGATAGGAAGAAGAAAGGGCATGAGTGGCATGGCTAATGGAGAAATAAGTGCTCATCTTGGTTTTGGTTCCTGGCTAGACAAATACTTCCATTTTGTTTGTCTTGTCCTGCTCTTTTCATATGTAGATTTTGTGAGCTGTCAGGGATAAAAGTGAGGGTTCCCTCTCTATGGAACAGAAGAAAGAAAATTAAATGGGCGGCATGAACCACCGGGAACATTCTGTTAGAAAGCCACCCACTTCATGTCTCCCCCACCCATTCGCCTGCACAAACTATCTCCTGTGCCCATTCTCACCCTGTCCTCCTTTCTTCCCATCCCCTGGGGCTGCAGAAGAACCCACCAGGCAAGGCACCTCAGCCCTTTCTGTGTGTCTCTGAGCTCAATCCTTTGAGGTTAGCTCTCTGGGCTGGTTCTTTCTTACTCAGGATTTTGACAACCATCTGCATCTACCGGTACAGACCCCAAATGTCTAGCTCTACCCAGACTTTTTCGCTGAGAAACACAACTACCCAGAGAGTAGGAGTCTCTGCCTACGAGCTTCACAAGCATTTCAAACTCCTCCTGTGTTCTCTTATATCAGGAAATGCTTCCACCATTTACCAAAATGCCCACAGCAGACACCTAGGAGTCATGGAGTCTTATGCTATCCCAAGGACTTCTATGTGACTGTCCAAACCGAGATGTGCTGTGAGCATAAATACACACTGGGTTTCAAAGAAAAGAAGCAAATGATCTCAGCAACATTTAATATTGATTTCAATGGAAATGACAGTATTTTGGCTACATTCGGTAGAGTAAAATAAATTATCAAAAACTATTTCCTTTTACTTTCTAATGTGTCATCAGAATATTTAAAATGACAAGTGTGGCTTGCATTTGTGACTCATATTTTACTTCTACTGGATAGTGCCATCCCAGGCTCTTCTCTGCCATGTAGCCACTTCCAAATGGTGGATAATTCATAGGAATTCTCTCGAACTGAGCTAAGGGAGAATGTAAGTGCAGAGGTTAAGTTTAAATCCTGGCTCTATTCTTTTTTTTTTTTTTTTGGTACATGGGAACTTGGGCAACTATTTAAATTCTTTGAGCCTCAGTTTCCTGAATATCATAATAGTTCTTATTTGTTAGATTCTTTGTGGGGACAGTATTTCTCATATTCTTGCAAGTACCATATGCGCCGAAATGACTAACCACGTACTATGGTGACAAAAGCATGGGCAAAGGCCCCTGGTCAAGAGAAAGACCATGGTCTCTCTCCTTCACAGCTCAGCCTTTGTCAACTCTGACCAAGATTACTGCGATAGTTTCTCCACCTCAGGTAATTCTGACTCCCAACCTTCATTCTGCCACCAGGTTACAAGTTCCCTAATAGAATGTTATCACACATTTCAGCGACTCCCCACCACCCTGGGGATGGAGTCCAACGCCCTCTCATGCTATGCACTGCTTTTGGGGACCTGCCTCCTCCCTGATCACCAGTCCATCTCCTGCCAGTCCACAATGACCATAATAATCTGTTGGGTCCCTTCCTCCTATTGCATATATCACTCTCTCTTGTGAGTGACATGTGCTCTCTTCTCTGTATAGCTACTTGTCAGTTCGATTGTCACCTCATTTGAAACGCTTTCTTTGTCCCTCCTACACCTGTGTCCAGCCCAGGTCACAATAGGGGCCTCTCCCTATGCTTCTCAATCACTTGGGGTTGGCTTCTTTACCATGGGGTTCCCACATCTTTGGTTAAATCTGTTGTCCTTTCAGCCAGACCGTGAGCCCCCCGAGATCTGGGGTGGGCTCTCTAGTCCATTCTGAGTCTCCGTGTGCCGCATAACGCCTGCCGTAGAGTGCAGCAGGGCCAGGGGAAGGCTGTTGAGCAAATGCATAAAGCATAGGGAGCTTCCCTGGGAGGGAGGGGACAAGCAGGAGCCCAGTGAGGCTGAGCATCAGAAAGTCTGAGAATTACTCAGGCAGAAATTGCCACTCCTGGTGGTGCAGACAGAGTCAGAATGAGAGATAAGGATTTGGGCAGGTGGTCAGTGGTGGAGGATCTGCAATGAAAGAATAGAAAAAGAAGATCAGGAAAAGTGCAGAACCACATTTGGTACTGCTGGTGGTTTAGTAACTTCCTCTAAAATGGTTCCAGGAAGAAAGGAGGTTCTAGGAAGGCACAAGTCACATGAAGGAAGGATGATGTCACCAACCAATTCCGGGATGATTTGTCACCAGGACTAGGTACCTGGGTGATACAGGCAAAGGCCAATCTGGTGACTATGTGTTTGGATTGCTAATAATATACTGGGACTAGTGCCCAGGAATTTTATACTGTGGTCCAAATGCCAAGCACAGAAAATTCGACAAGTTATGGGTACAGGAAGTAGATAATGAATTTGAAAATAACAACATGAAATGCCAGAATAATCACAAGAGAAATATCTGTTTTTGTTTGTTTGTTTGTTTGTTTTTGGTACTAGGGATTGAACCCATGGGCACTTAGCCACATGCCCAGCCCATTTGATTTTTTCTTTTGAGACAGGGTCTTACTAAGTTGCTTAGGGCCTTGCTAAGTTGCTGAGGCTGGCTTTGAACTCATGATGCTCCTGCCTTAGCCTCCTGAGCTGCTGGAATTACAGGCATGTACCACTGCACCCAGCACAAGAGAAATATCTGAATTTGTTAAGAGGACAGAGATTCCTGCTTTGGCACAACTGTGGATTGAAAAAAAATCATAAATATATAAAACCTACTTATCAAAACACATTGTGTTACAGAATGCATAATGGTAAAAACATGCCTTTGACCTATAACGATATTAAAAGTAGCAAATCATACAAGACAGTAGAAAAAATAGGAGGTATGACATTTTGTGCTCACAGGATGTATGAATGAGAATATGTACTTCTGCATGCAAACCACAACCTACAGAAGAAACTATAAAACCTGGAGCTGCGGCTCAGCGGTAGAACACTTGCCTAGCATACACAGGACCCCGGGTTCCATCCCCAGCACCACAAAGAGAAAGAACAGAAGAAAACTCTAAAGACTTCACTCTAGGACTACAGATCTGATCCTCCAGGCTACCGCACTCCCCGGTTTTCATGGAAGAGATTTTGTGCGACAGGCATTGAGTGAGGCAAAGCGGGGCGGTACAGAAAGAAGTAAATGACTCCTTGCTGCCTTTCTCAGCAATGCTCTGGTCTACCACTTTGAGAAGGTTAAATATTTGGGATCTGCTCAGGCTAAAATTTTATGTTTATTTATTTGAAATTTACATTTAACGGGGCATTCTGTATTTTATCTAGAAACCCTACTTAGCAAGATGTGGTTTCCCCATTCAGATTTCCTGTGAACTATGCATTTGGATAGTTGTCCCTGAGAAAATATGCATTAAAATAACAATAACTAATGACTATTGCAGACCTACTGTGTGTCCGGCACTGTGCTAGTGGTTTAGGAGGATATTTCAAATCTTCTTCCCAGGAACACGTAAAGGCAGGTGGTATTATTATTCCTGTTTTTACACTAAAGAAACTGAGGCTCAGAGAGCCTAATTAGCTTGCTTGGGGTTACCCAGATGGCTGATGGGAGAGCCATGGTTTGAACTTTGGAAAACCCTGGCTCTGAAGCCCAGGTGCTTGTCCCCTCACACCACATACATAGCCACAGCACTAGGCAAGGGGTACATACATCAAGCCCCGGAGAAGAAAAAGAGTGGCAAACCACAGGATGTCATGGGAGCAGGCCCCAAGTAAGGCCCAAGGAGCCACTGAAGTTGGACCATGTACCTTGGTTTAAGTAAAATGTGCCCCTAAACCTAGACAGATGCAGCCCCACGCCAAGACACACAGCTTGGTTAGAAGAGCAACAGATGGGTTTCAGCCCCCATTACAGTCTCAGCCTGGGGCCCTTGTGCAGGGAACAACCTCACAGCCCCACACATACTGGGGTGAGAGGGCCAGAGCCGAAGCAAAGGTGCAGGTGGGCGCTTAGAGAACCGCGAGAGGCCTTTCCCTTTCCCTGAGGCGGGTTTGCATTGCATCGGTGGATTCTGAAGTCAGTTTTTAAAGACAGGCTGGGGAGAGATTGCTGAAGGCCTGGCATGACAACAAGAAAGGCTTGAGTGGCTTGGGAGGTCACATGACAACGTGACTGACAATTCTGAATGGGAAAATCATCCTCAGAAAGTCTGTGTCAGAAGCTTCAACACACAGAGATCTTTGCTCTATCAAGCAGGGAATAAGGTGGAGGGAGAATAGGGGCATGGTAAGGTGACAGAACCCATTCAAAGGCGTGACAAAAAGAAATTCTATGGCTCAGAAAAGAGGACAAGGAGAGGGGACAGAAAGACTAAGGAGGAAAGCAAGAGAGCACATGAATTCCTTCTACTTGGCATCTCCCCAAATTTCGGTCCTGAAGGAGGAGATCACCCTGCTACAGTGCACTTCCTTTTCCCAGAGGGTGATCAGACTGGCACAGAAGGACAGGGCCACGGCACAGCACAGCTGGGTTTCAGCAAGGCTTTTGGTTGTACTTCTCAGGTAACTATAGAGGACAGAATGAAGATGGGTCGGAAAGCTGCTTAATCTGATGGGTTTGTAGTTGCTACTCAAAGGACACTGATTAACGGGATAATGTCACCCTCCAGGGAGAGTTTAGGTAAAAAGAAAGTGAGTCCAGAGAGGGCCGGTTTGCTGGTGGCCACATGGTGCATGAAGGAAGCTATGCCTGGCTCCAAAGTCAATGTCTATTTATTATGAAATAAGAACCAAAAGGCAGGAAATTCACTTCTGGACAAGGAGTTGAAAGATAAAACCAGGGAGTCAGAGTAGAAATTCAGGCCCGAAGGAACTGTCATGGGCTGAGCAATTAATTGGCTGAAAGGGAGGAATAAAAACAAGATGAAGGTCAGAAAGGCTCCATGCAGGGGAGAGACCTGCATTTTGGGTCCAAAAATCCATCACAGGGATGGAGATGCCTGGCTTGGCGGCAGCAGCTGAGCCGGAGTTCCTGCTGTCGGGTTGCGGGCCTCCTGAGCAGCCACCCTGGCCCCGCAGCCGTCCTGTGCTGCAGCACAGGCCACATCTGCAGGGTGGAGTTCAGGCTGGGCAATGCCTTTTGAGCACAGCCGATAACTAAGACCTCAAGGAAAGGACCAGGAGATGAGGAGTGGGGGCGGGGGACTCTGGGGACATTCAAGTTTAGAAACATGAAGTGTGAGGGTTTTGCTGTAGTTACTTTTGCTTGTCACTTCTTAGGGCCGAATTCAGACTGAAAGGAGAGGCCTTTTGGTCCAATATCAGCAACTCGCCAAGCCATTAACTCACTTTTTCTGGCTCCTTCCAATCCCCTCTCCGGAGCCGCCCTTGGGCTGGATCTCAGCGCAGTGAATTAAGGAAAGACCCACCAGCTTTGGGAACAACTTCCATTTTTGAGAACCTAGGATTTGAGGCCTCTCTTGACCAAAACTGGCAACTGAAAAAAAAAAAAAAAGAAAGAAAGAACTGGAACTAGGTGTCTAGCTGGGTGGTAGCACGCTTGCCTGTCAGTGGGTGAGGGCCTGGGTTCAATTCCTGGCACCACAGAAAGAGAAAGGGCAGAAAAACATGGTCTTCAAAAAGCTTAACCGAACTTGAGCTAGGAAGCTCTAATTTTCCAAAAACAAGAAAATTCTAATTATTCACTGGATGAGAGGAATTCACAATATCTCCCTTTGATTGACAAATTTTTAGTGCCCTAGCCCAACTGTACCTTTACCGGGTGACTTGCTACCTAAAAATGTCATTACCTCTAACTTTTCAGGAATAGACTTATTGACTACCGCCCAATAAGTGATCCCAGGAGTTAATCTTCACTTTTGCAAGCTTTGGAGCTAAAAAAAATGACCAGCATTCTAGTAATAAACAGTGGCTTGGGAACATAAGTAAAAGTGACAAAAAGATTAAGGCAGTTTCGGTCAGGTAGTCATTTATTCTACACTTTCTGCGCTTTGCCCAAGTAAGAATCACCATGGCCCCGGGCTCAGATGTCGAGGAAAAGGACAGGGGACACCAAGCATATATGCAGCATTTGTGAAAGATGTCACAGCCCTGGTGACAACACAGCAAAAAGATGGAGGCTTTCAAACCTATGATAAATAAGCTGAGCATTCAGAGCTTGAATCGATAAAAACAAACATGAAGAGAACAGAAGGGAAGAGAAGAAAAAAAAGCCACCATAAAATCCCAATGATGTATTTGAAGGGAGATCATGGTGTGAATAGAAAATGGAGAGTTAAAAAAAAAAAAAAGGAGGTTAATTTTGTAAAATGTCTGTCTCTTTCTTACCCTCCTCTCTCTGTACTTGGCTCCCCTCCCACCCTTCTGATAGGGTTCAGGAAATGATTTCTGATTCTGGGTGGTGTTTTTAATGCTTCATCTGTGTTTGGTTTTGCCAGCGGGGCTCATGGCGTGTCTGTAGACAGTTGTCATAGCTTCAGGAAACAATAAGGATACAACAAGGAACCAGCCAGGACAACCTCAGTCTGTCTGCAGAGCAGGGCTGGGAGTAACATCTCCAGGGGGCCCTGAGGACACTGGGTGTTCCGTTTCTGTTCTTTTGGATTGAAGTGTTTGTGGTGTCATTTTAATAAGAGAGGAGCAGGAGTATTAAAAACAGAAGTATCTTCGACATCGCTTTTTCAAACTAGATTCAGGGGAAGTCTTTAATGTTTCAAGGAGAAAAAAGAAAGAATTTGGGAAACACCTTGTGGGGAAAGTTGATGATGGGAGAAAAGGGTGACATTGAGAGAAAAGAAGGGGCGGAGGAGCAGCAGCTGGTAAGTTTGTGAACTGACATTGGTTCCCATTTTTGCAATTGCCTTAAAGCACTTGATTGCTTGGACCAAGGTCAACCAGGTTTATTACAGTCTTTGCCCCTTTGACCAAGAAGTAATGGGCATGAAGTTCATGGGTAAGAATTGCTGCTGTCAATTCCTTCGCTAAAGGATAGCTGCTTGGGAAGGTTCAAAGGGCCTAAGCCTGTTAGCAATTATCCTGAACTAGTACCAGGTGTTGTCATTGAGTGTCAACAGAGGCCAGGTGAAACAGGAAAGACAGCACACGGCCTTAGGAGCCGACAACACGGACTCTTAACCTCTCTCCCTCCATTTCTCATCTATAAAACGTGAATGGTGATTAATAATAATAATAAATGTTGCAGAGGGTGACCGTTTGTGAAGCCCCTGGCAGGTGACAGACCTTATTGATGAGTGATAACTTACTCTCTGCCGGTTTGTGCTTGCAGACATTGTCGAGACTTGGACAGCACGTTCCCCCCACGCTGTCGGGTGCTTCCTGTGTAAAGTCACCAACCTGGGGACTGAGCTCAGGGTGAAGGGCAGTGCATGGAAGCAAGTCAGGGTGCTGCTCCTTACCCCGCCTCCCCCATTTCCCCTCAGCTGGTGCCATCTTCTCTCCTCACTCCCTGGGCCGCCTTGATCACCCCGGTGGGGTCGCACCTTTGGATAACACAGCAGCTGAGGTGCCATCACCAGCAGAGGAAAGCTAGTTCTTGCCCAGGAAAAGCAGGAGGACGTGGGGGCTTGAAAGCCTAAAAAGAAGCATATGCTTGGTGGATTTAACACTCTTTAAAACAGTTTTGAAATTTGTTTTTTCTCTATGAGAGAAATGTTGGTAGATCACTGAAATGCAAAAATGCTTCGGAGGAATAGATGGTCGGATGTCCAGGCATTCTGCACGCGCTACCCCGTGACACCATGGGGTGAGCATTGCCCTCTGAAGTCCTGAAGAGGAAATTGAGGCTCAGAGAGGTTTAGGTCCCCTGGCTGCCAAATGAACAGCACGACCTGAGGCTGGAAAGCAGGTCTAACACCCAGGTCGTGCAGCCTTCCACCGTGGGGCAGCCTCACCATGCACAGTGGTAAATCAGGAAAAAAGTGGAATTTGGGTGCAACACATTTTTTTAAAAAATTTTTTCTTACAAAAAAAGTTTGAGGACAAATGAGATTTGATGTGATAAGCCTTGAATTTAAAAAAAAAAAGGTCAATTATATAAACTAGACTGGAGTGAATCAAAGAAGAGTAAAGGCAATAAATAGGCCATAAAAGGAAAAGAAAATAACGATCTAGGCTTTGTCTCTATTATCACTCAAGTTACAAGATGGGACAAGAGAGGGGACCTGCAGAGGACACTCTCCCCACTTATCTCCTCTTCTACTTCTCTTCCTTCTTATCCTCCCCCCTCGCAAACTACCCCCCACCAAAAAAAAAAAAAAAAAAAAAGTCATAAGCAGGAAAAAAAAGGAGCTAATTAAAAACAAAAAAGTCATCCTTGAGACCCATGAAATCTCCATAATCCACAGTGACAGGCAGGGACCCACGGAACAGCAATTTGATTAAATAAGGATATAAGGGATTTAGAGGGACTCTCTAGTAGTGAAAAGTTTGTCTACAAGTCTGGAAAATATATTTATTTGGCTTCCAAACCTGAAAATCAGGTGCCTTCCAACTGCGGAGATGGTCCCCATTTGGGAACTAGGAAGAGATCTTGAGACCAAAGAGTTCAGAGGGGCTGGGGATCCCAGGTCTGACTGAATTGCTAAAAACTTGGCCAAGGATGTGTGGGAGGGGACTGGCAGAGAGGCAGTAAGAGGTCAGGGCAGGTAAAGCCACCCTGGCCATGGGGTCATGGGCTGAGCCTCATTCCCTTCCAGACAGGGAGGAAAAAGCAACCCTCCCCTGCCACGGCTCAGAACCTTGCTCAAAACCCAGCTGCCCATTAGTTTCCTGTCATCGGAGACAGCTCTGTCGGCGGCTCTCTGCAGAAGAGAAGCAGCGTGAGAGGATGAATTGTTATTTGGGGAACACACCTGCGCACAGGACAGGAATGGATGGGAGACAGGGAGCACCCTGGTGGCTTCTATTCATAAGCCACTTCCTCAGGGTCTCCAAGACTGGCACCAGCAGACCAGCACTAATGACTTATTGTTCTCGGACATGCTGCAGAGGGCCCAGTCTAGTTCCATTTGTCCACCCCTGCCACTCATGATGGGAGATTTGTGCTTTCCTGGGGCTTAGGAGGGGGAAAATAATGAGTCACTTGAGGACAAGAGAAAAATAAGAATGTCCTATGCAAAAAAATCACTTATGATAGGCTTTTAGAGCAGATGAGAATCTTAGCCAACTAACCAGAAACGTTTTGGTGGGTGTGTTTTGCTCATCTTTGCTTACTTTGGTTGCAATAAAATCAGAGATGTTTACATCCCCTGGAGAGAGCACCTGTCCTATTGAAAGGGCTGTCTTATTCTCCTGGGATATTGAAACAAAAAGAAATGGCGCTGAGTCTCTGACGTGGGAGATCCAGATAAGCAAAGGTTGCAAGTCTCCTAAAGCAGAGGATTTTGATGGCTACGCCAAGTCCATGGCTACCTGCAGGCTGATCTGCTAAAAGTCAAGTGGGGAGGACCCAGATGGCCCCATAGGAGCTAGTTGTAGTTGCTGCCATCCCAACTCCCACCCCACCCTGTGTGCCTGGCCTCAGATCCAAGTCTCTAGAAAAAACAGAATCAAATCTTATTCAAAAAGAATTTGAGGGTCTCTATTTTAAAGACTGCAGAAGATGAATTAGAGGTTAATTCAGGAGCAGGAGGAGTAGGGCTGGGGATATTGCTCAGTTGGTAGAGTGCTTACCTTGCATGTGCTAAGGTCCTGGGTTCAATCCCCAGCACCACAAAAAAAAAAAAAAAGAGCAGGAGGAGTAAACAAATATGTACGCCTTGTTAGACATTCAGCAGCTTGTTAGACATTCAGCGGCCAGCTGATTAGGAAGGGTCCTGCAAGCAGGGATTCTGCTGGTGTGGAATGAAACAAAAATGTTGTCATTTGAGAGCCCCAAATGTGGAAAGGCCAGTTCTCGTTCTCTTGGCTAGGCCCAGCCTTCCAGCCTGTCTTCCCCCACCCCCTCACTTCTCCAGAATAGATTGGTTTGGGTCTCTAGAATATTTAAGCAGTGACTGGTGGGTGAACTGTGAAGTAGGTGTCTATCCTATGCTTAAAAATGTTCAGGAAAGGCCATCTGTAACCTTTCTGTTTCCTGTGCCTACATCCAATTCCTACTAAGTCAGAAAGGCCCCAAACACAGCTGTAAGGTTCAGATAAAAGAAAACCACACAATAGAGGTTTCAACCCAGGATCATTAACCCAGAGTCAAAAGCAGAGTAAGGGACTCGCTTGTCACTCTAAGATGAATAGGGACCACCATGCCAGGATGCTCAGATGGAATTTAAGCTTTAGAAAATGTGTGGGAGAAAATGACTTCTAATTCTCTTCCACCTAAGCAATTCTCTGTTTTATAGGTGCTAGACTCTGAAATGTTAATGTTTATGTGCCTTAAAACTCACAAGGGACAATGAGGACAATCACCAAACCTATCTAAATAAAGATTATGGGCCTCAGAGAGGCAAAGGAAAGTTAGAAGCTGCAGTCAGCGGTTTGGGGGTGCACCATTGCCCTCTATTGGATTAAAAAAAATCAGACTTAGTGCAGACGTGTGTTTCATTATCTGTGGCAAGATTTGCTAAAAAGTCGTGGCACCTGTGAGTGGGAAATTCATTGATCCTTATAAGTAGGTCCCTTCCCTGAGGAAATGGACTGTAGCTATAACTCTAATGACAGGTCGTTTGTCATGCTTTCGTTCACTTAGCTAGAACTGGATGGAAGTAACAGGAAATCTACCAGTAAATGACAGGAACCACCATTCACGGGACTCCTACTATGCGTCAGGGTCTATGCACTCATGCCAGCGACCCCACAGTGTAAGCGTGGCTGCTCCCACTTCATGGACATGATAGCACACCCCCGGAAGCAAATGGCACATTTTAGATTCAAATCCAGGTCCATCTACTCCGAAGCTCACGCTGTCCACTGAGCTGCAACCCTCCACTCTGGAAGTTTGTAAACCACTAGGGGAAACAGGATAGAGATGTAAACATGTGCAGCAAAGATGGGCAAACTCTCACCAGTGGGCCTGATCCAGTCCTTCGTGTATTTTTGTCCTTGAGCTAAGATGGTTTTTACCTTATTCCATGGTTGGGGGAGTGGGCAGGTCAAAAGAATAATAGTTCTGTGTGACATGTAAAAATTACATAGAAGTTCAAATTTCAGGGTCTATAAGTAAAGTTTTATTGGAACAAGTCTACACCCATTCATTTACCACCAAGCCTACCTTCTAGCTGCAACAGCACAGTTCGATATTGACGACAGAAATCGCACAGCTCGGCAAGCCAGAAGGATTTATTCTCTGGCCCTTTACAGAAAAGGGTTGTAGACCCCTGGTCTATTCTCCAAGGTGGAATGTTCTATCTCAATAGTTTTCAAAGTGCTTTTGGGAATTGAGAACAGAGAAAACTCATATTTATTTGGCCCCCATATGGGGATCTAGAGGCGATATACAGGTGTGCTCTAAAATTCAATGCCTGTTAAAACCCAGATTTTAAAACAGATCAATTAAAAGGCAGTTATTTGCATAACAAATTTCTCTTTCCATTTGATAAGGGGATTCACCACAGGGTTCCTTTGTAGAGTGAGTCTCCATAATACATGCTAATATGATTCCATTTACAAATACTCTCTTCATAATAACTTTTCAAGAACATTCCTATTGTGTACAGTGGGGCTTAGCTATAATTGTTTTGCTTTTTTTTTTTTTTTTTTTCCTGGTAGCGTAAGATTTCCTATTTCTGAAAAGTAATTGAGCTGGCCTTGCCTTTCAGTTCCAAGGCAAGGGATTGCTATCCCTGATTGTGTCCCAGAGGGCTTGACCTATCCTACAGAAGGATAGTGGTTCCTGCAGATGCACTGGTACATGCGCACAGTCCCGCCTACTTGGGGGTCTGTGGCAGGAGGTTGGCTTGAGCCCAGGTGTTTAGGACCAGCCTGGGCAATGTGGCGAGACCCTTTCTCAAAGTAAATAAGAAAAGACTGTTCTAAGTGTCTGTTTTATATGACAGTAGATAACTGGTATAATTTTACGTTTTTTCCTAAGTTTCTCTTGGTAGTTGCAGCCAAACTCCTAAACTGTAAAGTCTTCACTATGCCCTTCACTTCATACCCAAGATAAACTAATGAAAATTATATTTGTGGCTAATGTCCTGATAAATATGCAACCAGCAAAAGTTATAAAAAGCAATCTTTCGCTTTTTTTTTTCTCTCTCTCTCTCTTTATAAAATTGCAAGACAGTATGTTATCTAAATTACAACATAAACTGGGGCAAGTATTCAAATTAGAGATCTTCCCAGCAAAATAGGAAGTGGTATTGCTGATTCAATTTAGGACCCAGGCTCTCTTCCATGGGGTCCTAAGCCCGAATCTTTGCCTAGCTTTGTGGCCTTATGCAATTGCTCTTTTTAAGAGATACATAAAATGGAAACCCTGGCTATTCATAGGCAACTTAGGAGGAACTGACATTATTCAAGAAGTTTATTGCCTGGCTCCATTTTGATGGTAACTATGTTTCTGAACAAATCCACTTAAATCTACTTTTTAAGTGGAGGTTGTTTTAAAGAGCCCTCTCAGGCCTTTTGTTTCTGTGTCCTCCATGGCGACTGTGTTTTAGAATTCTGGGAGCATTCCTGTTGGATAGCCTGATTATTTTTCAGGGTTTTTGTTGTTTTGTATTCAGTGGTAAAAGAAGCTTATGTGGAAATGCAAGGGCAGAGAAAATCGTGTCAGGGCAGTCCTGTGTGGCATTGCCCTGTGGTGAAGCAGGTCTGTGTCACAGAGCTGCTAATGGAAAATGTGCAAGAGAGTCGCAGGGGGCTGGGGAGCAGCAGAGATGGCATTAGGGCCCCACAAATGGCATCATCAAGGGGGCCAGTGTGGGAGGAGGCTGCTGGAAGCCGCTCAGCTGCCCCTGGAGGCTGCAGCTTCTTGCACTGTATGGCAGGTGACATCTCGGCCATTTCCTCAGCCCATCACCTGCAGGGAAAGCACACGGAATCCATCTGTGAGACTCTCCAAAAGGGGGTCTCACTCTTCATCTCCCCCAGAGGTCAGAAGCACTGAAAGGCAGCAGCAAGAAGGTTCCTTCCATTGCATTCTTGAATTCAGACTGTCATCTGTTGTGTTCTCTGTCTTTCTCTTTCCCTCTCTGAAATGCTGCTACCCAGGTTTTAATCTCCATCATATATATTTTTTTTCCTCAAATGTGATATAAAATGGTGCCAGGTACAGCTTATAAAACAAATCAATGCATACTGAATAAACTATATTAGTTTTCTTTTTCCCTGGTGGTAATTTTAAAACTTTTCAAAATTAACACTAATGGACATAGAGAAATGGGGATATAAATTTCCGTGCCTTTTAATGATCAGACTGAAGACTGGCCCCTGGGGGTGACATAATTTACCATTCTCTGCTACCAGGGATGCTTCAAAGGAGGGGTTTGTGAAAGCCCTGTGATGCTAATAAAAAACAGCACCCACCTCAGCCCACCTTTGAACATCTCCCCCCACCACCAAACAGCCGCTGAGCAGATCTCATTTCACAAATGGAAATGGGAGCAAATACACTTTTTGCAAAATGATTTCATAAAGAGTGGGCTTGTTTAATTGTGTTTTAGGAGCCAGGATTAATATTATAGGCTGGGGAACTCTGAGATGTGCGTGCGCGGCTGGCTTTGCCACACTGCCTGCCTCCTGGGGCAAGGCAGAGAGAAGTGGCAGTATTCAGAGACAATTTCACTTCTGCCTTGCCCTTCTCCCCCAAGTGATTTCCCAGCCAGCCTGAACCAAGCGCCCAGCCTGAGCTGTTACGTGTAATGGCAGAGAGATCTTCCCAAGCTCAAGGTCACACCTAGAGCATACTTTGAATATTTCTTTTTTCTTTTCTTTCTTTTTTTCTTTCTCTCTTTCTCTCTAATTTATGTGACTTTCTGATATGGTCAGGATTTGCCCTTGTCTCCATTCTGCTTATTAAGGTAAATTTGCATGGAAATGGGGTCGTGGTTTTCAGAACCATTCACCTGACACTTGATCTCTTGAGGTGACCAGTGTCTACTGTGCTTTATATGAGGGTGACCCACAGAAGCCATATCCCCTGCAAACCAGAGGCAAGGCCTTAATTAGGAGAAGCTCTGCATGTTGACCTAATGGGGTGAATCAAATCAGCAAAGACATTTAGCATTAACAAAGGAGGGCAGACTTCTCCTTCCTGCGGAGTGGGTTAACTAGGTCACAAAAATGTTAATTTGCTTTAGATGGACAGATCTTAAAGAAGATGTACGAAAAGTGTATTTGCCTTGTTGTTTGGGAATAAGTTTGAACTGGTAAAAAAGCTCCGAGAGCCATTTGTGACATTTTATTTGACTTCTGAGCTATTTTTCACTTAATACTTACCTTTGGACCGGTAATATTTGCCATTAGAAATTACCTTTGGAAAACCAAGCAAATACGGAAAATTAGAGACACGAACCCCTTGCTATCACCCCGTCACAGTCGGCTTTAATCCTCTGAGCTCTCTGCTCTTTATCCTGCCACCTGCTGCCACCTCCCTTATTTGCCCAAATCTTGTCTACTGGGGCAGAAATTCAAACTGAGAGGACAATGTGGCCCCAGTTTCCTGATCACTGAAAGTCCACCAGGTTTGAGGGTTACTTATTAACTCACTCAAAGGGTTTGAGACTTAGGGAATTTTTGAGAAACATAAATGCCAGACCACAGCTTTCCAGATTCGGCCCTGACAGTAAGCTGTCTTAGCAGAGAATCAAAGGATTTGATAGTCTCGGGGACTCAGTGCCACAATTCAGGGAGAAAAATTTCTAGGATATGGAACACATCAGAAGAAAGTCGTGCGGCTTCTAACCTGGTTGCTTTGGCTGGAGAAAGATTTATTTCATAAAATTATTTTAAAACATCAATACTCCTTAACTTTATTTGCATAATACTTTGCATCTAGTATTTCATTTCCTCTCATAATTTTATTCATTGAATATCATGATCTCCATTTTACAGATGAAGAAACTGAGGTTTAATTTCTTTCCCAAGATCAAATGGCTATTTACCAACAAAACTAGGATTCTACCCTTCTCTCTCTCTCTCTGGCTTTCTGTATGACGTCCCCACAGATTCCTAAAAAGAAAATTTCATGCTCAATGTAATATGGTGATTGATACATTGATCTTTCTTTACACAGGTCTCATGCAATACAAGGAGGGGCCAGAATTTTAACTCATTTAAAAAATGTGAAAATCAAAATTTCCAAAATGTTCTTGGTTTATGCTACAATAATAAAATAAGTAATTTGATCAACCAGGTCTCTCATCTCAAAAACCAAAATGTTTCCAAGTCTCTAAAACTGTGCAGAAGGACGCTGAGCTCCCCACTGGCCAGGCCATCTAATTCTCTTAAATGATTCAGATGTAAAAGAGAAAACGGCATCTGTCTAATTAACACCGCCTGGTTAAATATAGCTGCCAAGGGACAGCCTCGGGACAGTGTTTACAGAACAGTCTCCCCAGCCCCTTGGGCCTCAAGTTCCAGTTGATAGCAAGCCTTCTGTCCTTATCAAGTGGAAACAGAGATGCCCCCAGAAGGGGGTGACAGGCCACTACAGGCCAGGCGACAGGCAGGGGAGATGAAAGGAGAGGGAAAAGGCTGTCATTGGCCTGCATTTCCTGCTCCTGGCATCTGTGGATTCAGAAAACCATCCCAGGAACCAGATCTGGAAGGATCCAGGAGCTCTTGCTTCAAACACAAGCCCTGGCATCCACCTAAGTCCTGTTCTCATGCCTGCAGACATTCACTGGGCCACACTCCTACCCACTGCTGAGGCTGCCAGGCAGTGCCATCTGCTCTGAGGCCCTTCTCCTGGTGGAAAGGCACAATGACCATCTTATTTCTCTTCCAGCTTCATGTCCCAACATGGAAGCTGTTGCCAAGTTTGATTTCCTGGCCTCTGGGGAGGATGAACTGAGCTTTCACACTGGAGATGTTCTGAAGGTAGGTGATACGCAGCCCCCAGGGAGTTGAGGTCCCCCAAGTCCTGCCACTGAGGTCATCTAACAATCCATGCCTTTGTCTCTGAAGAATGTTCACAGTTCCTTTTATGAAAAGACATTCAGCTCCATGCAGGCCAGAAGAGAGCATAAGTCACCATCTTATCCTGAGACACTTATGGTCCAGAAAGGGACAGACACCCATCCCCAGGACTGTCCCAAATGTTGTCAGCTCAGGGAGCACAAAGGCGGGAAGAGGTGATTCCACCTTGAAAGGTGGGGGTTGTAGGAATGTGGCAGAATGAGGGTCAGGAACGCAGTGATCAGTGGGACCTTTTGCTGAAACTCAGGGCTGTGCTAAGGCAGGAGCACCCAGGTTCATGGTTGGAGCTTAGGAGAAGAGGTAAGGATGGGTACAGACGGCCAGGGAGAGGCAGCTGGGCCAGACGTGGCTCAACAAAAGCCATGCACACCCAGCCACTCAGAGGCTCCTTAAAACTTGTCTTCAGCCTGTAATTGAGTTGTAGTGGCCACTTGCTGAGCTGAAGTGGCCTTGGACTTCTCCCACGATATAGGCACACTTATGGATTCCAAAAGTTAGCCCTTGTTCTTTTGCAAAAGAAACACAAAACCCTTCTGGAGGCCATTTAGTGGTCCATGATGCCAAAGGCCTCTTTTCTGGCCTCAGCACAATTGAAGAGGCTGTCCCTGTCCTCAGCAGCCCAGATGGGCTTTCTCAGATGCCCAGTGGCACTGGGGCCACCACTGTCTCACCATAGAGGATTTTGTGCTATACAAAGAGGCTTGTCACGTGTGACTTGGAAATTGTCTGTGGAGGAAAAGCCATGGGGGATGGGTTTGGTAGGAATTTTAATGCTTCCAGCACAAAGCCTTCCCACGGCTCTTAAAACTGAAAAGGTCTAGTGGCGTGGCACGAGGGCAGTGCTCAGTGTAGCTCAGAATAGCGAGGAAGCCGCTAACCCAGGAAAAGGTGGCTTTCCCTTCTCTGCGGCTTTAACAAGGTCCTTGAGGACTTGCCATGTCGGGAGAAGTCCCCCCACTTCTCTGTGGAGCATTGGGACCATGTGATTCTCAGCCATGCTGGAGTGTACCCCACTCAGAAGAGGCCAGGGAGGGACCAGCCACTACCCTCATCTTCCATTGCAAACAGAACCCCGATACTGCTCAAATTTTCCTCCTTCCCCAGACAAGTGAAAGGAAGGGAGGAGCCAAAAACCCAACCCTGGCCTCAATTCTGCTTCCCAGGCCACCTCCTGGTTTCTTTTTTCCACTTTTTGGCATTACCAGGCAGAATTCTCTACCTGGGCACCCTCTTTCCTCACTCCTCAACATTCTGGAATCTGCCTCTTACCTGTTAACACCCATTTACGCCCGATGACTTCCTTGATGTGAAATGTAACAACCCTCCCGATCACCTGGAGAACGTGGCTCTGCTAACCGCCTCTCTCCTGGGCCCCCTCCCCTCCTGGGGAGGCCCCCGTTCTTTCTCTCTCCCTCCCTTCTTGAACCCCTCTATAGCTCTCATTTTGGGGTGTTCCTTTTCCTCCCTCTAACCATAGACAGCAGCTTCCTGGGCGTACTGCCCTTGGCCATCTAATTTCCCCTCTTGCTCTGAGCCACCTCATCGATTTATCTGGCTCCACTCTCACCTCTATGCCAAAGACCCATCATTCTGCACTCTGCCTCCTGTTCTGATCTCTGCCTGGAATCCCAGACCCACATTTCCAGCTGTCAGCTGGATGATGCCACATGGACTCCAGACTCACCAGAACCCCACACCTACCTCACCCCCACTTCCACATCCATGTTCTGAATGTCAGCAGAGGCTGGTCACCACACCAGCAGCCTCAGTGGTCATCTATTCCCCGCTTGCCAATCCTGGTGATCAGTAGCCAATATCTCCTGATTTCCTGTTGGGTGCCAGGACCTGGCCAGGTGGCTTGCAGGCATTATTTCATAACTCAGTAAACCTGTGAAGTAGGACTACTTTTTTCTTCCATTTCACAAGTGTGAAATGGAGGCTGAGGGATTAGACCATGTGTCCAAGTTAACCCCGGTAGATTCTGACGGTCTGGGTGGAGCTTTGTGCAATTCCTACACACGATATACTACTCTGAATATTTTTCATGGTGATCTCTCTCGAGTGAGCCCCACCTTCACTAGAACGGTGTGGGGTGCAGTGGGAAGGACTTTGCAACCAGCCAGATGTGGGTTCAACCCCCAGCTCACTACTGTGAGGCCCTGGGCCAAGTTCTGCTTCCTCTGAGTCTCAGTGACTCCTTCTATCAGTGGAAGCCTAGCTACCTTGCAAGGTCCTAACCCGAAGCAGATGCCCAGCAAAGGGTGGCCATGTTATCAGTAGACACATTTCTGATGTCTCTGCCTGTTCATTCACACTGTCGCCATGCCCCCCTTGACTGACCTCATTGCCTGCTGTCTCTTCTTTCTTCAATCTTTCTACCAAGTAGTCCCAGAAGGACTTTTCTAGAAGACAAATCAGATCATATCATTTCCTTGCTCGAAAGCATCCAGTGGTTCCCTGTTACCAATTGATTGAAATCTAAACCATCTGGCCCCAGTGCACTGTCCGATCTCATTACGCTCACAAGCAGGCGCACTTGTGCGTGCGTGCACACACATACACACACATACACACAACCTTTGTGTACATAATGCCCCCGGTTCCACTACAATACAGCCCCATCTTGGGCTCTCCCCTATGCTCTGAGTGTCATTTCCCTGCCCACGCGTGTTCAGACCACCCTGCCAGGTGCCCTCACTGATCCTTCCCTTTCCCGACTGCCCCAGCAAAAGCAATCCCTTGTCCTTCAGCGCCTCCCCAACTTTCACAGTGCTTCATCTTGAGGCACAGGCTCCACTTCTCACTGCTACTCTCACCCTGTGGGCTCCCAGTTGCCCATTTCTGTGTTGGTTGCTCTGTAAGGGCCAGGGTCACTTCTGCCAAAGTGGGTCCTGCCAACATCTGGTGCATGGAGAGGGGTCCCTCCATCGTGGGCTCCCTGGGAGCAACACCATGCCAGATTCATCTTTGTGTCTTCCCACCATCAAACATAAGCCACCGCCCCAATAGGTTCCCAGGGCACGCTTCTTGAATTGCTGAATTTCATTTCTGTGTGCTCATTTGGAATTCCATCCGAAAGCCAGCCCCTTCCCTCTTTTCAAATGTTGCCCATTGCAGCTGTAGCAGTGAAGAGAAAAACGCAGAGTTTGTGACAGAGTTCACACAATGTCTGAATGAAGGTCATCAGTGCCCTAGTCATCGCTCCTGGTATGCCACCACAGTGTCTGCTCCTCTCATCCCGAGACGGGAAACACACCCAGGAATCCTCATGGTCATTCTCAAAGCCAGCTCTCATCAGCCCCAGCAATTTGCTTTAGGGTGCCTTTGTCTCTTGTTTGGCTTCTAGAGCTAAAGACTAAAGAGCTTTTCATAAGAAAGTTCCCCCCAAAAAAGTGTCTGACTAGTGCATCCACCACTCTCTCCAGACTGTGAGTTCCCCAGGGTGAAGGCCCAATTTCACTCACCTCCATATTCTTGACACCCTAACTGCAAACAGCAGGTGCTTACAAGAGGCTGATCCGCATGGGATGGTAAACAAGATGGTGGACAAGGAACCGGGCAGAATGACCTGATCTCTGTTCTCCTCGGGGAGAAACATTTGGAAAGCCGAGAATCAAACTTTCCGTGTTCGTGTCATAAACCTCCATACCCGTAGGCTCACATAGCACCAGACTTACAGTGAAATCTGTCACTGGAATTTTCCAGGAGCTTTGAAAACTGTCTCTTGACCCCCATCCATTTCTACTTGCTTCTGTACTGCGTCCAACTCGACCCCATTTCTTTCTCCTGAAACAGAGGCATAAAAGCACTAAGAGTTAATCCTACATAATTAACTTCCTCTACACCTCTGATTTCTGCCATGCCTCTAAGAGCTGTAATTCTATCCAATTTTAAATTTTTTCCTGATGTACTTTGGTCTTTCTCTTCCCACGTCTAACTTATTCTCAGGCCATGTAACCCAGAAAATTATTCTCTTAGGGAACATTTATAAGAAGTAAGGCATAGCAATTTCGGGGTAAAACTTCATGGGTTCAGACTGAGCTCCTTGCTCAGGTTTATACGATGAGTATAAGAGATAAGGGGAACCGAACCGATGGAGAGATGAGAGGAACAGGAAGTTACAGGGCTCTGGGCCCACAACGGCAGGAGGAAGCCCTCTCCCCCTCCCCCAAATACTTTCCTTGCAGAAAATGAGATTTTTTAAGACCTTGCTTCTATTACACCATAAAAAGCCTGTAAATTCACCTCTCTGGAAACACAATTTCAGACCGACCAAGCACCAGGTGGTGGAGACAAATAGCCAGCATTGGGGGATAATCTTTTGGTTTCAGGAGGAGGTAATTAAATGGGTATGAGCCATGATTACTAAAATTACAGCTGGCTTCAGGTCAGAGAACGAAATACAAAGTGTTTTTTGTACTGTGATAAGCCAATTTCCAAAAGGCCTCTCTCACCTTAGTCCTGCTCACTTTTGGATTTGACATTTGCCCCCTGGCAAACATTTTATACTCCCATGATGGGAAAAAGGAATTCCAAAGCCATGGAAGCAGTGGCCCAGAGGCGAATGTTCCCGTGGTCTCTGTGTAGTTGGGAGGCACCACCTCTGGGGTTCCTAGTTCTTCCTTTGACCTAGATTTTCTGCCTCCCCCATTGCTCCCCCCAACACACATACCCTCGTCCTTAGTGAAACCAACAGTCACATTTGATGTTTGAAACTATAGAGTTCTCTGTTCTCAGCAATTCTCAAACTCAAATATGGGACACACTTTTATTTCTTCGGAACAAATGATCACATTCAAAACATACACGAATAACATAACACTTTAAAGAACTTATAAACCCTTCTGTGTCCTTCAGAGCTGGAATCCTCCCTCACAAGAATATCACATTTGACAGATGATATTTTCATAAAGAGTATGTGCTTAGGGAAGGACTTTCAGAGGGCTCTGTGAGGTGCTGGGCAGATATTATTATCCCCATCTTCAGATGCTAATTGACTGGCCCAGCATCACATAGCTAGTGGCAGAGCCAAGCCAGGAACCAGGCCTTCTCCTTCCACCATAGGGCCCTCTCCCCTTTCGTCCCCCTCAGGAGTGATACTAGAAGTAGGTCAGCGTTACTTCTCCAGCACGAGGCTCTCTGCAACTCTCCTCCTGGCTTTTTCTCTGGGAGAGAGAAACCCCTGGGACCCATGACTTCAAATCCTCCCTTTGGATGACTCCCAAGTGCCACTCTGCCACCCCCACCTCTAGCCTGTGTCCGGCTCCCACATGCACTGCTCCTGAGCCTCCCTTCCCCATCAGAGTTCACCCACTGCAAGCTGAAGTCCATGTGTCCTTCCTGCTTGACTCCTGCTTTCTATTTCAGGACAGACATCTCTACCCACTCCATCTCCCAGGCTAGAAATTCAGAGTCATCCCCAAATCCCCCTCTCCCTCAGCTCCCCAGAAGGTCAAAATCCCACCCATGTGGCTTTCTCAATTCCTCTAAAATATGTCCTCACCTCCTCTTAGCCCAGGCCCCATCATCTCTTTCTTGGGGAGTGATACTCCCCTCCCCTCAGTTCCTCCCCTGACTTTATCCCACCCTCAGCTCATCCTCACCCTGTGATACAGAGCTCTTTCCTAACTCTCTTTCTTACTGTTATTTCCAGGCTTAAAGTCTTTTATTCCAAGATAAAAACCCAAACTCTTCAACATGGGCCCAGGGGTTCTGACAGGCGTCCCAGAAAGCATCTCATTTCCTCATGCCTTAGGAGTGGTTCTTTGGCCACCTAACTTTGCCTGAATAACTCACTCATTGCCTGGGCAGATGGCCTCTCCCCCAGGCTGTCTTTTCTAGCCATCCTCTGACTTTCCTCTTCATCTTAGTCACTCAGTTCACCAGGACATCTTCAGCTACAAGAAACAAACTAAAAAATGGCTGAAACAACCACAGAGTTATCATTTCTCAAAGTCCAGTACTAGGAGGGCTCCTGGGTGGTTAATTCAGTGGCTCCTCGCATTTCCTGCCCTCTTCTGCTCCACCATCCCCGTTTTGAACTGTGGCCCACGTCTATGTCACATTACATTAGAAACATCTCAGTGGGGGTGGCAAATATTTTTCTTTTAACAGTGACTCTTATTTTCTGAAATAAGCAGAAGCTTCATAGAGCCAAGTCTGGTGAGTAATATGAGTAACCAAGGTAGGTGACAGTGTGTGGGATAACAGTCAGGAGGGGACCATACAGTAATGAGACAGAACTTTTGGTTTTGCTTGTGCTCTGGCTTTAAAAGCGAGTTGACAAACACCATCCCATGTATCTTGAATCCTGTCCCAGCGATCTATGAAACACAGAATGTGAACACACAGAGGTGCTGTTTGCACAGCTGGTCCCACTTGGATGTCCAAGTTTTAATCTACTTGTTTGGAGAGTTTAATTTTTTGAAGTTTCCTGGTCACCTGGAAGAGAAGAAAAAACTACAGAGTAGCCATTCTTGTCTTCCCACCGTCTGCCCAGATGAGGAACTAAAGATGCCAAGACCCAAGACAAAGGAAAAGGAGAAGGAATTCAGAGAGGCCCCCACGTGCTGGGTCTGGGAAGCCAGGCTACAGTGGGGTGACATGAGTGGGTGGCACAAGTGACAGAGATAGCTTGGGGTCAAAGAGAAGCCATATTCCAAAGGCAAGCCCACTGAGTGCCCCCTTCCCGACTAGGCGGACTCACAGCAGCTACCTGGATCCGTGGCTTTTTTACCTCTACATCCAAAAGGACATTCTTTGCCCTGCAGCCCCTTCTCTTGCTTTTCTGTGTCCTCCCTGCAGCAACTGCGTCCTTTGTTCTCCTCCCTGTAGATCTTAAGTAACCAAGAGGAATGGTTCAAGGCGGAGCTTGGGAGCCAAGAAGGATATGTGCCCAAGAATTTTATAGACATCCAGTTTCCTGAGTAAGTATTTCCAGCCTGCTGAGATTGGCCTACCCACACACGCTCCCCTTACTTTTTCAGTCGTCACTAAAATTATCCATGCATACCCAAGATACTGTCAAAAATGGTTGCCTCTGGAGATCTCCCTCTAGAGCCTCCAGAACCACACAGCGGAAGGCCAGGGGTGGGAGGAAGATTTGCATTTCATTTCATTCCCTTTTGAAGTTTCCACCATGTGCATGTATCGCCTATTTTAAGATTTTATAAAATAAGGTTATAAATTAAAATCACCCACAATGATTGCAACTGCAGGTTTCCAAGCATCCCAAAGGGGGCGCTGTTGGCCACCTCGCTTCAGAAGGGTGTTTAGCAATTACCTTCCACCCAAACAGGGTCCCTAATAGGGCGACTGTGAGGACACTCCCTGCCTTCCTTAAAGTATATGTTCACCCCAGCCAGAGAAGAGAAGTCAGTGGGGGGAAGGGAAATTCCCTCCAGAAAGAGGAAATGAAACACTGAGATTGGGCCCCAGTTGTCTCAAGAATTGACCACAAGGGTTAGATAGAAATCTAATCTTGTCGCAGAGCCAGCGGCTCACCCAAATAGCAAAGGTTTGTTGGCACCGATGACTCCTATGAGGTGCAGCAGCACCACCATCAGTGATCCAATACTGACCACTGAACCAGATGAATGACCTCATCGGGCCCTAGATGCTGCCTGGTCATCTGCTAGGTGCCTCCCGCCCCTCCCCCGCCTCACTCTAAGCCCTGGACCTGGATTCCAGGTGCACTGAGAAAATGGAAGTCACCAGAAGGGAAGCTCCCTGATCTCCTCCCCTGGTCCCCAGCCCCCACTTCTACAGCCTCCTGCAACTGAGGTCAGACATGCCCCCCTGCAACTGTCCCCAGCGAACTGCCAGTGCTTCTAGCAGAAATTCTCCCCTCTCCCACATCCACATTCTTTCTCTCTTTGCTAGATCACTCCCCTCAGCAAACACACATGCTGCCTTTTCTCCCATCTCACAAAAAAAAAAAAATAAACGAAAACCAAAAATCTCTTGATCCCCAATCCCTTCCAGCTACCACTTCATTTCTGCAAAAGAATCGTGTTTGATATTTCCAATTGCTCACCTCCTGTTCCCCCTGGAGCTCAAGGGCACAGTGAACAGAGAGAATAGCTTTGCAATGACATGGAATATTGAAACCCTCACTGCTTGTGCCTAATGTGAGTGTGTGAGAATCTTTGGAAGTCTCAGAAGAAATCACTTCTCCAATCCCAGTTAGAGAACACACACATTTTCTAATCCCCCCCCGCAATTGCCTGTTACCCCTTCTAAATTATTTCCTTTGAGCGATGGCTGATGTGGAGGGACTTCTTCTCCCATCCCCACTGCTTCCACGTGGCTATGACGTGGCAGTCACTAGGTCAGCCCTGCAAGGGTGTGTGGCAAACTCTGGAAGATCTCCAGACCTCCAGAGAGACTCTGCCTCCAGCCCCTGGTGGTACAGCCAGCATTTCCCTGTGGCCAGGTCTGAGATAAGTGCAGCCCTTCTGCTACCCCTGTCTCCAGTGCAGGTTCCCAAATTCTAGGAAGCATGGAATGTGGTTCATAAAGGAACCCAAATGCCTGTCAGGCATTTCTCTTAAAGGGCCATGTGCATTAGCCTTACTGGGGGCAGTGATCAGAGCAGCCACCTTGAAGCAATGTCACACCACCCCACCTCTGGCCCCTGAGCAATTACAAACTCTCATTTTGCTTCTTAGAGGTTGAGAGAGGTTTCTGGCCTCCTGCCCTGAGGCTGTCTGTACTCTGGGCCTTGCCCTGAGTGTTCGACTTTTTCCTGCATGCCACCCTATGTGCAGCCACATTCCAGAGACTGCCACCCTGGCTGCAATCCTGAAAAGGCAGCTTCTCCCATTTGCTTCTTTTCCACAGTAGAGATGATCTTCCAAGCAGGGTGTGCTGGTACCAGCCTACAATTCCTGCAAGGTGGGAGGCTAGGGCAGGAAGATTGCAAGTTCAAGGCCAGTCTTAGCAACTTGTTGAGACCCTCAACAACTTAATGAAACCCTGTCTAAAAATAAAAAATATACAGGACTGGGATGTAGCTCAGTGGTAAAGAGCTCCTAGGTTCAATCCCTGGTACCAAGAGGCGAGGGGGATGATTTTTTCTCCAGCCTGTTTTTGTTTTCTTGGTGGTTGCGGTGGGGTCCCAAAGCAGAGGGAATTGCTCATGAAGAATTCCACAGGAGCCGGCTCTATAGACGCTGTTCTCTGGGGCTGCTGCTAGTCCCAGGTTCTCCATGCCTGCCTGAGTAGCCTGAGTCCCTGGTTGTAACTCACCCCAACTGCCCCATGGAGGAGCCTCCAGCTCACTGAGGCCTCAACCTGGGAGTGAATGCCCCAGGCCCTGCCCAGCCTGCTGGCCTGGCATCCCTTCCCAGTGCCCATAGCAGCCCTTCCTCCTGTGCATCCTCTGCCCGCAGTCCTCCTCCATCTGATCCCGCACACGCATGCAGCAGGCAGCTGCTTCCTGCCGTGAGTCCCTCCCTCTTGGCCCCATTTTGGTGCAGTGGCACATTTCCATGATTCAGGGTTTCCAAGCTGGAGAGAGGCTTCTCCTGGAGGGAAGGAACAAAGAGGGCGAGTCAAGAGGAACACTCACTTGCTTTTCTTGAAAGCTGCTTATAGCCCTTGCTGGGTTTCTGAAAGCACCTGCCCCTCAGGCTCCTCTGCCCTCTTCTAACCCTCCCTCCCTTCTTTGTTTTCCCTTACTGTCATGCCTGGCATCAAGATCCTCTTGCTGTCTCTCTCCCGGTAGGTGGTTTCATGAAGGACTTTCGAGACACCAGGCAGAGAACTTACTCATGGGCAAGGAAGTTGGGTTCTTCATCATCCGGGCCAGCCAGAGCTCACCAGGGGACTTCTCCATCTCCGTCAGGTACTGGCCACTCCTGACACCGTCCTGATCCTTCTCAGCTGATAGTCGCCCAGACTACTGAAGCCACAGGTGACCTCTCAAATGTGACCCAGTGACCAGAGGCACAGTGGCTTAGGTGACCAAGCTTGGTGACATCTTATCAAACTATACTGTTATCCATTTCCTTCCGGGAACCTGTGTCTGTAACTCCTTAGTGAGGTAGGTTGTGTTCAAAATTATGCCACAGTGATCTGCCTCCCCATCTAGGCCAAGTGGTCCTGAAGAACAGGATTTTATCACTTCATCTTTGTGCGCTTAACAGAGTCTTGCACGCGGTAGATAATCTCAGAATATGTATGGAAGGAAGGAGAAGGGGAGGAAGAAAATAAGAACTACTACTTGACCACATCCATCTGGGGTTTAAATTTTAAACCCAGAGGTGCTTTACCACTGAGCCACATCCCCAGTCCTTTTTTTTTTTCTTCTTTTTGAGACAGGGTCTCCCCAAATTGCTGAAGCTGGCCTCAAACTTGTGATCCTCCTGCAATTACTACTGTGATGTATGCTTGAAGAAGGATCAGAGACAAGTAGAAATCCCAAGTCATGGCTGTAGGACGCCTATGCAGGCAGCTGAGCACAGAGCAAGGCTGCCTCAACCCCACACCTGGCACCCTGCAGGAGACCTGAGAACAACTGAGCACAGCCCAAGGAGTGGGCAGGGAGGGCTGTGACTGGGAAATGTGGCTCCTGTATGGCACCCGGGAGGAAGTAGTGACTCAGTCCAGGCTTAGACATGACATAGCCCCAAATGAGAAGCCCGGGGTCTGAACATAGTATGTGTGGTCAGCCTTTCAGAGACTGCATGTATTGGTGACCACTCATGAAAGTGTAAGAAATAGAGCTGATATAGGATCAGGAGAAGGCCTGGCCACCCGCGCAGTAAGACCCCCCTGCCAAGTTCATTGGCAGGAGATTCCGGTCTGAATCATTCAATAGGTTTTGAAAGTCATTACAGCTTTATCACTTTGAGTACAGGTAATAAATTATGGCTACCGCACTCTTTCAAGGAAGTGGATTTTTTAAAACACAGGAAGGACCCAAAAATGATGGGTCGACCATTTGTATACACACTTGGCTCTGGGGGGATTGCAAGTAGCTGGTCTCTTTAGCTTTGCTCTGCAATTTTGCCTACACTCTTAATTTTCCTTAAAGCTTTCCTTTTATTAGTTGGGTGATTGTAAACTTTAGCTCAAGCCAATATTAAAGTATCACAAATTCCAAACTCATTAGGTCTTAATTAATGAAATTTTGCTCTATTAATAAACTTTACAAGTCAAACCTATTTTTAAGGGCCCTAATTATGAATTGGACCAAGTAATTTGTTAGATTGAAGGGCATCTCTTTCTGTCTTTGGTTTTTCTTGGCCTTTTTCAGCTATGAATTTTGGTTTCTATTTCCTCAATTGAAACAAATTCTGCAAAATGGTGAGCCTTGACTTCTGCCCAAATCTTCCCAGGCATTGAGGTGCCCAAGTCTTCCTGGGCATTGAAGCAATATGGCCTCTTGTTATGATACTTATTACTACAATATCTACTGTATATCTTCTCCAGAAATGTAGCATAATATTTTCCGAAGTAAAGTCATTTTTATTTATTTTTACATGTGCTTTCTGTCAGAGGCACAGATGATTAAGAGCTCATTGTAGTTCTTCACTTGTGCTTGTTAAGGATCAAGGTTTCAGAATCTGGAGCCCCATACTACATTCTTTTCTGTGCCCCTCTCAGGACTTGAGACAATGGTCAAGTCATTCTCTGTCTATAGGCACAGATGACCTGCAGCACCCCCAATGTCCACTGCTGTCTCAGCTTGTAAGATTGAAAGGGTTAATGTTTCAAAGGACTCTGGAGTCCTTTGATCAAGAGATAGTGGATAAATAATTATAATAAACAAGAACATTTCCCCCTCCTCTTTGTGGTAATAACTATGAGTCAGGCCATGGGGCTTTAGGGGGAAAGAAAGCCTTTGTCAGTGGCCAACACACGGGAAAAATTCATCATGATTATCACAGGTCAGTTACTATCCAAAAGCCATAGAGATAGCAGTTACTGTGTAAACTTCAGCTTCGCCCAGTTATGGGCAGAGCCCCGCACAGAAGATGAGAATGAGGGTTAGAATTCCTGTCCCCTCGAAATACCAACCTCTACACCCATCTCTAAGAAACTTCCACTGACCTTCAGAGGTATCTCTACTCTCCAAAACCCTTTAAATTCTTAACCTTTCTGCTGAGTCAGTCTGTTGGTATCATTTGTGCCAGTATATCTTTAAATATACACATAGATCTGTTTGAAAAATAAGTTTTACATATAAGGGAGCATGAGTTGGTCATGGAATAGGACTAGAGATGATAAGAAAAGTCCAGTCCCCTCTTTCTTGATGGATAAAATTAAATTTCTCTAATCCTGATACAAATGTGCCCCATCACTTGAGTCCAGACTGGTATCCAATACAAAAGTGCTGATCTAAAAGAAGTCAGCATGTCTACATGGCCTGGTGGGCCAAGCTCACAAGACTGGAACCAGAGACCTGCCTAATCCTCACAGTGATCTTGACTGAGGCCCTGCACCTTTCTGAGCCCGCCCATCCACATCCTCATAGAAGTCAGGCTGTAAAATAAGGTCTTTTCTGATCAAACTCTCTGGTTCCAAATAATACTTTTCCCCCCAAAGCTCAAAATATTTTATAACCCTATTTATGCAAAATATAAACCAATATCAAGAAATCCTCCTACAGAAAAAAAATGTAACAAATTCCTTAAGGATAAGAGCAACTTTTTCCTAACCGGTGCTAGTTTTATAGGCTTAAAGAAGATGGTTCAAAGTATTTCTGATAACAAAAAGATTAACTGGGGCTTAAAAAAATCCTCTGCTGCAGAGCCTTACCATGTCAGGACACTGGTGTTGTCATGTTTAAAATAAACATTATGAAAAGGTCCTCAATCTCTTAGTCTTTAAGACACTTGCAACATTTTTTCCCCCCTTGTAAATGTTGGCTCCATGTCCAAGACAGATTCCAGCTCATCTGATTACCTTCTGCTGATGTGAAAGTCCCTCCTGAGTGGTCCCTCCCACAAACCTCCTGCTAGCGCTAGGCTAGACCAGCCTTCCTGCCCATTGATGGGACAGTCATCCATATCTACATTTCCTGCCCAAACTGAACTCTACCATCCTGGGTGCAAACAGAGCTAGAGGCTCTGTCATCCCATAACATGTAATCTGGATTTGCCTTCCTCTCCAGGCATGAGGATGACGTCCAGCACTTCAAGGTCATGCGAGACAACAAGGGCAATTACTTCTTGTGGACTGAGAAGTTTCCATCCCTAAATAAGCTGGTGGACTATTACAGGACAACTTCCATCTCCAAGCAGAAACAGATTTTCCTGAGGGATAGAACCCGAGAAGATCAGGTATGACTCAGATCCACATCAACCCCGACCTAGAGATTTTAGGAGGTCCAAGCTCCCACCTAGAAAATGCATTTAATGGGCTGATCCCAGAGTGTTCTGAAAAGCAGGAATAACCCTGAGGTCAGACCTCAGGGTTAACACTTCCTAGCTATGTGACTTTGGAAAATTCTCCAATCCTCAGTTTCCTCATCCACAAAATGGGGATAGGAGTGCTACCTACTTCCCAGAGGGTTGTGACTGTAAGAGAATAGAATGGATGCCATCTCTTCCATCATTCTGAATCACACTGCAAATCCTCCATGAATTTAGCTCTTTGTGGGGTGCTACAATTCTGTCACTTGCAAACATTGAAATGTGTTTTCAGCCCAACTCAGGAGCTGGCCAAGGAGGGAGTAGGGAGCTCCTACTCTCTGAGAGAATAGGATCCCAGAGTAAAGCAGCAGGTGGAACTTGTAATGGCTTGGGGGTAAGTTGCAGGGGGACACTGAAGGAGAAAAACAGACCTGGAATTTTTGCTCTTGCAACTATTTGTAACACAGAGTACTGTTTAATAGAAAAGAACCAGATTAAATCCTGATTTAGCCACCACTTACCTGTATTACCTAGTCAAGTGAAGAAACCATTCTGAGTATCAGTTTTCTCATCTGGAGAATGGGGAGAACATCAATACTCCCTCACTGGGCTCTTGTGAGAAAGAAATATCATACAATCGCAGCCTTGCCTGCCTAAGAATCTGGTCTATAATAGATATTAAGAGAAAGGTTATCTACCTCCTGTGAGTGAATTCTCACATATGTGCACACACACGTGCAATATGTAAACTATTTTTCAAAGGAAAATACATGGTTATAAGAGGCAGGTGTTATAGAAAGAGGCATTGACTGGGCTAGTTGAGCCTAGTTATTTGAAAAGTGTTGAGACTTTTAAAGCAACATGTGCGCTGGGGAAGTAAAGAAAACCCTCCCTTCCAAGCTGCTGGCTGTTTTTAAGGCTGAGAAACTATAAAGGAGGAAAGGGTGTTCCCGCTAAGTGCACACAAAGTACAGAAAGGAAAACAAAGGTTAACCGAGACTTTGTGCATTATTTCAACCAGGAAATGGGCAGAGGCATTAACTTACTAGGATGTCCATTCAGAATAACAGAGACCATATTAAATTGTATTAAACTGTATTAAATGAGTTAATATTTGTAAAGTGCGAGCATATACAAAGTCTGGGGCTCTGGGTAACTGTTTGTTAAATAAAACTAAGAAGTCTTTCTGATTCACGAATGGTGACAGCATGGAGTAGCAGGCCTCGCTCCTTCCCGACATGCCGGGCGCCAGGCCTGGTTTCCATGGTGCTGCTGGAATGCGGCTGTTTGGGTCTTTATTGCCAGGCTGTAAATGACAATTCAGAATCACACAAAGTCAACAGCAGGGCCTATCTGGAGGGCGGGCCGCCAGCGGTGTGGCAACATGTGATAAGGGAAGGTGGCATTGTCAGTAAAATGGAATATTTAAGCTTGATTACCCGAGAAAAACAGACCCACTAGAAAAGGATCGAATGGGTACCAGGTGGAAAGAGTTTGTCAACCAGACCCTGGACCCCTAACACTGGGAAAACCTGAGAATGTAGAGGTCTGAACCATCCATTGTCTCGAAGCTGCCACCCCCCCCCCCAGCTGATTCTTGAAGTTGTATGAGCACAGTCTAGAAGCTGCCAGAAAGATGGGAGAGGGCCAGGAGATCCAGGAAGAGGATGGATGGGTCACCTCTGTTCTCTCTCCCAGGGTCACCGTGGCAACAGCCTGGAGCGCAGGTCCCAGGGCAGCCCGCATCTCAGTGGGGCTGTGGGGGAAGAAATCCGGCCTTCAATGAACCGGAAGCTGTCGGACCACCCCCCACCTCCTCCCTCACAATACCACCAGCACCAACAGCCACCCCCACAGTACCCCACGGGGCCGCAGCCCCCACCTCAGCGATACCAACAGCATCACCACTTGCACCAGGTATCTGCAGAGAATGGAGTTCCACCTGGTGAGGTGCATGGAGGACCTGCCCTCCCCAGGCTCCAGCATCCCAGGCCTGGCCCAGCCTCCCTGGGTCTCACAGAGCTCATGAAAGAGATTCTGCCCCCACTCCATGACTGAAATATGGACATTGCTGTTGGCCAACAAGTCTGTAAACTAAATGGCTCCCTACCTGATGCCCACGCCTGCATGCGCAGGCACCCCAACACACGTTTACCCTGAAGACTCAGGGAACAATTGCTTCATTTTCCTATCAGCAGAATTCCAAATCTATTAATGCCCCTTAGCCCATCTGGCTGCAGAGATCCACAAGGAAAAAAAGGATTAACACCTGCAATGGAGGCTTGCTTATTTATTTATCCCCTGCCTGTTCCAGATGGGATTTCTGGCGGCTTACAGAGGTGGACAATACAGTCTGATAGCATCGTTCCTAAATTCCTTAGCAGGGCACACAAAGGCCTTTGTGAGCTGACTGCGTCTAAGTCGCCAGCCTCATCAGCTACCTCCCCCTCCCCTATGCAAACACACCCCAGCACCCGGCTGCATTTTCTCTCTGTCTTTGTGGCTTTTTAGAAGCTGTTCTCTGACCAAAGAGCCCTTCCTTGGCCAGTCCTTCTGGAGTTCTGGCATGGCCTCCTCTGTGAAGTCCCCTGATTTAGCCAGGCAGACCTGGACTTTTCTGGGTGATCACAGCATTTCAATGTGTAAGGTCCCCCCTAGATGGGAACTCCGAGGAGGTGGAGACCTTCTCTTTCTAGCAATATATGCCTGATGTCTGCTACTGCCAGACACCAGGTAGGTACCTAATAAATATTTCTTTTTTTTTAATTATTTTTTAGTTGTAGTTGGACATAATACCTTTATTTTATTTATTTTTATGTGGTGCTGAGAATAGAACCCAGGGCCTCCTACGTGCTAGGCAAGCGCTCTACCGCTGAGCCACAACCCCAGGCCCTCCTTTTTTTTTTTTTTTTTTTTAAGGAAAGAGAACATACACATTTCTTACGTGAAAGCATGAGACTCCCCTAGTGAATATTTCTTAAATGAACAAGCAAAAGCCACCATCATCTTGGCCTTCAGAATCCAAGGTCCCTTTGACCTCCCTCCCCTTCTCTCCATCATCCAGGGTTTATGGTCATGCTCAGAAAATTCTCCTGTATCCTGGGTGTGTCGATGGCACCTCAGCAAGGCTCCGGAGGGTAACGATCCTCTGTTGCCTCTGTCTCTAGGAACGTCGTGGAGGCAGCCTGGACATAAATGATGGGCACTGTGGCGCGGGCAGCGAGGTGAACGCAGCCCTCATGCATCGGAGACACACAGACCCCGCCCAGCTCCAGCTGGCAGGGGTAAGCGGCTCGGGCTCGGGGTGGGGTGGAGTGGGGTGAGGCCTGGGGCTAAAGGGATCCAGCGGTGCCCGCTCCAGGGGTTCCTAGTCTTGCTGTTGGGCTGGCTCTGTCCTGTCCCCATGGTGCTGTGGATGGAACCCAGTGCCTCACACGGTCTGGACAAGCACTCTGCCACTGAGCTACAACCCCAGCCCTGTCCCCAGGCTTCTTGCTTCTCTGGCAGGGTGAGATCCACCTTTATCTTTGTGATCCGTCTTGACTCAGGACTCAATCGTACTCATCTGGAAGGCTTGCCATTCTGTGTGTCACTTGAAGAAAATAAAAGTACCTCCTTGTAATGTAGAGAGAGTGATTAGGGACTCCCTGCGGGCATTAGAGAAAAACATCTCTGTGAATAAAAGTGCTGAGCCTTAAGGCTGGGGTGTAGCACTGAGCTGGGGCGGAGCAGGAGCCTGGCATGTGCCAGGCCCTGGTCTCTCTAGCACAACAACAACAAAACAAAACAAGAGGTAGCTTCAGGGCTGTGCATGTCCATCTGCTTTAAGTGGCAGGGAGTCGGCTTCTGTGGAGGTCATGGCTCAAGGAACCACTGCATGCTCTCTGCAGAACAGTGGCTCTGAAGGCCAGCTGGCCAGCCCGCAGCTGCTAAGCATCCCTGCTTCCCCAACAGCGCGTGCGGTGGGCCCGAGCCCTGTACGACTTTGAGGCCCTGGAGGATGACGAGTTGGGATTCCACAGCGGAGAGGTGGTCGAGGTTCTGGACAGCTCCAACCCATCTTGGTGGACCGGCCGACTGCACAACAAACTGGGCCTCTTCCCTGCCAATTATGTGGCACCCATGATGAGATGAGCCCTGCTGGGGGAACCCGAAGCTTTCTGTCTGAAGCTATCCCTAAGAAAGCGGGCAAGGAAAATTCTCCTGTATCCTGGCTGTGTCGCTGGACCACACAACTACATACCATGCATACAGTAGACACGCGTACATGTATATGCATATCCACACCATGTTTTATAATAGTAATTTATTGGCAATTGAGTTGGTTTATTTGGGCAATTGGGTCGGTTGAAATGGAAAGGAACTCAGATGGAGAGTGATATCTGTGCTTCTTTTTTGCTCCTCTCATGGAGTGCAGAAGGCAGTGGGGGAGTGGGGCAGGGGGCAGGAGAACTGGAACTTCAAGAGTTGTCCCTACTTCCTCCCTGGGTTTGGGAATTTTCCCAGACAGCAGCCAAGCACAGGCCCCACCCCAGCATTGGACGCAGAACAGCAGGGTGGAGCTGGACATGGTGGGGCACGTTGCAGCTCACCTGCAAGCCCCAGGCACCTGGAGGGTTTCAGGGCAGCTTTCCTCCCATTCTCCAGGAGGTGGGCACTGCTGCATCAAGATTTAAGGTGCAGCTGATCCACGGCCACGGACACCCGAGCAAGTCTGAACGGGAGCTCACAGGGGCAAGGACAGGAGCAGCTGCGTGGGAGAGTCCCCGCTGTGCAAGGCTGGCCTCCTGGATCCTCCCCAAACAATGTTCCTTGGGTGATCTTTTCATATGTACCACATGCATCCTCCCCAAACAATGTTCCTTGGGTGATCTTTTCATAGGCTGTCTGGAGAGGGCGTCTCCAACATGGGACTCTGTGAGGAGCTGAAGCTGGGAGGTGGAGGGATTTTCCATAGCTCCCTGTGGCTTACCTGGACGTGACCTCAGTTTCTCCAGCTACAAAGGAAGCTGCATCTTAGATTCTGTAAAGTGCTGGAGAAGCCCTGGCTGACCATGCTGAATTTGAGGGTCATTCTTTTCTGGCTGTCAGGGACTCTGCTCATTTTTTCTTGATTCCTGTGTTTGAGGACGTCTTACCCCAGTCTCCCAGAGAGAAGCCTGACTAGGGATCATAGATCAATTGATGGATTGAATATGACCTTGGGTGGGAGCAGGCTTTGAAATGAGTTCCCTTTCAATCTGACTGTTGGACCACTCCTGACCTCCCCTCTCCCAAGAATTGCACTTGGGGAGAGGAACCCCACTATCACTATCCCCCCTTGTCACCTCAAACTAGAGTCATGTGTCCTAGTGCTCGACCCGGGGGTGTGAAACACAGATCAACCTGGCCAGAGAGGAAGCGCATTGCTTTGTGGAACCCAGAAGCAAACACATCTGTGCAGAGGGCACTGAGGGGAAAAAAAGAGAGCACCTGCCCATGCATGTGTACACATGCGCCGATACGTGTGCTGATGTGCACCCGATGTGCTCCCCCTGAGCATGTGCATCTGTGGGCTAAGACAGGAGAAAAAGGGATGGCGTTGAAGGTGTTGGTGAGGGCGCACAGTGGGGCCCCCGTTCCTTTGTTTCTCCTCCTCACCCCGTGTGCTCTAGATGATAAAAGAGAGCTTCTGACTCAGAGTGACTGCCGGTGTAGCGTAAGCTCTGTCCCTTGTGACTCTGATTCTACAATTCTCTGATCCCCATGTTCCCTTTAGAGGAAAAAGGGGAAGAAAGGGACTCTGTGGCGGGGACTAGGAGGGAAGAGAAAATCACCTGGAAGCAGCTAGGGAAGCAGAGTGTGAGTGAGGAGAGGCCTCAGCCTTCTGAAGCAAAGGCAGGATCAAGGTAAGACACTAAGTGGGACAGGAAGGGTGAGCTTGATGAGGCCAGGGGCAGCCAGCACAGGAGGGAGGGGCCAAGGCAGGTGGGAAAGGGTGACTCCCAAGAAGGCAAGGAGCAAAGACACCCCAGAAAAACAAAGCAGGAGAAGGGGAGCCAATGCATAGCGCCCTCATCAGCTCTCCTGGTGCTAGGTAATGGGAAACATTATGGTAAATAAAAGCCAGAAGGACTCTTTGATTTTACAGTATTTGCAAACCATATGCTTTAAACAGCCCACAAACTTCATCCGTTTGTCTGCTTCTGTGGGATGATCAGTCGCGGTGTGGCTCTGGTCTAGATCTAGAGCCTTGACACACCATGAAGAAGTCAGCAACATAGCCATGGCTCTGCTCTGCCCAGTGGCCCAGCCCCCAGGTGGGAGTGGGAGGACCCCAGCACTGGCAGGGGCCTTGGCCTGGAGAGGCTGACCACATGAGCGGGCTGCGTGAGCACAGTTTTCACAACTCTGGGAACAGGGTGTCTTGCTCTCCAAAGGGCCATCGTGGGAGCAGGAGGAGTGTATCTATCAAGGTGCCCTGCCCTGCTCATCAGTGTGGCTCAATCCAGAAGAAAGCAGGGGAGTCTTCTCCCACACAGGCAGAACAGGGCTCGTAGGGACCAAGCCAAGAAGACAAGGACCACACTGTCCCCACTGGGGAACAGAAGCAGGAGGAGCTCAGCTCTCCTCGGCCACTAGTGTTGTTCAGGGAGGGGGCACGTGGAGCTGCTCCCCTGCCCCCTCCCCTCTACCCCAGTTTGTCCCCCTGAGCCAGGGGATTGTCCACCCAGCACTTCTCACCAGCCACACAACAAGCATGCAGCACATTGTGTCTGGTTTGGGCTATGACTCTGTACATGACTTAGGAGCAGGGAACTTCCAGAGAAAAACCAGTTCCTGTTCAACCAGTTGGGTTTTGCTAACCTCTTACTGAGGACCACTGCATTTCAATGATCTGGCACCTGCCACTGCCCACCCACTTTCAGAGGGCCTTGGGATGATCTCAGGCCCCTGCTTCCCAAAATTTCAAGGGCCTGCAAATTGCCTGGGGACCCTGTTAAAATGCAGAAGCCGCTTCAGTCCTGCTTTTCTAACCAGCTCCCAGGCGCTGCAGGCGGGGTCTGCACTTGAGCAAGCAGGAAGGGCGAAGAACTTGGCAGTGAGCTAAACAGCTAGAAAAATCAAATTGGATTCTTTTTCTGAGGCTACTCAGTCATTTCTTTCTCTTCGTTGGTAATGGATACGTCACTTTGATTTTGGGATAGACCCAGTCCCGAGCTGTCATTATGACATCATCCATGTTTGACAGCCCAGTGACTTATTATCTTCATCTTCACCAGGAATCAAACGCCTTTCGGACAAACAGGAATTTCCTAATAGTAATTGTTTTAAACATGAGCAGAGTTTACAGAAAACATTGCAAAAGCTTCTTAGGAAATCTTTGAACATAAAATTGACACCCGTCACATGGGGGCAACAAGTGAGACAGGCACATGGACCTCCATGACATTATTGGGTCTCCGACAACCCCAAGCAAAACAGCCCACAGTGGGGACAGATTATCACTGTCAAAATATTTGCCAGTTGCCTTGTCTAAAGTCGACGTTTCTGCCTGTCTGTACCAAGAGCAGTGTGTGAAAAAGATTTATTGTCTCAATTCTTTTAAAAAATATATTTTTCAAGTTCTACCACTTCATCACCGCAGCCATGCCAGCCTCCTGTCCCTCCTAGGCAACAATGTCCTCCTCCATACTTTCCTCCCTGCATTGTTTCTTGCCCCTAGTACATTTCCCACACAGACGCTGGAGTGAAATTTGTAAAATAAGTTAATCTTATCAGATCACTCTCCTTCCAACTGCCCAAAGTCCTAATGTGACCCTGCCAGGTTTGGCCTCTGCCAGGATCCCTCTCCAGCCTCCTCTGGTGCCTGTCCTCTTCTTTCATGTCCCTGAACCACTGGCCTTCTCTCAGCCTCCAGATGGCCCAGGATTTGTCCCACACAGCCTCTGTTCTTTACCTGCGAATTCTTGGTCAGGCCTGGGTTTAAATGTCACTGCCTCAAATAGTCCCCCCATGACCCATAGACTAGACCCGGAATCCCATGCTTCCTGAACAGCACAGACACAGACTGAGTTATCTGACTGCTAGACTGGAAGCTCCGTGGGGCAGGGATTGGCTGTTTGTAAACCACTGTGTGCCCAGCATCTCCCATGGTGCACAGCATGGAGCCTTAATAAATGTATGTCTAATAAATGAACAAGCAAAACCTGCCTTGTCTCATCCGTCCATTCATTCTGTAACCCAAACGTCTCGGGCTTTACAGACACAAACAAGGTAATATTAACAACCATGGTCTGATTACAGTAGCTTTAGCCACTGCCCTCAGATTCTCCTTCAGGACTTCTGAGAGTCCCAGAGAGGGAGGTTGGTATCTCTCACATGTTTGGGCACTGTCTGCTCATGCTTCTTCCTGGGGTTGTGTCCTACTGCCCTGGGTGTCCCTTGCTGGTGACACCCTCCCTGCTGCTGTGATCTGCTATGCACTGCATTGAACTGCAGGGGAAGTGGCCTCATCCTTCAGGACACCAAAGCTGCCTAGCCGGCCACAAAACTGGACGACCGGGTAAGGGGTGGGCTGGATGATGGCTTGCACCCAGCTCTGAAAGGCACCAGCGTGGGCCCAGCGCCCCTCAATGTCTTCCATGAATTCTACTGGTCCCCTTCCCTCCTGAGCCCTGTCTCCATCAGACAGAACGGTGGATGCCAGCCTTCCCCCCATCTCTCTCATGTCTCTCTCTCTTCCTGGTAAGTCTTTCTCCTTCAGCTGGAAAGAAACATCTCCCACCACTTCATCTGTGCCATAGATAACACGGAAGGGCTCAGCTGTACAGTCTGGACTCTGGCTATAATTCATTCATTAAATCAACACGTCTTTACAAAGCACCTCCCAGGGGTCCAACACAGTCAGTCTGGGTTCTTCACTTCCCCCGCTCTGTCCTCTCCCTGCCCACACCGTAGTCACTGCCTCATCTCCTACTCTCTCCCAGGCAACTGCAGTAATCTCCATGCTGGTCCTCTGGCCTCCAGGCTGGGCCCCTCTAATCCAGCCTCCGCCTGCTGCCAGTGACATCTTATTAACATGCAAAGCAGATGACATCAGGCTTTTGTTCAAATCCTTCAGGGCTCCCCATAGCTTTCAGGCTGGTGTTTAAACTCCTTAGCTTCACACTAAAGGCATTTTGTGATCTGGCTGCTGCCTGTTTGTTCAGTTGCATCTCCCAGATCTCTGCTCCCAAGCACGCTTTACTTTCATCTCTCTGAACTAGCTGTAGCTCCAGAGGTCTGAGTCTCCCACATCCTTTTGCCCTGGATGACTTTTCCCACTTTTTTTTTTTGGTCTAGACCAGTAGTGTGCAATAAAACTTTCTGAGATGATGAAAAAGTTTATATTTGCCCTGCCACTAGCCCCAAGTGACTACTGAATACTTGAAATGTGGCTCATGCAATTAGCAAAATAGACATACATGGTTGGTGGCTCCTTACTGGGCAGCCTGGGTCCAGACAATGGTCACTCACTTTGAAGTACTTAGCTCAGGACTCAAAGTCTCTGCCAGAAGCCATCCCAGTGCCGTGGTTGACCTTGTCGATCTGCCTCCGACATGAGAGTAGTTCAATGGTTGACATGTGGTGTGCTGGTAGCGGTTTGGCCACCAACCTTCTGAGACAGCCCTGATTTGTATCATTTGCCAATTCTATGTGTCAAGAGAGTGAGAAGACAAGCCACAGACTGGAAGAAAATATTTGCAAAAGACAAATCCGAAAAAGGACTATTACCCAAAATATATGAAGAACCCTTAAAACTCAAAAATAAGAAAATGACAATCTGGTTTAAAAAATGGGCAAAAGACCCAAACAGACACCTCATCAAAGAAGATATGCAAATGGAAACATATGAAGAGATGCTCAACATCATATGTCTGCAAGGAATTGCAAATTAAAACAACAATGAGATAACATTTCACACCTATCCGAATTCCCAAACAGAATTCCCCAGTATCCAAAACATTGATGGCAGCAAGTTCTGGTAAAGATGTGGAACAACAGGCAGGAACACTGGTTTATTGCTGGTGAGAATGTAAAATGGTACAGCTGCTCAGTAGGACAGTTTGGCAGTTTCTTGTTAAAATAAACACATTCTTACCATACAATCCAGCAACACAGTCCTTGTCATTTATCCAAAGGAGTTGAAAGCTTAAGTCCACACAAACACAACACCTGCACACCAACATTTTTAGCAGCTTTATTCAGAATTGCCAAAGCTTGGAAGCAACCAAAACGTTCTTCAGTAAGTAGATAGATAAACAGACTGTGGTGCATCCAGACCAGGGAATAGGATTGTTTAAAAAGATGAACCATCAAGTCAAGAAAAGACATGGAAGAATCTTAAATGCAAATCCCAAAGTGAAAGAAGCCAACCCGAAAAGACTACACAGTATAGGATTCCAACTCCTGACATTCTAGAAAAGGAAAACCTATAAAGACAATATAAAGATCATAGGTTGCCAGGTGGGGGGAGGGAGGGATGAATAGGCAGAGCACTTTTAGGGCAGGGAAGCTACTGGGTAGGCAGCCTGATGGTGAGGGCAGGTCAGTGTACATTTTTCAAAATTCATGGAACGTAAATACCAAGAGTGAACCCCGATGTGAGCTATGGGCTTTGGGTGATTACGATGTGTCACTGCAGGTTCTTTGGTTGTAAGAAATATACCCCTCTGTTGGAATATGCTGCAGTGGTGAGGCTTTGCAAGTAGGGGGACCTGGGAAACATCTGTATCTTCTGTTCCAATTTGCTATGAACCCAAAACTGCTTTAAAAAAAAAAGTTTACTTTAAAAAGAACAACTCCCACCATGGCTGTCTTCAAGCTATTGACATGACATCACCAAACTCCAAGCTGGGAAGAGACTGCACAGCTGGCTCTCGGGAACAGATGGGAGCCTGAACACGTTGTCCTGGACGTGGGGATGCAGGGAAGCCTTCGGGCTCTCCAGGGAGGAGCTTCCTCAGACTTGCTGGAAGCTGGGCGTGCAGCTGCCCGTGGAGTTGAGTTCCAACTCACAAGAATGGAGGAGTCAGATCTTTGATTTTTTCAGAGAGAGAATTGTTTCCTTTCAGCCCTTCATCTTTAATGCCAAGACTTGTCTAGACATCTACTGAAAGGCCACTCAGTCAGGTGGAAAGGGAATGAGCCTCAGGTGAGAAATGGAGGTTGGACCAAAAGCAGCTTCAACAATGAGGGGTTTGTGATCTCCCAGAACAAGGTGTCCGAGGGGGCAGTTCCTGCTTGTTTAAGTCAGCAGCATCCCTTTGCAGTGATGCTGCAGTGCCTGACGTCACATGCAGACATGGCCATGTCCAACGAAGAGGCACGTTCACTCCCAACTTCAATTAGTGAGCAAAACCTTTCCCAGAAGCCCTTCAGCTTCAGTCCCCAGACTGCCATTCCTAAACCATCTCCTAGAGAACGAGCATGCCACCAATCCTAAACTGGTGGAGAACTCAGACCTGGGGGCAGGACCCTGCAGGGCTCTGCCCACAGGAAGAAGCAATCTTAGGAGGGGGGGCTGTCAGAACCCAATATAGAGGGACTTTTAGAGAAAGAGCCACTTATTTTATGACCTGGCTACATAAACATTTCTTGAGATAATTAAGGAATAAGAAGGCAGTGTGAGGAAGCTTCCTGCCCCAAACGGAAATGCCTACGTGGACATACTTGGACATTCCCCGCCCCCATCAGCCTTCCTCCATGGATTCCATATCCACACCAGCAAGTCAATGGGAAAGTTCCATACTGTTCAAAAGAACTAATGCTGTACACAGGGAAACCCTATGTCTGCTGTGGGGATGGAGGTCCCAGCCAGCCCTGGGGGCTACATAGTCCCAGCAACTCGCTGATCCTGGCATGAGACTGGCCCCCTCCTACCCAGGTACGCCCAGGTAGGGCTCTGTGCAAGGTCATTTATGGCAATCCCATTTCTACATGTCTGAATTCCCCAGAGAGTCAGCACATGGTGTCTCACTCCCCCAGCTCTGACCTGGTTATAGGGAGTTGCTAGGTAACTGCTTCCCACGCTGAAGGAGACTTAGTTACCATGGTGAGCCTAGATGGGTGGGGGTGCAGAGGAAAGGAGAACTGGTGGAGAGGGGTGCAGCAGCCTCGCCTCTTCCTCACTCTCTTGAGCTCCTGGACCTCAGAGGATTGTCTGAACCCCTCCAGGCCTCAGTTTCCCCATCAGTAAAATGAAGGAATGTCTCTTCTTGTTCCTTGCTCTGATGACATCACTAAATAAGCACTGATCCTCAGACCCCTCCCAGGCAAGGAATGACTGGGGATGGTGCAAAAAGGGAATGGATAAAGTTTATTTGTCTTTTTCAATGAATAGGGGATTAGCCAGCCCATGTCACAAGCTCCTGGGACTCCTTAGGTCTTCTTCTGAACCTAGACTTCCTAAGGTCCCTAAAATGCCCAGCTTGCTACAGTGTGCTGTCTATCAGATGGGGTCTACCAGCTCTTGAGCTCTGCTGGCCCCTCTGCCCCAGGTGGAGCCATGGCAAAGCCTTTCCTAGGTCACTGGCAGTGACCTTGACAACTGTGGTGTGGGCTTCTGCACAAGCCTTTTGGGTCGACTTGACACTGGCTTCATTCTGGGACCTGACTCCGCTGCCTTCTTCCCTCATTCCTGCAACGAGGTCCTTCCTGGGCCAGACACTGGGTCCTCTGCTGTACCCAGCCCTTCCCTTCCCTCCTGCCTCGCTCATGCCAATACCGGGTGTAGGACCCAGGTAGTGTCTGCCAACCTTGGTTGCCATCCTGCCTGTCCACCCACCTGAGCCTTCATATCCTGGGGTCTGTGCATCACCCCTCAGCACTCCAGTGACCATGTGCCAAACCCTTGATCCTGCTAGCCGCCCAGAAGAAAGGCCAAACCCTTCCCGCGCAGCCGCTGGTCTGTCTTTCCCCCATCTCCCTCAAACCCTGCCTCCCAGGTCCAGTTCTAAGCCTTGGCCACTTCTGCTCCCTCCCCACCTCCATACAGACTTGGCAAACAGGGTGATGTCTAAATGTGGCTGGAGACACTAGAATTGGTGGGGAACATTCTCCACCCCCACTGGACAGTGAGCTGCCCCATGGTTGGGGAAAGAAGGAGGAATTCATACCTTGTGCATAGGGACTGAGAAACACTGGGCTGTCACCTTGACTTCTCAGTGATATCATTCTTAGCTGCCCACTGTGCTCTGGTGCATTCTAGAACCTTCCAGACTAGAGAGAAAGCTCCAATCTTGAGCTGTATGCCTGGCGTCTGTCTCCCCTTCTTTCTAATCATTCACTTTCTCCTTCAGGTGATAACAGAAAAGGCACAGCTTTGAGTCAGATTGACCTGGCCCCAATACAGACTGTGCAGCTTACGCTGTGAGCCTAGGCAAGTTACTTGACCTCTCTGAGCTGATCCAGATAACTGCGGTAATAGCACTGAGTTGTCACAAGAAAAAAAAAATTATGGGAAACACTTGGTAAGGGGCCTAACAAGTGGAAGGTGTGACACAATGGTTTGCATTCGTCCTTTTTATTTCTATGGCCCAGGCCAAGCAACAAGGCATGAAAGAGAAGGAACCTCAGTCCTTCTCTGAGGCTTCTGTTCAGTCCTTCTCTGAACCTCCAGGAAGGTTTTGACTTTCCTGGCCCTTTCACGAGTCCCGCTTCTCCTGGTCAGCACTCACATGGATGTTTACGCACACACACACACACACACACACACACACACACAAAACCTACCTTCCATTTTGGCAGAAATACCCCTGCCACCCTGTGCTGTATCACCCCCAGCAAGGGATGTTTCTGCAGAGGTCTCCTTCCCTCTACATGTGCCTGTTCTGTATTCTGCCCTCCTCCAGGTAATCTCCCTGCACCTATCAAACTTTTAATTTGCTGATGTAGTAAGTCAGCCTGGGAGAACCCCCTTCTTTCCCTTACCCGCCCTCTTCCCAATAGGTCCTGCTCTGTAACATCAGCCTGCAAGGGACAAAGGGGTCAGGGTGTGACAAAGAGTGTTTGCTCAGCCAAACTTGAGTCACACCCTTGGCTCTTCTGTGAGACCCATCTGTGCACTTCCTGGTAAAATCCAGTTTTACCAAAGAACCTTGCCAGTGTGTTTAGCCAGAAGCCCTACCCTAGATATCTGTTGGTCCTCCTGCCTGGTGGGTGTTCCTCATCCTCCACCATCCTCCAGGGGGCCACTCTTCACAAGAGTCCTATTAGGTTGGTTAGGCCTGAATGCCCCTCACCCTTCATGTTTTCTCAGGAAGATTTTCATCTACACACACACACACACACACACACACTGCTCCTTGGCCATAAATCTCCACTGGTCCATGCTGTATTTGGCCTTGAGCCCAATCTCTCTCCCCCAGCTGCAGGACCCCACTGCAGTGATCCCTGGACCTATCTCAATGGCCCTAAATAAGCCTTCCTCACCAGGCTTTAAGGAAAGTCATTGAACAATTTTTTCCATAACAATTGGAAAGTAAAGGAATTGTCCTTGAAGAGAGAGTGTCAGGCTGGGCTATGGTGTCCTGGGGACCGCAGGATATCAGCTCTCCTGGTTGCTTCCTTGGGGGGCCTCTATTACTTTATAGAACATCCCACCCAGATCAGGAGCTCCCTTTTTTAAATACTTATTTTTAGTTGTTGATAGACCTTTATTTTATTTCTTTACATGTAGTGCTGAGAACCGAACCCAGTGCCTCACACATGCCAGGCAAGGGTGCTACCACGGAGCCCCAGCCCCAATCCCAGGAGCTTTATTGGAAAACGTCCATTGCCATCGAAGCTCAGGGCTCAAGTTGCCTCCTGCAGATGGGGCTGGTGGAGGCCCTCACCTAGGCCACCCTCAACCCCTGACCCTTGCCCTGCAGGTTCCTTCTTTGGTGACTGTGTTCATGCAGGTCCCTCCAGCTAGAGATCCTCTGTCTACTCACCTCTGATCATATCCTACCAGGTCTTCAAGGCCAGAGCAACTGCCACCTCCTGCACACAGTGTCTTGATTCCACCCTCTGCCTAGAGCCACCTCCCTGTGGCACTTCCTCTGGCATGTGCTCTGCTGGCCTTGCCCTAGAGTGGTGGGTGCACCCAGGGCCTCTGCCCTGTGACCTCAAGGCCCCAAGGACATGGAAGAGCAGGTACTGAGAAAACTATAACTCCAGCCCAGGGCCCTTGGTGGGTCCACAAATGTTCCTGGTTCTGACAGTGATCAGGAGGGGGCACTTCATGACCAGCCGTGAGGGCCGGGCCAGCTCTGAGCTGCCTACACAGCCCACTGGCTGCTTGCTCCAGGGCTCCCTATGCCTGTGCTTCTGCCTGGAGGAGGGTGTGAGGCCCTGTCCCTCTCAGAGGACTCGCTCCTAACCCAGCTGATCTCAGACCTTTGGCTGTCTCAGACCCTCTTTCTGTGTCGTCGTCGTTGGAGTCTGCCCTGGGCTCTCCCTGCCCCTGTCCACACTGTGATCTAGCCAGGTGCATCCATCTTAAGAGCCATCTCTACTGCATTTGCCATGAATATTACATTTATTCACTTATTTACTCCAACTGCCGACAGAGTTCAATCGCACCCTGCAATTCCAGGTTGCAAGAACCCCCGTAAGGCGACTCATAGTTCTGACTCTCTCCTTCCCCATCATTCTCCCACCCCTGAAACACACACGTGTGTGTACATGTTCTGACATATGTACACGTGTCATGCCTTTTTACACAGACATATGTGACATAAGTATTGTTTTAATCAGCTTTTGCATCATGGTGACCAAAATGACCAACAAGAATAATTCAGAAGAGGAAAAGTTTATTTGGGGCTCCGAGTTTCAGAGGTGTCAGTCCATAGATAGCTGACTCCATTGCCCTGGGCCCAAGGTGAGATATCATGAGGGAAGAGCCCAGTGGAGGAAAGCTGCTCCGCTCACAGCAGGATCAGGAAGCAGCGGGTAGGGAGGGGCCGGAGGGAAGATGTACCCTTCCAGGGCTCACCCCCAGTGACCCTCCTCCTCCAGCCACACCCACCTGCCTCCAGTTACACGCAGTCAGTCCATTCAAACTAGGATGGACTGATTAAGTTATGGCTATCATGATCTAATTATTTACCTCTGAATATCCCTTCAGTAATAGAAGTTTTGGGGGACACTTCATTCGCAAACCATAACACATACGCATACACCATGACCTGAAGGTTGGTGTACTCTGCATTTGCCATGAGCATTACATTTATTCACTTATTTACTTATTCATTCACTCATTCTTCCATCGACATCCCCAGGTCTGCTTTAGAGATGGGGATGATTTTCCTGCTCCTCCACCATCTATTTAGAACTCTCTTTCTTCCAGATCTCTAAGCCCTTGAAAGCCTGGCTCAGGTCCACCTTACTGGAAAAACGCTCCCAGTTTCTCAGGCCTCTAGCAGCTCTTCCTGCTCTTAAGTTTCTCTAACAGTGCTCTCTAAAGGAACTTCCTACAAAAATGCATGTTTGAGGCTGGCACAAGCCATGCTTGGCCACTGAGCACTTCAGATGTGGCTAGTGAGACTGGGGAACTGAATATTTACTTTTATTTAATTTTACCTTAAAGAGCTATGTGTGGCCACTATCAACTCTGTTGGAGTCCTATTGTATAATTCATCTGACCCTTGGATCCCATGGACTTGTAGCAAGAGGACCTATGTTGGAATTCTTAGCTGTGTGACCCTCTCTGAGCTAACTCTCTCTGAGCTTTAGCTTTACCACTTATATCACATGTGGGTTGTAATACATAATATGAAAATGAAGTGATTGAAAGTATCGGAAACCCCTATAACAACTGATGCATGCAGATGGCATACACTAAAAAGACACTGATCCTTATACCCTTCTTAGGCAAGGAACAATGCAAATCGAATTTGGTGTGACTTGAGAGGGACTAAACTCTGGCTGGAGGCCTTAGGTTGTCTTAGTCCACCTTCATCTTTAGGAATTCTCTCCTGATATTGAACCAGCAGAAAGAGTCTGAGCAAGAGGCACAAAGGACCATAGGGTAGAGCTGAAGCTAATGGCCAGTCACTTCATTAGTGATGAGCTCTTGCTTCAGGTCAACGCCCGGCAGGGGCACATGATGGACAAGCAACCCAGGTGAGTGGCCTCCAGGTAGAAGTGCCTAGCACCTGGCTTCTTCCTAGGCAGCTTCATCAAAATCTGTCCCTTCCTGATCCTGGTCCCCCTTCCCCATCAGCTAGAGTAAGGGTCTCCTTTGTCTGTGTCTGCAGGACATGGGTGGATGCTGAAATCTTCTTCAACATTACAGATGAGCAAAAATGTGCACTATGTATCCTACACTCCCCCCCCCCACACACACACACCTACACACAGTCGGGTTACCGCTGTATTCCAGGTTCCTGTTCTTATGTTCATACTCTGTGACCAGGAAAGAGAGAAAATGCTAACTGGTTTTAAGAAGAAATTCCTGGTCAGTTTGAAGTAAAGCAGTGGTGACAGAGGGGGTACTGGGATGAAAGTCTAGTGATTAGGGTATAAAAATCAGGGAACACCATGACAAATATGACAGTCACCTCCTCAAGGAAATGATAAATGACCTAACTCACACTTGGAGGCCTAGGAAAGACTATGGAGGAGGTGACCACAGGCTGAAGACTGAAGGATTCAGAGGAGTCACTGGTGAATGGCAGAGAAGAGCATTTCCACAGCAGGAGGTCCAGCGAAGACAGGCCACGCCAAGGAAGGGCAGGGGGACGAGATGGAAGAAGCAAGCATAGTGGGCTGGGGATGTGGCTCAAGTGGTAGCGCGCTCGCCTGGCATGCATGTGGCCCGGGTTCGATCCTCAGCACCACATACAAACAAAGATGTTGTTTCTGCCGAAAACTAAAAAAATAAATATTAAAAAAAAATTCTCTCTCTCTCTCTCTCTCTCTCTCTCTCTCTCTCTCTTTAAAAAGAAGAAGAAGAAGAAGAAGAAGAAGAAGAAGCAGCAAGCATAGCATGTTGGATCCAAGATGGCCTCAAGGTGTTTGGGCTTTCCCCTGAGATAATGGGCCTTGGAAAAGTTTTAGCAGGAAAATGATGCAGTTCTATTTGCCTTTTAGAAGGGATTGGACTGGGGAAGACTCCAGTCAGGGACACCTTGTTATGAAACTCTTGCAACAATTCAGGGTAGAGGTAGTGGGGAAGGAGCATCCAACCAAGTCCATCTCTCCCATTCAGGCAAGATGGCGGAGGGGAGAGGACTGTGTCATTCTGGAGGTGGGAAACCCAAGTGGAACAGCAGAAGGGGCAGTTGGTTTCCTTTTGGAACATGTTGTGTTGAAGGTGCCTCTGGCAAGGAGAGGTGCTCTGCTCTCTCAGCAGAGAGCTGGAGACACTGGTATGGAGGTGAGGGGGGCTTTCTGGATTTGAAACGGAAGTTCAGGAGTCATCCAAGCATAGGAAGTTGGCCCAGGAAGCAGTGAAGCGTAAAACACAGGAAAGGCCAAGAATGGACCCTGAGGGACACCAATGCAAAAAGATGGATGAAGGCGACAGAGTGGCAGAGGGGGTGAAAAATCCACTGTGTCAGAGAAAGCAGAGCGGCCACAAGGGTCAGAGACCATAGAACAAAGGCCTCTGTCTGGAAGATCTGGAGGCAGGAAATGCCCACCACATAATTAGACTCAATACGGAGTCACCAAATGAATACACAAAAGCCCCAAGTAAGTTGCAAACCAGCAGGTGCCAGGCCTCTGTGTATGTGTTTCCTGGGACAGTCAGGTGGCCCCGAGAAGGCTGCTCTGGACTTGCTGGGTCCGAGATGCTGGGCCTCTCTGGCCAGGTGCAACCTCTTACCCTCTCTGAGAACAGGAGCAAGAAAAATTTTTACCACAGTGTGAGAGAGCCCCCAAAGTTTCATAACAGGCACTTGTGACAAATGGTTACAGAAGGGGGAAAAAGTCACCCCTGGAAACTTTTCTCAGAATATATCATGAGGTGGGCTATTTTGGGACTCAAATTATACAGGAAGGCCTAGGAAAATAGACGTGTGCGGGGATGAACACAGCCACAATTAATGCTAACTATAAGGTGTCATATCTTCACCGAACACTCAGCCTGCAGTGTGCACAGCAGAGGGTGAGAGGAAGGTGAATTAGAGCCAAGTGCCCTGGCGGTGTCCTCGGAGGAAGGAAGAAGGAGGAGAAAGGGGAGCCTGAGGGGACTGACCAGAGCAGGCAGGAGTTCTCAGAAGGTGGCAGTCACCTTGGGCAAGGTGGCCTCTGAGGTTGGAAAGGCAACCTCCAGACTGTGGGGAACTCCGGACTCAGAACCAAGGGACCAGTAGAGGATCAGTGGCTTTCACAGGGCGTCACCACCTGAAGGAGTGTCCCCAGGCCCAGATTAAGCTCAATTACCAAACTTAATCTGTAGGGCCTGGCCTAAAAGAAATCAGTTTCCACCTCTGGTCAGGTTCTTAAAATATCGCAATAGTAATGCATGGAATTTGTCTGGGGTTGGCAGGGGTAGGGGGTGGGGTAGGGTAGAGGGAGCGGGCCAGGCTGCGTATCAGGTTGTCAGTAGACAACCCTGAACATACATCTCACCAACTGACCTCAGTTGACTCCTTCGTAACACCTCACAATAATCTCTTCCACAATCTCCTTTAACAGATGGGGACTCACAGAGAGACCAGGTCCAATAAGATAATTGTACATTAAATGCCTCTTTGAACTACAACCTCTGTGAATGTCACGGTGCCACTTATTACCTTGCATTATGAAGATTGCTGTTTCGTTTTGTTTTTCCGGGTTGGGGATGGAACCCAGGACCTCACACATGCCAGGGCAAGCGCCCTGCCACTGAGCCACATGCCCCACCCTTTGCTATATTTGACTTCCAGCTAAACTAAGGGAATCACCAGGGCAGCTAGCTATTATGTCTCTTTTCTACTCAGTGGCAAGCATGTTATCTTTCACACGTAAACCTCTCAAAATTATCTATTGAAAAAGTAAGTCATTGGTATGTAAATGTGAATGTGACCAAAAAAAAAAAAGACCACCATGAATTTCCTATCAGATCTGGGAAAGATCTTTTCCAATGTGAATTATTTCTAAAATATTCTACCCTGCCACTAGCCTTCTATCCAATCCCATGTCACATAATGTTTGTGCCCTTGAGAGCAAAAGTCATGTTTTAATCATTCAAGTTCAATGTAAGCTCCAAGTGGACCCCTAGTACCCAGAGCAGGTCCTTGTGCTAAGTAAGGCTCAATAAGGTTTGGTAAATTTTTAGATGAATGACTTCTCACCCTTAACACCACACTAGTCACATGGCAAATGTTTATTGAATGCGTAGGTTGTTAAACAAGGTAAATATTTTCTCTTTCTACTACCCCTTTCTAACATTCTTGATTAAGACAAGGCAGCAAGGTGAGTAGATTGACAGACTCTGGGGTCAGTTGGTCTGGGTTTGAATTCTGTCTCTTCTACTTACTAGCTGGGTCACCAAGAGTGAGCTACCAAACCTATCTGTGCTTCAGTTTTCTTACCTGTAAAATGAGGGTAACAATTTTTCTAATAGGATTCTATAATTCATTTAAATTATAAACTATGTTGTATTTGGTACACAGTAATTGCCACTATTTTTTGTTTGTTTGTTTGTTTGCTTGTTTTATGGTCTCTGAATCTTCAGTGACTCCCCTGTAGCTACAGAATAAGATCTAAAGTCAAGGTCCCCACAACTGGGCCCCAATGTCCCTCTCTTTCCAGTTTCAATTTCCTACTCTTCAACACTCTTTATGGGTGACTACCTGTGCCAGACTTTTTGCAAAGTGGTACATATCCAGCAACGGGTTTCCCCTTCTTAAAGAATCCCATGAGGTAGAACTTATTACTGCCCGCATTTCTCTGACAATGAAACCAAGTCCCCATCTGGAGAAATAATGCTCCTAGGGACAAACACTAATTCTGGGAAAGCTGGGTCCATTCCAAGACATACACAACAGAAGTCCGTGCTCTTATTTGCCAGCTCTGATATCCTTGCCATGCCAAGCTCAGTCTGTGGGTCAACACTCCCAGCACAGCCTGGGGATTGGCAGAAATGCAGAATCCCAGGCCTGGTAGCCGTCTTCTGAATCAGAAGCTGCATTTTAACCTGTGGCCATAAGGCATGGGAGGCACAGGCTCTAAACCACTTTAACAAGTCAGACCCAAATAATAATTAAATCAAATGCACGATTTCATCTAACCCCTGCAACAATCTAGGAGGTCAAGAGAGGTCAGCACCATTATCCCATTTTACAGATGAGTGCACTAAGGCTCTGAAAGGGGTGGTAACTTGAACTGAACCCACATGTGCCTGGCACGAGTATGATGCTCTGACCACACCCAGTCTAACTCCCTCTCCCCACCTTCAATTCTTCTTCTTCTTTTAGACTCAGGCCCTTTCCTACTGAGTGAAGCCCATCTTATCCACATCCTACTGGGCAGATAAGTGCCTTTTTTCTTCATATTCTCCACAGATCCCTGAACGTATAACTTCCTCTTGGTCCTAATTCATTGTTTAAGAAATATGTACTGAGCACCAACTGTGTGCCAGGCATATAGTAGGCACTGAGTAAATGTTTGTTGAGCCAGTTTGCTTCCCAAGCATTTGACTGTTGTTTATTAAAGTATTTCCATCACTCTTACTATCCACCTTTGCTTTGTTTTTCCTGTCTGTCCCTCCCACTGATCTAAGTGCCTCTGTGTCCCCAGAACACAAAGTCTGGCATCTTGTAGGGCCTCAAATCATTAGAAAACAAACTAAGTGCTCTCCCATCTAAAGATGGAATTTGCCTATAGTACTTAACAATAGAGTATCATCAGCCTTCTAATTCCCAAGAGTGGTAAAGGACAAATGGGGTGACAGGCACCATGTACTGCTCACTACCCCCAATCTTTGGGCTGGCATAGGGTATCAGAACTAGGAGGGCTGGGGTTGTGGCACAGCGGTAGAGCATGTGCCTAGCATGTGCGAGGCCCTGGATTTGATCCTCAGAACTACAAAATATAAATAAAGATTTTTTTTTTAAAAAAAAGAACTGACTATGGTCATAAAACTTACAGATGTTTGAAAATCTAACCCTCATTTTTCTAGACCATCAAAGGAAGACCTCTAAATGGTAACTGACCTCTTCACAACCTCTGGAAAGTAAAAAGGGCAGGGAGGTTACACAGTAGGAGAAAGATCTCCCAGACAGCGACAGTCCCCAGGGCTCTGCCTCTCCTGGGCAAAGCACTTGTTTCTAGGCCTCAATTTCCTCTTTTATGAAATGAAGGGGTTGAACTAGTTTCTAAAGCTCCTTCCAGCTCTTAAGATGCTGTGCTGTAAAATGAGAGAAATCTGAACCTTTAGTTGCTATGATCTGAAAATATTTTGAGTGTGGAGAATCAAATTGTACAGAGTACAAGAACAAAATAATACGTTAATGACTAAGAAGATTGTATTTAATCCAATGGGAAACAGCAGAGCTGCTGCTGCTACTGGTGGTGGTGTGTGTGTGCGTGTGTGTATGAGAGAGAGAGAGAGAGAGAGAGAGAGAGAGAGAGAGAGAGAGGCACTGCGAACTATGTGTGGCTTCCTTCCTTAAGCTCAAACATATATTTTGCATCACTAATATAGTAATCAGGCCTCTGGCTGCCTATCTTGCCCAAACACACACAGAAACACGTGTGCACACCACTTCAAATTAAAATGGACAAATTCCACTGCTGCTGCTTACATCCTTTTACGTCCTTTCTGTTTGGGTGGGTCTCTTTTTTTTAATTTTTAATTTTTATTTTTTGTAGCCAAGGTGTGGGACTGAAAGCCCCGGGAGGTCTCTGATCTCAGAACTGGGACACGTGGGCGGGTAACTATGAATTCATTAGCATTTTGCTTTCCCTCACCACCCCCACCCTCGCTCCCCGCAGCGCAGCCGTCGCAATTCCCAAGACCCTTAACTCCGGAGGGGTCAGATCAGCGGCCCTAAAGGCGTTCTGGCCAGAACACGTGCTCTGGGCCCTACCTGGACCCAAAGTGAGCGCGCACCTGCCGCGCGTTTGCGGGGGCTGGCTGTCGGAAGGGGTCGGCCACGGGAGGCAGACGTGGGCTAAAGGCTGCACGTGGGCGTAAGGCTGCAAGTTTCTTTCCATTCTGGGCCCCCAACCAGGGCCGAGCCCTCCACCTGGGCGGACCGCCCCGGAGCGCGTCCCAGGAAAGCCCCGAGGGCCTGGCGAGCCCGGCGGGGGCGGTGGGCGCGGCGGCCCCGCCCCGCCCGACGGCCGCGCCCTCGCTGTGGCCCTCGCGGATTGGCCCGCTCGCGGCCGAGGGGCGGGCCGAGGCGACCATGCGGCCAGGTGAGGCGCCCCGCCCCGCCCCTCGGAGGCTCCAGGTGAGGCTGTGGGACCTCCGCGCCCGGGCAGGGGCCGGCCCGGGGCCGGGGCGCCATGGCCGATTCCCAGCTGAGCTGCCTGGACGAGGCGCACGTGAACCCGAAGGTGACCGAGGCTCAGGCCGCCTTCTACTACTGCGAGCGGCGGCGGGCCGCGCTGGAGGCGCTGCTGGGCCGCGGCGAGCAGGCCTACCGCGAGCGGCTCAAGAAGGAGCAGCTGCGGGACTTCCTCTCCAGCCAGGAGCGCCAGGCCCTGTGCACCGCCTGGAGCCCCTACGAGGACGCGGCCGCCGCAGCCCCCGCTGTCCGCGGCAAGAGCAAGAGCAAGGCCAATGTCCCAGCGAAGGTCCCGGCTGAACCATGCGAGTCCCTGGCCTACTGGCCGGACCGCTCCGACACCGAGGTGCCCCCCCTGGACCTGGGCTGGACCGACGCTGGCTTCTACCGTGGCATGAGCCGCGTCACTCTCTTCACGCATCCCCCCAAGGAGGAGAAGGCGCCCCACCTCAAGCAGGTGGTCAGGCAGATGATCCAACAGGCCCAGAAGGTAGGCAGGGCTCCGCTGCCCACACCAGTGGTACCCCCACTCCCAGCCTCTTGGACCAGGCCTCACCTCCGAGACGGGACCCCATACAGGCCACCCTGACCACCCTCTGGAAAAGGGTCCCCAACCCGCCTTCACCTCCTGAGGCTGTGGTAAGGGCTCTAGAAGGGGTAAATGTGAAAGTGCCAGACGGAAGTTGGTCACGGCTGGCACAGTGTCCAGAGGCTCTGACTTTTTGTGCCCTGCCCTAGAGCATAACCCGGGAGAGGGGGGCTGTGAACCCCTGCAGTACAATGGGCCACTCAGGGGTTTTCATCAAAATCTGGGCACTGGCCAAGGATTTGCAAAACTTATCCCTGGACATTTTCTCATTTGATCTTCACAACAGCCCCATGAAGTGGGTAATAGTGACGCCCCCACCCCAACTCCTCTTAGGAGGCCCCCAACCAGACAAAGCTGACCTGACACCCTCACCTTCACACCTTCTCTGGGCCCAGTACTGAAGCTCCAGCAGCCTGGAATGAAGGAGGGAAGCTATTTGAATCACCCGATGTGGCCTGGCATGGTGCTGGGCACTGGGTCAAGGCAGGTGCTAGACTCTGCAGTTCAGGAAGAAGTTCCTTCTTGGCCCACTTGCTTTACTTGGGTGTTGAAGGGAGATCCTTCTAGGTGGTGAGGCCAGTAGGTTGTGGGAAGCAGCCCATGGGGGATAACTTTAATCTTTCCTCTGTGCCCTTGTGCAGGACTACGTAGGTAGTTTCCAGGTAAATGGTAAGATGTTCCATTAATGAACTTCAAATAAATAACAAATATCACAACTATTGCATGGGACATACTGGTACTGAAAAGTTGTTTGTTCTTTACCTGAAACTAAAACTTAGGGACATCCTATATTTTCATGTAATCTGGCTCCCCTCCACTGAGATGTGTTAAGAAACACCAGCAGCCTTTTGATGCCTAGTTCAGAATATAAAATAGAAGTGGTTTGAGTTCATCATTCCAATTCACCTGCATGAGTGCGATTGGTGTCCCATGTCCCCTAGAAACCAGAGCTTCCCCTGGGGCTCCTCTGTCTGGGAAGGGTGACCCATGTAGGGGCTAGATGGGTTGTAAGAGGAAGGGTTAACTTTTCCCTGTCCCAATTTTCACCCTCTCTCTCTAAGCAATTGTTCCTCCTATGAATGAGCTTTCTTTGTATGTAGCATTTTGCAGAAGAAAAAGGCAAGAGTGAACAGGGGTGGGGTGGGAAGGGAAGTGGGGGGTGGTGCTGGGCAGTAGGCTCAGCTAAGAGTCAGGGGACACGTCTCATGTTATGTACTAACGAGCTTCAGTTTATTTAGCCTTATGTGTCAGCCACTGTCCTAATGACTTATCAGCATTTTCTCTTGCTTTTCACAACCACTGATTAAAACAGGTATTTTCCTAATTTTTAAGGAAAAGGAAATCCGGATCAGGACGGGACAGCACAGTTTCTTGCTTGAGGTAACATAGCTAGTAAATGCCTAGGCCAGGATCCAAACACCAAAGCCCTGGCTCTTAGCCTCTGCACTACCCTGTGCCACAGTCTGAAATTACAGTTCCATGGGATGAAGCAAGGAGTTTGAATGGAGCTAGCCTGGTCACAGTCTGCTGGGGTAGAGATTGTATACCCTGGTTACAAGAGAGAGAGATAAGGTCCCTGGTCACTGGGGCTTCTTGTCCCCTGTGGGATGTTGGGACTCTTCTGTGGAGTTTTCTTAACTCTTTAAATATTTAGCTACAGAAACTTCAACAGTTGTGAACCAATCCTAATGGGTACAGATTTAACAAATAATTGTTTCCTGGGCCAGGCTTTGGCCATAAGGAAGATCCAGGCTGCGACCTTTGCCCTCCATGAGTTTAATGCTGAAGTTCTGCTGGAAGAAGGGGGGTTTTGAGGCTGAATGTACATTCTGGGAATGCCCCCTGAGGGAGGGGAGATAGAGATGGGAAAAAGGAGAAATTGGGGTATTTATCTCATAAGAGACTCCCCAAAAGCAGAAGGTTGATTGGCAAGAGTGTCAAGAGAAAAGAGCTGTTGCGGTGGGGCTGAGAACTGAGTGGGTCTGGTGTAGGGTCCTTCATCTGGGTCCCACGTAGATGTCTACCCCTGGAAGCAGCAGCTTCTGGTCCTGTGCCCACCCAACTCCCAGGCCCTCTGGGCCCCCACCCCTAATCACTGTCTCTCATGTCTGTACAGCACTCTGCTTCATGGGGGAGGAAAATGAGGCACAGAGAAGGAAAGGCATTTGCCCAAAGGCCATGTGACTGGCCAGAGAAAGATCTAGAGCCCTAAAGGCTGTGCACCCCAGCTTGTCCAACTGGCAAGTCACTTTCCGTGGCTATTACATTAAATCCTTCCTCCTCCCTATTCTCCCTGAGGGAGGGAATTTCCTTTGTTTCCAGAGAATCTGGCAGCTGAGGCCTGCGGCTGGGCTGGGCAGACTGCAAGCTGGTTTTTGTGTAGAGATGCAGGTAGCCACTGAGAGGAGGCAGAAGGGCCAGTGTGTCAGAGAGACTAGCTTCTATTTCATTTAATCCTCAATAAATGAATAAGGTGCTGTCGCTTTTTGTTCCCAAATGACAACCAGGAAATTACGACTCAAAGGGAGTTGCTGTGACTTGCCCACACTCACAAACCAGCCTGTGTGATTGGTCCTCAGGGATATGGAGGGAGAAGCCTAATTAGGGAACACTTTGAAAACATGATAGGGGATGGGAGAGAAGGAGCTGGGTGGCAGACAGGCCCCATACCTGTGGATAAGGGGGGAGACCTTTGAGGAGGTTGGTCTAAACTAACTGCTCTCTGGGCCACTACAGATGACTGAGAGCCCTTCCCAAGCTGAGCTGGGTAACCAGCACCCCCCAGAGAGCTGCTTATTTTAGTGTCATTGAGTGATGTCCTTTGTCTGCTTAAACTGCAGACAGAAAGAATACCTTTAGGGACCCAGAAATGAGCCTCTGAACTAAGCTGTGCTAGCAGAGGAGATCAGGGCAAGTCCCTGGTGCTTGGGTGACTTGGGTCATTGCAACTGCTAGGGAGTACTTTCTGGCATGACCGAGTGTGGACTGGGAAGCTCTTGGTTCTTGATTACAAAGCCAGAGTAGGAGGAACAAACAGTGTCATCCTGCTGGGCTGGCAATTTGGAGGGTGTGTGCATCTGTTTGGTTCCTGGGCAAAGGTCCGGAGGTCTGCTATGCGCTAAGCATCCGTTAGTAGCACAAAGACACATAAAGTACACCTCTACTCTTAGGTCATCTAATAGTCTGCTAATTCATCACTATAATTTATGACAAATGCTGGAGAGAAGGTGTGGCAGGAGAGGTAGGACACTAGCCCAGCCCCCAACCTAGGTTAGGGAAAGCCTTTGGATGCTGAGAGCCTGTTTACCTGCATGTCTGAGCACAGCAGAAAGGATGAGATGGCAGTGAGCCATCTGCCTGTCCTTTCCCGAGGCTCCCTTATGAGTCACATCCCCGGCCCTTTTTTACATTTAATTTTGAGACAAGGTCTCACTAAATTTCTTAGGGCCTCACTAAGTTGCTAATGCTGGCTTTGAACTTGCTAACCTCCTGCCTCAGCCTCCCGAGCCACTGGGATTATAGGTGTGCACCACAGCGCCCGGCCAGAGGCTTCCATTTTTGAGGCTGCTTGGGTGGGTTTAGAGACTATTGCCTCATGCTTCAGGAATAGTAGAAAACTTACCAGCCCTCACCTCAAAGATTATTCCTTGACTCCTGCATTCCTGAGTCCTGCACCCAAACCCACCATCTACCCAGTCTTCTGAGTTTCCCACAAATGGCGCAGTTCCCATAGTGCTTCAATCACTGTGTAAGGCAGTGTGTTGTCTTTGTTTCACAGAGAGGCTCTCTGAGGTCCACAAGGACAAGGTGACATCTTTAGACCAAGGACAAGAAGTTTACACAGCCTTCCCAGGTCCTTGGTCAGGATTTCCAGGGATCCAACAAAGATTGTAAGCACAGCTGGGGAGAGGGAGGCTACTGGGACAGGTAGCGGCTGTCAGCTGAGAATTAGGAGCTGCTCCTTTTCATTCCTGCCATAGGTAGTGGAACAGCTCCTCGGGGAAAAGGGGTGGGTACCCAGCCAACCCCACCTCTGTCAATGGGCTTGTCCTTCCTCCTTCAAGTCTTGGCTGAGAGGCCATCTCTTTCTTGGCACTTTATCAAATCTAGAAGTTGTACACGGGTTGGTTTGGGGGAGCTCCTGTTATCCTCCTGGGTTGGGAGCCTTTCAGAGCAGAAAGTGTCTTACTCCTTTTGGTCACCTTTGCAGGGCTATGATGATACCCTGATTGTCACAGCAAGTGTCTGGAGATTTCCCTGCTGAGTTGCCCATCCCCAGGGGACTCCTTTAGTCTCCATTGTAACAAGTTGTCTGGCAGCAAAGGAAAGGATGCTCTAAATTGGTTGGGAGAGGGTGTGGGGGATCAGGGATCTGGAGAAACTCTCCAAAGTAGGTGGCAGGGGCAGTGAAGGCAGCAGCCTTGTTAGAGACCTGGTTAGCTGTTGGGAGGAAGCCGTGAACGGCTGCGATCCAGGTGCCCAGGGCATGTGGCAAAGTACTGGTCTTACCAGTTCACACCACCAAGAAACCCAGCTTTGGCCAGGTACAGTGGTGCTTGCCGTAATCCCAGCAGCTTGGAAGCCTGAGGAGGCAGGAGGATCACAAGGCCACTTAATGAGACCCTGCCTCAAAATGAAAAATAAAAAGGGCTGGGTTCAATCCCCAGTACCAGAAGAAAAAAATCAAAATTCAAACCTCAGGCGGAAGTGGCCTTTGTCCTAAGTAGAACCCACTGTCTCCCGTGAACCTCAATGGACACACTTCCCTCATCCAGCTACATGCAGCAAATGATACGGAGCTCTCTATACCAGATTCTGCACTGTGCTGGGCGTTGACATGCAGGGACGAAGCAGATGTCCCCCCAAAACAATATATAGTTTATTTGTAATATGCATATTATAAATAGTACATTTATATAGTGTGTGTGTGTGTGTCTGTGTGTGTGTGTGTGTGGTGTGTGTGTGTGTTGTTTTTGGTTTTAGTGGGGATTGAACCAACAGGCACTTTAGCACTGGGTGCATCCCCAGTCCTTTTCATTTTCTATTTTGAGACAGGATCTCACTAAGTTGCTGAGGCTGGTCTTGAACTATCCTCCTGCCTCAGCCTCCTGAGTTGCTGGGATTGCAGGCTTGTGCCACCATGCCCAGCTACATTTATAATTTTTTTTAAAATCTTACTTTTTTATGAAATCTGAGTCAGACAGACAATACGCTCTCTAGGACCTGACCACCTGTTTGACAGCTGGCTGACGTTCTTTCTCCTAATACCTCCGACCTCCCTCCTTTCCGCCTTCTCCCTACTTCCATCTGCCTTCCAGCTTTGGAGCTGCCTCTTAAACGCTGATTTTAATGCACAGAGTAAAAGAGGCACATCAGGGAGGCCCAGGGGCCTATAGGCCGCACACATGTCCCTCCTCCCAACTCTTCTGCCTTTCCACCAGTGGCCATTTCACACAGTTTTGTTTCCAAGGCCCGAGGCAGTTCCAGAGTCTTTGTCCCATGAAAGCAGCGGCAGCTCCAGCTCCAGGGAATAAGCACTTCACAACCCTTCCGGGATCCTGCCCGAGCCTGCCCAGGCATCCCTGACAATCCCGGGGTGCTTTGGCTATGGGGTTCTGCATCTCTCTCTTTCAGTCACTGATTTCGGGGTGTTGGAATTCCAGAGCAATGGAGACCCAGCTTTCTTTAGGTCAAGGACCGAGGACAGGCTCTGAAGTTGAAAGGTTTTGGTGTCTGTCCTGATGTGGCCACTTGATAGCTGTGTTCTTTGGCTCTGAAGTTGAAAGGTTTTGGTGTCTGTCCTGATGTGGCCACTTGATAGCTGTGTTCTTTGGGGAAAGTCACTTCTCTCTGTAAGTCTCCTGACCTGCAAAATGGAGGAGGCAGTGTCTAGGTTTCTGGATGGTTTCAGAAAGGGAGAGACTGTGAGAACTGAGAATATGAGGAAGCATCATGCCAGTGTTCATCTGGAAAGTAAGTGCCAGGTTCCCCCACTGGATTTGCTCCCAGGAAGCCGGGGTGCCCCACCCAGGAGGTGAGAGTCAGGAGAGTCGGGGCTGGCGGGGCGGCAGTTGCATTTCCTGTTTCCTCCTTAGAGGGCCACCTGTCTCCCTTCTCTCCCACTTGTCTGTTGGTTTTGATTTGGATTTCGGTGAAGACAGCTGTCCTCCCGCCTCCACCCTGCTTGTGAAGCCTGTGGGATCCAGATCCTCAGTCCAGGGTCTCTGGATCTGCCATGGCAGGGAAGAATAAGACAAGAGGAGCAGAGGCTCCCTGTTCCTGAACCAGGGGTCCTTTGAGCATGTTCCCCAGAAGGGCCTGGCTCGCAGCACAGGCTCAGCCAAAGAACCCCAGGGCAGCCAGGACAGTGTCCCCAGCCTCTCTGATGCTGACACCTAGAGCTTCATCAGGAGACGAGACCCCCGCAGACCAGAGGGTGGAGGTGGGGTGCCTGTGGGCTTGGGCAGTATTTCCCTCTTTGAAGAAGAGGGAGGAGAACTCTGGCTCCTCTGAAATCTTACACTTCGGATCCCTGAAACTCTGAAGATGGGTGTTTCCCCAAGAGTTTGGACATAGGAGATGGGGCCTCAGTAAACTTCTTCATGACCTTCACTTGGTTTCATGGCAGCAAAGCCAGGTCTGTTGGGCAGAAGTCTCAGAAGGCCCCCGCCACTGCCAAGACCCAGGGGTCCTCATCTTGTTCCAGCTGACATCTCCTGGCTCACTGGGTAATCTGGTACAAATCCTTTGACGTCCATTTCGGCATCTATAAAATGGGGATAATGTTTGTTGCCTTGTTTATGTTCACAAGATTGTGGTGAGAATCTGTGAGACTGTGAGGAAGCACTTTGATGAAGGTGAATAATGTCTGCAGGCAAAAGGGGATTCTCTTAAGAAGAGTTACCGCTGTGGAGAGATGAGATAGACCCCGCACGTGGTATTTCCTCTAATTAATCCAAATCCCCAGCACCTTGCAGGGGAAGTGGTATTCCCCTGAGGCTCAGGGAAAACTTAGAGTTACGGAGTGCTGAGAAGCTGGATGGGATTCCACCCATGTCCTTCTACCACAAATGCAGGTTACCCTTGGGGAACGCCTCAAAATCTTCCAGAAACATTCAAAGTATGTTCACCACCAGGCCCTGGGAGGCTCACAGACTGGCCCTAGAGACAGACAAGTGTAGGACTGTCAGCTCCTCTGGTCTGCCCTGGTGGGACTGAGGAGTCTTTCTGCCAGGCAACATTGGGGCACATGACACAGGGGTACTGATCATGGATAGCTAATGGGGACCTATATTGTCTTCTTCATGGCCACTCTCTGGCCCCCGGGAACTTGCACTCCTCCCTGACAGCTGAGGCCTTGAGGAGATTCCCAGCCCACCTCCCCTCTGGGCCCTGGCTCAGTGTCCTCACCTTGGCCAGGGGCCAGCTCCGCCTCCCTTTTCTTGGAGTGTACAAAGCAGAGCCTGTTCTGAGGCCGGCTTCCAATCTGAGCGGGGAGGGAGGAAGCCTGGCAGAGAACAAATGTGCACGGGTTGGTCCTGGCTGACCGCCCTCCCCTGTTCTTGGCACTGTCTGAGCCTCCCCCCCAGGGCTGAGTCACCCTAGCCATCCCTGTCCCTCCCCAAACCCCCAGGGACCATGAGCAGTCAGCCTGAGCTGGAGCTGTTGCTTTCTCCAGTTTTCTTTTTCCTTCTCTGAAGCCCATGAAGTCTGTGGACTTGTTAGTGATCCCAGACTCCCAGCCCTGGGGACAGCCTGTGGCTGTTCTAATGATTAGTCTCTCTGGCCCCAGTTTCTGATGATCAGTAAGCTCATCCCGGGCACAGCTTGTACACAGGTCATCACTTGGTCGTGCCTTTCACAGTACTGCCTGGGCACACAGGACGCTCCAGGGACATGTTCTTTTTGTTTTGTTTTAGCAGAGTCAGGAGACGGTGAGGCAGAGGCAGGGACCAGGGCTCTTTTCTTTTCAGAAGAGGACAATATAGGTCCCCATGAGCTATCCATTGCCTGGCGATTCCCCACATTTGCATATTTACTCAACATGTTTTACTGAGAATCTACTGTGTGCCAGAGTACCAGAAATTTACAGATGAATAAAATGTGAAGCCTGCCTTAAGTCTAGTGGGTGAGACAAGAAGAAAACACATTTCAGTTCAGTCCTGATCATGGTGGTGGGGTGTTGATAGCTCTTATTTATTGAGCATTTAAGTGCCAGCGTGCCAACCCTTTTATTTATTTACTTGCAGTCTTGAGAATCCAACGCGGGGCCTTGCGCATGTTAGGCAAGCACACTACTAACAAACTATACCACCAACCCTACCAAGCTTTTAGAATATATTGTTTCATTAATAACAGTCCAACAACTTTCCATTTTACAGATGAGGAAACTAAGGGTCAGAAAGGATAAGCTCACACTGCTGGCAATTAGTGGAGCTAAATGGGAACTGAGATGAGTCTTATTCCCAGGCATGTACACAAGCCTGAGAATCAGGCTGAGCAGAGCTCCAAGCCAGCAGAAGCTTCTTGGGAATTGATGACTGAATCAGCAACTTATGACAAGGCATGTCGGGCAGAGGGCGGGCCTTGCGAGGCCGGAGGCCTGGGGCACGTGAGCTCACGCTGTTCCCATTGCCCAAATATCTCCACTCCTTCCCCAGCATCCCCCCTCTGCACCTTCACCTTGCCTCTCTGGGGAGTCCTGCCAGGTAACCCCACGTGGCAGTGGCCTCATGTTGCCCTTTCTGCTTCTCAGAACCTCCCAGGAAGCTGCGGGCTCTTGTTGTCCTGCTCTGATGGATCAGCCAGGAAACAGCCCTGCAGGTGCTTCTTGAGGCCCGCCTTGCTCTGCCACTTGGTGCCTGGTGCTGGAGCTCAGGGCCATAACCCGAGCCGGAGGATGATTCTAAAACTCATTTGTGTATCTTCATTGGATTTTTTTTTTTTTTTTAGCAGCTGATTTATCTTCCTAATTATGTTTGGCTTTAAGCTAATGTTAAAATGAGCTTACATTAGATAATTTTCACTAATTAACACCAACTTAGTGCTGGGGAAGTCATCCCAGAAGCGCACCGTGGGGCAGGGAAAAGCTGGACTAGGATCTTAAAAAGAATCACTGTGCTTACTCCCCGGTGGGTGCCGTATGGCTCTTCACGCTGAATTAGTTGACCTTGCTCACGTGGGTACATCTGTCCCCTTTCTCTCAAGAGCCAGCCTGGGTTTCCTATGTCTGTGACCTTCATTCAACCTTGTCTCAGGGTAGAGGTGTCAAGAGCAACAGCCTCCTAGGGTCAGATCAGCAGGAAGTGAGTTCCATAGGTGCAGCAGGGAGAGATGCCCTTCAGGTTCAGGGACTGAGGCTGAGGGTTTCTGGAGAGGAAGCGGCCTGACTGGTCAGAATTGGGATCCAGCCATCCCGATTGTAGCCAGGGAGCCTGGTGTTTAATGATGTCTAATTAGTGCACTTGAAACAATGTAACATGGCTACAGACAGCGGGGAGTCTCCGCTGACAAAGCACAGATGTCTTGCTGGTAGGTTGGGGGCAGCCTAGCAACCACAGGGGGAACAGGACCCCATTAGAGCCGCGGTCTGGGATCTGGCTCTGCTTTTGGTGACAGAACTCAGGCCCGAACTGTGTCTTCAACTCCCCCAGGGAAGCCCCTGACTGTAGAGGTATTCTGTTCAGCACAGGCTGAGCTCTGTCCCCCATGTGGACAGATGGGGAGACTCCCCCACGTGCTCGACAGACATGCACCCAAGGGAGGATGCACCCAAGAGAGGGTGCACACTGCACTACGAACTGGGGACAGAGTAGTCCTGGGACAACCTCAGGACCCCAGAGGAAATAGAGCATTCTGATCCCCACAGGTGCCGCAGTCTCTGGCTGGGCACAAATCACGAGTCTCCACACAGCTTGTAGATTCAAACAGCAATTCTTTATTCCCGAACTCACACCTGCCGTCTACAAACACGTTCTGGGGAAATCCACGTTCTCTGCCCAAATTCTCTTCTCCCAAATCCACTACTCTGCCCAAATCCACTCCGCATGGGCTTCTGTCTCCCAAAATATACTGTCTGACCCTAAGCACTCAAGAGGAACTCAGCAGCAGGATACGCCCTATTCTAAAGGGGGAACACCCTAATCTCCTATTATGCTAAACCGCCCTATTCTAAAGGGGGAACACCCTAAACACGGATCCTGCCCTGGTCCTTGAGCAAGGTCACCTTTCAGAAGTCCTTCCACTAGACAGCATGGGAGTAAGCTGGCAAGGAATTTGTCATACCTACTTGGCTGATGGCTCCCAGCACACAGGGACATACCCCAGCATGGGCTGGGGTATGTTTGGAGGGTAGCATAATCTCTGTGGTGTAAGCTTGTGGTCAGGGAAGGGGGTGGAAGTGACCAGAAGGTCTTTAGCCAGAATGAGAGCCTAGGAACTGCTTCTGTAGGCAGTCTGGGGACAGAGAGCATTCGGACAAAGAATGACACATTGAAGGTTGTGTTACGGAATCCGTCTACGAGGTGGGAGAAGGGTCAGGAGGTATAAGGTGGTATCCCATCAAATCCACACCGAGACATACTGTGTCCAGGCACCCCAAGGGAGGAAGAAGAGGGCAGGGCTCGGCCACCTGGGCAGGGACGACACAGCATTCTTTCTAGGTATATTGAATTTTTCATCCTGACAGGAACCAGGAGGTAACCTCATTTTATAGATGGAATTCAGAGAAGTTATGTGACTTGCCCAAGGCCTCACAGCCAGTATGGACCTTCTGATACTACAGTCTGTTCTGTCCTGACTGAAAGATGCTTTGGCATTGTGTGGATTTAGTGAACCTAGAGTCCAGGGGTGGAAGGAGGCTATGGTTGGGGTTGGGACAGACAGTGTTCTGGGGTGATCCTGCAGCAGAGCCCCTTCTTGGGTCAGGTGTGCAGACCCCGTCTCTTGGGCTCTCCCCTCCTCTTTTACCCCAGGGTATCCAGTGGGAAATTAAAGTTTTGTTATTCACACCTGGTGGTTAAGCATGGCAATGATTCAGTTGGCGCCCGTAGGAGCCCTGATGGCAGGTGTTCTATCCCCTCCCAGGTGAACTGGGTCCACCTCTAGCAGCTCTTGTTTTGCACAGTGCCGTGTAGATGCTCCATCCCTCCATCCCTGCCAGGGCCCTCTTGCTCTGGATTCTGCCTCTGAGAGAAAGGTGTCTGCCATCACTCTCAACAGGCTAGCGCGGTGCGCCCTGCCTGCAGGGTTTCATTTAAAACTCAGAACAGGTGGGCTTGTGGCCTGCAATCTCACCGACTCTGGAGGCTGAGCCAGGAGGATGACACATTCCAGGCCAGCCTGGGCAACTGAGTGAGACCTTGTCTTAAAAATAAATAAGGGCCAGGGGTGTACTCCATGGTAAAGCACCTTCAGTTCTATCCCTGTACTGCAAAATAAATGAACAAGCAAAATAAATAAACAGATTTAATTGAACTCAGAACAGCCCTGGGAAGCCCCTCCTGGTTTTAAAATGAGGAGACCAGGGCTTAGGCTCTCCCAAAGCCACATGGCCAGTATGCTTCTCTGCTTCCAGAACTCTGTGTTCTTTTCCAAATAAACACTGTTCTTTACTCAAGGGTGATCCACTACCTGAATTCAATCCCCTGGCAGGGCTGGAGGATGGGTTGGTTAAAATGCACTTTGTTGGGCCTGATGAATCAGAATCTTTGAGGATAGGGCTCTGGAGACTGCATTTTGAACAAGGTCATCCCCACACCCACTCCCAGCTTCCAGGTGATTCTGCACAGGCTGGTCTGACAACCCCAACTGCAGCCCTGTACCCCTTGACCCCCTCTCTTGGGGGTTGTCAGAGGAGACTCCACAGAGATGTCTCAGTGGAGGCATGATGCTCCACAGTGGGAAGGAAAGGGCTGTCCATTGGTCCCAGGCAAGTTAACTACCCTACCCCCACCCCTGTGCTGGACCAGTGGCCATTTTGGGTGGCTGCAGCTTGACTTGTTTGCATAGCTGCTGCCTTTCCCTTGAGGGACCTTCAGTCTTAAGGTGTGGAGAGTTAGACAGGTTTCCAGTGAGCTTAGTGATCCTTCATAGTTTTACTACCTTTTCCTGGGATTTCAGGAAACTCCTGACAGCCTTGGGATATAGGTCAGCAGGTCAGTCCTGGAAGGCAGAGGTCAGTCCAGGCTCACATGGTGATCCATGGGAAAGCCTCCCAAGCTCCTTTCTCTTCTGCCCCAGAAGTGACCATACCAGCATGCTGCTGAGGTGGCCCTTTACTTTTTCACCCCATGGAGCTGGATGAAGAAGGGATGGCTTTGGGATCCTGCAGACACCTGCAGCCACTCCTGCCCCACTTCAGCAGAGGTGGGGGCTGGGACTCTCCAGAGGCCATGTGTCTCTGTTTGCATCCTGGTTTTCTGTGCCCAGCGGTGGCCTCTGGTCCTAGCAAGAATCAATCTGTCCCTAGAGCTTCTAATGTCCCCATGATCTGGGGATGACAGCTTGGTAGTACAGAAAAGCCCAGGCGGGTCATAAGCCCAGGCTTCATTTCCAGATCTCCAGGACCCAGCTGGGCGACTTTAACCTTGGGACTGAGCTAATTGCTGTCTGAGTTTCTTTCTGGCTCCGAGATTCTCCAGCTCTGGAATGTCTTTGAGTGTAGGGCCAAGTACAGTGGCGCCCTGCATGTGGGCATGGCCAAGTAGCTTTGTGGGGTTGACTTGCCGCTGTGCTCAGCTTCCTGGCCTTGTTCTTTGTCACTGGGAGGAGGGCACCTTTTTGTAGTTTGCACAAAGGCACTTTCTGTGTGTGCCTGTGGGGCCTGCCTCCGGGCCTGGTTTCCTTGGTAGGGAACTTCTCCCATGTTTTGTCCTCAGGCAGGGATGGCTGCTCCTTCAGGATCTTCAGTGGGCAGGGCAAAGGCGGAGCCACCAGCCCTTTGAGCTGTGCTGAGGCAACCACAGTCCCATTCTCTGTGCCCTCGGGGAAGATCTTCCACTCTGCCTTCTGGCAAAGCGCTCCGACCAGTAGCCTTGCTCTTGCTCGGCATCCTTTTCTCCCCTTCAGGCCAACACCCCTCATCAGTGAGGGAAGACCACCCTCTATCCCCACCCCAGCATGTGAAACAGCACCCGTGGAGCTCATTCCACAGTGGAGAACTGGCCATGTCCAGCTCTGGACTGAGGGTGAAGAGTTTGAAAGGAATTGGTGTCTGCCACCTAGGGGCCCCGGTCCTGGTAAAGGACAGAAATGCTGGGCAGACATTAGAGTGTCCAGGGGCTCTGGTACTTGCTGGGCAGAGAATGGTTAATATTATTGGGGAAAGAAGTTTAGGAAATTCTAGACTGAGTCTTGAAAGCTGCATGGATGTTTCGTGGGTATGGAAGGCACAGGAACAAAGGACTTGAAGTGGCCCCATACACACGGTTGGGGCAGGGGCACAAATCTCCCCCAGGAGACATTTTTGGGGGGTCTTGCCTGAGAATGATACTGCTGGTGTCTAGTGGGAGAGGCCAGGTATCCGCAGAAAGCCTCTCACAACGCAGAGTGAGCCAGCTCCCGAAGTCACTAGCCCTGCAGCGGGGAAGGCCTGTGGCCAGGTACCTGTGGGTCTTTCAGAGAGACCAGAAACACAGGTGAAGGGGACCTACGGTCCAAGGCGAGGCGGGGGAGGAGGGGGCCTATCCCGCAGGCACCTAATGTGCTGAGTCCTAGAGTTGGACCCCCTTGAGGGCTGCAGGACCTACTGGTTCATCGCTTGTCTTGGGGGAATTTCTGGGGAGAGAAGGATTCAGAGGGCAGAGGTGGAGTAGGGGAGACCAGAAGTTCAGCCAGAAACAAGGAGCATACCCTGGGGACAGCCAGGAGTTGATGCAGAGGAGGTATAGGGAGGGAGCAGGACCTGCTAGACTTGGTGGCAGGTGGGATTTGGTCAGTAGGGAGGAGGAAGCTACTGGACTCAGGCTTCTGGCTGTGACAGATTTTGGAAGTGCCTACAGGGCAGGCTGGGGGCCATGTCCCAACAGCTGTCAGCTCTGTGGGTGTGGACATCTGGCAGTGCCTTCTACAGTGTGGGTCACCCAAACACAGCAGGGCTGCAGGGCAAAGTGGAGTCGGCTTTGCTTTCTAATGGCAATTAAGGAGTTCAGAAGGAGGAGCTGCGGAGGGGGAGGGTAATTAAAGCTGAATGGCAGACGGGGGGCACTCCCTCCCCACCGCAGCCACCCAGGCAGGATATCAAACAAGGTGGTGAGCTAATGTAGTGCCCAGCAGAAGCCCTACAGCATCAGAGCCTCTGCCGGCCTGCCCCCGACAGCTTCTAAAAAAACGACTTCCAGCTTGAAGTAACCCCTCCCCCAGAGCTGCACTTCATAGGTGAAGGGTGAGGAGCCTGTGGGGAGGGGGGATGATTTTCTCTCCCAACAAAACCTGCTCCATCAACTTCTGAACCTGTGATATCCTGTTTTTAAAAACCTGATTTTCCATCTACAACGGGAGCCTTGAAGTGAGTCCTGATGTGGAGAATCACGTGGGCACATTCAATGCAGAGGAGCAGAGGAGCAGGGAGCTGATTTTTCTGGGCCTGGTACTGAGTAGCTAAATGTCAGACGGACCCTCAGAGATTAGAGTCCAGGGTAATTATCACTCCTCCACAATTAGGTGCAGGGGTCAGCAAGCAATTGATTTTTTTTTTCTACTACATATATTTCATTGTTGAACTAGCAGTGGCTGTTTCTCTGTCGGGGTATCACAGACTGAGCCTCCTCTAAGCCAGTCCTGGGAACTGTCACCTCTCACATCCCTAGGCTGACTTCCCTACTTACTTTTCCAATAACAAAACAAACTAAGAGTAGAAACCCAAGAAGCTCATCTGTGTATCCAGTCAGGGAGTTCTTGGTGACATGAGTCCACTAAGCTGGATGTTGTAAGAGTTTGGAAATGAAAGGACAGTGGACTCTGGCCCCAGAAAGCACTGGGGATGAGATGAGATGCGGTCAGTGTCAGTGCCCTGGGAACTGAGTTTCTAATGGGAGAAGAGGAACTCACAGCACCATGCTGAACCCTCCACCATCCAACCCAACCCTGGAACCCACCCCAGGCCAGCCCAAACTGGGCCAGACCAACTACAGGTCTTAATTGTGTTTTTTTTTTTTTTTTTTTTTTTTTTTTTTTTTTTGATGGATTGGCTTTTGGGGACCTCAAATACAAAGAGACGATTGTGTAGCTCAAGTTCAGGGTACTCTGCTGTCACCGACCGGTGGAAGGTCCCTCCTCTCCATTCCTTTCTCCTGTGAGCAGCTACCCTTGCATGTTCAGTGTATGTCCTTGGGCACTTCTGTATCCTTGAAAAAGCTGCAGTTTTATTTTAGTAGTGAAGAACTAATTTATACAAACAGTCTTGGGCTATAGATCTCATTCTTTAATCATTCCAGTTGAACAGCCCATTTTGAAAAAGAACCATCCAGGTTATTGCACATGGAACTAGCCCATGGCTTTAGTCTGTGGTAGAACATCCTGTCACATGCCTCACATTTTCCAGTCTTCTAGAGAAGGACATCTAAAGTGTTGCCAGCTCCTTGCTGTCCTAAAGAAACCTGTAGTTCCTGTTGCCTTGTAGACCTGTGCCGAGCTCCAAGAGATTCCTCCGGGTACGTGGGCCAGAGTGGTTTCCTGGCTTTTGGCTGTGTACTTACTTAAATCCAGTAAGTTCTGCCTGATCCCCAGACAACCATGTCCCCATCAGTGAGGGGGGGTTCCTCTTTCCCCACATACCCATAGGTAGGAATACCCAACATTCTAATTTTTAGTTAGTCTCACCATTGTGAAGTGCCCTCTCTCTCATCAGAGTGTTTGGAGTTTTTCTGATGAAGAGCAAGATCTGCTCTTTATATACCTTTCCGTACCTCAGGAGGGACTTCCCTCCTGGGAAGTCACCTGTTCATAGCCTTTGCCACTTTTCTGATTAGTTTCCTTTTTTTTGCTGGTTTATGGGGATCCCCTGTGCATCACAGATTCCTGTTGGTGATATACATCGTACCCCATTGTTCATCAGTGACCTTTGTCTATGGCATCTTTATTTGAAGAGAAAAATCCTGAATTTTTCAAATGCATGCATTTCATTTTACTTGCCTTATGGTTTGTGCTCTGAGGACCATCAGAAATTCTCATGCTGTGTCATGAAGATATTTTTCTACATTTCATCAATTCTCTTAATAGTTCTATAGGTATTCAGCCTAATTGAATTGACCTTTGTCTATGGTGTGAAGACCAGATTCACCTTTATTTAAGACCATTCTCTCAATAGCACCCACTAAACAGCATGTTTTCACCACTGAGTTGTGATTCTATCCCGTCCTACATGAAACTTTATGCACGTGTATAGGTAACTTTGATGTGCATGTCCACATGCACGCGTGTTTATTTCTGGTTTCGCCGTCTCTTCCCTCTGGCCGACTGTCAGTGCCTTCCAACTTCAGCACCCCAATCCTCATTCTTATGGCTCTATAGAATTTCTTACTTTCTGGTAGACAAATGTCTCCTTTTAGCTTTTCTTTTTCAAAAATGATATACCTATTTACGAATATGTATTGTTATTTCTTAAAAGTATTTGTATTCCTCAAAAACACTTATTGAAATTTTATTGGAATTGGATTAGGTTATAATAATAATGATACTTACTATTATTTTGATATAGGGATTAAACCCGGGGGTGCTTAACCACTGAGCCCCATTCCCAGCCCTTTTTATTTTTAGTTTTTCTCCACATTTTTTTATTGGTGCATTAGCCCTTTTTATTTTTATTTTTGAGATATGGTTTCTCCCAGTTGCTAAGGGCCTGGCTATGTTGCTCAGGCTGGCCTCAGCCTCTAAGTCACTAGGATTGAATGCACCACCACACCTGGCTGGATTGAATTTTATTAATATGGAGAGAATTTGTTTTTTAAGATGTTAAATCATGGGGCTGGAGATGTGGCTCAGTGGTTGAGCACTTGCCTAGTATGTGTGAGGTCCTGAGTTCGATTCTCAGGTCCATTGACAACTAAAAATATATAATAAAAAAAGATTTTAAATTGTATTATCCATTCATGATTTTTCTCTTCATTTAGTCACATATTTTTAAGTCTTTTAATAGGATTTTCAAAATTTCTCCATGAAAGTAATGATTCCTAGACACCCTGTGCTTAAATAGTTGCTGTGAGTGGATCTTATCTTATCTTAGTTAATTAGTGTTGGAGTGGAAGAAGGCTATTGGATTTTGAAAGTTTTTCTTGTATCTGACAATCTTACTTAGTTTTCTTATTAATCTTAATAGTTTTCTCTTGACTCTATTGGGTTTTCTATAAAAATGGTTTAATTTCTAAATACTGGTAATTTTGTCTTCTTTCTTTCTTTCTTTCTTTATTTTAGAATTTTTTTTTTAATATTTATTTTTTAGTTTTCGGCGGACACAACATCTTTGTTTGTATGTGGTGCTGAGGATCGAACCTGGGCCGCACGCATGCCAGGCGAGCGTGCTACCGCTTGAGTCACATCCCCAGCCCAAATTTTGTCTTCTTTAATCTTCACCTCTTATTTCTTTTTCTAGTTTTATTGCATTAGTTAGGTCTTCTAATACTAAGTTGAACAATACAGTAAAAGTATTGTAAATATTTAAAAAATATTTTATTTTTATTTTTGAGACATGGTATTTAATACAGTAAATATCCTTGGCTTGCCTAAAACTTAAAGGGACTACATTTTCGGTTTCTCTGTTAAGTAAAATGTTTCATGAGGATTTTGGGTAAAGGAAGGGTCCTTCTAAGCTTTCTGAGAATCTAATCTAATCTATTTGTAGTAATACATGCAGAGCAAGTACTGCACCTCGGAGCTATATCCCCACCCCTTTCTGAGAAATTAAATCTCAACTGGGGATCTAGCTTTATCTCAGGTACTTTTTAAAAATTATCAAAAGCTGGGCGGGGTGGTGCATGTCTTTAATCCCAGTGACTCAGGAAGCAGGGGATCACAAGTTCAAGGCGAAAGTCAGCAATTTAGTGAGACTCTCAGCAACTTAGCAAGACCCTGTCTCAAAATAAAAAGTGAGGGCTGGGGTCATGGCTCAGTGGCAGAGCACTTGCCACACATGTGTGAGGCACTGGGTTTGATTCTCAGCACTGCATATAAATAAATAAAATGACAACTAAAAGAGTATTTAAAAAAAATTGATTCTTTAAAAAAAAATGTATATAGTTTCCTCCTTTTGATTCCGGGTTATAAACTAAAGTGATATATTTTCCAAAGTTGAATCATCCTTACGTTCCTAGGATAAACCTTTATTGATTGTGATTTATTTGCTTAGTTCTTTCTTTAGTGCATTATCCATGTCATTTGTGTTTTCAAATCATTATAATTGGTCTTAATATTCCTTTTAATGCTCTTACTGTTTCTGAATGATTGTGTCTGGAATTCTCTCTTTCTTCATTCAGTCTTTCATTTGCATCTGCTGTCTTTTTGCCAGTCTTGGTAGATGTTTCTTATCTCCCTTACTTAGTCTTTTCCAAGAGGAGTCTTTAATTTGATTGTCTAGCATCTCCCGCAGCCCGCGCCCCCCAGAGTCATGAGATGAAGACTCTGGAGTCAAGTGGACCTAGAGTCTTGCTCTGTCACATGTGAGCTCTAGGACCTTGGACACATTATTTGCTCCCCCCGCCCCCAGTTTACTTCCTCACTGTGAAACGGGAATAAGGACACTTCCTTGTAATGGTGAGACTCAAATTACTTGAAATACTTAGGTAATCCTGAGTACTTTAGCACAAGGTGCACTGAAAGTATCTAGCACATGCTGATTCCTGTCCTCAGTGACTATAATAGGCAGGATTCTCCAGAGGAACAGAACCAGGTGTGTGTGTGTGCATGCATGAGAGAGAATAGGGGGTGGGGGGTTGCTTGTTAAAGAATTGGCTTTTGGGATTGTGAAGATGCAAGTCCAGAACCTCAGGGGGCAGCCAGAGACCCAGGGAAGGCCATCTGCTGGTGGAATTCCTCCTTGCTCAGGGGAGGTCAGTCTTTGTTCTATGAAGTCCTTCAACCAATTAGAAGAGGCCCACCCACATTATAGAGGGGAATCTGCTTTAATGGAAGCCTGCAGTTTTAGTGCTATTCTCATCCAAATCATATCTTCGTAGAAATGTTCAGAAGACCCTTTGACCAACTGTGTGGATCCTGTGGCTCAGTCAAGTAAACACATAAGATTGACTACCAAAGTGCCTATGTGGATGCTCTTCTCTATGCCTGCAATGCCACCTCCTAGACCCCAGCAAGGCCATGTGCCGACTGACTGTAGATGGGGACAGCAGCGCAGTTGTCCCTTCCTCAAACAGAGTGCTCTGGCTTTAAACACAGACCTGCCACCATCTTCACGCACGTACTCTCAATAACCTCTGCCTCTGACATCTCCCCGCCCCCCACCTTCAACCCAGTGTCACATGGGCTCTCTGTAGCACTTGCACTAGCCAGTCAATCATTAACACCCGGGGCCGGTGTGCAGGGTGAACTTGGGCATGGTGACCCAGCCACCTCCTCTACTATTTTTCTTCCTTGCTCGTTCTCAGGGCACCTGGAGGCACCCCGTTCTTCGTCGTGGAGTTTTTCTTGTTCTCCCCTGGCTAGACACAATCTCGTTCTGCCTCCTCATTGTGTCCCATCTACAGCCTTTCAGACACTTCTCCCCTTTACCTCATGCCTTCATTAGTTGGTGCAGCTGTCTGGCCCTCCCCCTGGATTACCCCGCGGTGATTGTACCTTATCTGTCTCAAACCCTCACTCTGCCTTTGGAGCCCAGAACCACTGATACCCGTGTTAATGATTGACTGGCTAGTGTAAGTGCTGTGGAGAGCCCTGTGCAACACGGTATTGAAGGTGGGAGGCGGGGAGGTGTCAGAAGGCACGAGTGTAAAGATGGTGGCAGGTCCGTGTTTAAAGCCAGATCTGACCCAAAGCTGGCCCTTTCTTGGGTCACATGCACAGTGTTTGAGGCCAACTAGAAACACTTGCAGGTGGAGTCGAGAGAGGTTTGTGCAGGGAGATGGAAGCTGGGGTCAGGAGGCTGGGTCTGCTCCAGTCTGCATGAGGCCTCTCACCTGGCTCTAGCAGGTGAAGGGCTCTGAGTGGTGACCTCCATCTGAGGATGCGGTGGGAAGGGTTGGGCACCAGATACCTGGGCATCCAAAGCAACTGGTGCATTGCCCCATTGGTGCTTGAGAGCGCATGTGGCTCTGCACAGCTGCAGAGAGGTCGGATGCCCAGACCTGCTGAGAAGGCAATGTTCAAGCAGATCTGTGGCTGATGGAGACTAGCCCCTCCCTCCCACCTCACCTTGATGATGGCAGCTCCCTACCCCTGCTTATTTCCTTGAGGCAGAAGGAGCAACTTCTCTCAGCATCCTGGCTCTACCCTGACGAGGCCTCTGAGGATGGGCTAGAAGTCCCCAAGATTGGGGGGAGGTGGGATTTTTGTCCAGGATGAAATCTGTGCATCAGGGCCTGTACCCTGGGGCCCCTCTCCTGGGCTCAGATATGGTCAGAGATAGACAGGGACCTGAAGAATCCAGAGTGGTACAGGAGGGGTGTTTACTCTTAGCCATCAGTTGCCATGGGGAAGCGGGTCCTCTCTGGGCAGGTGTGTCTCCAAAGACATGTGGTCACAACATGCCTCAGCAGGGCCCTTCCCTGTACAGGTCATTGCTGTGGTCATGGACCTCTTCACCGATGGGGATATTTTCCAAGACATTGTGGATGCTGCCTCCAAGCGCCGGGTCCCAGTGTATATCATCCTGGACGAGGCGGGAGTGAAGTATTTCCTGGAGATGTGCGGGAGCCTCGAGCTGGCTGACTTCCGTATTCGGGTGAGTGGAGCCACTGGGGGATGGGGAGCAGCGGCAGGAGGTGAGACAGAGACTCCCCTCCCTGCCTCTGCTTCCACCACAGTCTAGGCCCTCAGATGAAACTCAGGATCTTGACCCTTCTCCTGTCAAGAGCCTTGGCTCATGAACTGCTAAGTCATGAGTCCAGCTCAAGTTTTATCCCATGGCTGCCAAGATTGAAGAAGGCAGTTCTGGCCCGTTCCTGGGGTGCTCTGCTGGCAGAATCACTGACTTTACTGTCAAGGTCAAAATTAGGGCTGCGATTCTCTTCTGGGGAACTTTGGGAGCAGACAGCAACTTGCCCATGCCTGCAACAGCATCCGGTGACTTCCTCTTGCTGCCCTAATGGAGTCCTACACATCAGGCTGAAGGGAGCAGAGGACCGGGTGAAGCTGGAGGGGCTGTGGATGCAAGGCTTCCTCTGCCCAGGCAAAGCCCTGGCCCAGAGCCTCGCAGTCTCCCCCAGAGGGTGATGGTGCCTTTCTCCTCTTCCCCACAGAACATCCGCGTCCGCTCTGTGACAGGCGTTGGCTTCTACATGCCCATGGGGAAGATTAAAGGAACCCTGTCATCAAGGTTCCTGATGGTAGATGGTGACAAAGTAGCCACTGGATCCTACAAGTGAGTTGGGCCTGGTCAGAGAGGGCCCAGGAGGCCATGGGGACTGTTAGGAAGGTGCGCGGCTGGAACCTCCACAGTCCTGAGTTTCAGGAGGTATCATCTGCCCCAGTGGCAAACCGCCTCCTGCCCAGTCCTTCCCTCAAACTTTCTGGCTGATGGATTATTCCAAAAATGAGGGTCGACTCTTGCTGGACATTAAGCACTGGCTATTTTTCATGGTCCTCGGTGACCTGTTGCTACTTGACAAGTGGGACAAGCAAGAAGTAGAATGGGACCAGCTCTGGAGCGGGTGTGTGAGGGCATGGCACAGACAGGCGCTCCCAGGATTTTAATTTAAGAGTAAATTACCAGGAACATGAGAGTCTCTGTGTGTCTCTGTCCTCCAAGTAAATTAAAACCTAAGTGAGAAGAGAGCTGGGCACATGAAACAATAAATGGTCTCAGTCCTCTTTTGAGGTTAAAAGATGGGGCTTGCAGTAAAATTTCAGAAGTGAACCCATAAGGAATGGGACAATTTCAACAACAATGGGGTCTCAGTTATCATTTATTAAGCGTGTGTTTGTGCTGAGCTAAATGTTTTAAAGAAGGTATTTCCTTTGAGTCTCACAACCACTCTGAGTTATGTGATTGTGCTGTGACATTTGGTACCTTGGGTCCTATGAGTCCCATTTTACAAGTCACACAAGACTGGAAACTAGGTTTGGATTCAGGCCTGACTTCTCACCGTTCCCTGCATCTGCTGCCTGCTCTCTGCATCTGAGACCTAGACCTGGGGAGAGGGAGGATCTGGGCTGGTGGAGAGAGAAGTCCAGCAGGAAGGCTGGCTTGTGCCCTGTCCTGCAGGGTGCAGAACACACGGCACAGCAGAGAGGGGTGGAGGAGGCCGCAGGGAGGGAGGGCAAGGGAGAGACCTGAGCACATGTGTCTGCTTTTCTGTCTCCATCTTCCCAGATTCACCTGGAGTTCCTCCTACGTGGACAGAAACCATCTCCTCCTCCTGACAGGGCAGTACACAGAGCCCTTCGACGTGGAGTTCCGGGAGCTATACGCCATCTCCGAGGAAGTGAACTTGTTCCAGCAGCTGGGCCTGGCAGGAGGCGCTGGCAGACTTGGCCTCGACCGCTCCTCCACTGTGGCTCGCAAGCTTATCAACCCCAAGTATGCCTTGGTGGCAGGCAGCCGCCACCCACCCGGGGAGATGATGCGCTGGGCTGCCCGGCAACAGCGGGAGGCTGATGGCAGCCCGGAGGGGCAGGAGGAGGTCAGCGGAGGTGGCGAGGCAGCCCGGCGCCTGGAGAGCTTCCTGAATGACCTGGTTACTATAGAGCAGGTGTGGCCGCCCGTGGATCCCGTCCCCTTGACAGATCTGAGCCACCCGAGGCTCAAACCCCGAGAGGCAGTCACCCAAAATGGCAAGGGAGATGCTGCCAATGGGGGCCCCATACTGGCCACGGAGGGCAAGCGTTTCATGGGCAGCAGGTTGTTCAGCCGCCGGGCCAAGAGGCCTGCAGCACCCAGCAGCAGGGCCGGCTCGCTCTCCCCCGAGGCCTGCCCCGATGTGGAGTTTCTGAAGGGGAAGAGGCCCACTGAGGACTCCAGCACCAACATCTCAGGTGAGCCCTCTTCTGGGGCCTGGCATGGCCCTCCTGAGGAGCACGGCCTCCTGGCTGCAGAGGGGCTGCTCCCAGGCACGGGCCAGCGGGAGGTCTGGGCTCCGAGGTGCCTTGGTTTCCATTCTCCTCTGGCCTTTGCCCACCGGGTGTCCCTGGGCACAGTGTTGCTGTTCTGAGTTCAGGTACCTCTTCTTTGAGAGGGGGGAGTAGGACGGGTCCTTCCCAGTGCTCACTAGGGTGGTGGGCATGGAGTCGCCCAGCTAGGTAGCATGACTTCCTTAGAGTAAGTCAATCAAATGAGAGACGCGAGGCCAGGCTCTCCTCAGAGAAAGGGGGGCTGCAGCCCAGCAGGGGCAGGCGAAGGCGCGGACTCCAGGGCTCTTTCTGTCTAACCTTGTCCTTGCTGGACCCCTGTCATTGGGATCCAACCTGGCCAAGCACCCCAACCTCACCTGTGCCCTCCCGGCTCCTGGCCTGGCTTCCTGTTTCTGCTGTAAACAGTTTGCCTTGGTTTTCTCTGTGTCTATTTGATGCGTGGTTTGTCCTCTGTGAGGGATTGACGGTGGCGCTGGTGGCTTCTTTCTGGCCACCTCTCTAGGATACCCTCATAGCCTAGTCTGCAGCTGTTTAGGAAATGTTTGAAGTGTTTCCAGGCCCAACAGGGCAGGAAAGGTCCTGTGAGCTCCATTTTACAAGAAACATGTGGAGCAGTCTCCCATGTGGCCTCTTAGGAGAGTGTGGCAGCCGGGCTGCTGTGGTGCCTTAGTCACCTGAGCATGCCTGGGCAGAAGAACTCCTGTGTTGTGATTCCTCCCTTGGTGACTGGGGAGGTGGGGGGTTACGGTGATGAGAACTAGGCCCCTTCACTGGCCGGTATGGCAAGGCAGGCCTGAGGTCCTGTCCTGCTGCCAAGTCTGACACACCCAGGCTGTGCTTGTGGGATATGTTTGCTGCTGCTTTTTTTTTTTTTTTTTTTTGTACGGGGGATTGAACACAGGGGCACTTCACCACTGAGCCACATCCCCAGGCCATTTTTACATTTTATTTAAAGACAGGCGCTCTCTAAATTGTTAGGGCCTCACTAAGTTGCTGAGGCTGGCTTTGAACTCATGATCCTCCTGCCTCAGCCTCCAGAGGTGCTGGGATTACAGGCCTGTGCCATCGCACCTGGCTTCCTTTGCTTCTTGAAGTTGAGCAGGCCTGGGTATCTCTGATGTGGGCACAGCGGGAGCGTGAGGACCTTCCCCTGCCCTGTTGGGCTTGGAAGCATTTCCTAAGCAGTTGTAGGCCAAGCTCTGTGCGGATACACTCTCCCTTCTCCCTCCAGATAACCCTTTGAGCCAGAGGTGGCAGGTGGAAGTTGGAAGATATGCATAAGTGGTCCCAGGGCATAGGAAGTGGTCGTGGGCCAGGAGTCAAAGCCAGGACTGGGCCCAGGCCCTGTCCTCTCAGGGGTGGGGAAACTATTCCCCATTCCCATTCCCCTGGGCTCTTTGGCTCCCCCAACACCAGATGCTGCTGCAGCTCTGTCCCTCTGGTTGGAAGGAGGGTTGCCATGGTGAACACCTGGCAGGGAAGGGGAGGGGTGAGCCCAACCACAAAGGGCTGTTTCCCAAGTCCTGACTGGAAGTGAGGTAGAAGCTTTCTCTTCCCTCGGCCCCTCACCCTGAGGTGCCGTTTCCATAGAAACGCAAGGCCCATTGTCTTGTCCCTTCCTGCCGCCTCCTGTGTGTCACTCAGCCTGGGGTTCCCCTGCTTGGACGACTTGGGCAGATGCTGCCACTGCTGCCTGTCTCTGAGCATTTGCACACAGTGCCCTGGAGTCAGCCAAGCAGACCAGGCCTGTACCCTCGGGAGGCCCCTCTCCAGATGCCTAACATCCAGGCAGAGAGAGAGGGGCGAGGGCGAGGGCGAGAGAGGCTGGCACGTACAGTCAGGAAGGTCTGAGGGAGCTTGAGCTGCCACCCGCCTCCATCCTCGGGAGGAAGCATGGGGCTGCATGCAGCTCACCGTCACCCGCCTGGATGGGCATCCCATTCCCAAGGCCCTGAAATTCAAGTTCCTTTGTGAGCCCTCTCCTTCTGCTCCTTTCTTCCTCAAAGGCCGATGAGAAGCAGGGGCTCCTCCTGAAGGCCCCACTTAGCAGCCCCCGCCTCCCAGACGCTGATGTAGTCAGAATGTCCTCAATGCCTCCCCTCCACCCTCGGGGGGTGGGGCAGCTGCAGGACAGCTGGACATGAGAAGGACGGGCCCCTAAAGCCCAGGCCTAAGGTGGAAACTAGTAATCCTCCTATATCCAGAGCTGTGGTCAGGAAGAAATCACTTCAGATTCTCTGTTAGGGCTCCAATCCAGGGAAGGAATCCCCTTCCCACAGGGACACTGGGGACCTCAAGACAGCCACGGTAGAGCTCTCTGCCGACCCACTCCCTAATTCCCTGAACTTGTACTTGTCCCTCTCTTCCCTGGGGCTGTCTCCTCTTCTAGAAGATGAGGGGGTGATCCAGAGAGGTTTTCCGAGGTCCCTTTGAGCTGATTCACTCTGTCCTGTCTCTGTGCCCTTTTGTCAAGGGAGAATGTGGGTTGATGACAGGGTGGGTGAAAGAGAACGAAAAAGCAAAGAGCTGACAGCCTGTAAAATTGCTTGATAAGAAGTATATAGTTGTCAAACAGCATGCAAATTTTTGCAAACCCAGGTGTGGCCCTTGGGAGAACCTCAGGGAAATCGCTTCCTCTGGGATTGGGGGTGGGGGGCAGGGGCAGGGGAGAGCCTGGTGATTCAAAGGCTCACGGCGCCCTCTAGTGGCGGAAGCTGGGCATCTTTTCCTTTTGCCTTTTCCCTTGATTGGACATTGTCCCAGTGCAGGCTGAGCTCACCCCTTTCCTCCAGCCTGCCACCCAGGAGTTCAGGACAGGCTGCCTGGGACAGAGATCCCCAACCTCAGGGAACAATATCCAGGGAGTTAGTAGCATCTGGGGTGGGCTCAGGAATCCACATTTTAAACAAGAACCCCAATTTTCCCATTTAGTTCTTCAATGAAGAGGGTCCTCAGACCAGCAGATGACACAGCGACACAGATATTCAGAGGAGGCTGTGCCTGCAGGGAGCCGCCAGGCTAGGGCACGAGGTTCCAGGTGCTGTACCTGAAACCCCACTAGCTCCACCAGGGGGAGAGCTGAACAAGGCCACTGGCCACCCCCTGTTTAAGAAAATTAAGAGAAACGCAGTGTGAGGTGCTCCCACACAGAACTGGGGTAGTCTTTACAAACAACCTGCTGAAGGTATCTTGCGATCAAGACTCCTGAGCTTCAGGGAGGAGTCCTTGTGTCCAGGGTCAGGCAGTGAGGAAAGGGCAGCATGGCCTGCACCTCGCAGGGCCTTCTGCAAAGCAGCTGTGGCTGTCTCTCGGAGGCCAGGGCTGGCACCTCCCCTACATCTTTAGACTGTTTGGATGAGCTGCAGGCCTCAGTGTAGACTGAACCCTTCCTGCTGGGTCCTATCAGCTGAGAGGAAGGTGAGTGCAGGGACTTTTCCTCCCAGGGTCCTTTGAAGTGGCCATGCCTTTCCGGAACTCTCCTACCCACTCCCCCAATCCCCAGTTCATGTTCACAGGGTTTAGGAACCTGGAGATCTCGGATCCAGAGAAGAGGCAGGAGTGCTCATTCTCGCTGGCAGACATCAAACCCTCTGCCTTTCCAGTTTCTCTTGGGTGCCATCTTGGGAGGCGCTGGTGAGTGAGGCATGGACCTCACCCAGAGCAGCCCTTGTTCCTGTGGTTGAGAGTATGGGTGTAACCCCCTCCTGCCTGCCGTTGCCCTGGGCCTTCCGTTGGGTATGTATCTATGAGCCTGCTCTGCACCAGGCTCTATCTAAGTTCCTATGTGGCAGGAAATAGAATGAACAAAGTCCCTCCTTATGGAGCACGTTAGGCTGGGGGGTCTGGGGAAAGACCCTTTTGTAAAGAGTGGTCAGGGAAGACCTCTCACCAAGAGAGTATCTGAGCAGAAATTCGAGTGGAAGGAAAGACCCACACAGACATCAGGGAAAGAATCTTCCCCATCAAGGGAAGGCACAGCCCCGAGAGCTGCAGGAGGCCGAGGCCCGTTGCTCCTGCAGCTTCCGCAGCAGTGTCCCTGCTCCCGTCACCACCTTGCCTGCCAGCCCTTCCCTTCTGCCACTCCTGTGCATTTGGTGGCCCTCTCTTCCTGTGCCATACCCCTATTTTCAGTCTCATTTCAGTGTTACCTCCCCTTGGAAACTTGACTTTCTCTCATAAGCTTTCTTTGGGCCATCTTTACCCATGCCATACATATTGTGTTAAAAACGGTGCTCCCTCGTGTCGTTCTTCCCCATTGATCTCAGCGGATCCGATTCACCTGCCCATGGCAGGCTCCGGATAAATGAGCACTGGTGGAATGACAAGCACAAGGCATTTCCCCTCAAGCCAGTCTCTCTGTCAGAGGCATGGAAATGAATTCCCAGCACAAGGGATCTCTCCAGGCTTGCATCCAGCCCTGCCAGCCCAGGGGAGCAGGTCCTGCTGAAGACAGTCTTCTCCAGGAAGGAACGAGTGAGCAAGGGCTCCACCCCCCACCCCCAGGATGCGTCCTCCCCCTGCTTCTGGGTCTGGAGATTGATTTTGCTTACCTGCCTCCAAATGCGGCCACCTCTGAGGAGGAACTCGGTGTCTGCTTAGTAGGCCAAGCAAATAAACAAGCCACTGAGGAGAGGGAGTGGAGGCCCTGTGTCCCTCATAGCAGTGAGGAACTACAGGGTGGCAGAATTTAATGACTAGCAGAGCCACACCAGACATAGCCCTCAGCAGCACCAAAGAAGGTGACCTGTCTTCCCTCCCACCTCCTTCTAGGCCACCACTTGTCCAAGCAATACCAAGGAGGGGCTCAGCTTGTTCATTCTGGCCCAGACAAGGTGGTGGCTACCGGGTGCATGAGCAGTGGCCTTGGAGGGCTGGTGAGGGGCAGGAGGAAGGGGCTGTGGAGCCAGGGCTCCTAGTCCAGCTCTGTTGAGAGTCTCTTGCTAACAGCCCAGAAGAGGAGACAGATGCCACCTGAATTAAATTCACAGCTGAAGTGATGTGGAAGGTGGTGTGAGTGCCAGGGCGGCCACCCTGGCTGTGTAGGAGGGACCAGCAGGAGACAGAAGGAGCAGCCAGTGCCCTGAGGACAAGGTCTCCAGCAGCCTGGCTCCTCAGGGCCAGAGGTGTCGGTGGGCTTCGCAGAGCCCCTCCTTCCCTGCATAGGGCAGGCATTGGCCATAGACACTGTCAGCCTCATGGAAATGGGCGCTGAGGCCTGGGGGAGAGGAGGAGCAGCTGCTAGCACCAGCACTCCCCTTCCTCCGCCTTGGATTGCCCTCTGCATTGGGTGCTGCGGGCCCCTCCCAAGGGGCAGCGTTTCCTCATCCAGCCCAGCAGGCTGACCACAGATGAGGCTGAACCTGGCTTAGAAGGCTAGTCGCTGCCCCGTTGCCGGTCGGCTCTGGGAGTGGGGCCACTGTCTCGGCAGCAGATCCTGGAAGAGGGTCACCCACGGGACTGCCCATGTCAGCCTGGTGAGCCACCTCTGGGCAAGCCTCTTGGTGGTAGTTGTTGGCTCTGGAGTCCCTCCCACCTGCCCCCTTTATTCAGGAAACAGAAGGCTTCTTGACATCCCCAACGCAAGGGAACCCTGTGGAGGCTGGCAGGGCACGAAGACTCTTTGTGTTGCTTTTCCAGGGTGGTGTTGACCTGGTTTCCAGACAGGCAGTTGGGAGAGGGGCAGTCACCCTAGCCTCCACATCTGAGGGGCAGACAGCCCCCAGAGTAGGGGCTGGAGGCGAATCTGCTGAGTATCTCCCCCATGCCATTCCCTGCCTGTGTCCCCTGTCTCCGCAGGTAAAACAAGTCCCAGTCCTTCCAAGTCCGGCAATTGCGTGATTTCCTGAGCTTCAGGACCTGTGGATGCCCACCTGTCCTGCCCTGTGCCCTGGACAGCACAGGCCCCACCCTGTACTAGTTGGTACCTCCAACCTCACCGGCCTCCGCCTGCAACCTCCATCCTGGCCTCAGCGCCTGAATCCAGATGGAAGGGTCCCAAGACTTCTAAGACCATCGTGTGCTTCCAGACTGTGGTGGCCAGGCCAGGAGGGGTCACTGCTGCTTTGTTTACGTGAAGAGGAAGCTCGACTAGTGTCTGCTCCCCTTTATATACCTGCCCCTCCCTCCACTGGGTCAGCGCTGCCCGCCATGTCCCTGGGTAGGGAAAGGGCCATGTCTTTGTGCCCTAGTAGGAGAAGTCTCTGGGTCAGCTCCAACCACCTGGTTTCTCTTTTTCTGGGCTTCCTGGTGCTTTTTGGTTGCTCCTACCAGGAAGGACAGGGTTCTGAGTAGGAGTCCCCAGTTCCAGTCTTGCTCCAGCCTTAGAAATACAAGTCGAAGGTGCATCTGGGACAGCTGGGACACTGGCTGCTGTGGCCTTCCTGGCCTAGACCTACACTGGGCTCTGAGGGAACAGAGGGGAAGACACCAGCCTCCCACAGTCAGTGGCAAGTTTGGACCCCGCCCATGCAAAAGTCCCTCCCCTCCCCAACCCAGCAGGCCGGGTTGGTACTCCAGGCCTCCTGGGCAGGTGCCTGCTGCAGCCCCTCCATGGGTTCTTAGAGGGCCTGGCCTGGGCCTCCCTTCAGTTTGCTTTGGTTTGTAGCCCAATGAAGGGAAAGAGAGGGTCCCAGGTGATGGGGAACTGGACTCTAAAGACAGGAGAATTTGCCCCTTCCCCCTAAGATCATCATGGGTCCCCTCCTCCTACAGAACTTCCCCAGTTACATTTCAGCCAAAGACTAGCCTTAGCCTCCTGTGACGTATTGGGCTGTGCTCAGGGGCCTCGTCCCCCCGCAAGCAGGTGGCCTCTGCCACAGTGCTGGGCGAGGGCACCCAGTACACAATCCCACACTGCCCCTCCCCATCCGGTGACTGGTTTAAACAGTTCTGGAAAGTGCTTCCTTATGCACCAAGGCCTGGCCATGTGACGCATCTCTTTCTAGAGAACAGAGGAGATGTGAGCGTGGGGACCAAGCCTTAGCTCCAAGTGGTCCCTTAGAGGCGAGGGACACAAGATGCCTCAGCAGGCAGCTCAGCCAGCCCTTGTGCCGCCCGGAGGTGGGAAGCTGGCCTGCTTTACCCTTCTTCCCTCTCTTTCATGCAGGGTCAGGAGAGACACTTAGCAGGGTCCCTGTGGAAGTTCCAAGTCACTGCACCCCTCCCCTCCTTTCTGCCTCAGTTTCTCCATGTGCCAAGATGGGGCTTTTCTCACTTTCTGTAGGACTTGGGGGAAAACCATAGGTTAAAGAGGAAGCGACTGAAGGGGGGCAGAGTGCCGACCCTTAAGGGGGCTCCCCCTGCAGGCCTTCTCCCCTCCAGCCTGTTTCTTCACCCTTTCAGAGGGCTGGGTCAGATGGTCTCTGGCCCCCTAGAGCTCTGAAAATGCTCAGGAAACTACAGTGCAGAGATGGCCAAGGACCGTGACGTCATATAAAGCAGCTCTTACTGTTGGCTTGTCGGCCTAAGCTTCCACCCACTCTGTTCTGCCTCTTGGCTCCTCAGTTTCGGGTGCATCTGCCCTCTGTTCCGGCACGTGCACGCACTTGGTGAACTACGCACCCCCTCACCACATCTCAGGAGGACATCTGGCCTTCCCCGTTGGGGGGCAGGTTCAGGGGTGGATGGTGCCCTTGGACCCAGCCCAGCTGCTTCTGCAGGCTGGCAGCACCACAAGGGCTGGAGGAGGACAGATTAGGAGGGCCCTCAGTGTGGGGCCCTGGCTTTGTGGCCCCCACCAGGCCACTGTCTCTCGCCTGCCAAGTGCAGAGACTGCAGGTTGAGGATTAGCAGCTCGTGCAGCCCTGGAGAAGGCCAGCCTCCCGGTGAGCAGAGCCCCTGGTGTTGCTGCTACCCTGGCTTCTGCCCCACAAGGGCAGGAAGCCCAATTTCTGTATGGAGCTGGTAGACTGTCCCTTGACCTATGTTACCTGTGTCAGTATCTGTCCTCGGAGTGTGGTTAGTCCTACCTCTGATCTATCAAGGGTATTTCTAAGACAGCCTCTGCTAACATCAATACCCTGGCCTGTAGAGAACTTGATGGAAAGTCTAAACAAGAAGGGAAGCCTAGACACAGAGGAAGAGGCGAGCGGGGGAGTGGCTCTGTCGCCCCCACCACGCTGCTTTTCTCTTTTATTAAATGCCTACTATTTGCTGATCACTGTGCCAGGTGATTTAGGAACATACAGGTCTCAAACTAAGAACAGCTGAGGAAAGAGCCCTTTTCAAAGTCATCAAATAATTTTCATGTGTATTTGGGGCATGAGCCTCGTCGGGTTGTGTGTTGAGCCGCATGAGATGTGATTGTCATTTCTCAGGTGAGGTACACACCTGTCCCAAGTCCCTCATCACATAAAATACAGTTCTGGAGCTGTACCTCAGGCTCAGACTCTCAGCACTAATGACACTTTGGAGCTGCCAAGTCCTCTGTTGAGGGAGGGGCTGTGGTAGTATCGAAGGGTGTGGAGACATCCTTGCCTCTACCTGCTGCAGGCCACAGTGTCTCCAGATGTCACCCAATGCATCGGATGGGGGTGTAAATCCCCTCTGTTTAGGGTCCCTGCTTTCTACTTTGAGGCTCCAACAACCACAGATGACTTCTTGAAAGCGCTTCCAGGCTCTCCGCCCTGTGTCTTGAACAGCGCGCTCGACGGAGGTGGCTGACGTGCCTGAGATTTTTGACTTCTGGGACAGTTCTCTGAGAGGCATCCTCCAGTTTCAGCCTAGTTACCTTGGTTAGCTCTTCACTGCCATGCTTGCCCCAGAACAGGTGTGTTTCTGTGCACACATCTGCCTTACTGTGCTCTGCTCCTGGTCCGGTTTCCTCCCAATCTGCTGCTCTTCCTGAGTCTCACCTACACCACACATGGAAAGTACCCTGGGGTGTGCCTGTGTGTGCCCAGCAGTGGCCCTGTTCCAAAAGCAGCCAGGGTTGATGGCAAGAGAGCCTCCAAACTCAAATCAGGCCAAGGATTTGCTACCTGGTTGTCATGGCCACATTGAATAAACATCGACAAAGCCCCCTCTGCAGCTAATTAGCCCTGCAGTGCGCTGTGGATTCAGTTTGTCATCTACCACACTGTGCCACACTCAGGCCTTCCTGCCCCAAAGACACAGAGGCTGTCATTGATCATCTGCACTGCTGTTCCAGCTGCACAAGCTTTGCCACAGGACAGACAGACACCCTGGGTTCAGTGAGCTGAGCCTGACCAAGGTTGGGAGCGCATACACCTTAGACAAAGGCAGGAAGCAGGTGCAAACATGTTTTTAAGCTAATTGCAAAGACTTCCCAGTTAGGCATGCACTTCAAGGCTTCTACTCTCCCACCTGTGCAGCAAGGAAGATACCATGTGCTGCAGCAGGACATCACCGGTACCCATTCTTTAGGGTTCCTGAACCTGGAGAGCAGGTAGAACAGCTAGACCTCACCTGTCTAGCTCACTGTTGTAACGCAGTATTTGCTTCATACCTATTTGTTAAAAGATTGAAGACTTGACAGTCACTTACAACAGAAAATAAGCCAGACTAACAAACTGGTGAGGCATCACCAGCCACAGTGGCAATCGCCTGTTATCCCAGATGCTCAGGAAAATGAGGCAGGAGGATGGCAAGTTCAAGCCCAGCTTGGGCCACTTAGTGAGACCCTGTCTCAAAAACTAAGTCCAAAGGGCTGGGGATGTACCTCAGTGGTAGAGCATTTGCTGGGCATGTATGAGGCTCTGGGTGCACACCTCAGTACTAAGTAAATAAATAAATGGGAAATCAATCATGACCCTTTCAGCCTTTTTCCTGATTTGCTACACAGTACACGAGAGTCAAATGAGATCCTGCTGTCTGCCACTTAGTTTCTTAAGGCCTGCACTTATCCCTCCTCTAGGAGCATTTCTCCTGTCACTGTGTGTTCTAAGCGGAGTCTTCCCAGGCCCTCAGACTGGGTAGAACCATGGCTCCAGGCCCCTGGCTGCTCAGAAATGGCCCTTTCTGCGTGTGTCCTTTCAAAATGCTCACAGAATTGGGAGGAGGAAAGGAGCCTCCTGGAGGTGAGATTTGTCCAAAGCCACCCAACAAGTCATGGGAAGGGCTGGCTGGCAAGGACACCCAAGAGCACTTTCACTGCGCTGAGTGGCCTCTCCCCAGGTGACCGGTCGAAAGCTAGTTTCCACCTATGAAAGTGGTTAGGAGACAGGGCCACGTCGTAGAAAGAGACTGACTAGGACCCACCGCAGATGCCAGCAAATGCATGGGAACCTGAAAGAGGAAAAGCAGCCAAAGGCAAGAACAGGCCCTGAGCGGGCAGAGTCCATTGTGTGCCAAGAACTGTGCCTGGTGACTCTCATTTCCTGTGTGCGGCGTTGATTCCCTGTCTCGTCTCTTCCTGAAGGTGTCTTGGAGCTTAGATGACTGGACAGGGAGAGGGCAGTTCATGGCGGCTGTGAAGGCCGTGCATGTTTGTTCGTCCCGTGGATACGCACTGGGTGCCTGGCCTGGGAATACATGGTGAGGGAGGAAGACGCTGGTCTTCTGGTGGCGTGGCTGGCTGCATGCTGCTTGCTGGGACCTTATTGGCATGTGTGGTGGAGAGGACAGGCTTCAGGACAGAGAGGCACGTGGAATCCTCATTCTGCCACTGAACGGCTAAAGACCTGACAAGCTAGTTCACATTCCTGAACCCTGGTTTCCTCATGTGTCCACGGGGCTGATCTCAGAGCCCCTGTCCTGAGGCCAGGGGGTAGTCACATAGAGTGCCCCAGCACGAGGGTGAACTCGGGAGAAGCACCCACCCAGGAGTGTTAGATCCAGGTCTTGGGATGTTCTCTCCTGGATTCTCTCCCTGCCCCGCCCCCTGCATATTGGCCAATTATGCAGCTGAGACTCTGGCACACGGGGCTAAACACTCCCAGCCCCCAACACATGGCCCTGCCTCAGAAAGAGCTGCAACATTAGCTGGTGGCACAAATCTCCCACAAGTTTTTTTTTTTTTTCTTTTTAATCCTTATGTTGTTTATTTATTTTTATGTGGTGGTGAGGATCGAACTCAGTGCCTCACATGTGCAAGGCAAGCGCTCTGCTGCAGAGCCATAACCCCAGCCCCACAACTTTTCTTGATGGATAGTTCTGGGTGAAATGTTAATTTAGTTTGAGAATCATTTGAATATAAAATACAAATAAAACCTACATCAAGGTTTGGGGATCTAGCTTGGTGGTAGAACTCTTACCTAGCAGGGGTGAGGCCTGAGTTCCATCCCTAGCACTATAAAAATAAGTAAATAAATAAAATAAAACCTAAGAAACAACATTTCCAGAGAGTCTGGCCGACCCTGCACCCAGCCACAGACTTTCCAAGCCCCTGGCTGTGTGCTGTGTGTGCACCACTTCGCCCGGCCTTAAAAATGGTTTTTATTTATTTATTTGTTTGTTTATTTATTTATTTATTTATTTATTTATTTGGGAGGGTTTCCTCTAGCCTCTCCCAATAATGACTCTGTCATTTGGCTGTCCCCTGGCTGCACTGGGAAGATCCTGATGTCCCTCTGGTGGCCCTGAAGAACCCTGTGTGCTGAGGCTCCTTGGAGGAGCCCAGGCGGCTGGCGGCACTGTGGGGAAAGGCTGACCCCTTGTGGCCAGCTGGCAGCTCGAGTGCTTCCTCTGGGGCAGAGGGCAGGGCCCGGTTGGGCAAGATCTTCCTGCAAAGAGCCTGAGTGAATACTCCAGGTTTCTCAGATACACGACTTCTATTGCACCAAACCAGTCACAGACCAGCTGTGAAAGAGCGGGTGCAGCCAAGCTTCTGTGAGACTTTTGGGATGCAGAAATTTGGATCTTATATAATTTCCATGTTCCACAAAGAATTATTCCTTTAAATTGTTTTCAATCATTTAAAAATATAAAAACCAAGGCAGAGGGTGTAGCTCAGCCTGTAGACTGTGTGTTTAGCCTGTGCAAGGTCCTGGGGTTCCATCTACAGCTGCCCCAAAACAAATAAATAGATAAATAAAAATGTAAAACCCATTTTTAAGGCGCACACCTGGAATCCCGGCTGCTCGGGGAGTAGCAGGAGAGTGAATTGAGGTTGGGGAGTGGATTGAGCCACAAATTCAAGACCAGCCTGAGCAGCATAGTTAAACTCTTTCCTTTTTTAATATTTATTTTTTAGTTGTAGGTAGACACAGTACCTTTATTTTATTTTTATGGGGTGCTGGAGAGCGAACCCAGGGCCTTATGAATGCTAGGCGAGCGCTTTACCACTGAGCCAAAACCCCAGGCCGAAACTCCTTCCTTAAAAAGAAAAAAAGAAACATTCTTACCTCACAGGCAGTGCCCAAACAGGTGGCAGGCTGACCTGAGACCAGAAACACTTTCCAGCTGACCTCTGGGCCTAGGACACCTGTCCTCCATGCCTTTGCTCCCAACACCACCTCCCAACCATCCTACCTGTCATCTTAGTCAGTGTTTTGTCAGGAGGAATCCCAGAGGTCCCCTCCCTCATCAGAAACTGGGGAGCTGTTACTGGTTTCCACCCATGTCATCAGTTTACAGAGGTGCCCATTAGTTGCCCCGCCCTTGCCAAGGCACATACAAGAGCCCAAGTTTTAAGCAACATTTACTTCATACTTTTATTCATTTATTCCTTCATTTGAAAAAGCTCATTGAGAATTTTCTGTGCCCCAGGTGCTATGATAAGATAGAACTGCTCTCTGTCCCCAAGATGTTCAGTACCTGGTTGGGAAGAAGGACCCAGGGAGGCAAGTGTTATGGTGGAGAGGCTCAGGAAGTGTGGAGCCCAGAGGGGGCACTCAGCCTGGAGTATAGGTCAGGGGAGGATCTGGGAAGGAGGACGGGATCTCTGAGCTACCCTTGAGGAGTACAAGGAGAGGAAGGAGGCAGGCAGGGAAAGGTGCAGCCCCTATGTAGAACTCTTAGTAAAATCCCAAGCATCAGGCAATCAAGATGGTGAAGACTCCATCAGGGTAGCCAGAGGATCTGAGGGGAGGAAAAGGGGTGGGCCTTGCTTTCCACTCTGCTAAAAGCCTGGAGAAGGGAGGAGGGAGTAGAAGTGTAGAAGGGGGTGCAGGATAAGGAGGAAGGGGCATACTTGGCATAGATATAGTAGGAATAGACAAACTCACCAAGGAAGGACTGGGAATGGCCCTACTGAGGTGTCCCTTGAAGGAAACCATCCCTCACCGGGCGCCTTCTCCTTGTGAGTCTCACAATAACCCTGACAGGTAGCTATGATTTTTTTTTTCATATTTACCAATTAAAAACTGTGTGACCTTGGGCAGTTCTTCTTCTCCTCTTCCCTCATCTGTATTTACCTCCTAAGATTGTTTGAGGATTGACTAAATTAACATATGTGAAACACACAAGGGCCCATTTTCTGGTCATGCAACCTGTGGTTTCTACAGGACTCAGAAGGTGAGGGGTCCACATTTGGTTTAATGCTCTGCCGTTGCCACCTTGCAAATCTTCATAATTTCTGATGAGGAGCCCTGTGCTTTCATTTTGCAGTCCTGCCTGCCAGAGTATATGCTTTAAAATATTAAGTTTTATCATTATCTTGGGGTTGAGAATAACTAATGTGATTTGATATATTCATTTTAGAACTAAGGAAACTGAAGCTGGATAGTTTATGTGACCTGCAGAGTTAGATGCAAGCAGGCTCAGAACAAAGGCTGGAGATGGAGAGATGGAGATGGTAATCTTCGAGGTGAAGGCAGGATACTGACCTGGCTTCCCCCCACCCTGTGCCCTCAGAGGACCACATTAGGAGGGAAGTGTACCCAGGCACTTTGAAGGAGCCTAGAAAAAGAGATGGTAGGAAAAAGAGCATGAACAGTTGTAGAGGTAGGAGGAAAGCTGGCTATTTTGGGAAGCAAAGTAAAGATTCTCAGAGTAAAACATAGTGGTGAAGCCATGGAAACAAGGACTGGGAAAGTCTCTTGGATCTTGGCCACAAAAAAAGGTTATAGATGAGCTTAGAGAAACAAGTTTGAGTAGCATTAGGGCTAGAAGCCAGGTTTACAGAAGGGAGTTGGTAGTGGTAGAGACAGTCACTGGTTATTATTTAAGAAGTTGGGCTATGGAAATAGAAAAGGGAAGTAAGGAATGAGGAGGAGAGGGAGGGAGGGAGGGAGGAGGAGAAAAGGGAAGGCAGGCAGGCAGGCTCTCTGAAGGGCTGGAAGGAGAGCAGATGCCAACTGGGTTACAGAGGAAGAACGTCCAGAGGCAGCAACTTCGCCAGGGAGCGGTGTGCCTCTTTCTCTGAGTCTATAGGAAAAGGAGGGTGGAGTATGTGAATAAAGACTATGGGGGCTGCTGTTCTTTTGGGGGCTGCTTGTCTCCCCAGCTGTGCTGTGGAGTTATTACTGTAGACATCTCTGGGCACCACAGCTGTGTGGCTCAGCTCACTCACTGGAGTCAGACTGCCCGGGTTCAACTGTGGATTCAACAACTACCTGTGGTGACCTGGAGCAAGTTACTTGGCCCTTCAGTGCCTTTGTTTTCCTATCTGGAAAATGGGGATAACCATGGTTGCTGTGAAGCATGACTGCCACCATTCTGCAAAGCCCCCAGTATGGGGTCTGACAGACACATGCACATGTCCAGGACAGGGCAGTGATTATTAACAACAACATCTCCTTGCCTTCTTGTGAAACCCCTCCCGTGCATCTAACATTGGCCAGCATGCTGAAGGGTTCCAGGGTTTGCTGCTTGACTAAGTAGCTTTCAGGAAGTGTGGTCATAAAAAATGAGGGGTGATTTGGAAGTGGAACAGCGTCTATCTCAAGGGCTTTTTTGCACAGTAAACGCCACAGACATGCAATAAATGCTTATGAGCATGCCCTTTGTCGTTGGCACACATTAGTATGTTCCTCTCCCACATTGATCCTGGTCTTTGGCTATTGCCACACCCAGGCCTAAGTGAGCAGTATCAGCTGATAGCTGTCCCCTTGTCAGGTTTCTTGACAGGGATTATCCTATTGTTAGAAGCTTCAAGAATTGCAGAATACTTTATAAGCACTGCCCAATGTCTCATAGCAATGAGAGGCCAGGGCAAAGTGTGGCGGGTGTTCTCCTGTGCCACAGAAATCAGAGCTGGAGTAGAACCAGCTGGCTATGTCGTCCCAAGGTTGGGTCACTGCAGAAGTGTTTGCCAAAAATCCCCACTGCCTTGGATTTTGTCCAGGCCAAGGGCAGAGATCACAGCACAATCTCTCAAGGGACAAAAAGGAAGACTGTTGTTTTAGATGGCTTGGAGCACTCTTGGTCACCATCCAAGGCAGCTATCACTCATTAAATCTGCCTTCCCTTCCAGCAAAAAACCAACTCAATGGAACACCACATATAGAACTCTAAGTATAGTGCTCCAAGAACACAGTGCCCATGCCTGCACACAAGTGTGCAGGGCTCGAGGGGTCTTTTTACACTCAACTCTGGTTGGGTGGGAACAAACAAAAAATATTAACCCTGAGTAGCATGCAGAGAGAGGGAGAGTATAGGAGAGTAACCCAGCATTTCATTTTCTGATCTGGGCTGCCTTTCAGGGTATGGTTTGTGGCCACAATCACCAAGTCGTGCCTGAAAGCCCTAGGGCAGTAAGGGTGAGCTCAGCGGACACCCTCACCCGCTTAGCTGTACATTCACACCAAGCTGAACAAGCCCCAGAGTCCTAACACTTCATGAGACAGAAATTTGAAACCCTCATCCTCTGTGATAAATATTTGATTTATTTATTGGCTTCCTTCTTATCCAGACAGAAAATGAGGACAGGTTCCATTCAGAGCTGCACTTTAGAGTAACAAAAGCTCTCAGAGCCCAGATATGACCCTGGACCACATCCTACTGTTCGAAGAAGAAATCCATGTGTGGATCTAGTCATGAAAGAGTCTGGGGAGACATTCTCCTTAATGGGTGGCTGGCTGTAGAAATAGGATTATGGAAAGCTTTTATTTTTTACTTTTTAACTTTTTATACTGTCTGAAATATAGAATACCATATTAAATTGAGTAAATGTCATATATTTATTCAGTGTTACTGAATAAAAAAACACCTAGCAATCTTGTTTGGAAATTATTTCCCTATTCTCAAGTGGGCAACTATGACAAGGTTTCAGGCTTCCCATCTTCTCCCAAGGAGAGAAGCACAATGAGGCAGAATGGTCAAATAATTGAAGGCCTTCAAAGACAAAAAATATAGGAATAACAGGCTTTGGCCGCTCCCGGATATTCCCATCCTGTTCCCTAACCCCAGAAAAAAAAATGATACAGGTAACAACACATCTTCAGACTATTGCCTGGCTAACAGGCAATAGTCTTTAGTTTTCTTTGTAGATGGCACTTTAATTTTCTTTTATATGTCACTTTTTCTGGTTAGCTATCCCTGGAAACCCCTGTCCATCCCATGTGCTTCTAGGGCCAATTGTCCCAGCACTACACTATGATTGTCTGTGTACCTATTGCCTGCCCCCTCCCAGACTAAGGTTCCTGACCATAAGGAAGGTGTACAACCCTTGTTCCCTAAGCAAGTGGTCCACATGTTTGCTAAATATTTACTGAACAATTATCTATTTGGGAACCTTTTATGAACACAGCAATGTAAGGGATACAAAGATGAAAAAGAGATTATTTCAGAATAATTACAAGCGGGATATATCCAACAATTAAATATAAAACTAAATACTAACTAGTGCATGCCTCTAATCTCAGTGACTTGGGAGATAGAGGCAGGAGGATTGCAACTTTGAGGTATCTTGAGCCATTTAGTGAGACACTGTCTCAAAATAAAAGAGGGCTGGGGATGTGGCTCAAGTGGTAGCGCGCTCGCCTGGCCTGCGTGTGGCCTGGGTTCAATCCTCAGCACCACAAACAAAGATGTTGTGTCCGCTGAAAACTAAGAAATACATATTAAAAAAAAAAAAAGAATACAAAGGGGTGAGGATGTAGCTCAGTAGTAAAGCCCCTGAGTTCCATCCCCAGTATCAAAAAATAACAACAAAAAATTAGCACTATTTTAAGGGTTAAAATAGGGGTATAATCAGTCAACTTGAATGTTAGGAAGGTCCCACATTCTTTGTGTTTCTGGTTCAAAATGCTCAGATTTTTGAATGCTGGTATGGGGCATGTGTGTGGAGCTGTAAGGATTCAGGTCCTTAGAAACTTTATTAGAATGTGACTCATGATCTTTCTTCTGCCCTTGCAGTTGCCCTAGGAATACCTGCCATTTACTCTTAATTAATGTTTGTGAAATACTTTTGTCTTCCTTTACTTAAAGGTCATAAGTGTTATTATTATGTTACTGTGGTTGTTTTATTATTAAAGCAGTGCCAATGAGATTACACAACAGCTTGGATTAGGAAGTGAAACAAGGGCCATGATCCCACTGAAGCTACAGGGGATAGGGATTTGGGATGGTAAAATGGTAATTACCCCGTTGGAATGTGGGCTAGAATCCAGCATTGTGCTCCTGAAGATCATTTCGTCCCAGAGGCTTAGGGCTGGCCCTCTGGCAATGGGTCCAAAGCATCCTGCCCTCCCCTGGCTGAAATATGGAAAGCTGTCACAGAGAAAAAAACCCAGTGGCCATAAGCCAGGAGCACAAGGCTTGCTTGGCATCAGCTCCCTGGAAGCTTTCCAGGAGCTGAAGGGCTTTTTCATTTGCAAGCAATCAATTATTTATTTCTAAGGCAATTTCTCTCTCTCTCTCTCTCTCTCTCTCTCTCTCTCTCTCTCTCTCTGTCTCTCTCTCTCTCTCCTTGTTTCCAGCTCTTGAGGACTCTCTCCAAGGAACAAGCTGAAGATGGATGGATGGTAAGGGTTAGTGTAATGCACATGTGCACATGTTCTGGGCACAGGAGGGTGGTAGAAATATCCATTCTTAAATCTAAAAAGAAAATGATCAGAGATGCAGGCTATTTGTCATGGAAAGATCAAGACTAATTGAGGGTGGATGAAGTAGAGGCAATGACAACCTTGCTATAGGTAGTCTCCAGCAGTGCCACTGCGGGAAACTGATCGAGGAAACTGGCATTTGAATGAAATGTTTTTAAAATATTGCGTTGATTGACGGGTACGCTTATGAACTCAAGAAGAGGCACTAAAGTATAGTGAAAAGAGTGAAGGCTCTGGAATCAGATACAGGACACAAAGAAAGGCCCGCCAACTACTTTGTAACTGGATGACCTTGGGCAAATTTCCTAACCTCTCTCAAGCCTTCATTTCCTACTTGTAAACCTCAGTGTGTAACTCACAGGTTTAACCAGATGTTCTCTGTAAAGAATTCAATACAGTACTTGGAACAAAACACGCACAATAAATGGTAGTCATTATTATCAACTACTGGTCAACTAATCAGAGTTGCTCCCAGCTCCCTTCTAAACAATTAACTGTATAGCACAGCAAATCCGGGTCTGAAGGACGCATTTGTGTGCCCAATAAAGTACCAGGAAAGAACTCAGTGGAGTCAAACCAATGGCATTAGCCCTTGTTGAGAGCCGGGCTTTCTTGCTGTCCCGCACCAATGGTTTGAGGATTTGACTTGCGAGCGACATCCTGACAGTCCAATGACGCACAACCAGGCCACACTCAACACTTCGGTGGGATAAATCAAGAAGCCGGCACGTATAGATTCCGTTATTAGGCAGTATTGGATGGAGAGAGGAGCTTAAAGGAAACAGCGCCTAGGAGAGGCATTGATGAGCTAAAAAAAGAAAAAAGACGATGGTTGCGCCAAGCAAGCTCGGCCGCCATCATGCTCTAGTTTCCCCTTTGACTCTCTGGGTCCGCGACCGAGGAAGCGGCCTCTGGGATGCTGAGGGGGTGTGTCTCCGCGTGATTGGCGCAGGCCGTTCAGCCAATCCTAGATCGTCAAACGGGAAGCACTTAGCCAATGAGGGGCAACGGCAGCGGCGAGGACTTGGAGGGGCGGAACAGCAGCTTGACGGGCACAAAAACCAGCCAGTGAGAACCGGAGGCAACCTCCTTACAGCCAATGGAGTGGGGCTCTGGGCGGGCCCCCCAGTGTTTGTGTTGTGGTTTTTGGGGAGGGAGGCGGAGGGGAAAGTTTGTTTATTTTGTTTTTAGTTTCTGGGGTCCCCGAGCTTCTAGAAGGTGAAGCGGGAGGGAGTAAACCCCACGCCCCTCAGTCCCCCTGCGACGTCGCCCGCATAGCCTGCGGAGAAGCGGGGACCGCACGCCTCGTCTCGCCTCACAGCCGAACGCCGCGCACTCGGAGCCGGCGCGGTTCCGCGGTGAGTACTGTCGGCCGCGCCGTCCTTCCCCTCCCCCGCGCACCGCCCAGTCCGAGTGGGGCGCCCCCGGGTGGGCGAGGGCGCCCGCGGGGGCGCGCGATGCGGCTGAGACGCTGCATGTACGTGTCCTCGCGACTGAGCGCGCGCGGCGGGAACGGGCCGGGCAGGGGGCGTGAGCGCGCGGGGTTGGTGGGGGCGGCTGCGCCCGGCGCGCGCCACGAAGCTGGCGTCGGGTGGATGGGAGTCGACAGACTACCGGGGCCGCGGGCGACGTCCGGCTCTTGGGCCGCGGCGCCCGGAGTGGCCGGGCAGGGACGGGCGGGCGCGCGCGGCTCCCGCGTCACGCGCCGGCAGGTGTGAGCTGGGGAGAGGGCTTCCGGGTGGGCTGGCGGCGGCGAGTTCGCTTCCCGTCGCTGGGGGGCCTAGTGGCGGGGAGCCCTCGGGCCCCGCGACGCGGCCGAGAGCCCAGGCCGGCGGAGCTGCGTCCGCTTCTGCCTGGCGGCGGCGGAGGCAACGTCAACCCTCCGAGCTCGGGTCCCTGCGCGGCGTCCCCGCCTCGCGCCCGGGACCTGCGTGATGGAGGCATCGTGTGCCCAGTTTCGCCGGGCCGGGGGCTCCCAGGCGCTGCCCGAGTGGCGGCTCGGGGAGGCGCTTGTGGCTTCGGACCAGGAAACGAGGGGCCGGAGAAATAATGGCCTTCCAAACAGCTCCCGCGAGCCTTCCACCTTCCCCTGGTCTGGTGCCCTTAAGACTCAAACTAGCGGGTTTATTGGCCGTGGTGGCCAAATGCCCCATCCAGCGAAATACACTAGTGGCTAAGGACTCCCAGTAAAGGGCAGCCTCGTGAGGGCCTCAAAGACCAGCCCCTTGTAAATTTTTTGGGCACAGGTTAGTTACCATTCTGGGACTTTTAACTCCTTGTATCTTTTGGCCTTTGTATTATTAGTGTCCCCTCAACAGTTAAGCAAATAGAAGTTAAGGTATATACAAGTCCACATTTTCGCATCTTGTGTAAGTTTAATGCTAGAGGTTATTTTTTAAAATTTCAGTAGTGTAGGTTTCCTGTTGATTTGGAGAAGCATCTGTGATCTTGGTTTAAAACCATATGTATTTTTGGTAGTGTCATGTAAATGCCTCTTAAGGAGCAGAGCTTGTACACTTTGTCTTGCCTCTACCTCTGTGGTGTGAGGTGGGTCGTGGGAGGGTTATGAATGTAGTATGTCCCCACACTTGTGCGCATTTACCAGTATCCAGAACACAAATCAGATAGGCTTGCCCTACCTGAGATCAGTGGGGATAATAAGGATACCTGTATATTTTCTTAGTTCTTGACAGTTATTTTATCTATGTATGTACGTATTGCGGTACTAGGGATTGAACCTAGGGCACTCCGCCACTTAGTTACATTGCCAACCTTTGAGACAGGATCTATCTAAATTACTGAGATTGACCTCAGACTTTCGACTCTTGGGCCTTGGCCTTCAAAGTAACTGTGATTACAGGCATTCACCACCTCAACCGCTGTTCTTGATGCTTTTTAAGTGCTTGTCCCCAAAATCATTATTTTAGCAGTGTTGCTGATAGAAATTTCCAAACTGGAACATAAATGTCATGCCTGTGAAAATAACTTTTTCATCATTCACATAGAAGCACTTAAAATGTTTTAAAATAAGAACAATACCATTTGTTCAAATGGTAGTAATGTTAGCTAACATTTATTTCATGCTTACCATGTCTCAGCCTCTTAACATATTTTTCCTAATCCTTACCTCAAACCAATCAGGTAATATCATTACTGTTCCAGGGACGAGAAAAAGAATTGTAAGAACCATACATTTGGGAAGTTCAAGGACATAGGTTTAATCTCAAGTTGGTTTTTTTTATATATTTATTTTTTAGTTGTAGGTGGACACAGTACCTTTATTTTATTTTTATGTGGTGCTGAGGATGGAACCCAGTGTCCCATATTTGCCAGGCAAGCACTCTACCTCTGAGCCACTCTAAATTATCCAGAGCGAGAGAAAGGTAGAAAGGACATGCAGAGCAGAGGAGTAGAGAAGGAGGGCTCCACTGGTGAATAGGCTGCCCATACTTAAGAATTGAACATTAAGTCTATTTTTGGTTTTTAGAAATTAAGAACATTTTCACACAAATACAATAAAGGTCTTTATATTTCTTCCATTTGAGTTTTATAAAGATAAAAAATGCAATTTAGTTCAGGGTTCAAGTCATCACCCAACCAACTCAAGGTTCACATTAAATTGCCATTGCTCAGAGAAGCTTTTCTTCGCGACCTCATCCCACAACTGCCATCCACCCTCAGGTCTCTCAGAGCTCCTGTTCATTTTTCATAGCTCTCACTGCAATTTGTGATTCAGGACCATGTCTATTTTTGTCATATCTGCAGAGTTTGTAAGAGTTTGGGCATAGAGCAGATTCCCAGAAAATATTTACTGATTATGTTATAAGTTGGGCTTTTGCTTTTATTGTTTATTATACTATCGTTTCTGGTAGTATTGCCCACCTCCTCTTGGCATTCTCTGGGACTTCCCACTGTTGGAAGTCTTACCATATAGAGATAGATCTATAATTGCTGAAGAGGACACTTGTTCTGTTCTCTGACTTGTACCTCTGCCTGGGCACCCTTATTACTAAGCTAAACTAGGTTTAACCTAAACTGTGCTGGGCTTGCTAACTCATATGAGTGTTGCATCTTGATTATCCAGGCTGGGCTCAGCACTTGCACCTGTTATTCTTCCCTAGTCTCAAACTGCTCTTTTTTTTTTTTTTTTTGAGAGAGAGAGAGAGAGAACCTTTAATATTTTGTTTTTTAGTTTTTGGCGGACACAACATCTTTGTATGTGGTGCTGAGGATTGAACCCAGGCCGCATGCATGCCAGGCGAGCGCGCTACCGCTTAAGCCACATCTCCAGCTCTCAAACTGCTCTTGAGTTCTTCCTTGTCTGTCCACCCAGCTTGTTGCTTCTAGAGACCTTGTATCCTTTCCAACTGAGGAGCCTGCTTACCCTTTGGCATTTGACATTGACAGCTGCCTCCAGTGTTTTGCCCCTACACTAGTCTTCCAGAAACAGCACCTTGTTCATGTTTCCTGCTCCCTCCCAGATCTACCACAAACACTTTGGTTTGTAAACCTTCCTTGGTGTTTCATTCCCCAGAAAGTTTAAACTCTTCAGCCTGTTTTTTTTAAAGTTCCCTAGACTAGCCCTGTCCAATAGAAGTAGAAAGCAAAAACTGCAAATGTGAGCCATGTATGTAACTTAAAATTTTTTAGTAGTCACATTAGAAAAGTAAGAAGAAAGGGGTGAAGTTGGTTTTCACAGCACTTTATTTCAATTATTTGAGTATATCCAAAATGTTATTTAAATATGTAATCATTAAAATTGTTACTGAGATTCTTTACATTTTTTTTTTCACTTAAGTTTTTGAAATTTGGAGCATATTTTTCTCTCATATACATCTCAGTTCAGACTGACTACATTTCAGATGCTTTATAGGCAGATGTGGTCAGTGCTCCTATGTTGAGTGGCATAGCTCTAAACCATGTCTTCAACACATGTTGAAGGACCAGGCGGGTAATTCTAGCCCCTGGCCCCTTGGTAATTCCATTCCCCTCACCTAGAACTAGTATCCTTTTCCAAAATGCTGACCTTCCTTGCTAAGAAACTCAGGGAGACCCAACACCATCCCTAAACATCAGTTCTTGCCGCGTGCTCTTTTAACCTTTTAATATTTTTTTGGGGGTGGATATCATTTCTCATATAGTAATTTCTTAGAAATTTTATGAGTTGGTATTATGAGAGGATAAGCGCAGACACTAGCCAGTAAGAATGACTGATGAATTAGAACTAATGCCAGCCATATACAGCCGAGTTCTCATCTGCCTATACCTGCTGAGTAACAAACAGCTCTGCTTGTCCTGGACTGTGTATTGCCTTTCCCTTTAAGACTGAGTTTCCTCAGGACAGGCTCCCTTCCTTGTCTTTGTCTCCCCCAAACTCCTCCTGACTTGGCCTGTAGTAGGCAGTTGGTAAATATTTTAAATAAATGAACAACTGCTACCTTGTATTTGTTTTATTCTTTTTATGTGTTATGTTTTATCTTTCCAGTTGGAAACTAAAATATATATAAGTCCTTTGAGGACAGAGATCATGAATTACAAAGAAGTATATGGCATATTTTCTTCATTATCTTCACAGAAGCATTTCTTCATCTTCTGAATGTAGATTTGCCCCCCTCCACAAACCTTGACACAAAAAGCTATGGATAGTTAATCTGTCTACTATTTATTTATTTTAAAGAGAGAGAGAGAATTTAATATTTTTTTATTTTCTAGTTTTCGGCGGACACAACATCTTTATTTGTATGTGGTTCTGAGGATTGAACGCAGCGCCGCGTGCATGCCAGGCGAGCGTGCTACTGCTTGAGCCACATCCCCAGCCCTGGACACAATATCTTTATTTTACATTCACGTGGTTCTGAGGATTGAACAGGGCCTCACGCCTGCCAGGCAAGCACTCTACCACTGAGCCACAACCCCAGCCCCTGGACAAATATCTTTATTTTACATTTATGTGGTACTGAGGATCAAACCCAGTGCCTCGTGCATGCTAGGCAAGCACTCTACCACCGAGCCACAACCCCAGCCCCTGTCTTTTTTTTTTTTTTTTTTTTTGGCCAGTGCTAGGGATGAAAACCAGGGCCTCCAGCTTGGTAGACAAGTGCTCTGCCTCTTAAGGTATACCCTCAGCTCCTAGATTGTTTTTGAAAAATAACTATGTTTTGAGGTTGTTATAGGTTTTCAGGTTGAGTCAAAATGAAGTCTGACTTTAATGAGACTTTCTTTTGTGATTTGTAAACTGGCTCTGAAAGCAGCTTCAGAAGTAGAACTGCACAGTAGTTCCACGTTGATGGATACTAATGCATACCCTTCCAGATGGGGCAGAGGCGAGAGTCTTTGAACTGGGAGTCAAAAGTCCTAGGTTTGGGGGCTGGGGATGTGGCTCAAGTGGTAACACGCTCGCCTAGCATGTGTGCGGCCCGGGTTCAATCCTCAGCACCACATGCAAACAAAGATGTTGTGTCCGCCGAAAACTAAGAAATAAATATTTTAAAATTCTCTCTCTCTCTCTCTCTCTCTCTCTGTCTCTCTCTCTCTCTCTCTTAAAAAAAAAAAAAAAAAGTCCTAGGTTTGTTTGCATTGTAGACATTTGCTTGAGTACCACTATGTTCCAAGCCCAGGAATGAGAACCAAAAAACTAGTGGAAAAAAAATTGTAAAGCCCTTTTAAGACAGAGGTGAAATTTTTAATTCCTCTCTGCTCCCGTATCTTTTCTCATTTCTTGCATAGACTACATTATATCATGTTTTTAGATCTGTCTATCCCACTAGGTTGTAAGTTTCTTAAAACAAAGACTATTTTCTGCACCTCCAAACTCACATTAAACTGTGTTAGCTACATTGTAAGTATTCAGATGTGTATTGAAAAATGCCCAAAATAAATTACTTAAGTTATGTAGAGCCCTAGATTTTCCTAATGCAAGTAGGGATTCCGTGCCTCAGAATTGTTGAAACTAGATAAAAGATAATTTTTTAAACTACAGATCTATATTGCTGTACCTCGACAAAAAAATGTTTGCTTAAAAAATAAGTATAAAGAAGTATAAATTTGACATTTCTCCCTTGCTTAAAAGTGTTAATGAGACCTGTCATCGTCCCCTCTATAATATAAACTCCTTGAGAATAAGAACCTGAACACTTGTTTTTATTCGCTTGAATGCTCAGTAAAGACCCTGCCACCATCCCCTGCCTCATCATTTCTTGCCACTGCCCTTGGCTGCCTGTCTTGCACACTGATCTTCTTCAAGTCCCTGAAATGCATGTTGTAGTACCCAGGGTATTGTCCTGCACATACTATTCCTGCCATCTAGGGGACCTGCACCCCAACTTTAGTTAATGCCTCTTTAGTCCTCAGAATGTGTGACTTCTTGAGTGACTTACTAATCATCTTCATCCCAGATTGGGGGATATTGCTTTTTTTTTTTTTTTTTTTTTTTTAAACAGAGAGCGAGAGAGACAGAGAGAGAGAGAGAATTTTTAAATATTTTCTAGTTTTCGGCGGACACAACATCTTTGTATGTGGTGATGAGGATTGAACCCGGGCCGCATGCATGCCAGGCGAGCGTGCTACTGCTTGAGCTACATCCCCAGCCCAATATTGCTTTTTTTAAAAACAGAGTATTTAATATAATTGGAATGAAATAAGCATTTAACAGGTATAATAGAACATAGCATACTTTGTATTTTTTGTTCATATTTGTATCCCTAGCATCAAATACGGTGAATTGTCAAGGTTGTAGGTCCACAAAACCATTTCAGATGAAGTTAACAAAGACAGAATTGAAAATAGAATTTAAAATATCCTAGACTAGGGGTGCTCCTCAGTGGTAGAACATGTGCCTAGTGTGTATAAGGCCCTGGGTTTGAACTCCAGCACCTAAATTAAAAAAAAATGAAAACTCTTAAAATGCTAATGGTAAAAGTAAAATGGGAAGAACTGATCCATTTTAAATTGTCTTCAGGTTCTATTTTCTCTCACATCCTTTTTCTTTTTTACGTGACAGATAATAATGTGTATACCTTTATGGGGTACAGTATAATCTTTTGGTACATTTATACTGTGTGTGTGTGTGTATGCACATTTAAAAATATATTTCTTGCAGTGCTGGGGATTAAACCCAGGCCTTGCCAGTACTCAGCAAACACTGTCACTGAGCTACACCTCAGCCTTACATTTTTTTCTTAATTTCTACTCAGAGGTAAACATATTAAGATTACAGAAATAATATAATTACAAATATTAATTTGAAAATTTTACTTAGTCATAGTTTAGTGAGTATCCTCTTAATCCTTACTAGTTAAAATAATCAGAATGGTTATTAAAAATCTCGATACATGCTAGGGATGCACATGACTACTTTTTTTGGATGTTTGACTACACACTGTGTGCTGATGCTGTGCTAGAAGCCAGAACTATCAGGATGGGATGAATAGAAATCTTTACTCTCAAGGAATGCACAGTGAAGTGGGCGAGGCAGAGGTGGACCCAAGTGAGTGCCAATTGGTATGATAAGTGTTGTTATAGCTAGTATAAGGGTGGTGGTGTGGGGCTGTGCATGTAAAGGAAAGTCATAAGCACAGTGGGAGGGAATGAGATCTGGAAAGTATTCCAGCGAAGATGAAGATCATACAAGGCAGTGGAAGAAGAGGGCATTTCAGGCAGAGTTCAAACCTGTGCAGAGGCATGAAGGTGTGCATTTAGTACATGGAGAATATGACCAGTGGCGATGTGCTTTATAAAGCTGGTGTTAAGGCACAAGACCACCAGCTGTGGTTAGCCGTGACATGTCAGATAGACTCTTGGACTACAGTTTAGAACTGGAAATGACCTTGTAAATAATTATCCGATTCAGTATATTTGAACTCATAAAGGCATTATGAAGTTCCATTCAAGGAAGATAATCATAATCTAGAAAGGTACTTGTCGCTTCAAGTTAATATGCTTGCTTGAGTAGAGTACCTGAAACCATGCAAATAATGTCATGTGGAATTAGAAAGTGGTGACTCATGAAAGCTTATCTGCAGCAACAGAGAGTAAAGGAAGTGACCTTTAGATTACCTGAGGTGAGTGCTGATGCCATCTCTCATGGCCAGACACTGAACAGTGAAAGGGACGAGATAGGAAAGGACTACCCAGAAGGACCTCTGGGTGCGTGTCCTGAGAAAGATTATTCCCACAGCTTGAAGGTCTTTACAAGTCTCTAAGTCTCCACGTGGTTCACTGAGCTAGCATTAGTCTAATTTCTCAACCAGAGTTGAAGGAAAGATAAATTGAATGGAAATCAAGCCCATTTTTTTCTTGTTTAATTCCTCTATAGTTTTAACAGTTCTTTTCTTTCTGTGTTAGGCAGCTTTCTGTTAAGGTAACAACTGTTTGAGATAAATCAAACTTATAGAGGAACGGTTTGGGCTTAGAGAATAGCTCAGTGGTAGAGTGCTTGCTTAGCAGAGGCCCTGAATTTAATTCCCAGCACCAAAAGAATCAAGTTTTATTTGGGCACACAGTTTTGGAGATTTCAGTTCATGGCCAGTTGGCTTATTGCTCTGGGGCATCATAGTGGGAGCAGGAAATCAAGGAAGCCCTCACCTCTTGATGGCTGGGTCAGGAGGTGGAAAAGAGGAGGAAGATTAGGGATCAGGACTCTACTGTTCTCTTCAAGATCATGTCCCCAGGTGGGCATGGTGGCATATACCTATAATCACAGCTACTTGGGAGGTTGAGGCAGGAGGAATCCAAGTTTAAGGACAACCTCGCAACTTAGACCATGTCTCAAAATAAAAAATAAAAAAAGAGCTGGGAATGTAGCTCAGAGGCCAAACACTCTGGGTTCAATCTCACTGCCACCAAAAAATAAAAAAGCATGTTTCTAATGACTTAACTTCTTTCCACTGGGCCCCACTTGCTAAAGGTTCTGTCACTTCCCAGTAGTGCTGTGGGGCAGGGACCAAGCCTTCAACACATTCAAGGTCCAGATTATAGCACTTAATTATTACTTATTACTCTGAAGTAGTGCCCCTTTCCCTGGACCACTCTATAGAATGAATATCTTTCATTCTATAATCAATCACTAATTAGGTTTTTTTGTTTATTTGTTTTGGTATGGTGGATTGAACCTGGAAGTGCTTTACCACTGAGCTGCATCCCCAGCCTTTTTATTTTTTATTTTGATACAGGGTCGCACTAAGTCGTTTAAGGGCCTTACTAAATTCCTTGAGGCTGGCCTTGCAATCCTTCTGCTTTAGCCTCCCAAATTGCTGGGATTACAGGCATGTGCCACCACACCCAGCCACGAACTTGTTTTCAAGAGCAATTGTAGGACATCTATACCTTGTTGGCTAACCAGTGTTTCTCAGCTTTGCATGTTCAGAGCTGCCCCCCCCCGCCCCCAAATGGGAGGAAGTGATTAATATAGGTAATTTAGCTTCTTGTGTGATCTGGTAGTGCTGATCACACAAGATATGCTAAATTACCTATATTAATGTTGGCTTCTACAAGTTCTATGTATTCATTTATTGGCCTAGATTAAAAAGGGCTAAAGAGGTAATGGATGATAGGGAGAATGGTAACAATGAATGTAGTTTATTTAAATGATTGGGAAAGACAAGAAGGAGAAAAATGGAAGTAGAACAGGATTGAGAAGGCAACAACATCTTAGAGTAAGGCAGAATATCTGTTTAAAGATATTAAGGAAGGACCTCAGAGCAGAGGTTGGGGAGTGGATTGGAGCTGCTTGAATGAAGAGGATACAGGTTTGATGGGACAAGGCCCCAGATTCCCCCTGCGGACATAGGTAGAATAGTCAGCATTTAAGGTTGTTACAGCTTCCCAGGAGTAGAGGAAGACAGCATGGGTTCTCATCTTGGATACCTTGACTCAAAACAGGTTTATGCTGCTTTGTTTGTTTTGTGGACACGGTAGGATGGTTTGCGCATATTAGGTGTAAACAGTCATAGTGCTAAATTTACAGAAAGAGGATATTGGTTATAACTTTAAACTTACTTAGTTTCCAGATCATACTATCTGGTTTGTGATTAGTAAACATGTTTATTAATAATTTTTTTTGTGTGTGTGAGAATAGTACAGTGACATTGTATTAGTTTCCTAACAATGTTGATTTATTAAATGTATATATTTAAAATATACCACAAATCCATCATTACCCTGAGACATGTATATCATTACCCTAAGTACATGTATGAAGACACGAATGGTGTGACTCTACTTTGTGTACAACCAGGGAAGTGAAAAATTGTGCTCTATATGTATACTATAAATTGAAATGCATTCTGTTGTCCTATATAACAAATTAGAATAAATAAATAAATTTTGCTGCCACAAATTCTATAATGCTGTGGGGTTTTGTTTGTTTTTGGGTAACAGGGATTGAACTCAGGAGCACTCCACTACTAAGCCACATCCCCAGCTCTATTTTGTATTTTATTTAGAGACAGGGTCTCACTGAGTTGCTTAGCACCTTGCTTTTGTTGAGGCTGGCTTTGAACTAGTGATCCTCCTGTCTCAGCCTCCTGAACTGCTGGGATTACAGGTATAATGCTGTTTCGATATGTCTTTATTTAAGAATGTATAATTTAGGAACTTCAGAAAGTGGAAGTGGTCTAGCTCTCTGACCTGGAGTCCTCCTGGTCAGGAGATCAGGAGAAATGTCCTGAGTATCTGCTGTGTACAGGTTCTGGTGGGAGGAAGGAGGTCTGGAATAAAGGCAAAGCTGTGCTCTCCAAAGGGCTGCCTGTTTCCTCCCTTGCAGATCTTGCTAGTGGTACAGGTACTCAGAGATTCCTTTTCATGACATGAGGAGATGTTTTGCCCAGATGTATATTCTCTGTGGAGCTTCCAAATGTAGAATCAACAGAATTAAAGATAATCTTTCACCATCTATTCTTTTGTCAACCTTCTTTCACTATAAAATTTAAAAAATTTTTATACTAATATGCCTAACTTTTTTTTTTTTTTTTTTTGCAGTTTGACTCAATACTGCTAAAACAGCACAATCATTACTGATTCCTGCATAAAACACACGGGGAAGGGGGTGAGACTGAGGGCTAAGGGTTACTGTGTGTGCCCCTCACTCCCAATATATGGCTGGCAGAGGGGCCCCTGGAAGGTTGTTACTTTTTAAAATACCAAAAGCAAAATAAAAACAAACACAGTGAAAAGGCTCTTTATTGTAGAGAATGAAAATGCAAAAGACATCACATTTCAAGCCTGTAAGGACTGAATTGAAAGCTTTAAAGAGGGGACCCTCTGCCCCACCCTGCCCTTGGTGGCTTGTGATTCTGCCTCAGCACTTTGTGACCCTACCCTACGCTTCCCGAACTCACCAGAGCAGGGCTCAGCACTGACGCGTTGCCTTGGAAACTTATTTACTGTACTGAAAAATGTATATTTCGTGACATTTTATATTGTTTTCCTTTAACTCCTTTTTCTGTCTTTGGATCTGAAGAACCATTCAGGATGCTTTTCAGAAACGTAACTGACGCCAGAGAGGATCCTCTGCCTTACCTTCTCCCAGTTGTTGGCTCTCTGGGGTCCCATCCTTGAATCTTGAAACACTTGAATCTTGAAATATGGAAACTTGGATCTTTGCCCTGTCCTTTGGATTGTGGCTTTAAACTTTGAGCCTTTTGTTTTTGCCTCCATGCCACCATACCGATTCTGTGTCTGGATTATTCAGATACCTGTCAGTTGTCCTGCTCTGGGTGCTCCTCAAAAGACATTTCCTGTCTACTGTTTCCTTTCCCCTATTTAGCCTGTGCTTTCTTACTCTGTGAAATCCAGAGAACTCTGTCTGAACTTTCCCGCTTCCATCTGTCAACTGTCATTCCCCAGTTGGAAATTCTTTACTTTCCCGTATATATGTTCTCTACTCTCCATGTGATTTTCTCCCTTTTTGTTCTCATCCTTTGTAAAGGCTTGACTTATGTAAAAAACACAATTATATACAAAGAAAGACAATTGTATTTCCTAGACTTGGAGTTGTAATTCTTACCTCATCCTGCTGTACCAGGACTTCACAGACTGTACTGAACAGAGGTGGTGTGAGTGGGCACTCTTGCTTTTCTCCTTGGTCTTATAAGCAGTTAGTCTTGTACCACTACGAAGGATATTAGCTGTGTCTTCCCTACTTGTCCTTTATCACATTACAGAATTTCTCTTTTTATCAGAAATGGATGTTGAATTTTGTTGTTGCTTTGCTTTGTTTTGATTGGGAGGCCAGGGCCTTGTATGTGCTAGGTGAGCACTTTACCCCGACCTTGGATTTTGAATAATTTTGAATGTTTATTCTGACCTTTTGAGATGATATATTTTTTATTTTTTAATATGGTGAAATATTTTGGCTGACTTTTGAACTTTAAATAACCCTGCATTCCAAGAATAATTCCATTGGTTATCCTATAATACCCTATATTTAAAAAGAAAAAAGTCTTAAATTTAATTTGCTAAATTTGCATTAATATTTATGAGAAATTTTGGTCTGTAGGTTTCTCTTTTTGTAATGTTTGTGTGGTTTATTATCAGGATGATACTGGCCAGATACTAGAATAAGTTGGGAAATATTCCCTTCTCTTCAATTTAATGAAGAATTGACATTTTTCTCTTGCTTAAGTGTTTGATAGAATTGCCTGATAAAGCCATCTTGGTGTGGTGTTTTCTTTGGGGGAAAGTTTTTAGCCACAAATTAAAATTATTTAATAATTATGATGCTATTCAGGTTCTGTGTCTTTAGTGAGCTTTATTTAGTAACTTGTGTCTTCCAAGGAATTTATCCATCTCACCCAAGTTATCAAATTTATTGGCATAAAATTGTCATGTTCCCTTAGCAGGCTTTTAACAGTACAGTCTGTAGAGATGTTGCCCCTCTTGTTTCTGGTACTGGTAATTTGTGTTTCTCAATGTTTGTCTTTATGCTATCTAGCAAGAGCATTAATTTTATTGTTTTTCACAAAGAACCATCTTTTGCTTTCATTGTTTTCCTATTTTTTACTAACAAAAGTGTTTGGTATGGAAATGTACATCACCTGATTTTTATATTATAGAAAAACAGGGCCTTTGGAGGGGGGACATGTGGAAGCAATTGATTTTTTTGTTGAGTATAGCCATTATATTTGTTCCCAGACTTCCAACCAGATAATACTATTTCCTCATGATGCCATCACTCCAGTATTATTCTGTATCCAATATTTGCCATTTTCACACATTCATCTATCACCAGATTCATAAAGGGATCTGATCTCTATAGTACTGCTTGGACATGACTGTTATGTTTAATTTCAATAACTTTTTATCCATAATATTTTAAAATTCTGTAGTATGACCTCTGCTTCGCATGATGTCTAATTGGCTAACTCGGAACTTAATTGATTTTTTTCCTATTATTTTTCTGTTTTATATTTCATTGGTTTCTGTTCTGCTTTTTCATTCTTCCCTTTTCCCCCTTCTCGCTCCCCCATTGGATGCCATTTGCTCTTCTTTTTCTGCCTTCTTTCTTTATTTTTACGTGGTGCTGAAGATCGAACCCAGTGCTTCATATGTGCAAGGCAAGCGCTTTGCCACTGAGCCACAACCCCAGCCCTCATTAAGGATTTTTAAATTTTGTTTTATCTTCTTTTTCCCTTCCTTGGGTTGGGGGTACTAGGGATTGAACCCAGGGTCTCATGCATTGTTAAGCACACATTCCACTTACTGGGTTCGATCCCCAACACTGCATAAAAATAAATAAATAAAATAAAGGCATGCTCTCCATCTACAACTACAAAAAAAAAAAAAAAAAAAAAAAAGAGTGAAAAGAAAATCCACAGAAGAAGAGAAAAGTTTTCAAACATATCCCTTCTTATTTTCAGTGCTGGGGGTTGAACCCAAGGTCTCCAGCACAGTAGGCAAGTATTCTACTGCTGACTTATATTCACAGTCTAGAGCATGTATCTTCTAAAGGGCTTAACTTCTAAAATATATAAAAATTATAACACAATAATATGACAAGTAATCCAATTAGAAATGGCCAAAGGATATGAATAGATATTATTCCAAGGAAGAAACACAAATAGTCAGTAAGCACATAAAAATCCTCAAAATCATTAGCCTGCAGGAAATTCAAATCAAAAGCATAAGATATCAGCTGGGGGTGTGGTGGTGGACACCTATAATCCCAGCTATGAGGAGGCTGAGGCAGGAGGAATTAAAGTTTGGGGCCCTATCTCAAATTTAAAAAATTGAAAAGGGCAGTAAGTATAGCTTGGTGGCAGAGTGACCTGGTTCAATTCCAAGTACCATAAAAACAGGAATAACAAACCTGTAGGGGGCTGGGGTTGTGGCTCAGCTGTAGAGCATTCGCGTATCTCATGCAAGGCCCTGGGTTCGATCCTCAGTGCCAAAAAACAAACAAACAAACAAACAAATAAACAAAATAAATGAATAAATTAATTAATAAAGTTAAAAAAAGCACCAATCCTCAGATACTATTTTATATCTAGTAGGACAGGGCAGCTATAATAAAAGGCATCCAATAAACAGCATTGGTACAGATACATCTACTGTTGGTGGGAATGTAAATGGTTCAGCCCTTTGATAACATTCTAGCATTTACTCAAATTTAAAGCAAATATTATACCAATATATGGTGGGAAGTATAACACATGGAGAAGGAAAATGTAAGACAATACAAAGCAGAGGAGGAGGAATGGAGATACACAGTTATCAGGTTCTTATAAGTGAAGTGATAACATATTACCTAAAGATAGATTGTGATTAAGTATAAGATGCATAATATAAATCACTATAGTAATACAACAAAGACATACAGCTAATTAACTAAAACAGAAGATAAAACAGGGGCTGTGTATCTTCCTTGTTCATTCCTAAATATAGAAATATAATTTGTTTGTTTTTATGGTATTGGGGATGGAACCCAGAGGCAACTATACAACTGATCTATATATCCTCAGCTCTTTTTTTTTTGATTTTGAAACCCGACCTCACTAAATTGCTGGGGCTGTTCTTGAACTAGCAATCCTCCTGCCTCAGCCTCCCCTGTTGCTAGGATTACAGGCATGTGCCCTGTGTCTGACTTCACAGTTTTTGAATACTAATCTTATGTTCTGCAACCTTGTTGAATACTTGATTATTCAAGTAATATCTTGTTGGATTCTTTAGGATTTTCTGTATCTAAAATCTTGTCATCTGAAAATAAATATAGTTCTATTTCTTCCTTTAAGTATACATTTTTTAAAAAATATTTATTTTTTAGTTGTAGTTAGACACAGTATCTTTATTTTATTTATTTATTTTTATGTGGTGCTGCTGATCAAACCCAGGCCTTGCATGTGCTAGGCGAGCGCTCTACTGCTGGGGTATAACCCCAGCCCTAAGTATACATTTTTAAAATTTCATTTTCTGCCTGGTTGCTGTGGCTATAACCTCCAGTGTAATGTTGAGTAGAAGTGGCAAACCTAGATATTCTTTTTTTGTTGTTGGGGGGGGCGGTGTTACCGGGATTGAGCCCAGGGGCACTTAACCACTGAGCTACTTCCCCAGCCATTTGAGTTGCTTAGGACCTCACTAAGTTGCTGAAGCTGGACTCAGAATCCTCCTGCCTTAGCCTCCCGAGCCACTGGGATTACAGGTGTGCATCACTGTGCCAGGCTAGATAGTCTTTTACTCCTGATCTTGGGTGATTTCTAAGGTCTTCAGTTTTTCAACACTAAGTATAATGTTAGCTGTGAGTATGGTTATTTGGTTTTGGTTTTGGTTTTGGTTTAAGATGCTTTTTATCAGATTAAGTTCTTTTCCATTCCTAGTTTTCTGAATGTTTTTGTATTGATAGGTATTGAATTTAGTTAAATTATTTTTTTGCATTTATTGATATGGTTATGTAGTCTTTATCATTTTGCTTGTTGATGTGATATATATTACATAAATTTATATTTGGATATTAAATCACCTTTATATCCCTAGGATAAATTTCACATAGTAATGATGCATAATCCTTTTTATAGATTGCCTATATTTGAGTTGCTAGTATTCAGAATTTTTTCCTTTTATATTCATAAGAGATATTGGTTTGTATTTTTATTTTTTATATCTTTATTATTATTTTAATAGAAAATTTTTGATTACCAATCCAGCTAATAATAAGCCTATTTAGAGTTTATTTCTTCTCAAGTCATTTTTGGCAGTTGGTATCTTTCTAGAAATTTGTTCATTTCATTTAGGTTCTCTTATTTGTTGGCATTCATGTCTGATAATTATTTTTCTTTTGGATGCCAAACATTGTAAATTTTTTATCATTGGATGTTGAGTCTTTTTGTATTACTGAACTTTGTTCTGGATAGAGTTTTATCCATTTGGGTGTTGCTTTTAAGCTTCATTAGGGGAGACCAGAACAATACTTAAGATAAATGATCCTCAATACTGAAGCAGCACCTTTTGGAGTCTCCATGCAGTGCCTCATTATTTATGAGGTTTTTAAACTGCAGCTGATGTGATTAGGCTATTCCTGGCCTGGGTGAGCTCTGAGGATTGTTTGCTGTGCTCTTTTGGGCAGTTATTACCCCAGCTTAGGGTAGTTTTCTCATATCCATGTGCTGTTTAAGTAGTTAGCTGAATACTCAAGGAGTCCTCTGAAGATTTGAGTTCTTTCTCTGTGTAGCTCTTTCCTTTCTAGTATTGTACACTTCAAATTCTAGACAGCTTGGCTTTCCCAGAATCCAGCTCTGCTGGCTCCATCTCCTCAACTAAGGAAGTTTTCTGAGTTTCCCCTTCCTGCTCTGTAGCCTGGAGACTTTCCCTAGGTGGCAGTCCATGCCAGTTGGAGAGATCAGTTTTTTTTTGTTGTTGTTTTGTTTTTGACATCTCTCAGGGTTCACTGACCTGTGTTCCCTGATGCCCAGTGTCTTGAAAACCGTTGTTTTATGTATTTTGTCCAGATTTTTAGTTGTTTCTGGTGCAAGAATAGATAAGTCTAGTCCCTGTTACTCCATCTTTTCTGGAAACAGGAGTCAAGTCTTTTCTTAAAACATTTGAGGAATTCCTTAGGAATTGCTTCCAGAGAATGAGATATTCTTTGGAATTTCCGTAGGGGGAAATCATTGTTTCAGTGGATTTAATTTTGGGAAGCAACTAGGAGTCGCTTTTCGGGTCTGATGAAATGATTTGTCATCTGAGTAATACTATTTGGGGTCCAAATGAGTTCAGAGTAATGAGACAGATTTTCTTGATAATTTACAGACTAGTTTGGAAACAGAATAAGTGTCATGAAATTTTTTTCAGTGGTGTCAATCTGGTTAAGATAAGGATAAAACTTCTTAGGAGTGTGCATCTTGGAAAAACCTTTGACTGTTTCTGTATATTTACTGGTATATATTTGTGTTGTTCATTTATATTTACAGGTTGTACTTAACTGCTTCTTTTTTTAACTGCTTGTTAATAAGCATTCTTAAATTGTTCTCATGTGATATTCTCTCTTCAGCTTGATTAAAACTCACTGATGTTTGAATATGTTTGTATTTCCCCTTAGTACAGTGCAATCTTAACTGTGGAAGCTTCTTAAATCATGATAATCAACTAATTTCTTATAAGGAAACTAAGATAATAATGCAAATGTACATGATATATAAATGCATAAAAGTGTTTTGGATACCTGTGCATTATTAATGCCTTCATAGTGTGTGCGTGTGTGTGTGTGTGCGCGCGCGCGCGCGCCAGGGATTGAACCCAGGGGCAGTTAACCACTGAGCCACATCCCTAGCCCTTTTTTATATTTTACGTAGAAACTAAGTTTCTGAGGCTGGCTTTGAATTTTTGATCCCCTGCCTCAGCCTCCCCAGCTGCTGGGATTACAGGTGTCTGTCATTGCACCCAGCTAGATTTTTAGCTTTTTTTTTTTTTTTAATATATATATATATATATATATATATTTTTTTTTTTTTAGTTGTAGAGGGGCACAATACCTTTATTTTATTTTTTATTTGGTGCTGAGGATTGAACCCAGTGCCTTACATGTGCTAGGCAAGCGCTGTATCACTGAGCTACAGCCCCAGACTTGGATTTTTAACTTTTAACTTTGAGTTTCTTTTCTTTCTTCAGCAGCACTGGGGATCAAACTCAGGACCTCATGCATGCTAGACAAGTGCACTACCACTGAGCTAAACCTCAGCCACCTTGGTTTTAAATTTATTTGTTTATTTAGATCGTCCTGAGTATTTTTAATCCAGGAGCGCTCTACCACTGAGCTACTTCCCCAGCCTTTTTTATTTTTTATTCTGAGACAGGGTCTTGCTAAGTTGCCTAGGCTGGCCTTGAATTTGGGATCTTCTTGCCTCAGCCTCCAAGTACCTGGGATTATAGGCAGCCCCATTGTGCTTGGCTTTGATTTTCTTCAATTTTATATCTTTAGTTAACTGAATTTAGCTTCACAGTTCTTTTTTTTTTTAATTTTTAAATCATAGATGAATACAATACCTTTATTTATTTTTATGCAGTGCTGAGGATCAAACCCAGTGCTTCTCAGATGATAGGCAAGTGCTCTACCACTGCGCCACACCCTAGCCCTCACAGTTCCTTTTTAATGTAATACTGGGAATTGAACCCAGGTTCTCTCACATACTGAGCAAGCACTCTACCAGAGCTATATCCCCAGCCTTTTTTATTTTAATTTTGAAACAGGATCTTACAGAATGTTCAGGTCAGCTTCCCATGTATCTGGTATAATAGACATGTGCCACTGTGATGTCACAGTTGTTTAATAGTAAAACTTACAGTAGAGAGGGTGACAGCGCTTAATTATGATGTAACCTTTTTGTTTGCTCTTCATTTTGATGTTCTTGTATCTTAGTATTTTTTTTTTCTTCTTGATTTTTGTCTTTCAATAAAAGGAAGGTTTCATGGGCTAGGGTTGTGGCTCAGTGGTAGAGCGTTTGCCTAGCATGTGTGAAGCACTGGGTTTGATCCTCAGCAACACATTAAAAAAAAAATAATAAACAAAGTTTAAAAAAAATAAGTTTCCAGTAGGAAAACTTTGTTTTAAATTCATATATGTGAGATAGGCTTTTTACCCTAAAATTTATCCAGAAGTTGTTCATTTCATTTTTTAATTAATTTAGAATTCTATATATCAGGGATGTTTTCACATGTGCTATATCTGATGGTCACATTTTTTTATGAATTGTAAAAACCATACATCAGAAAACAATATTTGAAAAGGTAGCATTACATTTTGTTTCAGGATCTAACAACAACCAGTTTCCTGCTAATGTTTGTTTTAAGGAGGTTTTTGAATAACTTTTCAGTTTTAAGATTCTTTGAGTATAATTTCATGACAGCTTATTTTAGACAGAAGTACTTCAGGGTTCTTTTTCACCCTATACATGTATTAAAAGAGGTTCTCACTGCTGTCATGTCTGCCCCAGCTCTGAAATGAGCTTCCTTTTGGCTGCACAGCTCCTGGTGTGTTAGTGTGAAGGGAGGGGGGGGAGGAGTAGATGGTTTTAAAAAAAAGGAAGAAAGGAAAGAAAGAAAAAAACTGTGTTAAAATGTAGTGTCATATTTGTCTTTATTACAAAGTGTGTTCTTTTCCTATTTTTCATTTGAGATTTTCTAAATTAGCCTTTATTTTAATTAATTATAGATTTTTAGTTGTACTGTGTCTTAGTTTTAAATCTGGCTTTGTAGTTTCTTTTCTTTTTTAATTTATTTTTTAGTTGTAGTTAGACACAATACCTTCATTTATTTATTTATTTTTATATGGTGCTGAGGATCTAACCCCCACACATGTGAGGCGAGCATTGTACCACCAAGCCACAACCCCAGCCCCTGTATTTTTATTTCTATAATGGAGAGCTTTTTGAGTTTTGCATGCTTTTTTCTCATTTTTTGTTTAATCATTAAATAATAGAGTCAGTATATAACTGGGGTAAAAGTAATTTTCTTAACCTGTAGATGTCCTGTTCTTGACTTTTTTTAACCTTTATTTTATTTATTTATTTTTAGGCGGTGCTAAGGATTGAACCTGGGGTTTCACATGTGCTAGGCAAGTGCTCTACCACTGAGCTACAATGCCAGCCCCCTATTCTTGACTTTTATTTTATGACTCAGTAACTACTTTGATTCTGTTATATATCATTTGGTTTTGATTTTTTTTAATGATTTAATTTGATGTTTGTTAACTTTGGAGGGGGAGGACTAGGGATTGAACTCAGGGACACTTTACCCCTGAACTACATCCCCAGTTATTTTTATTTTTATTTTGAGACAAGGTCTCCCTAAGTAGCTAAGGAAGGGCTGGGGATATAGCTCAGTTGGTAGAGGGCCCCACATGCACAAGGCCCTGGGTTCAATTCCCAGTACCACACACACAAAAAAAAAAGTTGCTAAGGGATTCTCTCAGAGAGTGAGGCTGGCCTTGAGATTTTTTTTAAGAGAGAGAGAGAGGGAGAGAGAGAGAGAGAGAGAGAATTTTTTAATATTTATTTTTCAGTTTTCGGTGGATACAACATCTTTATTTTTATTTTATGTGGTGCTGAGGATGGAACCCAGCGCCCTGCGCATGCCAGGCGAGCGCGTTACCGCTTGAGCCACATCCCCAGCCCACCTTGAGATATTTTTAACTTTTAAAATCAGTGTTCTACCTTAAAACTTAAAAAACAAAAACAAAAAAAAACAACCTAGCCTAATGCCTATAGGCCCAGTTATTTAGGAGGCCTAGGTAGGAAAATTGCTTGAACCCAAGAGTTCAAGATCATCCTGGACAAGAGCAAGACCCCCATCTCTTGATAATAAAACAAAAAACAAACTCATGCTCAATCTCTCTTTTTAAACATAAAAATAAAAGCCAGTATAAATGTGGAAAGAGAGAAAAAGAAAAATCAGGCACATTGATAGAGATCTGTTTTTATAATTTCATTCTGATAATACCCTTACGCCAAAAGCAGATTTCATTCAGTGTTGCCCTTAGAGGGGTTGATTTAAAATAATGTTGAAGTAGAATAAAATATTGTAACTGAATATAATTATGTCTTTATCAATTTTTCTTTCTTTTTTTTTTTTTAAAGAGAGAGTTAGAGAGAGAGAGAGAGAGAATTTTTCAATATTTATTTTCTAGTTTTTGGCGGACACAACATCTTTGTTTGTATGTGGTGCTGAGGATCGAACCTGGGCCGCACGCATGCCAGGCGAGCGCGCTACTGCTTGAGCCACATCCCCAGCTTTATCAATTTTTCAAAATGGAATTTATTTGGGGGGGTATACCAGGGATTGAATTGAGGGGCACTGGACCACTGAGCACATTCCAGCCCTATTTTGCATTTTATGTAGAGACGAGACAGGGTCTCACTGAGTTGCTTAGTACCTCACTTTTGCTGAGGCTGGCTTTGAACTTGTGATTCTCCTGCCTCAGCCTCCCAAGCCACTGGGATTACAGGCGTATGTCACTGCATCCGGCTGTAAGATAGAACATATTTAATTGTTATTAAGTTTTAAGAAAATAATTAGTTCAGATTAATTCATAAGGGAATGTTTTTCAGAAAACATAATGCATTTCTGTGGAGGTTGACAGGACCATCTTAATAAAAACCCATTTTACATATATAATCCATTATTGGAAACTCTAAAGTCAAACATATGTTGAATTCAGAAATTTTTTAAAAATTCAGAAAGGCAATAAGATGCATTTACAATATATTACATGATGCCCAGCAAGGTCAGCACTGCATAGTCAAATACATTAATGTGTTGGCAGCCTCAGTATGACTGTTCTTACTTACTGGTGGATTGTAGTTTCACATCAGTTCAGGTCAGATTTTTCTGCCAGTTAAATTCATATTGAGTTTTGCCACATAATGAGTTACAGAAAACTTTTAGTTTGGATTTTGGAAATGTGAATAAGGGACTCTGTGGACTGTATTTACTTTCTTAGCTCTAAAGTTTGGTTACTTTGTCACCCTTAGAAAATGAAACCTGCTTTCCTTTTATTCTTCAACAGGATATGAGATTAAATCTGTTCTCCACAGGCCAGTTAATAGAAATTAGGCCACCTCTTCACAAAGCTTGATACCTCAGGCAGCTGTCACTGGCACGTGATGCCTCTACTAGAACTAGATCCTTCCTACACTTTGCTGGCTTTTATATAAGAATCTCAGGGTTCTCTGTTCTTCACTCTCTTTTCAAAGGTGCTTTGTAATAATAAGTAATAAGGAAAAGACATTTAAAATGTGCAGGGTGTCATTGTATCAATCTCAAGTAGGAGCAGCCAGCTTTCTCTGGACTGATCTTTCCCAGGTATTTGGGAGGCCAAGGTAGGAGGATTGCAAGTTTGAGGTCAGCCTGAGCAATTTAGGGAGATCCTGTCTCAAAAATAAAAAGGGCTGAGGATGTAACTCAGTGGTAGTACACTTGCCTAGCATGTGCAAGGCCCAGAGTTCCATGCCCAGCACTATTTTTTTTAAGTATGCTTTGTAGTTAATGCAGATTCCAAATTTAATTGTATCACTTATTGTTCTTCAGGTTTTCTGTTTTGTTATATGTTTTAAGGAATTTTGCCATTTCATTAAAATTGGCTTGAAGCTGTTCATAGCATTCTTTTATTCCTTAATGTTTATAGAAAGAAAGATGTTCCTTCGCTTTTAATATTAATATTTTGCATTTATTTTATTCTTTACTCTTACTAGAGGTTTGTCAACTTGATTGATCTTTCTAAAGATTTAGCTTTAATTTTTTTGCCAGTTGCTTATTGGGCATGTGTGTGTTGTTGTTGGTGGTGGTACTAGAAATTGAACCCAGGTGGCATGCATATTAGGCAAGCACTCTACCACTTTAACTGCATCCCCAGCCCTTTTTTGTAATTTATGTAGAGACAGAGTTTCTGGGTTGCTGAGGCTGGTTTTGAACTCATGATCCTCCTGCCTCAGCCTCCCAAGCCACTGGATTATAGGCGTGTGCCACTTGCTTTTGAGAAGGGCTCTCTGAGTTGCCCAAGGTGGCCTCAGATTTGTGATTCTCCTGCCTCAGTCTTCCAAGTTTATAGGCCTGTACCATCACAGCCAGTTACTATGTCGTTGTTATTGATTTCCAGTCTTATCTTTATTATTTCATATATTTACTTGAAGTTTAATTTGCTCTTCTTCTTCTAGCTTCTTTGGTATGTTGCTTTTATTGTTATTTTCAAATTTGCCTTGTGAGTTCTTCTTTGATCCATGAGTTGTATATCTTACAGATTCCAAATATTTATGAATTTTCCAGATATCTTTTTGTTACAGATTTCTGACTAAAACTTCTGTTGTGGTGATATGAATTATGTTATTTCAGTCCTTGGAGATCTGTTGAGACTTGTGATCTTCTTCAGTATACCTGAAAAGAATGTATTCTGCCGCCAGGCACAGTGGTGCATGCCTGTAATCCCAGCAGCTCAGGAGACTGAGACAGGAGGATCCAGAGTTCAAAGCCATAGTGAGGAACTAAGCAACTCAATGAGACCCTGTCTCTAAATAAAATACAAAACAGGGCTGAACTTGTGGCTTAATGGTCAAGTGCCCCTGAGTTCAATCCCCAGTACCAAAAAAAAAAAAAAAAAAAAAAAAGAATGTATTCTGCTGCCTTTTAGGTATAATGTTGTTTTTCTTTTTCTTTTCTTTTTTTTTTTTAAAGAGAGAGTGGGAAAGAGAGAGATTTTTTTTTTTTTTTTTTTTTTAATATTTATTTTTTAGTTCTCGGCGGACACAGCATCTTTGTTTGTATGTGGTGCTGAGGATCGAACCCGGGCCCCACGCACACCAGGCGAGCGTGCTACCCCTTGAGCCACATCCCCAGCCCCTCTTTTTTTTTTTTTAAATAGTGTGTGATTAATGTCAGTAAGATCAAGTTGTTTGATAGTGTTCTTCAACTCTTGTATATCTTTACTGATTTTCTTTCTACTTATTATGTCAGTTTCTGAGAGGAGTGCTGAAATTTCCAACTGTAATTATAGATTTTTATGTCTCCTTCAGTTCTGTTTGTTTTGCTTCATTTTGAACCTCTATAATTAGCTGTGTACACAGGCTGGTTATGTCTTCAATGAATAGAGTCTTTTAGAGTAACTTTAAAATCCCTCCTTTTCTCTCTGGTAATGTTCCTTGTCCTGAGGTCTCTCTGTGTGATACCAATGTGGTCACTCCTAAATAATAATGCCTGGGTGTTTTTCCATCCTTTTGATTTTAACTTATTTATTTATTTATTTTTTTAATGATTTTTTTTCCGGATAGCAGATAGTTGGATCTTTATTTTTTAAATCCAATCTTATCATCTTTTGCTTTTTATTTATTTATTTATTTATTTTTAGTTGTACTTGACACAATACCTTTGTTTTATTTATATGTGGTGCTGAGGATTGAACCCAGGGTCTCGCATGTGCTAGGTGAGCACTCTACTGCTGAGCCACAACCCCAAGCCCTCATCTTTGCTTTTTAATTAAGATGTTTATACCATTTACATTGATGTCACTTTCAATATGGTTGGGTTTAAGTCTACCATACTGCTTTTTTTTTTCTTTTCTGTTTATCCCATCTGTTTTTATTCTTTCCTCTCTTCTTGGCATCTTTTTGATTAATTTTTTTTAACTATTCCATCTCCTCTGTTAGCTATAAACTTTTATTTTACTTTTATAGAAGTTGCTCTCTAGCTTAAAAAAGTATGCAACTTTTTTTTTAATACTTTTATTTTATTTATTTATATGCGAATGGAACCCACGACCTCACACGTGCTAGGCAAGCGCCCTACCGCTGAGCCCCAGCCCCAGCCCTATAAGTATGCATCTTTAACTTATACAATCTACCTTAAAATAGCACATCACTTTTTAGTTAAAAAAAACTTCATAATGCAAACTTTGATTTTTCTCCTTATATCTTTGGATTATTATCGTATACTTAACTTCTATATATGTTGTATTTCTCTTTATTTATTGTGACTATTTTTGGCTTTAATGACATTTAAAAATCTGAAAAAGAAGTCTTTTATTTTATAGCTCAGTGGTTCAGCATGTGCTCACTTGTGTAAGGCCCTGGGATCCATTCCTAGTGCCAAAAAACAAAACAAAAAAAACTTTCATATTAACCTACATATTTGCCATTTTTAGTGCCCTTCAGTCCTTTTCTTTAGACCTGAGTTCCCATCTGTATTATTTTCTTTAGCCTGAAAAATTTCCAGAATTCCTTATAGTAGAAATCTGGTGGCAATAAATTCTTTTAGTTTTTGTTTGTTGAATTATTTCTCTTTCATTTTGAAGTGTGTTTTTGCTGGCTATCAAATTTTAGATGGAGCAAGTGTCCATCTTCAAGCATTTAAAAGATGTCTTTCTATTGTAATATTAAAGGTGTCTATCTTGTATTTTTTCTTATGGGAAATCAAATGTCATTCACCTGTTTATATGCCTTGGTCTGAACTTCTTCTATAACAAAGGCTGGACAATTTACATAACAAAAGACTGGAGGAGCAGGGAAGTCCTAGTTCAGGGTGCCAGAAGATTTGCCCTCCCATTATAAACAACTAGAAAATTGGACAGAATATACGAAGGAACTGTCTCAGGCATTGGACAGAACTATGATCTCTGGAAAAAGGAACCAAAGAGGTGAGTTCTTGAAGGCCCTGGCTTTCTGCATGGAAGCATTTTCTAGACGGAGGCACTAGAAGAGAGAGAGAACCTAAGTAGAGCTCATTTGAGGAGTTGAATAATTTGAGGAGTTGGAGTCCAGGGTTTGGGAAAGTTGGGATACCTAAAATTTGAAGGGCAGAGTACCAAAGAGGAGGGGGCTGCATTTGTCAAAAGAACTCTAGAAATCTGCATGGAGAGTCTCCCTGTGTCTTTGAATACTGGTAGGATGAAACTTTCTAAGGCTGGGCAAAGATGAGCTGTTGGAGAAGGAACAACTAGGGAGCTTAAAACTAAACAATTTCTAGAGTTCACATCTTCCCACAAGTCACTGGGTTTCAACAGTGGGAGTGCAGACCTCAGGCATTCAGTAGCTACCCTGAAGAGTCAGGCCTTGGCAAGTCTCATTTTAGTTGCATTTTCATGGCCTGAAGCAGTTGAGATGTCAGTCAGTTCCCAGCACAGGCTCCTGGTGAGGGAGAAGAGTCTAGGATTAGCACCAGTTATAGTCTACACATGATCATGTTGCAACTCAGAAGTTAATTAAGTGGGTAGTTGAGCACTACTCAGTTAATATGTGGTAATTTCTAGAACCCATTCTTTCTCTACCAAATGTTTCTCCTTCCAGTCTGCTTAGTAGTTATGCAAACATTTTAATGAACATAAACAAACATCTTTTAAAAAATATTATTTTTAGTTATAGATGGACACATACCTTTATTTTATTGTTAATTTTTTTGTAGTGCTGAGGATTCAACCCAGTGCCTCACACATGCCAGGCAAGTGCTGTACCACTGAGCTACAACCCCAGCCTGAACATAAATGTTTTTGAGAACTAAGGGAGGTACAAAATGGTTTTCAGTTCCTGGCCTTACTGAACCCAGTCAAGAGGTTAGACCAAGGAAATAATTCCAACAGGAATATAGGCCACTCCGTTAAATGTTCTATTTCTAATCTGTTAAAAAAGTAACATGAACTTGGGGTGTAGCTCAGTGGCAAGTGCTTGCCTAACAAACAAGGACCTGGGTTCAATTCCTAGCATTAAAAATAAAAAGAAAGGAAGAAACAAAATAATGTTCTGCTGAACTTGTTTCTAAATGTGATACTCCCATTAGAAAGCCACTTACTAAAACAGTATGGCCCATACTGAGGACAGGAGCAAGAAGTTACAGTGTGTTGCTGTGCAACAGGGTGACTGTAGGTAATAATGATGTACTATATGCTTGAAAAAGCTCGAAAGAAGGACTTTGAAAAATTTTTCCGTAAAGGAATGATAACTGTTGGGGAAGGAATGATAGGTTTGCTTGATTTAAACATTACACCATAAATCAGGGTTCTGGACCTGGGTCTTATTCCCAGTACAGCAAAAATAAATAAAGAAATAGATCAATAAATAAAAATTGCACAATGCCTATGTATGTGGAAAGGTCACATGGTACCCCACTGATTATGTGTGATTTTTATGTTTTTGTTTGTTTCTTTGTTTTTTGCAGTGCTGGGGGTTAAACTCAGGGCCTTACGCATGCTAGGCAAGTGTTTTACCTCAGCCTCCTGAGGAGCTGGAATTACAGGCATGTGCCACTGTGCCTGGTAGTAGACTTAATTTTTAATGACTACTATATTTTCATCATATGAGCATATAATAATTGGGAATTTTTATTGTTATCAATACCTCTGTAATTTATCTTTGCACCCAACTATAATTGTTTTACTAGCTAAATTTCTGTAAGAAAATTTGCTGGGTTACAGGGTATGTGTGTGTGTGTTTGTTTGTGTGTGTGTGTTTTGGTTTTTTTTTTTTTTTTTTTTTTTTTTTTTTTTTTAGTTGTAGATGGACACAATACCTTTATCTTACTTATTTATATGTGGTGCTGAGGAGTGAACTCGGTGCCTCACACATGCTAGGCTGTACCACTGAGCTACAATCCTAGCCCGGATGTATGTGTTTTTAAAGGCTTTAAAGATATCCATTGTGGGACTAAAGTTTAGATACAGTAAGGAAATTTCTTTCATGAAGTATCAACACTTCTTTACTACCTGGAGACTTTTCATTGAGGTACTTTTTCAGTGTCTTAATAAAAATTATTTGTAATTAATCACTGATTACTGTTAAAAGTGTCTGGTCTTTGTATTTTTCATTGGTGCCTTGTAGTTTTATATAATGGTGGGAATTATTGTTACATATTCATACATGCATACAACAGACAATATGATGTCTGTTTTTTATGAAAACTTATTAAAGAAAGGTCTCTCAACCTAGAAGTCCTGGTATGCTTCTCAGGGTGTGGGCAGTTCTGGGCGCTACAAGGTGTGGGAACACTGCTTCAGCCAGTCTCCAGCCTTTTCCGGAAGAGGGAACTTGATGACCTGCATGTTGAGAAGCAAGCCCACATTAGTCTTCCACCAGAACAATATTACTTTGAAGTCTCTTGTTTAGCTGATAAATTCCTGTAGCATCCGTGTTCTACTCTGTAAAATATTATTTTGTTTTTAAAAGAATTATTATGTTGTTACTTATATTTAATCCCAAATATAAATGGATTTAATTTCCTTGTATGATATAGAGGAGAGGGTCTAAATGTTTTTGTTTTTCATGTGGTTAATCTGTTGTCCTTGTGGCATTTATTGAATGATTTTTTCCTACTTGAGATGTCACCTTTATTATACATCAAATTCCATTAATAGTACACATAGATGTATTTCTTAGTTCTGCTTTATTATATATTCCTGAGTGAGGGCCATACTGTTTTAGTAACTGTGGTTCTAAAGCACTTTTGGTAAATAGTTATTTAATCCTATTAGGCCACTGTCCTATTTAAACTCTCAACATTAAATCCAAATTTCTTACAGTAACATTCAGTGACATTGAAGATCACATCTTTACCCAGCTGCCAGTCTCATCTCTTGCCACTGCTTGTAATCCATTCCCCCAAATCTGGACAAATCCAACTCCAGACTCTTACAGTCCCCATGTCCTTGCTTTATTAAATGGCCATTCCTTTGTGCAAGTCATTCATTCCCTTGCATGCCCTCTTCTAATATGGTTAACTGTCCTTCAGATCCAGGGTAGGATCATATCTTCTCTTAAGCCTTCCCAGGTTCCCCAGGGCCAGGCTGCAAAGAATCTTGGCACAATGATATTCATTGCTCTCAGTTTAAAAAAAAATAAAACTGGAATTCTTTGAAGTATCCTGAGTAGATGATGCTCCTTTAAATGTCTGCATGGTTTTTTGTTTGTTTTTTCTCACATGCTGTTTCCTCAGGCTGCACTGCCTGGTAATTTCCTGCTTAAACTTTCAGGCTCAGCTCAGGTGTCACCTCTGGAGGAGCCTCCCTGCCCTGGCTCCTCACCAAAGTTCCCAGCTGACTTCCTCGCACCTCTTGTGGGCCCCTGTTCCAGTGGTCCTCACAGTGCTCCACAGCAGAGTACACACCTGGGATTACAGGTATTTCATGGCTTGGCTGTGAAATTAAATAACCTATGAACTCAACCTGGCTGTATTATTTTTCAGCTTTGTTTCTTGCAGCCAATTATTTAACGTTTCAAAGCTTCAATTTTCTTAGTGCAAAATGGGGATGATAATTTCTTCCATGTGGGGTTACTGTGAGGCCTAAATGAGGTGGTATCTCTGAAATGTGTGGCTCTGTATCCAGCTTATAGGTGGTCCTCAGAGCGCACTACCTGTGATTATATCTGTCTCCACTGAGACTTTCTTTTATTTATCTCTGAAACCCAATCTTTCTCCCAGAGCCTGGCAGGGAATAGACTGATGAATAAATTACCAGCTGTCCTCAGGGTTCTCCCTTCCTGTTTCGCTTCTCACAGAGGTGCCATCCTTCTCTTCTGTCATCCTTAACTTTCCTTCTCATTCAGAGCAAAAGCAAAAACAATTACTGAGTGTTTATCATGGCAGATAATGTGCAAGGCCATAGGTAGGTAAAGAGAAATGGTATAATCTCTGTCCCTTGCAGCTTACAGTGTGACCGGGAAGTAGTTAAAGCAAAAATAAAAATAAAAATCTTCGGGCTCATTCTCTTTGCTCTACTTTTGTGTATGTTTGTAAATTTTCAAAAATAAACAAGATGTTATGTAAAGAAAGTTTTATAAAGCCAGTCTTAGGAAGCTATCAGGGAAGACAATTAGAGATAAAGTTAGGGAAGACCCGAGAGTTTACATTTAAGCTGAGACTGGAAATTGAGAAGGAGCCAGCCAGCGGAGAGGGTGTTTCTGACAGGGAGTAGAGTGTTCCAAGCCACAAGAGAGGCTTAGTTAGGCAAGAAACTGCAAGGTCAGTGTGGCTACATGGAGTGAGGAAGCGTGGCACAGGTAAGCATAGTCCATGTCACTCAAGAGCTGGAGTGAGAAAGGGGCTCCTAGGGGAGTGTACAGCGCAGTGCTGCTGAAGACTTTTTTTTTTTTTTTTTGGTGCTGGGGATTGAACTTGGGGGGCCTAAGCAATGCTCAGCTGTTGAACTACATCCCAGTTTGTTGAAGACTTTTAAGCTGAGCGTAATTCTGACTTAATTTATGTTTTTAAAATGTATGTATCTAAAAGATTGGAAGAATTCAAAAGTAAGAACAGAGAGGCCAGTTGGGAAGCTATTGGGTAATTTAAGGGAGAGGTGATAATAACAAGAGAGAGGGAGAGAAATAAACACTTTCAAGATATAATTTGGGGATAGACTCGGTGGAACTTGCTGATGGATTAGAAGTGGGAGAGGACAGAGGGATAGGAATCAAGATTTCTGACTTGAAAGCTGTATATTATTATTTACTGAGATTTACTTGAATGTTTTTTTGAGGAAAGTCGAGAATTAAAATTTGGTTATATTAAATATAGATGCTTTGAGGCATCCAAGTGAAAATGTAGGAAAACTGGAATTCCAAGGAAATTTCCCAGGTACAGATGCAAATATGCAAGTTTTCACTGTATAGAAGGACAGTAATTAAAAGCATGGGAGTGCATGATGACACTTTAGGAGAGGGTAATGAAAAGGGGGCTTGGCACTAAGTTCTGAATTGCTGTTAACATTTAAAGATGAGGTCAGAGAAGGATAAAAGAGAGAAGTAAGAGAAATCAAAAATAGAAGGAAAGTCAGGAGAGTGAAGTACCATAGAAGCCCCTGGATCCCCAGCCCAGTGTTTAGAACAGTGCCTGGCCAGAGCTATTGTTCAGTAATTATTGATTTAATGAAATCAAAAGAGATAATTGAAAGAAGGGAACAATTCACAGAATCTAGTGCTGCTGAGAGGCTCAATGGGATGAGGACATGAACTCTTCTTTGGATTGGCAGCATGGATATTGCTGGTGGTGGAGACGGAAGTCTTATCAGAATTACATTGAACAGAGCGTGCATGGGAGGTGTGAAAATGCAGATAGCAGATTTATAACACTTTGACAGTTTGGCTGTGAAGGGAGCAGGGAAATGGAATGGTAGCTAAAAGGGGATATGGGGCCAAAGAATTTTGTAATTTTTTTCAAAGAGGAAATACTTGAGATTAAATGTATGCAGATGGGAATGATCCAGGAGAGAGTGAGTGATAATGGATGGAGGAAAAAGGGACTAATTGCAAGGTTGGAGTTGATGAGTAGAGGGAAGGGAATGCTATCAGGAGCATAAATGTTCTTCAGAAGGAGGACAGTCACCACTTCTGTCAAAATAGGGGAAAGAAGGGAAGGTTGGTGCAGATTCAGGTGTGTTTAGAGAGCTGGTCCTGAGTAGAGGACAGATCACTGGTTGCATTGTGGCTTTTTAAGTTCTCAATGAAGAGTCAAAGACATTAGCTAAAAAGCTGGGGAGAGGGGTGCAGTAAGGGGAAGTGGATAAGAAATAGCCTTCTGGGAGAGGGGAATTGGAAAGCCTGTTTGTTAGAGAAAATGTAAGACTCCAGTTGAAGGTGAGTGCCAATTTAGTGACCTTGAATTCATGGTGAACTTGCCAAGCTGAATGCTTTATCATCAATGATCTTGGCATGGAGAAAGCAGTTTCTTGAGTCTAGGATTGTGGCATTTGAGATGAGGGGACCTTGGAAGAGAGTTAAGGGTTCTTGCAAGGAAATGATTATAATGATTAACTGTGAAATTTAAGGTAAAGAAAAAAATTTATTATGGAATAGAAGGTCTCATGGCAATTACAAAATTATTTTCATGGGGCATTTTCCAGTATACTACAAAAGCCAAACAGTGGATTAAGTTTGGAGGTGATGGATTGAGTCTGGTGTGGCATCGAGCATGTGGCTGAGGCACAGTGAAAGAAAAGGACCTTGGAGCCAGCCAGTTTTGAGAACTGTGAGGCCAGGGTATTTGGCTTGGTTACCCATTTGAATGTTAAAGTTATGTTGACTGTGATGACTGATTCTGTTAGACAGTTTAACATTAAGTCAGATGTGCTCAAATATCAGAAGGTGATAAGTGTTCTGCAAAGAATTAAAGTTGAGTTCTGGGTTAAAAAGGGAGTAGATGGCTTCTTCAGACTGGAAGGGCTGATCCAAAGAGATGAGATGTATGCTGAGATCTGAATGATAAGGTAGTGAATGGGGAGAATAATTCAGGCAGAGGGAACAGCTTATGTAGAGGTGGCAAGTGGGTGCCTTAGAGTCAAGAAAGGAATCCATTAAGGCTGGCCAAGAAAAGATGGTCCAAGAAAGAGATGAAATGAAGTTTGAGTGCAGCAGGAGCTAGAAGATGAAGTGTTTGGAAAGTCACGGTCAGGAGTTTAGTGCATGTATGGGATCCTAAGTGCCACAGTGTGGTAGCCAGCTTCCAACATACACAGAATCCTTGCCTCCTGGTGTTCACACCTTTCTGTCGTCCTCTCTCAGATGGAACAGGGCTGACCTATGTACTCCGTGGGATATCACATGACATTTCTTGTACTAAGTCGTAACACTTCGGCTTCCCTCAGAGTGAGTGGTCTGAGGGACAGAGGCAGAAATGCCTTACTGTGAGGTCTTTATGTAGCCTATGGAAAAGTTCTTAGTCATGGTGGAGAGGAGATGAAGCATCCATCCAGCAGTCATGGTGTGTGTGCACGTCTTGGAAGTAGATTTGCCATTCCTGGACAGGTCATTAGTGGAGTGCAGCCTCTCAAATACTCATTTGTAAACATTCTGAAGTATGTCTCTAAAGGCAAGGATTCTCTCGAAAACAGAAGCACAACACAATTATTACATCTAAAAAATCAGTTCTTATCACAAAGCAGTGTTCTGATTAGGTTCCCAAAAAAGGGACCAACATAGCATTGGTTAATATTGCCCAAATCTCTTTTCATCCATAGGTTCCTCTCACTTCTTCCCCTCAGTTAATCTTAAAAATAGACTGGATCATTTGTCCTGCAGTTTCTCACAATCTGGATTTTGCTAATTGCATCCCTATAGAGAGTTTTATATGGTCCTCTACTTTGAATTTCATATAAACTGGTGGTTATATTTTGAGGCTTAATCTAATTCAGGTTCTTTTTGTTTGGCAAAAATACTTTCTAGGAGGCATTTTATTTAGGGGCACATAGCCAGTTGTCTCATCTTACTATGATGTTTCCAGCCAATGAAGAGCTGTACCGAGATATGTTTACTAACTAGTATTTAAGAAATGGTGATATTCTGTCATTTGTCTTCACTTATTAACTATAGCAGCTTTCTTACAACTCAGGTTAATCAGAGGTACACTTCATTTAGAAAGGCAGGTTAAATATTTTTTTCTTTCCCTTTATTTCTTGTTTTCAATATAATAAATTGCAACAGCTTGTGAGGTTGAGGCTGAACTTGATCACAAGTTCAAAGCCAGCTTCAGCAACTAGCAAGGCCCTAAGCAACTTAGTGAGATCCTGTCTTAAAATAAAAAATTAAAAGGACTGAGGATGTGACTCAGTGGTTAAGTGTTCCTGGGGTTCAATCCCCAGTACCAAAAAAAAAAAAGGGCAGGCGGTGGTGGTGCTGGGAATGTGGCTTCATGGTTAGGAACCCCAGTGTTCAATCTCTGGTACTAAAATAATAATAATAATAATAGTAATAATAATGATGATCTGACTTTCAAGCATCTAAAGGAGACCAATCAGTCATTTTAAAAAATTGTGGATTCATGGATTATAATGTATTTTATAGAGGGAATCTATTATACTAATCAGTTTTATTCATGCTCAAATTGTCCCATTCTTGACTAGTGGAAGGGTCCTCTTCAGGTTGGCTGGTGAAGACTTTTGATAACATCTTTGCTCTTTTTTTTTTTTTTTTTTTGTACTAGGAATGAACCCAAGGACATTTTACCACTGAAATTTTATTTTTATTTTGAGACAGAGTCTTCCTAAATTTCTTAAGATCTCACTAAGTTGCTGAGGCTGACTTTGAACTTGGAATCCTTCTGCCTTAGCCTCCCAAGTAACTGGGATTATAGGTGTGTGCTACCAGCCTATAAGTACAGCAGGAGCTAGATGATGAAGGGTGCATCCTTTTTTTTTTTTTTTAAAGTCGGACACAATGCCTTTATTTTATTTATTTATTTTAATGGTGCTGAGGATCGAACCCAGGGTCTCACACATGCTAGGCAAGCACTCTATGGTTGAGCCACAACCCCAGCCCGCATCTTTGCTTTTTGTTATGATGAGTTACCTAGGCTCATCTTGTGCATTTTCTGCCCCAGTTCTGAACCAGCCATTTCTTCAAGGAGTTCTGGTTTCTTTCAGCAGGAAAGGATATATGGAGGTACATTTCGGATGCTTGGGTGTGTATTACTGACCTTTTGAGAGGTGCTGTATTAGGCAGTTTTTTGTCACTGTAACAAATATCTGAGATAACAAATCTATAAAAAGAAAAGGATTTGGCTTGCAGGTTTGTTTCAGTTTGGTACTGGGGATTGAACCAAGGGGGGCTCTACCCCTGAGCTACAGCCCTGATCCTTTAATTTTTTAATTTTTTTTTTTTTTAAATTTTGAGACAGAGTCTTGTTAAATTGCTGAGGCTTGCCTTGAATTTGCCAGCTTCCTGCCTCAGCCTCCTGAGTTTCTGGGATTACAGACCTGCGCACCACACCCAGCTTGGCTTGCAGTTTCTGATGTTTTAGTCCACAATTAGTTGGCCTCATTGCTTCTAAGCCAGTGAGCAGGCAGCAAGCACAGCATGGTGGGAGCACGTGGCACAGTGTAACTACTCACCTTGTGGCCAGGGAGCAAAAGAGAAGAGGAGGTGGGTTCCCATTAGCCCCTTCAAGGACACACCCCAATGACCTAAAGACTTTTCATTAGGCCCTGTTTCTTTTTTTCTTTTTTTTAAAGAAAGAGTGAGATAGGGAGAGAAAGAGAGAACTTTTTAACATTTATTTTTTTTAGTACTTGGTGGACACAACATCTTTGTATGTGGTGCTGAGGATCGAACCCGGGCTGCACGCATGCCAGGCGAGCGCGCTACCACTTGAGCCACATCCCCAGCCCCTAGACCCTGTTTCTTAAAGGTTCCACCACCTTCCGATAGCACTGAAGGATGGGAACCAATCCTTTAACACATGCACCTGCTGGGGACACTTATCCAAACCATAACAGGTGCTTTTTAGAATCTCTTGTAGAATTCAAGCCAGGTATGGTGGTACACACCTGTAATTCCAGCAAATTGGGAAGCTGAGGCAGGAGAGTGCAAGTTCAAAGCCAGCCTCAGCAATTTAGCAAGGCCTTAAGCAATTTAGTAAGACCCTGTTTCAAAATAAAAAGTTAAAAAGGCTGGAGATATAATTCAGTGGCAGAATGCCCTGGGTTAAATCCCCAGTGCCAAAAAAAAAAAAAAAAAAAAGAATCTTTGTAGAATTTTAAAAGATCTCCCCCACCCCCTTTTCTTTCTTTCTTCTTCATCGTCTTCTTCATCATCATCACCTTTTTTTTTTTTTTTTGATGGTGTTATTGGGATTGAATCCAGGGCCCTGTACCACTGAGCCACACCCCCAGCCTCCAGCCCTGCCTCCCCATCCACAGGCACACTTGTTTGTTTTTTAAATTTTGAGACAGAGTCTCTCACTAACTTCCCTAGGCTGGCCTTCAACTTGAAATCTTTCTGCCTCAGACTCCTGAGTCATTAGGATTATAGGTGTGCACCACCATGCCTGACTCCTTTTTCTTAATCTATGAAATGTGGAGTGTTTTCATTTGTTAAATTTGCAGGGAAATAGGGAAGTTGAGCTTAATGAAAAAAAAAAATGAAATTTTAGCTCTTGTTGAATCAAAACTCCTGCAACCCTCTGAAATAAAAAGGATTTTTTGAGCTGTTACTGATGGTAACCAGTAAAAGGTTCACCACCTGGGACAAGTTCCTGCAACTATCATCAACAGGACTAAGTAGCAGTTGGAAATATATCCATGGGGCCAGAGCCAAGAGTGTCAGTTTTATGATGGAAATTTGGGAAGGAAGGCAGAACCTACATTGGCTCTAAGCAAAAGAGGCGAGATTCTGTGAATTAGGGAAAGCTTTGGAATAGGGAAAAGTAATTGTGGCTTCTGGTTGGTTGGTCAACAGTCCAGAAAGTTACTATATAATAGGGACTGGGATGGGATCTAAGTCAAGATTTTTGCATGCATTCAGAAACTTGAATGGTCTACCCCTACCCCCAGCCCCCTACAGATATAAACTAATTAACTTCCCTTATCTCTTCTCCCTCATCCTCCTGTCCTTAGAATTAAGTTTAGTAGAGCACTGTACTGGTATAATGCCTGCTTAGCATGTGCAAAGTCTGGGGTCCATCTCTAGCACCTAAAATAAATAAATTTAGGGCAGCTTAGAATTTTTCTTTTATCACTGTGCTTTTAAATTATTTGTCTTCCGTCTGCCATATTTTTTAATTTTTTTTTTTTTTTTAGTTATACATGGATACAATGTCTTTGTTTATTTTATTTTTTTATGTGGTGCTGAGGATAGAACCAGTGCCTCACAGGTACGAGGCAAGTGCTCTGCTACTGAGCCACAACTCCAGCCCTATCTGCCATATTTTATTCATCATTTCCAACTACATGAGAACCAGTGTTTAAAAGTAATCATTATAGAGTTTAGTTGCTATATCTCCTACCTCTCTTCATTCTCTCTGCAGACCCCCCTCCACAGCTACATGTTGTCTTTTTGGCATTTTCAGCAGGGGATGGTTTTTTGTTTGGAAATTTTTTGCTTTGTCATACTCCCCTCAGCTTGTGCTGCATTACAAGTGAAAAATCTTAGTTTTGTGAGAAGCATGAGAAATGTTTTTAGATATTTTGATCACAAAACTTTGGTATACAGATGGTAATACACAATTAGAATGATTATTTATTTAAATTCTAAATCAAGTTAGGAATGGAATAGTGTTCTCCTATAGGAAGTCTGGAATATAGTTTGTTTTTTTTTCCCCTGTGTCTAACAACTTGATCCTTCTCTTTCCCAGTATTCAAGATCTAGTTTAGTAGTTTTTATACATAAAGTATTAAGCTTCTAATTCTCTCACTCATTCGACAAACTAAGCATCTACTCTATACCAGGCATGTTACTAGGAACTAGGGATAAAGAAAGAACCCAAACATATGCCACACTGACCATCACAGACTTCATCTAGTGGAAGAAAGACGGTTAAGCAATCCTGTAACTACACATGTCATCCACATTGTGATTAATGTCTTTTGTGGGGGTCGGGGTGGGTGCCTCAGAGAGCTGTAAAAGGGATTAACGGGGGGATATAACTTGGTTTGGGAGACCAGGAAAGGTGACCACCTTGAGAAAGTAACATTTACAGCAAAGGTTTGAAGGAGGAGTTGGCCACATAGAAATTTTGGGCAAGAGCCTTCAGGCATAGGGACCGGTGTGTTTGAAGGTGCTCAGGGAGGAAACTGCTTGAAGCCTGTGAGGAAGTGAAAAGCGTTGGAGTGGTAGAAACAGAGAGGAAGGCAGGGTGGAGGAGAGGAGCTGGAGGTATAAACAGGATTGTGCAGGGTGCCCTCGGCCTCAGTCCCCCTAAAGCTCCAGAACTACAGCCACTCATCCCATTCAACCCTAGGTGACCCAGACTCTAAGGGCCAGACCTCCACATAACACTTCCCAGGATCCCTTGTTCCTTTTCCTGGGAGAAGCTGGGAACTCTGAGTTCAGCTTCTCTCCTCTACTTCTGGAAGGTTCTTTTAAAGAAAAAAAAAATAGTTTGAAAATTATTTCTGGCTTACATTGTACCTAAGAGCAAAAGAGGCTTTTATTATAAATAGAATTATTTTAGACTGACCTTCAGAAGCATTTTCTCCTAGCAAGCACTCATATGCAGTTGTACCTCTAAGATATTCAGGTCTCCCAGTCCTCATTGCACTCTTGTAAGGTGGATGTTTATTGTTTTTCTCATAATCTAGAAAAGGGGGCTAGGGTTCTGAAATATTAGGTAATTCTCAGGCAGCTAATAGGTGGTGATGCAGCAACTGGGCAACAGGTCTCGTAACTCAGAGTCAGTGGTCTTTGTGCTCTGCTCCTCTGTCGCAGTGATGCAAGGGTTTCTCACATATATAAATCTCAGTATCTGCCGTTTATGTTTTTGAAAGTGGAAGAGCAAATCATAAAAGCTTAAACAATTCTTAAGTATGAGAGAGAGAAGAAGGAATTGGAGTAGAGGGGACAGAAACAGAAGCTAGACTGCTTTAGATAGAGCTTATTTGATTTGATTCCATATAGTTATTTAAATGTTTATAAGGCAAGTTTTTTTTTCTTTAAAACTTGAAGAACTAGGGAGTCAGCTGTGGTGGTATACACCTATAATCCCAGCTACTCAGGACACTGAGGCAGGGGGATCTCAAATTTCAGGCCAGTCTGGGAAAACTTAGTGAGACTTTCTCAAATTAAAAAATAAACAGAACTGTAGGTGTAGCTCAGTGATAGAGCATTCCTGTGCACTGCATCCCCTGGCACTGCACTTAGTAGTAGTAGTAGTAGTAGTACTTAGTAATAGTAGTAGTAGTAGTAGTAGTAGTAGTAGTAGTAGTAATAATTAATAGACCATGACAAGGGTCACATCAGAAGAACTCAAGCTGAAGAAACTCAAAGGAACTGAAGAAGCTGGGTGGAGGGTTGTAAGTTCAAGCCAGCCTTTACAACTTAAAAAAAATAAAAAGGCTGGGGATGTAGCTCAGTGGAGAGTGCCCCTGGGTTCAACATTCCCAAGTACTAGAAATAAATAAATGATTAAATAAGTAAATACTTTAAAATAATGTCCCTTTAGAAACCATAACCATAAATTGGCTCATGTGTGGGTCTGGAACTTGAATCCATACTATCTATGTAGCAGGAAAAACTCGGGGTGATAATTTAATTTCAACTGGACTTGGGTTAGTAGTGTCCCTAGGAACCTGATAGAGCAACACAAGTCTTTTCAGGAGAAAAATTACTTTACTTGGCATTCAAAGAAGCCCTCCAAATGAGAACAAAAGCCCACAACGAAAAATCACAAAACATCTAAGAAAAGCCACAGTGAGTGATACAGCAGAAACAACAAAATAATCAAATTTGAAGACTACAATATTATAATTATTGAAAACTGCACATAAAATAAGTATACATAATAATTTCAAAGAAATAAAAAAAAACAGATGTTGAAGGTATAATTAGGCAACTGAGATTGTCAGGTATCACAAGGCCAGAAATCCTGTATGTCAGAGCTGTGTTTTTAATCTGGTATATGTCACTATAGAGGTATCCAGCTAGCTAAAATAATAATAATTAAAAAATAGTAATAACCAGGTATATTTGAAAAAGAACCATTTCATTGATTTAGCCATTCTTATTTCATTGATTTAGCCATTCTTCAATGTACATATATTTCAAACATACTGCACATGATAAATATATATAACTTTTGTCAATTTAAACAAATCAAAATGTGAGGAAAAAAAGATCCATTTTAGAAATAAAGAACATAATTATTGAACCTAGGTAACAAGTTTAAGAGTAGATCAGACACAGATAAAGAGAGACTTGGTGAACCAGAAGATAAAGACATCACCCATAAGATGCCCAGGACATGGGAGGTTTGGAAAAGATGTAATGTAACATATAATCAGAGTTCTAGAAGGAGATAATAGAAAAATTGGGGGAGCTGGAAATGGTGGAGCACACCTGTAATCTCAGCTACTCAGGAGGCAGAGGCAGGAAGATGGTAAATTCGAGGCCAGCCTGGGTAACTTAACAAGACTTTGCTTCAATAAAATTTTTAAAAGCACTGAAAATACAGCTAAATGGCAGAGCACTTGCCTAGCATGTGCAAGGCTCTGGGTTCAATTCCTAGTACAGCAAAGAGAAAAGTAAAAGAAAAACTGCAGAGGCAGTATTTGAAAAGATTTTCCAAAATTGATGAAAGACCTGAATTCTCTGAATCAGGAAGCTTGAATAGGATGAAAAAAGAGAAACATCACCCAGATTCATCGGCCCAACATAAGATCTTAATACAGAGTGGAGAGGAAAAAAAGCAGAGTGCTTTCAAGTGCAGACTGGTGGGTGATTTCTCAGCAAAAGTGGAAGCCACAAAACTGAATGCCATTGTCAAAATGCTAAAAGAGGGCTGGGGATGTGGCTCAAGCAGTAGCTCGCTCTCCTGGCATGCGTGCGGCCCAGGTTCGATCCTCAGCACCACATACAAACAAAGATGTTGTGTCCACCGAAAACTAAAAAAAAAAAAAAAATGCTAAAAGAAAAAAATCACCATCTTTCAAGAATAAGGGCAAAATAATTTTGAAATATAAGACCATGTTTATTATGAATGGATGAAGGAGTGTCTTTGAACTTTTAGTTATAATACAATAGTTATGAGCTTAAGCTTTGGTGTGAATTTGAGCTCTACTGCTCATGGCTGTATTATTTAACTTCTTTGATTCAGTTTTCTTTTTTTTTTTTTTTTTTTTTTTTTAGAGAGAGTGAGAGAGGGAGAGAGAGAGAGAGAATTTTATTATTTATTTTTTAGTTATCGGCGGACACAACATCTTTGTTTGTATGTGGTGCTGAGGATTGAACCCGGGCCGCACCCATGCCAGGCAAGCGCGCTACCGCTTGAGCCACATCCTCAGCCCCTGATTCAGTTTTCTTTATAAAATGGAATTACAGGAGTACCTACCTCATGGAATGTTTTGATAAGTAGGTGAGTCATCAAATTTAAAACATTGTGATTCGTTCATGGTATGCGTTCAGTAACTGTTAGGGATTACTATTACCATATTTAACTGATTTTATGATGCCATTAATCACAAGACAAACCTTTATTTAATGCTAAAGAATAATGCTGCTGATCATTAATAGTATAAGATGGCATTAATTGTAAAATATGTCTGGACTTTAGAGATATCAAGGTGTTAAAAAAAAGAGCATCTCAAAATTGATGAAATAACAGTATTTTGGTAGCAAAGACTTATCAAGCCCAGGAGAAAATACATCAAATACATGAAAAATACAACAAAGTAAACAGTGTTAAGAAAAACTTGATGGAAGTGTTCTGAAGCTAAATATTAAATGTGTGATACCTGTGGCTAGAGAATTTTGGGTAGAAGCTATTGAAAATAGCTTACATTTCTTCAGATGTGAATGTGAAGTATAGCTGAACTGCCCTTAAGTTGGATTAACATTTCCCAGTGGCTGTTACTTAAACAAAAAGTGTCTTTAATATCACATTGGTAGGAAGAAGCTTGTTGAAAAGGCCAGATGTTCAATGTACAATATGTTGGATAAGACAGAAATTTAATATGCAGGTGCTTTTTCAAATGTTTTCAGTTTTATTTTACACTCAGTTTTGATTACCACTTCCATGTAGTTAAGAGGAGATTTTTGCTAATTTCTTATGAGATGGATGTTAATCTTTTTAGTTGGTCTTATTGCTGATGATACTGCAATATGTGTCAGAGTATATAAGCATCAACACTCTTTCCAAACATTTTTACTTGATTAGATCATCTCGAATATTACTGAGCTGCTAACTAGAGAGTAGTCATTTAATGAAATCATTCACTCTAGAAGTCATTATATGAATACAAAAAAAGATGACCACTTTTAGTTATGAGGAAATATTTTTGTTCTTTAGATTTTTGCAGTAACCTTACAACTCTTCTCTCTACTTCATATTTTTTTATCAATAAGGAATAAATTAAGCGACTTGTAATGGACTAACTTTGCTTTATCCAAATAGATTTATTTTCTCTTGAGAAAGTCCAAGCAGATACAGTCACGCCCCAGTGTTGTTTATGTCTCAGATTCCTTTGATCCATACTTAAGTGTGCTTCTTCTGATGGTTGCAGAGTGATTTCTCTGCTTCTCCCTCAGCACCACCGTACCTCCAAGGTAAGGCACAAAAGGTGTGTGTCTTCTAATGTGCATCACTGGCCAGAGCTATGTGGCCACCTCTATCTAAGAAAGTTTGGGAAATGTAGCCCTATAGCCAAGAACAAAGTTACCACTAAATGAAACTGGATTCCAGCAGGAAGATTAGGCAGCTATCAGCTTTCCATGTGCCCACTTATGTGATGTCTGCTTTTTCACATACATGCTTCATTAATTTAGCAGACATTTAATGAGTACCTACCCTGTGAAGACAGGCCACTATGAATATAAAGGTGAGTAAGATACCCAGTTTGATAGGGGAGATGGACATTGACACAAAGATGACAAATACTATATAAACCCCATGCTCGAGGCAGATGCAGTTGACAATTAGAAGGTCATCCCTGTCGTCATCAGGTAGCGGGGCTGCTAATGCAAGCCTAGCTCGTCCATGCAGTGCAGCCCTCTGCATCCTTCTCATCCTCAATCCCAGATGAGGGATTGAGGATATATGTATGTATGTGTACATATACATAAATAAATATGTATATATACATATATATACATATATTTTTATGTATACACATATACATAAAAATATATGTATATTTTACTGAGTTGATCATCTTAGAAACATATAAATATGATTAGGTGCCACTTTCAGTAATCACTGTCTGCTGTATCGAACACATTGGTATTTGTGATAAATGGTCAGCCACTAAATACCAAGACCATGGCCAAAATTATATGAGATTTCAGATTCTAGATCTTTGGGCATAGGGAGCTACTGGAATGGCAGTCATTTAAGAGTTCTGTGAGGACAGTTATGAGCCAATGAACACTTGGGAAGCCCTGCATATTATGGGACGATTGGAGCATAGCATTATGAGCCCACACGACACTGAGCATTATGAGCATAGTGTTGTATTTTTTGAAAGCATCTAAATTTCTTGCAGAAATAGAATGTTTTTATTACTTGAATCCTGGGTTGCACTTGCAGTCACATACAGGTGGTGTGATGTTGGGATACCTTGACAACTTGAGTGAGTTTGAGCTTCCAAGATGGATATTGGGACTTGATTAGGATGTTATTTAAATACTCGATGGGCCTGCCCACCCCCTTACCATTATACCCCAGCTGAAGAGATTAAAAAACTATTCATATTTATTATCCAGAAAGCATAATGTTAGGTTTAGGTTTGGGGTTTTAGTAGTGGGGTTGTATTGATCAGCCTGACATGTGAACTTATTTTCCTATAAAAGCAGTTAATAGAGAAGAAATCTGTTGATTTTTTTTTTTTTTTTTTTTTTTTTGAGCAGCTCTTTTCAACACTGTTCTGAAAAGAACAAGTTGGAATGTGGTATCATGTGCTTCTTTACAACAAAAGTTCCCATAATGACAGAAAGGGTTATCAGAGGTGACAATTAGAGGCCATATGTAGGACATAACAGAAGAAGGGAAGAGTCCTCTTCCTGCCTGTCGGGGAAATTTACCCTAGTGATGGTGTGGCACCCTAGTGTCAGATGGCATACCTGGTCCATACTTAGGTCTGAATGGGGAGTTTGGACTGTGTTCTCTATGGACTTGGGAAACTTTGGAACTTTTTAAATAATGAAGTGGCATGATCAGATTTATTTTTTATTTTAAGAGAATTTATGCTCTTTGTAAAGGACTTGAAGTTTATAAAGTACAAAATAGAATATTATTCCATCCCACTTTTTACTGATAATCTGCATTTAAAGGCTTTTCTATGTCTCACCAGACTTTCCTGCATCTTTTCCTTTTGATTAACTATATTATCTATTGTCAACATTATGAATATTCATATAGAGTACATAGTGCATAATGTTATATATAATATACATATATATACATAATGTTTTATATATATATATATACACACACACACACACACACACACACAAATAAGGAATTAAACTGTACATAGTGTTTTATGATGGTTCTTTTTTTGTTTTATTTTTGTAGTACTATGGGGAGGGGTGCCGGGTTTCTGTTCTAGCGACTAAAAGGCTCAGGGGTCACTCTAGTTAAACTGGGCTAACTGGGCTACACGAAATAAGCACACAAGAGACAGAAATACCTTTTTCTTTGGGGTTGCTGTGACGGCTCCTCTGACCTTAAGGGTCCACAGAAAGAGCGAGAGCGAGAGCATGCGATGACCCCTTTTATTGAGGGAAGCTATTCAAATGAGGCAAGGGGTCAGGTTTCAGGGGGCTGAGTCTATCTTCATGATGTCCACTGTCAGCAGGTTGACTGACACCTGGGTAGGCCACACCCAAGGGCACAGTAAGAGGAGGGGACACACACAAGGCACTTCCATGGAAAATTCTATCCTAAACAGGGCAAGGGGTTATATTACAAAGGAACAGGTGAGCATAGCTTCACCCATGGGGCTGTAGCAAGACACACCCATTTCTGTGACTGAGCACCTCAGCACCCAGCTGGGGAGTGTAACTCAGTCACCCGTAAGGTTGGCCTCCCACAGAGGGGGATTGAACCCATGGCCTTGCACAGACTAGGCAAGCCTCCCCGCCAAATTTGTGATACTCCTGCCTTAGCCTCAGTAGCCGGGATTAAAGGAGTGTGCCACCTCACCCAGCTATGATGGTTCTTTGATTTTAGTCTAAGAAGATATTGTGAACATCTTCCATGTTATTTTTGCTTCCTCATTTTTTTAAAAAATATTTTTATTAGTTGTTGATGGACCTTTATTTTATTTATTTATATGTGGTGCTGAGACTCGAACCCAGTGTCTCACACATGCTAGGCAAGTGCTCTACCACTGAGCCACAACCCCAGCCCTGCTTCCTCCTTTTTAATTACTGTGTAATATTCTATTATTTCTGTTACCAGTTACTAGTGGTTGACATAAAGGTTGTTATCAGTTCAGGATTACAAATAATACACTAGTGATAGCAGTTAACATCTTTACACAAGTATATTCTTGTGTAAAACAGAGTTCTCTGAGTTTGGGGGATTCTTTTCTTTGTTTTTTGTAGACTATATGGAATTTTGTAGACCAAATGGAAAAGAAATGCCTATTTTAAGATTTGGTAGATGTTAAATTATGCTGTAGAAACTCGTTATGAGAGGAAGGAATGGGCCAAGATACAGGGAGAATTTGGGGATCTACTGACAATTTCTACCACAATGTTCCCCCAGTCTTCAACCCAACCTGTGAAAAAGAACACTCTCCAAACCTGCTCTTCAAATGTTGTATCTCGCCATCAGTGTATGATAATGCCTCTGACTCCACATCTTTGCACATCAATCTTAGTCTTTACCAATTTGCCAGGTGATCAAAAATACTTAAATTATAAAAAAATTATTATATTTTTGTTTCATTTTGTTTTTTGAGATTGGTTTTTGCTAGTGTTGTTCAAGCTGGCCTGAAACTTCTGGGCTCAAACAATCCTACCTCAGCCTCCAAAGTAGCTGAGACTATAGGTGCATACCACTGTTACCAGCTTTAGCTTTTTATGTAGTAAAATTTATTAATAATTGTTTTTATGCTTTTGGAGTGAAATTAGCTTGCTTTTAAGAAAACTTTTCAACAACTCAAGATAATAAAAAATTTTACTCATAATTTCACTGTTACTTTTTTAAAAAATTGGTTGATGGATTGTGATTCTGGGGATTGAGCCCACGGGCACTCTACCACAGAACTACAGCCCCAGCCCTTTTTATTTTTTATTTTGTGACATGGTATTGCTAAGTGGCTGAGGTCAGCCTTGAATTTATGATCTTCTTATCTCAGTCTCCTGAGTAGCTGGGATTTCAGGTGTGCACTCCTATAATGGTTTTTAAATTCAATTGTTTGGTTTACCTGAAATTTTATTTTGGTATATAGAGTGGATATATGAAGTCAGGAATAAAGCTTCCCACTCTGCACTCCCACAGGGACTAGCCAGATATTCCAGACCATTTATTTGTTTAATACTTTCTCCACTGATTTGAAGCACCCTTTTAATCATAATTTCCCATTTATAGCACATTTTTTTCCTACTCATAAAATCAACAAGATTCGTACCATATTGTGTGGAGAGTAGGGAGGAGGATAATTGAACCTAAGACGTGGGGGTTGGTGATATCAGAAGTGAATAATAGCCAGGCACCGTGGCACACGCCTGTAATCCCAGCAGCTCAGAAGGCTGAGGCAGGAAGATCACGAGTTCAAAGCCATTTAGTGAGGCCCTAAGCTACTCAGTGAAACAGTCTCTAAATAAAATTTTAAAAAAGGGCTGAGGATGTGGCCAGTGGTTAAGCTTTTCTAGGTTCAATCGCTGGTACCAAAAAAATAAAAAAGTGAATAACATTGGAGACGGGTTTGAGAACAGTTCTTTTTTGATAGGGTGTATTAGAGATTGGGGAAACATCATGGTAAAACTTTTCAGCAGGTTCCCAAATTCTCTCCCCATCTTGGCCCATTCCTTCCTCTTCTACTTATAGATAAGCCAGTGATTTTCAAACTTTAGCCTACATCAGAATCACTTGGAAGGATTATTAATCAATGCAGAGTTCCTGGTTTTGTCCATCTGAGATAAGGTCTTGAGAATTTTCCTGTTTGCTAGGATCTCAGCTGATATTATTGATGCTGGTCTGAGGACCACACTCTGATAACCACTGCTTTAGGCCAAGTCCTTTTCACTCACCTCCTGGATTTCCCCAGTGACCTGTAGTTTGGCTTCTTTTTCTAGTTTTTCTGTCCTTTAATAATTTCTGACACAAATTAGGACTTTAATGGTGAGAGTAGAAGTGATGAGAGGAATAAAACTGAAAGGCATTTCAAAAGAAGGATTAATGGGGGCTGGGGCTATAGCTCAGGTGCTAGAGCGCTGGCCTCGCACAAGGCACAAGGCCCTGCAATCCCCAGCACCACAAAAAAAAAAAAAAAAAAAGGAGGATTAATGGGCTTTGGAGACTGAGTAGATGTGAAAGACAAAGGTCAGGAAGCAAAAGAGGCACTTTTTAAAACATTGACACCAGATTTACTCTTTCAAAAACACTTCTTTCATAATATTTCCCTATCTAAGGATTTGAGATAAATCTAAACTGAGATTTATCTGAATAAAATACAAGTGACAGTTGACACCCAGCCAATGTAGTTTCTTTTGTTTTGTCTAAGTCAAATCTCATTATGACAGATGACTTCGCAAGTGGATCTCTGCATTACCAAATACTGTCATGCCCGAGCCAGTGACCTACTTTAAGCACTATCCAATTTAACAATTCCAATTCAGCAAACTAATTTGGCAGCATTTTGGGACTTGGAGAATTTCATCTGAAGTATAGTACATTTGTATAAAAGATCTGTTAATTTCTAAGGGTTAGCTTCAACCTTATTTAGAAAAAAAAATTTCTTATTCAGAAATCCTGTTTTACTGTGTATATTGTCATTATTTTGATCTTGTTTTACATTATACTTTCAGTATTTATCATTCTCTTATGCTTGATGTTGAAAAAACAAGGGAAGGGACATTATGCCAAATATTCATGTCTGCAATTATACTTTTTTAAAAATTAAATCTTCTCCCCCTGCCACCCCCCACTTTTGTGTTTGTAATTAAAAATGCCTGTGGGGCCAGAGTGTGCATATGTGTGTAGGTAGAGTGCAGTTAACAGATGACAGGGAGAGCTCATCTCATCACCCTTTACTTCTCCTAGGTTGGAAAATGAATATAGAGAAAGCAGCATGGTATTTTTTTTTTTTTTTAATTTTAGGTGAGGGAGTTCTTTTGTGGGGGTTCTTTTCTTTTTTTAATGTTGGGGATTGAGCCCAAGGGCAGTCTGCCACTGAGCTGCACCTCACCTCTTTTTTATTTTTTACTCTAAGACAGGGTCTTTCTAAGTTGCTGAGGCTGTCCTTGAGTTTGCGATCCTCCTGCCTCAGCCTCTCAAATTGCTGGGATTATAGGCATGAGCTACTGTGCCTGACTAGAAGGAGAAACTTTGTACTAAACAGTTGGTCTTGCATCTTTAAAAAAAGTTAATACCATTTAAGAAAAAGGAGGGGGACTGACTATAGGGGGCTTTTTCAGACGGAAAGAAGCAAAAGCGAGTCAAAAGCAGAATGTGAGCCTTGAGGGGTTCTGGTTTATATTTTTCTTCAATTTTTATTTATTTATTTTTCTGATACTGGGGACTGAACCTAGGAGTGCTTTACCACTGAGCTATATCCCCAGTCCTTTTTTATTTTTTATTTTTCAGGATCTCTCTGAGTTGTTCAGTCTAGCCTCTTGCCTCAGCCTCCCAGGTAGCTGAGACTACAGGTATGTGCCCCCATGCCTGGCTCTTAAGTGACTTGGTCTCAAATGTGTGGGTGAGATTTTAAAGATGTGAGACTAATAGCTGGCTATAAGAGAGTGCCAAATATTTTCGTTTTAAAAAATCCAGCTTGGGGCTGGGGTTGTGGCTCAGTGGTAGAGTGCTTGCCTAGCATGCATGAGGCACCGGGTTCTATCCTCAGCACCACATAAATGTAAAATAAAGATATTGTGTCCACCTAAAACTAAGAAATAAAATAAAGATATTGTGTCCACCTAAAACTAAAAACCCCCAGCTTTACTGAGGTATAATTTACATATCATAAAGTCCATCCACTTTAGGTATACAATTAAAACATTTTAAATAAATTTACACATTTTTTGATCATCATCACAGTTCAGCATTTCCCCTTGTCTATTCACTGTCAGTTCCATTCCCACTCCCCACCCCAGGTGCCCTCTAACTTACTTTCTGTCTCAAAATTTGCCTTTTCTGGACATGTCATATAAATGAAATCATTTCAGTGAGCATGATGTTTTTGAGGTTCATCTATGTTGTAATGTATATCAGTAGCAGCTAGTTCCTTTTCATTGCTGAGTGGTCTTCTGTTGGGTGCATGTACCCTAGTATGTTTACCTGGCCACCAGATGATGGACATTTAGTTGGTTCTCCTGATGAGCTATCATAGAAATGCTGCTGTGAACACACATATGCACAAGTATTTGTTTTGATATTACATAAGTCATTGATAACCAAATGAGAAATATCTAAAAGTGAGAATTAGGAAATTTCATTACAAGATTTTTTTTTTTTTTTTTTTGGTACAGGGGATTAAACCCAGGGGCACTTAACCACTGAGACACATCCCCATCCCTTTTTTGTATTTTATTAGAGACAGGGTCTCACCGAGTTGCTTAGGGCCTTGGTAAGTTACTGAGGCTGGCTTTGAACTCGTGATCCAATCTGGTGGGATTACAGGCATGTGCCACTGTGCCTGGCTACAAGACCTTTTTAACCAAAAAAAAAAAAATATATAAAATCATATTAGATAACAATTTTACATTATGTTAACTATTTATTACCTCTCTAGACTTGCAACCCAATAGTAATCCTGTTGTTTTAATAAGTCACTGAAACCTTATAGTAGAGCCTCATACTTGAAAACGTACTTTGATAGTCATAATCGTTGAAGCCTTGTGATAGTCTGGCAGCAGGAAGACAGGACATGCTCATTTGTTGCTGCCCAGAGCGGGCATGCTGTGTTCTCGTGGGAGTCCCATCAAGACTGTGCTTCACACAGGATAGGGAGGCACCAAGAGGCTCTCCCATGTGTGAGAGAGGTACAGGTTTGGAGTTAGTTTGTTAATTCTTGAGCATGAAGAATGAGCTGTCACCCAGAATGTCATTTACCCAGAATGAACTATCTGTAAAAGCTATATAAAAGAAAATAAGCTACTTAATACTGGGCCTTGGAAACTAGAGAAGTAGCTAACAGGGTGAGGGTGGGGAACAGCGAGGTTATTGATGATAATAAGAGCTAGTGCTGACCTTGCGCGTCCTCTGTCCAGGCACATTCTAAGCACTTAGTTTACCCATTTAGTCCTCACTGCAATCTCTTGTGGGTAGCATTTTTATCTTGTTTTACAGATGAGAAATCTGTAAAACTAAAGTGAGCACCTTGATCAAGGTCACACAGCTAGTAAATGACAGATCTGGAATTTGGACCAGGCAGTCTGACTCTAGAGTTTGTCTCCTGAAAAGGTTTCTCTCAGGAGAGACACCTCAGCAGCGTTTTGACTGACAGTTTACAGTTAGTCTGACAGAAGGATGATTGATATGTCTGCATGGTTTTCTAGACAGCAGGTTCATAAGTAAAGAAAAAGAAAGCACATAGTTGGGAGCAAGGGTGACAGGCACCTTGTGAACACAGATGAGTGTAGCAGGGAAAAAGACTCGAGACAGGCATGAACATGGAAGGACTTTGAATTCCTTGATCTCATTTTTAGATATGCCAAAGATACCACTTTTCCTTTGTATTAGTCTTATTTTTGTTTTGCTTTAAATCTTGTTCATTGTGAAGTGTGACACTCATTCAGAACAGTGCCTAAAGGCTGAGGACATAACCCAGGGAGGAGCTCTTGCTTGGCATGCTTGGCCCCTGGGTTCAATCTCCAGTACCCCCTCCCCCTCCAAAAAAAGTGCATAAAATACAAATGTAAAACTTAATGGATTATTTTAAAATGACCCCCTTTTGGTCAGGAAATGGGACATTGCAATGAACCAGCGGCCCTTTGGTGACCTTTGCTAGCCACAGTCCTTCACCTCCCACTTACAGGTAGCCCACTCTTGATTTTTTATTTTCTTTTTACTTTTATCACCCATGTACCTTCTGACATTATAGTTTGGGCTGATTTGAACAAATGGAGCAGATGCCGTCTCATAAGGAATATATATACTCCTTTGTATCTGAGCATTGTGTTGGTGAGATTCATCTGTGTCCTTTCGTGTGGCCTGATCCTCATTTTCATGCTGTGTGGTATTTCATTTTATGAATATTCCACAGGGTATTTACCATTCTACTGTTGAGAATATTTGTGATGTTCGCAGTTGGGGGTATCCAAGGACAAAAGCAGAACTATTTAAGATCTTAATTGGCTTCAGTCCCCCCCCCCCTTTTTTTTGCATCAGTGGATTGAACCCAGGGCCTTATGCATGATAGGCAAGCTCTTTACCACCAGGTACATGCCCAGCTAGCTTTACTTTCTTTTTTTTTTTGTACTGGGGACTGAACCCCCAGATGGGCTTTTACCACTGAACTACACTCCCAGCCCTTTTTTTATTTTTTATTTTTTTTTATTTTGAGACAGGGTCTCCCTAAGTTACTGAGGTTGGCCTTGAACTTGACATCCTCCTGCTCCCTAGTTGCTAGGACTACAGCATCTTTACTTTTGATTCTAGAATTAGATGCTGTTTTATTCCTTAAAATAGAGTAAGTGTTCCCATGGACTGAATAGAAGAGGCTCGTTTTTATAAATGGAGTAAGGTTGAAGAAAGCAGGAATGAAAAGGGGAATGGATATTTCAAAGTTACTTTCCTTATAAAACCGGGACAGGAAGAAAATAACTGTATATCATGTGTTAGTCAGCTTTTTGTTACTGTGATCAAAATGCCTGACAAGAACATCTTAAAAGAAGGAAAAGTTTATTTTGGCTCATGGTTTCAGTCCATGACTAACTGACTCCATTGGTCTGGGCCTGAGGTGAGGGAGAGCATCATGGCCAAATAGTATGGTGTAAGAAAGCTTCTCAGCTCATGGAAGCTGGGAAACAGAGAGAGGGGCCAGGTATAGTCCTAGGCCATGCCTCCTGTGACCTACATGCCCATCTGCCTATAGTAGTTTATTCAAATTAATAATCCACCAAATGGATGAATCCACTGATGAGATCACAGCCATAATCACTGCCTGAAAGCCCTACCTTTGAACCTTGATGTATTAGGGATCATGCTTCCAAAACATGAACCTTTCAGGGGACATTTTACATCTAAACCATAACACATCACATACATTAGATTACTTTTTTGGTGTGTGAGGACTGAGACAAAAAAGGTGTGTGATAACTTTGCTATCATGCCAATTGAAGTTGGCCTTTTTGAGAAATTTGACTATTCTCTCTAATCCTAATTTCTTGGAAGGACATACAAACAATTTACTTCCTGCTTGATGATGTGGAACTTTAACATGAGTGACTCCATTTTTGTTTTTACCCTGGTGTGTTGGAACCCACTGCAGCAGCTCAGTCCAAAAAAAATTGGCTCCTTTAATTTTTATTTGATAGGGACTATTACAAATAGTGATGCTTTTTTTATGCCTTTTGTTTACATGCACATAAATTCTGCTATGTATATATGTAGGAGTGGAACTGTTGGGTCATGGGGATGGGTTTGTCTTTAATATAAGAATAATAATACCAGGCTGTGTCCAAAATAGTAAAAACAATTTGTATTCACACAAGTGAATGTGTACAAGTGTGCAGGAATTCCTGTTGTTCCATATCCTTGACAGCAGTTGATATTATCAGACTTACACATTTTTAGCAATTCTGTTTATATGATGGTACACAATTATGAGTTTTGCTTGTATTTCCCTCACTGTTGAGGCTATGCTCGTTTTCGTGTATATTGGCCATTTATGTGATTTAGGTGTTTTGGTTGTTCCCGTAACATATTTTGTCTAGCCTCTGGCCCCTTTTTCTATAGGGTTATCTGTCTTGTCTCTTAAAAAAAAAAAGTTGTTAGAACTTTTTATTATTTCGAATATGAACCTTTTATTGGTTTTTATGGTTGTTTGCTTTTTTATTTTCTTGAGGGTGTCTTTTGATGAACTGTGAATTTTCATGTGATCATATTGAGCTTTTTTGTTTTGGTTAGTTTTTTGTGGTGCTGGGGATGGAACCCAGGGCCTCACTCATGCTAGGCAAATGCTGTCCCGCTGAGCAATGCCCAAGCAATGCCAATTTTTAATAACAAGTACTTTTTGTTTTCTGTTTAAGAAGTTCTTTCCTACCCCTAGATTATAAAAAATTATTCTGTAGTATCTTCTAAAAGCTTTATTGTCTTTCACAGAATGAATTTTTATGTGTAGTGATTCTTAATTACTTTGTTAATGTTTCTTTGCCTTGAAGACATTTTTATGTTGTGTCCAGATTTTCTGGACATCCTTAGGATAGTTAGTTGAGTCACCTAGTTTACCATTTCCAGGAGCAAACATCCCTTTTAAAGTTTCAGTTTCACTTTGACTTAAGAAATAATCTGTTCTTGAGCGTGGTGCTGGGTTTACTCCCAATGCATGTGCAGGCGTGTGCGCGTACACACACACACACACACACACACACACACATACATATACACACGAAAATCTGTTATTCAGGGGGCTTAATGAATATGTTTACTTCAAGAAATAAGTGTGACTGAAAAACTGTGTACTATAGATTCATGGCTGTTTCTATTTTTATTTTAAGACTCAAAAACAAAAACTTCCGTTTCCTATGCTTTTCTCAGGTATAAAATACTGTTAGCGGAAAACTTGCTACATTAAATGAACATGGTTATATTTATTACAAGATAATTTCACTGATTACACACTAGTCACAGGAAAAATTTAAATGAAAGAATATATACTATCAAACATTAAAAAGCATTCTAATCCCACTTTCTCTGCTTATCTATAAATTTAAACCTCTTTTTTTTTTGGCCAGAGATGGACTGTATGCAAACCACATCCAGAATGCTTTTAGTTTGTGCCACAAAATATGAAGAAAATGTTTTCAGTTTATGGCAACTAGATGGGTGACATATGATGCTCCAGGAACTGTTTTTACAGTGTGCAAGATGCACAGGGACAGAATAGCAAACTCACATGATTGTTGGCAGGGAAAAACTGGCTATGTGGCTGATGTTAAATTTGCTTTTAAAGACAGCCAGATCAAGAAAAGTCTGAAGACTTGGAGACTGCAGCAGGGAGAAGATTTTACAGTTAGTAAACACAGCCTCGGAAGCCATGGCAAGGCGGTTCCTGGCAAGCCATTTGCAGCTTCTCAAGCAGAGCTCAGAGGTGAGAGAGAGGAGAACCTGGCCTTGGGGGAGTGTTGCCCAGGGCAGTAGAGGCTCCTGGAAGGCAGAGAGGTTTCCCTACCGCTGTCAGCCAACCCTGCCTCCCGGGCTTGCTCCCTCGCCTGTAGCCAGACATTAGGAGTCCTGTTTACAACCTTGAAAGTTAAGGCTCACTAACAGCGGCATGCTTCCTTCCTGCTCAGCCCTTGCTTTACCCTTTACATCACCCCCTTGGTCCCAACTAACTTAATTATACAAGAGTGCAGTGCCCCCTTTTTAACTCATCTTCTCCTGAGTGCACAGTGGAGCTTTCCAGGGGCTATGTGACATGTGGGACTGCAGAGGAGAGAAAGCAAATGCACATGCTGGGACACAGCTGTCATCTCCTAAGCCAGACATTAAAGAAATTTGACAAGATATAAGATAGTGGCACTTTTTTCACATTTTTAATGCTTTGAAATTTTTATAATTTTAAAATTGAAAATGTGATAATTTATTATTGGTAGTTTTTAATGAGTTAATAAGTATTTTAAATGTTTCATAGTTTTAATAGTTTTAGTATTTACTGTGGTAAATATCAATAATTATAACCAACATAAATAAAAGCACTTTAAAGTCCTCTATAATTTTTATGAGCATGAAGGGCTCCTGAGGTGAGCAAGTTTGAGACCTACAGATTTTCTAATTTTTTGTTTTTTTTTCCTCAAGTACTGGGTGTCAAACTCAGGTCCTCACACCTGCTAGGTAAGCACTCTGCCACTGAGCTATATCCCCAGCCCTTTTAATTTTTTTATTTTGATACAGAGTCTTGCTGTTTGCTCCCGATGGCCTCAAATTTATGATCTTCCTGCCTTAGTCTCTGAGATTATAGGTCTGCCCCACCACATCTAGCTGATTCCACCCTTTTTAAAAAAAAAAAAAAAAGTTTTATTTTGAGACAGAGTCTTGCTTTTTGCTCCTGATGGCCTCAAATTTGTGATCCTCCTGCTTCAGCTTCCATAATAGCTGGACCCTGGGCTCCATCCCCCTGTACAGCAAAACAACCCAAAAAACCAGAGTCACCTTAATAGAACTAGCTATTTGATTTTCTAAAATACATAAAATTTATACAAGATATGTATATTATCATTAAATGAGTCCCCAAAACTGAGCATGTTAATCCTCTTTAACTCTTTTTTAAATTTTTATTTAATTATAAATTGACAAATTATAGTTGTACATATTTAACATCACAAAGTAATGTTGTGATTTATGAATACCACATGGAATAATTAAATCAAGCTGATTAACACATCTGTCACCTCAGTCTGTATAATTCTTATGTGACCAGCAGTTGCAGTGAAACCTGGTCCTAGACCCTTGCTGTGAACACTTTGCTGAAAGTAGTGCTGTGTGCTCAGTAAGCATTTAGTAAAGCAATTGAGTTGAATTTGCTGTTTCAGGAGCTGCCTCTGCTGTTCTCTATCCAGGGTCTTTGTCATCCCTGCCATCCCTGCCCATACCTCCAAGTGACTTGCAGTTTGTTGTGTTTTGATTTTCTGAAAATCCTTCCTTTCCCAGGCCCTTTCTAATAAAGAATCAACAAGCTGTTTTGGGGTGAGGCTGGAGGCCTTAAGGGAGTTGAGCTAACTGGGCGAATAGCCCAAGATAGGCCACATGTCTTTCTCCTTTTTCTTGCTTTAGACTGGTTCATTTTTTGTAGGCAACTTTCCCTGACTTCCAAAATACAAGAATAAATTTGATATTTTAATGCCATCAGTTCCAAAGTTTCCTTCATTTCTTCTCCCAGGAAGTCTTATGTGCCCGTGTAGGTAGTACACTGTCTGTGATGTGCTTACAACAGAGAAGCAGAATTCTTGTTTGAGTAAGCTTAAAAGTATTGTACTGAGTTGACATTGTTTTTTTTTTTTTTTTCTAAAAATGCATTTATTCTTCAAGAATTTATTGGGAATGTCCCTTGGACTAGCACTGCATTAGAGGATGGCAATTAGGACCTAGATCTTGTCTTCAGGGCATAAGAAACCATGTGGTACTCTAGGGAAACAGAAGGCGATTGAATTTAGTAGAATAAATTGGACATTACTTTCTTATATTCATATATGAATTCATGACCGATGTAATTCCACATCATGTACAACCAGAAGAATGGAAAGTTGTACTACTGTCATGTATTTAAAAAAAAAAAAAAAAAAGATCCAGCAGAGAGGTGTGCTGTCCAGGCCTTGCATGCCATATAGCAGGGGTTGGATTTAATCATCAGGATTTGTACTTTCTTTTTTTAAAAAAAAATATTTATTTATTTATTTTTTAGTTTTCAGCGGACACAACATCTTTGTTTGTATGTGGTGCTGAGGATCAAACCCGGGCCATATGCACGCCAGGCAAGCGCCCTACCGCTTGAGCCACATCCCCAGCCCAGGAATTGTACTTTCTAAAAGTCATATCTAATGGGGGAAGTGGGTTGGTGTTGAGGGCAAGAAAACCAATTTTTAAAAACAAGTAGAGGGTCAGGCACAATGATGCTTGCCTGTAATCCCAGCACTTTAGGAGGCTGAGGCATAAGATCCTCTCATAAGATCAAGGCCAGCCTCAGCAGCTTGGTGAAGCCCTAAGCAATTTAGTGAAACACTGTTTCAAAATAAAAAAATAAAAGGGACTGGGGATGTGGCTCAATGGTAAATCCCCTCTGAATTCAGTCCCCAGCACAGCAAAACCACACAAAACCAGTGGGATCCTGTGCCAGACCAGGGCAGTCAGTGGCAAGAAGGAACATACTAGAATAGTTGGAGGTTAGCATTGAGAGTTTGGTGAGAGGAAGGAGCTGATGCTGTTGCCAGATTTTGGATTGGGTGGGATATCATCATTCCTGGGTGAGGCACAGGGAGAATGCATTTTGGGGATAGGCTGTTTGAGTTGCAGCTGTGTTGAATCTTAAGGAGCTGTGGTCCAGAGGTGAGAACTCCATTGGCAGAGGCAGTTACATGGGTGGCTCTGGGGAGTGCAAGAAAGGTCAGCACTGAGAGAGTTGGGAGTCACAAAGGTAGATGTGGTAGTTACATCTGTGAGAGGACAAGGTCATGTGTGATCATAGAAGGACAAGAGAATTTCAGACTCCCGAGGGGTGCACCGTCATGAAAGCACCAGGAGACTAGCCAACAGAAGACACTGGATGGTCTTCCTATGGGGTGAAGGGACCACACGTGCTCCAGGTCAACTGGGGTCAGAACTTAAAGCCAAGAACTGAGTTCAGGTCCCCACCAGGACCTTGCTCCCTCATTCCCTGGTACAGCACCATGGCCGCTCCCCTAACCCCCTGCCCATAAGGAAAAGGTGACTGCACTCCAAGGAGACAGGAGGACAGACAACATCCAAAGGTGCCCTGGCCCAGTGACTGAATCTGCAGTAACCTTAATAGGATGACAGTGGTTTCAGGTAGTTCTGTTTTTGTTTTTGATGGTGCTGGGGATTGAACCCAGGGGCCTTATCCTTGCTAGGCAAGCAGCTCTGCTACTGAGCCACATCCCCACACCAAGTAGTTCTAATTTTTTTTTTTTTTAAAGAGAGAGAATTTTTTAATATTTACTTTTTAGTAATCGGCGGACACAACATCTCCGCCTGTATGCGGCACCGAGGATCGAACCCGGGGCTGCACGCATGCCAGGCGAGCACGCTTGAGCCACATCCCCAGCCCCCAAGTAGTTCTAATTTTTAAATGCTAAAGAGAGAGCTGGGCATGTACCTCATAGTGGAATATTTGTTTGTTTGTCATGTATAAGGCCTTATAACACGAAGAGAAAAAACCTGAGAAGAGTTCAAAGCAGAAATGATTAAATAGCATCCACTGTACTCGATAACTGGATTAATAGGCAGAAATCAAATTGTGGTGATTAACAAGTGAATGAGGGATGAGGACATTGAGACCACAAATAGAAACTCCTTTTTCAAGAAGCATGACTAGGAAAGGAAATACGGGAACTAGAGCAGATTTTAGGACTAAAGAGGGGTGTTTAAAGAACAGGCAGAATTGAATATTTTAACAGAATTGCCAAAGCATTGAGCTGAAATGAAGTGGCCTGAAACTGCAAAGGTAGCATTTCCAGATGTAGTGAATCTTCTGTGTTGGGTATATAATCCCATCGGCTTTCACCTGCATGGCTTAGTTTTGGACGTTGCAATTTGTGCTAATTTATAGGTTCTTCCTCCTCCCCTTGCTGCTGCTTCTCCTCCTCCTCATTATTATTTTGATGATGATGGTGGTGGTGGTGGTGGTGGTGGTGGTGGTGGTAATGATAAAACCCAGGGATACTCTACCACTGAGTTACATTCTGAGCCCTTTTTATTTTTTATTTTGAAATAGGATTGTGCTGAGTTGTTGAGGGTGTTCTCAAATGTGTGATCCTCTTGCCTCAGCCTCCTGAGTTGCTTGGATTATGGCCTGTCCCATAGTGCCTGGCTTAGTAAGTACCTTATTCCCACCTAGGCCAGCTGCCTTGCTCGCAGACAGGTGAGGCCCTCTTGCCATATCACTCAGTCTCTTGGGAAGATCTTTCAGATTCCTTGCTCTAAGCCTCCCTCACATCAGCTGCTTCCATGAAGATATCTCTTCTGAACATCTTGTTTGAGATTAGGCCAGTTGCCAATGATGTAGGCAGTCATAGTTTTCAGTGTTATTTGTGACTGGATTAAACGTTTATAGCATATGGCTGCTCATGTGCCCCTGTATCCCCTATAGAGTGCATGCCTCAAATGCATAAGGCCCAGGACTCAATCTCTAGCCAAAAAGAAAAAATAATTATATATTCTCAATAGTCTGCACCAAAGAATTAATGCCAGATATCAAACTGGTGACAGTGGTGAGTCCTAGGAGGACTAGGGTAGGGGAAGAGTGAAGAGTGAGTGGTCAAGGGCCTTATCTATACCACTTGAAATTTTTAAATGAGAGTTAAAGTTAAAAAGAATCATGCTGAATAGTCAAGTTTGAAAATTAAAACACTTATGTATCAGAGGGGACACTAGTAGAAAGTAAATATTGTTAGTTGACTGTGTATTTCTTTCATCTTGTCATATTCACAGGAAGACTTGAAGTTCCAGTTATATCCTGTAAATTTAGTTAGGCACTTGGCTTTGGAGGAACTCATAAGTCTGCTTGCAGTTTAGCAAGACTCAGGGTTTGATTAGTACAGGATCCATAGAACCCCCCATTGTGAACCTCAAGTCCAGTTTCATTGCCCTGTAAGAGATGAGAGAAAACTTGAGTGGTTCATAGTTTACTGCTACAACTGCACATGATCATCAGGTGGTTACAGAGTAGTTCTGAATGTTTTGAAGAAATTTGCCATTATTTATTCCTTGAAAGGAAAATAGTGCTGTAGACAACTTCAACTAAGTAATTTCAGATGTTAAATTTAGAATTAACATTTGTGTGGACCTTGAGTGCAAGTGCACCTGATGCAGTAGTGTAGCTCTGCAGACGGGCACACTCTTCCATACACTCTGGACTTAGGGTGCTTGGGGGTGGAGTGCACCTGGAGTCCCAGCTGCTTGTAGAGGCTGAGGTGGGAGGATCTCTTGAATCCAGGAGTGCAAGACCAGCCTAAACAACATAGCAAGACCCCATCTCCAGGGGCAGAAAATTAAAAAAAGTATTTGAAAATTGCCTGTTTTCCCTTGCCTGCTTAACCTGTGCTATTAACTGCCGTTATCCTTTTCCCCTCACTGAATGCTGGCAAGTGTCTGAGACTCATGACAGAGCAGGCAAAGGACTGAGAATGGTTACTGTCTTAACTTGTCTGTTAAGAACATATGTAATAATGAGCTACTTTGTGAAGTTGGAACAGAATTTGTACTAATGATAAATCTAAAGAAGTTATGGTTTAGCTGGGCAAATCTTTGATTAAAATAGGGAACTAAAAATCAGTCTGTATTCTTTTATAGTCTATGGCTGATTGACAAAAAATTTAAAAATCTGATAATTCTCTGAGGTGCTGAGGGTCAGACATAACCAACCTATGGTTCTTGAGGCCTCTGTGAGGACCAGACCAGCTAGCTCTTGAGCTGTTGCAGTGCTGTTCAGTGGGAGAAACATCTGCACTAAAGTACCGAGTTCCTTGGATTCCACTGGGGTTTAGTTCCATTTATGCTCTATTGAACTCCCGCCCAACCTAATTTAAAGTTGTCTAAGATACAGTCCTTGCTGTCAGTGAAGAAGACATCCATGTGGACAGAACCAGTATAAGATGATCTACCTCAAAGGAGAGTAGCACTTCACCCAGCCAAGCAGGCACAGAAAATTTCCAGTAGAAGCCAGTGTGGTGGCAGAAGCCTGTAATCCCAGCAAATGAGGCAGGAAGATCACAAATTCGAGGCAATTTAGCAAAACATTGTCTCAAAACAAAAAATAAAATGGTTGGGGATGTAACTTAGTGGTAAAGCTCCTGGGTTCAAAGGAGACAGATAAAAGATGAGTAGAAGGGAATTAACAAAGGGCCCTCAGTAGGCATTAGTGCATGAGTGTGGGCAACAAGGAAACCAGGCACAGTGCTTATGGGTAGAATGGGAAGATAAGATAGATCTGAGGAGATTTTGGATTTGACCCTAAAGTAATGGGTAGTTATTGACTGAATACAAGTCAGTACACATCCACAAAGGTCAAATTTGCTTTTGAAAAAGAGGCATTGCACCAGGAATGTGCAGTAGCACATGCCTGTAACCCCAGCAAATCAGGAGGCTGAGACAAGAGGATCGCAAATTTGAGGCCCTCCTAGACAACTTAGTTAGACCCTATCTCAAAGTAAAAAATAAAAAGTGCTGGGAGTATAGCTCTGTAGTAGTGCAACCCAGGCTTCAATCCCCAGTTCAATAGAAAAAAGAAAAAGACGCATTGCATTGCATACAATAGTGTGTGTAATAGAGAGATAGGAATAAAATTTAAAACATATGGGTTCTTGCTGGGCGTGGAGGCACACTCCTATAATCCGTCCCAGTGGCTGGGGAGGCTGAGGCAATAGGATCACAAGTTCAGAGTCAGCCTTAGCAGCTTAATAAGGCCCTAAGCAACTTAGCAAGACCCTGTCTCTAAATAAAATGTAAAATGAGTTGGGATGTGGCTTAGTGGTTAAGCGCCTCTGGGTTCATTCCCCAGTACCAAAAAACTAAAAAACAAATAAAAATTATGGGTTCTCAAACACCGTTCCGTCAGAGATTTATTGATCTAAAAGGGTATTAAGTAAAATAAGTAAAAGTGATGACAGATAAGGTCACCGGATGCTTTCAGGATTTGCTAAAGTGACATTTCCAGCACTGGAACATAATATGGGACTAAAACTACACCTAACAGCCTGTAGCCACCAGAAGTGGAATGTGCTCTCATGGACAGAAGCATTAAGTTGATTGTGAAATAAAGGGACCGACTTCCAAAGAGCTTTCTAACAGCAGTTCAGATGCTGATCACAGATAAGCTGAGGCTGGGCTCACCATTGTTTTGACCACCCTGTCACACACAGTAGGTGCAGTCTTGAACTGGAGAACCTCTAATACTTGTTTCTGCCTCTGTAAAATGAAGGCACTGGCTATTTCACATATCTTCAGATGCCTGTATACTGACAGATATCTATCCAAATGTTCATTCATCAACATATTCAGACGTTTGAATATATCTTAGTACATCATAAAATTGTCACTGCATTCATTAGCAGATTGCTATTAATTTAATTTGAAGAGACAATTCCAGCCATTATTTGAGAATGGATTGGGGAGAAGCAAGAGTAGAAGCGGGGAACAGCTAAGAGGCCTCCACAGGGAAAGTGATGACCTCAGTGGAAATGAAGAATTGTGGTGGATTTGAGATACAGATGTTGAGAACAGAAATGGTAGGGCTTATGTGAGGGACTCTCGGGTAGGTGAGGTTCCAAGAAAGAACTTCAGGTTCTGCCTTGATGAAGACAGTGGAGATGGGAGAAACTTGGGCAGAGTGAAGATGGAGTTTGGGACAGTTGAGTTTGTAGTGATTGTGAGACATCCAGATGGAGACATTGAAAAGGCATTTTGGTGTTTTGGGGGGTAAAATAGTAAATAAAAAAGTTTTGATAATAGGTTTTTAATGTCCCTTTAGAAAGTGTTCCAATTTATGTTCCTAATAGCCATTTGCCTTGACTGAGCTTGCATTTGGTGCCCTACCCTATACTAGGCCTTTCACACATAATTAAACTTCAAAAGAACCTTCTGAGGAGGATGCTGTTACTGCCCTAGTGTTGGATGGGGAAGTCTTCACTTGGGAGGCCCGGCCACTGGCCTGTGGGCCAGCTGCTGTGAAGCAGGGAGCTGGATTTGGATGGGGCTTCCCCATCCACTTTTTCTCTGGCGTCTTCCATGGAGCACGTAGCTCATTGTGATTTTTTTCTTTTCAGGGTTTTGGTTTTTTGCACTGAATGTAACCTAGACTCATCGTCTCAGGCCTGCGTTGCCCCAAGATACTGTCAAAGGTAAGTTTTTAAAATTGACATCCACCATGTATTGATAATGGAATGGGAGAGTTTTTATCTTAAAAAGAAGGAAAATGGGCTGGGTTCATAGCTCAGTGGCAGAGCACTTGCCTGGTACGTGTAGGCACTGGGTTCCATCCTCAGCATCACAGAATAATAAATAAGTATAAAGGTATTGTGCTATCTACAACTAAAAAAAAACCAATTTTTTTAAAGGTTAAAAAAAAAAAAAGGAAAAGAGCTGGGGCTATAGCTCAGTTGGTAGAGCCTGCCTCACATGCACAAGGCCCCGGGTTCAATCCCCAGCACTGCATACACACACAAAGGAAAGTATGTTATGATGTTGTTGCTTCTTTGCAGATTTCTTATAGAAGGAAATTTTTGAATTCCTACTTTGGTAGGTCCCTTTAAATTGCACTGGTATTGGTGGTGGGGATGTAGCTCAGTGGTAGAATACTTGCTTAACTTGCATGAGGCCTGCATTTGACCCCCAGCACTACATAAAACAAAGAAAAAGAAAGGGGCATGGGGAGGGAGGGAGAGGGGACAAGCTATGGTGTTCAGATGGCTACTGACATTTGGTGCTTTATCCTATAAAGCAGGACCTTACTAGGATTAGCAGTTGCACAGTTCTATGTGAGAACATTGCCTGCTTCTCTGCCTCTGGTCTCCCTGCTCCATTCTGCAGTGCACATTCCTGCCTGGGTTTGCTTTCTAGATGAGAGATTTAGCCATGTCACTGCTTTGCTGAAACAGCTTCTGTGGCTCCCAGTGGTTGCTGATGCTAATCTACAAACCCCTTCAAAATCTAATTCCAGGCATGGATTCTGGCTTCTGTGGGGAATCCCTGTCTGTAAGTCTTTTGATTGGTTTTTTCTTTTTGCGGTGCAGAGGATTGAACCCAGGCCTTATGTGTACTAGGCACACACTGAGCTTTACCCCCAGCCCTCAGTCTATAAGTCTCACCAGATCATTTTCTGTTTCCTAAATATGTATGGTTTTGTGCCTTGGTTGATGGTTTTCTCTTTGCTCAGAGTGTAGCAAAATGCAGCTACCTGCTCTTCCTTTTTCTACCTTTTCTATTTTCCTGTTCTCCCAGACTGCTATAGAATTTCTTTTTCATGTGTCTTAAGAACTCCTCTTGTGGGGCTGGGGTTGTGGCTCAGTGGTAGAGCACTAGCCTCACATATGGGAGGGTTTGGGTTTGGTCCTCAGCACCACATAAAAATTAATAAAAATAAAGGTATTGTATCCAACTACAACTAAAAAATAAATATTTTTAAAAAGAGAACTCCTATTGTTATTGTGATAATAAATTACCCCTAATTTAATGTTGAGTTTTTTTGTTTGTGTCCATCATCTTTACTATTCTGTAAACTCTTTGAGGCTTTTTGGAAAGGAACTTTTTAAAATTTAAATGAATTTATTTAACTGATACATAAAAACATACAAATTGTACATATTTGTCTGGTTCCATCTGATATTTTTGATACATGTATACACCATGTAATGTTTTAAGTCAGGTTAAACATCTGTCTCCTCAGACATTCATGATTTCTTTATAACATCCAAAAATCTCCTTTTTTCTAGCTTTTTGAAATTACATATTTGTAGTCACCTACTAGCAACAGCACACTTGAACCAGGAACTAAGAAATAACTTTTTTTTCTCATTATTGTGCTGGGGATGAAACCCAGGGCTCTGTGCATGCTTAGGCCTGTTGGCCACTGCTGGACACCTTAGTAAAGCTATACATTCCTTGTTTAATCCTTCTGTACTTCTACCTGCCCGGTGTATGAATGAAAATAACTAAGGATTAAAAGTTAACGCCAAGTATGACAGTGCAGCCATGTAATCCCAGTGATGTGGGAGGCTGAGGCAGGAAGATCACAGGTTTGAGGCCAGCCTTAGCAACTGAGCAAGACCCTGTCTCAAAATTTTAAAAAATTTTAAAAAGGGCTGAAGGTGTAGCACAGTGGTAGAGCATTCCTAAATTCAATCCCAAGTACTAAAAAAAAAAAAAAAAAAAAAAAAAAAAAGGACAAAGAAAAAGAAGGTTAATAACTTGTCCAAGATTATACACCTAATAACTGACAAAGAAGAAGGATTTTTTTTCTTCAGAGTCAAAGCTTATTCTACTACACCATACTAGCCCAGCACCATTTGACATGTGGTAGAAACTCACTAGATGTTTTTTGCATTCATATGTATTGCATTTTAACTTTTTATTTTTTTATTCTACCATTGTCTTTATACTTTTTTTAAAATTTGTTTTAATTAATTACACATGATAGTACAATGATCTTGACGTATCATATATTTGAATCAGATGGGGTATAATTTCTCATTATTCTCAGTGTATAGGTTGCAGAATCACATTGGTCATGCAGTCACGTATATACACACAGCAATAATAATGTCTATTTTATTCTGCTGTCCTTTCTTTCCCCCCTTCCCCTCCCCTCCCCTCCCATCATTTCTCTCTACACAATCTAAAGTGACACACTTCTTTTTTTTTTTTCCCTCACATTGTCATACATGTATTTTGTATAACGATGAGGGTCTCCTTCCTTCTTTGTGCAATTCCCTTTCTCCCTCCCTTTCCCTCCCACCTCTCTTCCCTATTTAGTGGTAATCTTCTTCTCATGCTCTTCCTCTCTATCCCATTTTGAGTCACCCCCCCTTATATCAGAGAAGACATTCGACATTTGTTTTTTAGGGATTGGCTAAACTTCACTTAGCATAATCTGCTCTAATGCCATCCATCTTCCTGCAAATGCCATGATCTTGTTATTTTTTAGTGCTGAATAATATTCCATTGTGTATAAATGCCACATTTTTTTTTTATCCATTCATCCATTGAAGGACATCTAGGTTGGTTCCACAGTCTAGTTATTGTGAATTGTGCTGCTATAAACATTGATGTGGCTGTGTCCCTGTAGTATGCTCTTCTTAGGTCTTTTGGGTATAGTCCAAGAAGAGAAATAGCTAGGTCAAATCACCATTTGACCCAAATCTTCTATTCCCAGCTTTCCAAGGAATCTCCATACTGCTTTCCAAATTGGCTGCACCGATTTGCAGTACCACCAGCAATGTATGAGTGTACCTTTTTCCAACATCCTCACCAGCACTTGTTGTTTGACTTCTTAATGGCTATCATTCTTATTGGAGTGAGATGGTATCTTAGAGTAGTTTTAATTTGCATTTCTCTGATTGCTAGAGATAGTGAGCATTTTTTTTGTGTATTTGTTAATTGATTATATATCCTCTTCTGAGAAGTGTCTGTTTAGGTCCTTGGCCCATTTGTTGATTGAGTTATTTGTTTTTTTGTTGTTTAACTTTTTGAGTTCTTTGTATGTATTACATTTTAAATAAAAAGGAACTTACCAAATACTATTAAATGCCAGGAACGCAATTTTAAGTGGACCGAATAAAGAGAATAACAAGATTTAGTATCTGATATCAAGAGGATGACAGGCAGATCCTTATTACATAGAGGCATCTATGTGAACAAATAAATTCAGTAAAACACAATGAGTTTTATGTGGTGCTGAGGATCAAAACCAGTGCTTCACATGTGCCAGGCAAGCGCTCTACCACTGAGCCACAACCCCAGCCCAACACGATGAATTTAATAATAAGATTCAAACAGTATCCATTGGGGCCACTGAGAAAGGAATCATCACTTCTACCTGGGTCAGGGAATACTTTCTAAAAACAGTCTGTAATGATAAACAGGGTGTCCCTTCTTGGCTTAGGGGAGAGAAAGGCAGGCAGGATAATATGAATTAAAACATGAAAACCTGAAGCATACTGGCATATTGTGGAGCTGTAAGTTTAGTATGGCTGGAACAAAGAAATCAGACAGGTGAAACTGGAGAGCCAGGCTGGGCTGGGGCTCAGTGCTCGTGTAAGACACTGGATTTGATCCTAAGCATCGCATAAAAATAAATAAATAAATAAATAAAAGAAAGAAAGATATTGTGTCTATCTACAACCAAAAAATATTAAAAAAAAAAAAAACTGGAGAGACAGAGACAGGCTAGATCTTGGAGGGCTTTGAAAATACTAGCATATGTGCCAATTTTTTTTTTTTTTTTTTGGTACCATGGATTGAACCCAGGGGCACTTAAAGCACTGAGCAACATCCCCAGATCTTTTTAATTTTTAATTTTGAGACTGGATCTTGCTAAGTTGCTGCAGATGTCTTTGAACTTGGATCCTCCTGCCTCAGCCTCCCAAGCTGCTGGAATTTCGGGTGTGTGCAACTGCGCCTGGCATGTGCCAACTTTTATGGACAACCTTGCTCAGGATCTAAGTGACATTACTCATATTTATCCATTAACATTTGTTGAGCCCTGCCCTGTGTGTGCTGAGCACAGTGCCAGGCCAAGATCATCCATCATTTACATGTATGACATGTATTACACTGATGTATTACATGTATTACTGCAACAAATCCCAGTTACTTGGGAGTCTGAGGCAGGAGGATCACAAGTTCAAGGCCAAGCCTTAGCAACTTAGCAAAACCATGTCTCAGAATAAAAAAAAAATGAAAAGGGCTACTTTTGAACTGCACCCCACCACCCATCAAGCTTTTTTTTAAAAGAAACACATTAAAAACTATTAAGGAGGGCTGGGGATGTGGCTCAAGCGGTAGTGCGCTCACCTGGCATGCGTGTGGCCAGGTTCGATCCTCAGCACCACATACAAAGAAAGATGTTGTGTCTGCCAAAAACTAAAAAAAAAAATAAATAAATATTTTAAAAAATTATCAAAAAAAATAAATAAAAACTATTAAGGATAATTCCAAAGGGACAACAAAAAAATGGGAGCAAAGAAAGGATGAAAAGAAAAGCAGGTATCAATAAAATGTAAGTAGGCAGACTATATGGTGTTGGTTGGGAAAGTTTTAGTTTTTTAAAAAATTTTTTGCAGGTCTGAGTTTGTAGCTCACCGGTAGAGCACTCGCCTAGCATGTGCAAGGCCCTGGGTTCTATCCTTAGCACCACATAAAAATAAATACAACTAAACACAAAATATTATTATTTATTATTTTTTTTTTGTAGTAGTAGTGGAGACTGAACCCAGCAGTGCTTTTCCACTGAACTACACTCCTAGCCCTTTTCATTTTTTTAATTTTGAGACATGGTCTTGCTAAGTTGCTAAGGCTAGCCTTGAACTTGTGATCCTCTTGCCTCAGACTCCCAAGTAACTGGGATTTGTTGCAGGGCCTGACTCTGGACCTTCATGGAGGAATCCTTATCTTTGTGCAGCAGGGAAATCCTAACATAGAACGCTATGTTTTGGGACAGAGTGCTGTCGGAACACTGGCAACTGCCATTTCCTTGCTCCTTTGACAAGAAGTTATTCCCCTGTTGGTACAAGGGCTGCCTACATGGCAGTTTCTGAACTCTTGGTGTCTGGACTCCTGTAATACGAAATGTTGTGTATCACCTCTGGCCTATTGTGATTGTTTTATGTAAATTGGCACATACCCACTATAAAAGCTATTTTTGCTGTGCAATAAAGTAGACCCAATTCTCTGAAACCATCTCCGGAGGGGTTTCTCTGCATCCTCAAACTCCCCACAGTTGGTGCTGGAAGGGCAGGCCCCTCGGCATTAGGAATTATGGGCATGTGTCACTGTTCTCAGCTTGCTTTTTTTTTTTTAAATGGTACTGGAGATGAACCCAGGGTCCTACACATGCTAGGCAAGCACTCAACTAATAAGCTGATCCCAGCCCTTTTTATTTTGAGACAGGTTACAGTCCTCCTTCTTCAGCCTCCTGAGTGTCTTGGATTACAGGTGTGTGACACTGCACCCAGCAATTTTTATTTCTAAAAATGATTCCTGCCAGACATGGTAGTACACACCTATTGTCCTAGGCACATTCCCAGTGACCTGAAGACCTTCTACTAGGCCCTGCCTCTTAGAGGACTTTCTGCCTCCCAATTGTGCCAATGTGGGGACCAATCCTTTAACACAAGGACTTTTGGGGGGACATTTAATGTCCAAATGATAGTAGGTATGACTGGTGATTGTTCATAGGTAGTTATTAGCACATTTGTGTGGAGAGAGGGAAAGATTTGCCTGAGTAAAGTGCTGAATAGTGTGTCCTTTGGGTATAGCGAAGTTAGCGAGGGCTTTGGAAGGAAAGGTATGTTACTGATGTCATGGTCATGGGATGATGGAGCAGCGTAGGCAGATACAGAAGCTGAACTTAATTGTGAGGAGTAGACTCAGATGCAAATTGGGATAGAATTGGACCCAATAAATAATAATCATTTCCCTGCCCAAGTTCTAAACCAGCAGAGGTATGTGACAAAGAAATAAGACAGGTAGAGATCAGAATGTCACTTTTATTACTAATAAAGCTGACATACCTAAGGGCAGATAGGCTTCTTAGTTCAGAACTCCAGGATTTAACAAGTGTACTCAGCCCATAGCTCTAATCTAGGAGAGGCCTGCCTAGTAGAAGAGGGAGGGCAGGGAGCCTAATAGGCTCCCCTCTTGGAAAGGGGCCAGAGGGGGCTGGCCAGTGTAAGTCCAGGTTCACTTTCTTTTTCCAGAGACACTAATCAGGTAAGTCTCTTCACCCCAACAGCATGAGTCATGTTATGGTAAGTTCATGATATTAAAACATTCACATTGTCCCACATGGAGGGAATCCTCAAGGATGGGGAGAAGGTTCCCCTCCCCTAGTGCTCCCCAGCTCTTGTCTCCTAGTACATTGGTCTTTACCAGAAAGTAAGTCCAGACAGCCAGAGTCTGCCAAGCCCCTTCCTCCCTTCACCGCTTCCCTCCTGCCTTTCTTCCTGGTGTAGACAGAAACCTCTTCCTTTCCATTTCCCCTTGGGCTCAACTGTGTACTGTTTATTAGTCCACAAACAATTTTAAAGGACAACTTTGCTCACTTTGTAAGACTCGTGCTCTTTGAAGTTCACTTGTCTTCTAGCTTGTATGCAGCAAATAAATGTTCCACTTTCTGATGTCTGAAAGGCCTAAATGAAGACTCTCCCCTAAAGTCTAATCTTTCCTCAGCCATGCCAGCTTAGGAAGAGCTATGCCAACATAATTCAAGGTCAAGCAGCAGCCCTCTGTACTGAAGCCACCCACGTCTGCTAACACCCTGTGCTGAGGCTAGCACAGTGGCGTCTGCTTGCTGTGCCAAAGTGGACGGTGTATGCTGAGACCACCTGCACAGCTGGAGTTTGGTTTAGATGAGCTTTCAGTGCCACCGTCACAATTGTGGCTTGTTTCCTGGTGAGACTTTCAAAGCCCCCATAGTCTTTGCCGAAATTTCTGAGCCTAGTGCATGCAGCCTTGTCTCTATAGAAACAATCATTTACCTGAGGACAAAGTTGCCATAACTACAGTTACCGTTAAGGTCAAAATACTGTGTGGCCTATAGTTTATAAGCTTCAGTAGTTAAAAAGCTAACACACAAGCAAAAACCTGTGTGGCCTAATGTAATCATCTACAGGAAAATCCTTCGTGTCTCATTAAAGGCCTAAAGTCCTGGCCTCCAATTGAAGCTTCAAAAATTCCACATGTATTTCATGCCCCCCAATTTTACTTCCTATCTTTTTATCCAGATATCAGTCTCATGCCCTAGATATTAGGCTCTTTGAGACCTAATAAATAGTACTATCCTCCCCTTGACTGAGCTGTGTACCAGTGGAGAAATGAGATAAAAAAGGAAAGGATATGAGAGACCAAACTATTGTCTCTGTTACTGACAAAACTGTATTGAAGAATGTGACTTACACATAGATACTGCTAAGTGAACTTCTTAACAGTAAGTCTCAGAATTCGGCAGACTTACTTAGTTGTAGGTAGTTGTGAGGGTCTTGCATTTAGGGGTACAAGAGCCAGAAGAACGCCTGCTCCCCAGTGGTAGCTCCTTCCCAAGGGAAGGAAGGGCTGAGCTCCACCCGCCTTGGCTCTCCTTCCAGATAAGTCTCTTCAAGGCAAACTTTTGTCTCCTTTGGGGTAGAGAGGAGCCAGCAGGAGAGGGAAGCAGCATCCTGTGAGCATAAAGGCACAGGGAAATGTTCATCGAGAACTGGGGATTGAGTATAGGAGAATAGAGGGAGCTTTGAGAGTGGCCATCTGCATGTCCTTTGACCTATTACATTCAATCCTCAGGAAAATGATGTTCCCAAGGGAAATGAGATAAAGGGAAATTTTCTCAGCGTCTCATATACATAGTCCTTTGCGTCTGACTTGAGTTACAGCTGTGACTGACTATAGGCTAGTCACTGCTTCCTGCCCCTTCAGGCCTAACAATAGTAAGGTTGTCCACTGTTGCCAGCCACTGGATGGGTACAGGTCCATTGTTCTTCCTTAATAATTTCTTCAACAACATGTTGAAAGTTTAGGGCTGCTATAAGGAGAGAAGGTAAGACTTAATAAGGCCTTGATGAATAGATGAGATCTTGTGAGAAAATGATGGATTTAAAGAAAGTGAATGTAGGGGCAAAAGTCTTTGGTTAAGCTGGGCGCCATGGTGTCTCTTGTAGTCCTGGCTCTTCGGAAGGCTAAGGCAGGAGTATATCTTAAGCCCAGGAGTTGGAGGCTAGCCTGGGCAGCATAGTGAGGTCCATGTCTGGGGGAAGGCCTTGATAAAAAAACCTTGAAAGTGGGGGGTAGGAAGGTTGGGGAGGACAGAGGGCTGTTTATTGTTGGGGCAGGGAAGAGGAATCAGAGAGGAAAAGAGCAGTGAAGGTCAGAGAAGGGTCAGCAAGAAAGATGTAAGAAAGCGAGGGCTGGACAGGAGAAGGGGAGAGGTGGTAAAGCTGTAGATCAAGCAGTCTGCCATACAACAGCAGTGGCCTTTCGTAGAGGAGCACACCATCACTTGCCTCCTTCCTCTCCTGCCTTCCTACCGGAAGCCTGGGTGGAGCCCCAGGCCTCGGAACAGAGAGTAACCATTGCTGGCTGAGAGCGCAGACCTGGGAGCGGAAGGGAATTCTTGGTGTGTGGAGTGCATCCTCTGCGAGTACCTACCTCCCTTCCTGTGAGTAGGAGGATGGTTGGGAGGTGCTTTGCAGTTCATATCTTGCTGGTTGTTTTTTAATTTTTCGAGTGTTGTCAACTTAATTTTCATAGAAAGAGCAATCCTGTTTTTACACAACTGTCATAAACAGTGAAGGGCAAAAGCAACTAGAGAGAGCCTGTTGTACTTAACTGTGCACCTCGTGTGTGTGTGTGTATGTGTGTGTGTTGGGGGACTGGGCAGCGCAGGGTAACACGTGAACAAGTGAAAGTGTATGGAGGTTGCATGAGAATTTCTGCTGTACCAATTGTAAACTCATATCACGTAAATAAATATTTGTTCCCGAAAAACCTTGTTGGGCAAGCTCACTAGATATTTTGAATACCCCCTTTTCCCAGCCAACAGCCGTGGAAACCCAGAAGTGCCTTCTTAGCCTCAGGTCTTGCAGCTGGCTAATAAGAAACCTGCACCAGAAGGGATTGCCATGCCCTGGTGTGTTCACAAAGAGACGTCTCTGCACACAGAAAAGCATGTGAAAAAGCATCATTTTAGGTTTCACATTTTGTAGCTGTCAGTCCTTTTAAATATTTGAGAGGTTTTAAGTTTTTATTTATTTCAAAAAAACAATTTTTTTTTAGGGGAGTGGTCCTGGGGACGGAACCCAGGACCTCATGCATGCTAGGTGAGCACTCCCCGCTGACCCACATCCCAGCACTTTTTATTTTGAGACAGTCTCACTAAGTTGCCCAGGTTGGCCTTGAACTTTTAATTCTTCTGCCTGAGCCTCCTGAGTAGCTGGGATTGCAGGTGTGCACTGACTCCTTTTGGCATATTGTGATTCAGATCATTTTAACAAACTTTTGCTTGATTGGTATTGAAAGGAAAAATTACTATTCTTTGTTGTTTTACCCCACAAGTAGCCTAGTGTTTTTGTTTTGTTTTGTTTTTTAGAGAGAGAGTTTTTTAATTTTATTATTTTTTTTGTTTTAGTTTTTCGGCGGACACAACATCTTTATTTGTATGTGGTGCTGAGGATCGAACCCAGCGCCGTGCGCATGCCAGGCAAGCACACTAGTGCTTGAGCCACATCCCCAGCCCTAGCCTAGTGTTTTATCAAAATAAATTAGCTGACATTTAGTTGGCTAGGCGTATTTTCTTAAAATAAAAAAAAAAAGTGGACCACCTGTTAGAATGGACTTTCATTTTTGTTACAAAAACAAGTCTGTTGAATATAAATCATAAACCCAGAAAACCTGGCCAGGTCCAGCAGCCTAGCCCAATATCCAGCGGTGTGACCTGCTGCAGCGCAACAGCTGGCACACCGCCTTGCTCACTGTGTCCTTCTGGCAGGTTGGTGTTGACTGCAAGAACCGTTGAAGATTTCCATTATCACTTCTGCCAAGAGCTACGTAAGATTGGGAAAGAAATCTAGAGCTATTAATATCCCAGTGCCTTAAGCCTTTCACAGTTATCCTGCTCCTCCAGCATAGGGGAAGAGTCCTGCTCCGCCTCACTCCATCTTTCTTCTTAGCTAAGATGCACGTGGTAACTTAGCGCGCGCGTGCACACACACACTCAAAGTGCCTAAGGTCATCTCCTCACAGGATCCATGGTCTCAGTGACAAAATTTCAGTCTAAATCTTTAGGGAAGTAAACTTTTGCCCAAATTCCTTACATGCGTTTTTCTCTCCTTATCTCTCTTTCAGGCAGCAGTTGTGTTTTTCTGCAGAGTTTTGCACAGAGTCTGTTCCCATGCAAACTAATGAGGGAGAAGTGTCGGAAGAAAGCAGTTCCAAGGTCAGTAACGAACCTACAATACTAAGAATTTGAGTAGAAATCCAATAGTAGAGGCAGTGGATGAGTAGAGTGGGTGTTTTGTTTTAGGTGAATTTATAAATTAGATTGATTTAAATTAGAACCTAACCTAGATCTGGAAAGATTTTTTTTCTTCTCAGTATCTGTTTTTGTTATTCTTTTTTTTTTCTTTTAAGAGGAGGAAAAGTTTATTTGGGGGCTCATGTTTTTGTTATTCTGTGTGACAAATTTAAAACAAATTTGACTGGAACTTTATGATTCACTATTAGAATATCATTTTATCTTTTCACTTTTAATATGAAAGTTTAGGGGCTGGGGATGTGGCTCAAGCGGTAGCGTGCTCACCTGACATGCATGCGGCCGGGGTTCGATCCTCAACACCACATACAAAGATGTTGTGTCTGCCGAAAACTAAAAAATAAATATTAAAATTCTCTCTCTCTCTTTAAAACAAATATGAAAGTTTAATATACTTGTAAAAATTAACAGTCAGAAGTATATGAGGCTGAAAGTAAAAGCCTGTCCCTGTTCTTGCTGCACAGAAGCAGTCACTTGTGCTTTTCAGACATTTTTCTATTATAAATTTTAAGTGATAATTTGTTGGTTTTTCATTTAAAAATGAAAGGAATTTTTTCTTTGTCACACCCAATCTACAAATAGGTTATCTGTGTTTATCTACTTCTATCTGGCTCCATGTCCTGAATTTCCTTGGCTCTTTTCTGTTGTGGTCACATGGGACCTTTTCTTCTGGGAGCCTCAAGGTACCTCACATTGTCTTCTAAACAGTCTCCAGCACTGCACCTTGCCCACTACCAAGGATCCCCCAAGGTGGGGGGCCCTCTGCTGCTGCACTGCCACGAGTATTCTCTAGGGGATGCTTATTCTTTCACCAGAGCCAAAGTGGAGACCAGTCAAAATGGCACCAAGAACCCCCCTAAGCATACTGAGTGGAAGAAACTGGGCATAAAAGATCATATATTGATTGCATCATGCCACATAGGGGACATGTGCAGAATAGATAAATCCATAGGCAGAGGCAGGTGGGTGGTTTCTGGAGATTGGAGGAGGGAGATGTGGAATGGACAGTAACTGCCTAATGGATATGGGGTTTCCACATGGGGTGATGAAAACATTTTGGAACTAGATAGAAGTGGTAGATGCACAACATTGCAGATACATTAGATGCCTCTGAATTGTTCATTTCAATATGTTTATGTTATATGAATTTCATATCAATAATTGTTAAAATTTTAAAAAAGGAAAAAAATGTCTCTGAATTCCTGTTACCCATGCTCACTGCCTGTTGGCTTCCTGCTTTGATTCACTGGATTCCAGAGAGGCCACACGCTAGTCTGCCCTTGCACATTGTGTGCTAGGCTATAAGAAACTGAGTCCCTTCCTCAACAGCTCCTTCAGCATGATTTTGAACTTCACCACTCAACAGGGTTGTGATCAGGTCCATGGAGGGGGGACACTGCCATCTTGTCTTCTTATTTTTTTTTTTCCCATCTCACCAGGTCTCTTCCTTCTTTCTGTAGCCAGGGCAGAAGCCTGTAGGCTTACACTAGATGTACCTAGACCCTAAGTCTCAATGAGGGCTGTCAGAACCAACAAAACTCAGGGGCTCTAGGAATCACCTCAACACATGTCCAGGACTCTCAAGACACATACACCCTGGGATTTCTGAGGTACACATACACACTTCCCCAAGATCCTAATTCATTATTTTATAATGAAATATAATGTTAATGAAGACTGGATTCTAGGATTCCCTGGCTACTAATATATCTCTCCCTGAAAAGCTGAGGGGTAATTAGAAGATTGCTTACTGAGCATGTAATAGAATATTTTATTATGCCATAAACTCAGATTTTACCTTTGTTTGGCTGGGACGGGGGGCTGGTTTTCTTGATTTTTTATTTACTTAATAGTTTATCAGTTTAAAATCAATTAAATTAAAAACATGAAAGAACATTTTTCTTATACTTGAAGAAAGTGGATGCTTCTGTTAATCAGAAGTTAGAGTATAACTTCAGCCTCATCAGTCTTAATTCAATTCAGGTTTTTATGTTTTATTCTCCCTGTGTTGCCTTTTGTTTAAAATCTTGTATTTGGAATGATTTCATGTTAATGCAGAAATTTACCATAGTGTTTTTGTGGCTGTCTTTGAATAAAAAACCAGGCACAATGGCACATGCTTCCTATCTATCTGCTCAGGAGGCCAACGCAGGAGCTCACAGGTTCAAGACCAGCCTGGGCAACTTGGTGAGACATTTGATGATTTAGTGCGACTGTATCAAAGTGAACAAAGCAGCTGACCACATTGGCACACACCTGTAATCCTAGCAACTTAGGAGGCTGAGGCAGGAGGATAACAAGTTCAAGGCCATCAATTTAGCAAGGCCCTAAGCAACTCAGCAAGACCCTGCCTCAAAATAAAAAAATTTAAACAAAAGGAGGGCTGGGGGTTTAACTCAATGTAAAGTACCCCCAGGTTCAATCCCCAGTACCAAAAAATTAAAAAGTACTGAAAGAAGACAAGTTGACAGTTATTATCAAGGTAAAACTTCAGAAGAAGCTCTTAAATATGTTCTTTGTAGACTTAGCAACTACTACTTATGGTTTTCCCAAGGACCACTTCAGGCCTTATTTAATTTTGCTGCTATGTATGTGAGAGAGAAAACTGAATAGAACTAACACAGCTAACCAAGAGTCCATCTTATTTTTCCGTACTTTTTGAGGTTAGGTAAGAAAATTATGTTCTGTAAAAAAAAGTCTTTGGTGACTTATCAGGAACTCCAAAGGCAAGGATATGTACTTCATTGGCCTGAATCCCCTAGAGAAAGAATCAGCTCACCTACTTTATTTTTTTTTAATTTTTAAATTTTTTTAGAAAGAGTGAGACAGAGTGAGAGATTGGGAGAGAGATAATTTTTTAATATTTATTTTTTAGTATTTGGCAGACACAACATCTTTGTCTGTATGTGGTGCTGAGGATCGAACCCGGGCTGCACGCATGCCAGGCGAGCGCGCTACTGCTTGAGCCACATCCCCAGCCCCTCACCTACTTTATTTGACAGTTATGTGCCTATTGATCTAAAATATATTCTGTCATATGTGGCTTTCACTTGTTGAATGCAATGATCATTTTTCTTTATGTGTCTGGTCTAAGCTGTTCAGAACAGAGCTGTCTATTGCCAGGGAGGTTTTAGCTGTGGTGTTGATTTACTGACATGTCTTGGACCCCAGCTATGTCATCTTTTCTCCATCATTTTTTTAAATTGAGATATTACTAATAACATCACAGTAGAGTCATTCTCAATAAAATAGTCATTAATTATTTAAGTCAGAAACACTTATTAGGCACCTGCTATTTGTTGATGCCCTGTTTAGGCATGCCAGGTCATGTAAGACATTAGTGTTTGCATGTGGGGAACTTCAGTCAAGGTGAGAGAGGGAGCCATGCTAATCGGACCATGATACTGATAGTAAACGTGTGCCTAGCCCGAAGTGGTGAATTCTTCCTGGAAAGAAGCTCCACAATGGAGACTGTGACCCTTGAACTGGATTTTGTGAGAAGAAGAAAGATTTTTAAAAATTGGTTTGTTGGGGTTGGGGGTGTGGCTCAAGTGATAGCGCGCTTGCCTAGCATGTGTGAGGCACTGGGTTCAATTCTCAGCACCACGTAAAAATAAAATAAAGATATTGTGTCCACCTAAAACTAAAACTAAATATTTAAAAGAAAAATTGGTTTGTTGGGGATAGGGCTGTAGCTCAGTGGCAGAGCACTTGCCTAGCATATGTGAGGCACTGGGTTCAATCCTTAGCACCGCATAAAAATAAATAAAATAAAGGCATGCTGTCCCATCTACAAAAATATTTTTTAAAAAAATCGGGGGGCTGGGGTTGTGGCTCAGCAGAGCGCTTGCCTAGCACATACAAGGCCCTGGGTTCAATCCTCAGCACCACGTAAAAATAAATAAAATCAAGATGTTGTGTCCAACTAAGAAATAAATATTAAAAAAATAAAATAAAAAATTGATTTGTTGCTAGGTGGGTGGGGAGGAGAGGAGTGTCATAAGCAGAGGGAGTGACATGTAGCAGGTAAGTAGTAAAGTGTGATGAGAGATGGTGAGAAGGTTTGAGTGTGTTTCAGACATCTTGCTGTGTGTTATACCACACCAAAACTAAAGGACTTAAAAAATCCCAGTATCCCAGGCAGAAGAACTCCAAATGATTTATGTAGATGTTCCACCCTCAAGGAAACCTAACTTCCTACTCCTTAAATATGGTTCATATAGAGGAGAGACGTATCATAACAACACCTACCTTAGCCTGGAGACCAAGGTCAGCTTTAACAGTGACATCATGTTTAATGTGTGTAACCTTAATAATAAAAGGTAATGAAATAGCACTTCACCCCATGACCTCCCCCAAAACCCATTACCCCAGTAAAGAAAAGCATCAGAGTCCAATAGAGGGACTTTTGTAAGTTACTCTTGTTATCATTGTGGTTTTGGGAGTGTGTGTGGTTTTGGGCCTCACATGCACTAGGCAAGTGCTCTACTATTGAGCTACATCCCTAGCCCATTATTGTTTTTAACTGGGTATGGAGGGTTTGGATTTTGAAAGCGCCTGCAGACACTCCCGGTAAAAATATTTAGCAGGCATTTTGGAGCTTAGGAGACCAGGTGTACATTGGGAGTTCTTAACACATAGGAATAGATGAGGCCTGGGAAGTGAGAAAAGGCCCTACTGGAACTATTCCAGTTTGTGTGTTAGACTTTAATATTCATAAAAATTATCTTAGGTGTTTTCCTTTCCTCCCTCCTCTCCTCTTTTTTTCTCTTCTCTCTCTCTTTCTTCTTGTACTGGGAATTGAATCCAGGGCCTACTTTACCACTGAGCAACATATATTTATATGTTGAGACAGAATATATTTATATTTTGAGACCGAATCTTGCTAAATTGCATAAGCTGCTTTGAACAAGCAATCATCCTGACTTGACATCTTGAGTAGCTGGGATCATGGGTAGGTGCCCCTGCACCTGGATCTTTACTTTTTAAAGTAGCTTCATTAAAGTACACTTCACTGGTGCACACCTGGAGTCCAGCTCTCTGGAGGCTGAGGCAAGAGCATCACTTGATCCCAGGTTGGAGGGCAGCCTGGGCAACTTAGCAAAAAGGGGAAAAAATGGGTGGGAATATAGCTCAGCTGCTATAGTGTTTCCTTCAAATGCACAAGGGCCTGGGTTCTAATCCCCAGCACCACCAAAAAAAAAAAAAAAAAAAAAAAAAGTCGGGGGGGATATATTTCATATACCATAAAATTTACCCATTTGCCAGGGGTATATATAGCTCAGTGGTAAATCATGTGCTTAGCTTGTGCAAAGCTTTGGGTAAATTCTGAGTGTGCACACACACAGACACACACATTTATCCATTTAAAGTATATAGTTCAATTTTTTTTTAATCACAGAGTTGTACAACCATTACTAGTCGTAAAACCTCTCTATATCCATTAATAGTCACTCCAGTTTCCTTTCTCCTGGAATCCAATCACTAATCAACTTTCTGTTTGTATAGAATTGCCAGGGATTTTTTTTTTTTTTCATTTTCATACTGGAGATTGAACCCAGGGGCTCTTTACTACTGAGATACCTCCCTAATTCTTATTTTTTTTTTTTTAATTTTGAGATAGTGTCTTATAAGTTTTTGAGGATCTTGGTAACTTGTTGAGGTTGGCCTCAAAATTGCTATTCTGCCTTAGCCTCCCATGTCTCTGGGATTATAGATGTGTACCACCTCACCAGGCTCTGGAATTGCCAATTTTGGACATTTCATATATGTAGACTCATACAACATGTGTTTTAGAATTCTGTGTGAGCCTTCTTTCCCTTAGCAGATGTTTTCATGGTTAGCACACATCAGTACTTCATTCCTTTTTGTGGCTGAATAGTATCCCACTGTGGCTGGATATACCATATTTTGTTTATCCATTAATCAGATGATGTATATTTGAGTTGTTTCTACTTTTGTCTAATATGAATAATGCTGCTGTGAACGTTGTTGTACAAATTTTTGTTTGAATATATATTTTCATTTCTCTTGGTTATATACCTAGGAGTGGAATTGCTGGCCGTATGGTTTAGGTTTAACTTTTTTTTTTCCTAAGTATTTTTTAGTTATAGATAGACACAATATCTTAATTTATTTTTATGTGGTGCTGAGGATTGAACCCAGTGCTCATATGTGCGAGGCAGGTGCCAGCCCCTATGTTTAACTTTTTGAGGAACTGCCCAAACTGTTTTCCAAATGGCCGCATCATTTTAGATTCCCACCAAAAATATGTGAGGTTTCCTCTTGGTTCTTTGTCTTCACCAACACTTGTTATTTCTGTTTTTTATTTTAGCCATTCTTGTGAATGGGAAATGCTACCTCATTGTGGATTTTTTTTTTCTGTTTATTTTTGTGTTTCTGTTTTGTTTTATTTTTGTACTGGGGATTGAATCCAGGGGTGCTTTACCACTGAGCTATATACCAGCCCTTTAAAATTGTGGGTTTTTTTGTTTTGTTTTGTTTTGTTTTTAAATTTTGAGTCAGGGTTTTGTTAAATTGCTGAGGCTGGCCTCAAACTTGCAATCCTCTTACCTCAGCCTACCAAGTCTCTAGAATTAAAGGCATGCATCCGTGCCTGACTCGTTTATGGTTGTGATTTGCACTTCATATGCTTTTTAAGATGAAGATGCCCAGGCCCCACCTTGGATCTACTGAAACAGAATCTCAAGAGTTGGGGTCCTGGGATCTATAATTTCTTTGTAAGCAGCCCATGTGATTCCTATGCAGATAGTAGGCATACTACAGTGGCATTGGGGGGCAGTCAGTGGATGAAGAACCAGCACGTTGTTTAAGCATCCTTTAAGAGATGAGGAAGAGCTGGGTGTGCGGCTTAGTGGTAGAGATTCTACCATGTGTAAGACCCTGGGTTGAAAACCAGAATCGCAGTGGGGGATGGGGAGTGGGGGGAGAGTGAGGCAGATACAGACTTTAGACAGCCCACATAGGGGTCCTCAACTCTTCACTCTACATTCGTTTTATTTCCTTAAGAAAAGAGACAAATTAGGGGTTGGGGTTGTGGCTCAGTGGTAAATAAATATTTTTAAAAAGACAATATTTGCTTGCAATTTGTCTTTTTAAAAATATTTTTTAGTTGTAGTTGGATACAGCATCATTAATTAATTAATTTATTTTTATGTGATGCTGAGGATTGAACCCAGGGCCTTGCCTGTGCTGTTTGTTACTTTATACTTTTTGTATCTTAAGGCATTTAGTCTTGTTCCTGCCTTCTAGAATAAGGTAGGATAAAAATTACTACCTCTTCTGTAAACGGCTCTAATACATGAAGACAGTTCTTAGTTCTTAACAGCCTGTCTGGGTCATCCAGGATGCGTGGCCCTTTCAGTGGCTGGTGACTTCTGTTTGTTCTTTCATCTTCATGTGTTGCTTCCACCTTGTTATGTGATGGGAGCTCCAGCCCCATCACATCTGCATGCCACATGGGAAAAAGGAAAGAACTTTCCCTTCCTCTGAGGGACTTCATGGAAGCTGTATACTGCACTCTACTTCTTTTTGACCAGTCAAAATCATCTTCAAAGGATGTGTCAGCTAAATTCTTTTCTTTCTTCTTTTTTTCTCTCAATGCTGGGATCAAATCCAGGGCCTCATACACACTAGGCAAGTGCTCTAGAACTGAACCACATTCCCAGTCCAAATTTGTGGTTCTTTTATTAACTAAGAAATGCTTCTTGGGCTGAGGATGTAGCCCAATCATAGATCCTGAGCTTAGTGTTTGCAAGACTCTAGGGTTAATCCCCAGCACCAAAAAAAAAAAAAAAAAAAAAAAAAAGTCATTTTGCCTCAGAAGCCAATCACATTGTCCAATACACTACTGTAGTGCTGGTCTTGCCCCTTCTGTAGTTACACAACGATTCTTTTGAACCTAATGAAAAGACTTAACAATTAGAAAAAATTGTCAAAAGACTAATGTCTTTTGAGGGGAGGTTGTCAGATTATATAACCATATGGAAATGCATGGATCATGACCACCATGTGACATATTATACACAAAACCTAATTTGAGCTGGGTACGTTGGTGCATGCCTATAATCCCAGTGGCTCAATAGGCTGAGGAGGGAGGATCGTGAGTTCAAAGCCAGCCTCAGCAACTTAGTGAGGCCCTAAGCAATTTAGTGAGCCCTGTCTCTAAATAAAAATGGGCTGGGGATGTGCCCCTGGGTTCAATCCTGGTAGAAAACAAACAAAAAAGAAGTAATTTGAAATGGACCATGGATCTAATATGAGGGCTACAACTGTAAAACCTTTGGGAAACAACCTAACATGTTTTCACAGTTGTATGAAGATTATGAAAATTTCTTGTAGATTCAAAAGCACTAATGATAAATGAGAACAATTGTTCAATTGAATTTCATTTAAAAAATTTGCACTTCTAATCAGATGACACCATGAAGAATGTAAAAAAGCTAGCTGGGCTCAGTGGAACACACCTGTAATCCCCGCTGTTTTGGAGGCTGAGATGTTTGCTAAAGATCTACTGGCTGGTGGTTCTGTTTGAATATGGACTCACACCAAGGCTCCAGGGGCCTTTCAGAGACTCAGAATGGGATGGAGGATGTATCATGGGTCCTTGTTGTTTTAAGGCACCCAGCTTTTTGGACTGAGCAGCTGCTGGTTTCCCCAGCTTTCCAGCCTACAGCCAGCCATTGATGGGACTATCCAGCCTCTGATGGTGTAAGAAGGATTACAATTTTGAGGCCAGCCTGGGCAAAAGACCAGTTGTAAAATAAAAATTTAAGAAAGACTGGTAATGTAACTCAGTGGTGGAGTGCTTGCCTAGCATGTAGGAGGCCCAGGGTTCCATCTCTAGTACCATCAAACAGTCAATCAATTTTTACACTTGAGTATTTTCCAATTTGTGAATTATACTTCAATTTAAAAAATTTTAGGAGTTTCTACCTTTCTCTTAGTCTGCTAGAACCCCCACCCCTTTTTTGTAGTTCTGAGGATCAAACCCAGTAGCGCTCTACCACTGAGCTCCTACCCCCAGTTCCACTCCCTCTTTTTTTTTTTTTTTTGGTAATTTTGAGACAGCTGGGATTACAGGCATAAGCCAATAGCCCTGGCTCCTATTGAAACCATTTTGAACATGATTCTGCCATCCAATGTATTAATTAACTTTTCAGCTTTCAGAAAGTATGTATTCTTTCTTTTTAAATTCCAGCACCTAGAATAGAGGAGGCCATTGGAAAAATATGCCATTTATAAAAGGGATAGGATTTAGTAGTTTATTTGATATTGAAGAAAAGGAGATATGAAGGGTGACATCAAGTTGTCAAGCTGAGACTAGGAAGATGGGGTGTTTCTGTCAAAAGTAGGACCCATAAACAAAAAAGCAAGTTCTGGAGTGAATAGGAGGATTCTTTCTCACCTGTGGGGTTTGGGTTGCTGGTATACTGTCTGTATGACTGGGATCTGTCAAGTGAAAATACAGTGCTGGAGACAGGATAGGTCGGGCTGGAAGTACAGAATTAGAAATCACTCAAGATTTGATAGTTTAAGTTATGACATTAGATTAAATTGCTGTGGCAGAATCTGAAGAGATGGGTCCAGGAATAGGACCTGGGGGAATTGTGCATAGGAAGTAGGAGGAAGAGAAACAGAATCACCAGTTAGTAAATCTTTATCAAACATCTTATGTGAGGCTATAACCCCAGCTACTTGGGAGGCTGGGACAGGGGGATTGCAAGTTCAGGGTCCACTTGGCAATTTAGTAAGACCCTATCTCAAAAAAAAAGTGTGTGTAGGGGGGCATGTGGCTCAGAGGTAGAGTGCCCCTGGGTTCAGTCCCCAGGACCTTACCAAAAGATATGTTTTGGGGAAACATTCACTGACTTGAATTTCTGTATTCAGTTAAGTATGTGGGTTTGAAAAGTTCTGTGAGTTTATTATGTGTGCAGATAAAATAAGGACATTTCATTCATTCAAGGGCTCAAATTATCTGTCCGTATATCTTTAATCAGGAGATCACTGGAATATGTGTTTCACCTTGACCAGGGAGTAAACCATTAAAAAGAAAAGAAAAGGTTTGAGAGACAGATAATCCAACAAAGGAGAGAGGGGGAATTTCAGAAATGAAGGAGAAGACAGCAGTGATTTAGCAACCTAGGGTGCAAACAGGCCAAGAGGGAATAGGAGACCAGCCCAAGGAATGTTCCACTCAGGACACTAGTGGATCTCCTGAGATGTTTGGCCTGATTAAAAAGACACTTCTAGCTCTGCTGGGAACATCTGAAGATGAATTAGTGAAAAATATATAATAAACACTAAGCAAAAAAAAAAAAAAAAAAAAAGGAAGAAAAAAAAGAAAGAAAAAGAATGAGAAGAGGAACTTCAATTGCTAGTTCCAAGAAAAATTAAAAATTATACAAGAAAGGTAATTTATTTACAGGAAAGGAAATTAAACTATACCATTCAATATGGTGCATATGTACATATTATTTATTTAATAATAGCATTGTGTAAGCTGAATATTGATTTGAAGAAGACCAGCCAGTCACATTGGAAGATGAGTGGGAGGCAGGTTTGTTTGTTTTTTTACTTTTAAAATCTTGAATATAAAACAAAGGGAAAAATTAAAATCTCGTGTGTGTGTGTGTGTGTGTGTGTGTGTGTGTTATGTATGTATATAAAATTGGTGGGGGGATGATGGGCGTGCACACACAGCAGGGCCTTGCAAATACTTCCTGAGCTGTGTCCAGCCTGGTGCTCTCTCTATTACCTTCATATAAATTCAAGTAATTTTTTTTATCAGAATATAGAAGCAGTGGGGTGTAACCTGCTCTTTTAAGAATTTGGGTGGTAAAGGGAAGGGTTTAAAGCAGTCTATTTGGAGTAATAGAAGGCCAAAGCTAATTTTTCAGAATAGGAGAGATTGGAAAATATGTTGAGGGGATGGAATTATTGGAAAGGGAGAGAAATGGAAAATTTCTTTAGATAAGAGGGTCCCAGAGGAGGCAGGATAGTGTGGGTCATGAGTTTGGGACACAAGGAACGTTTTTTCGCCTCACAGAGAGCAATGAAGATGCAGGTTTGTAATGCAGTCACCAGAAGAACAAAAGAGAGGCCTGTGTGAGAGAGGCTGTCAGGATGGTCCTTGTCATTGTCTGAGGGAGCCTCAGCTGGATGCCTAATGCGTGGGTTTGGGGAGTGTGAGAAGACTAGAAAGGTACCCGGGGAATAGTGAGGGACCTGGTCGGGAAGGTCAGTGGATCATTCAGATCTTTGCCCCACTGCTTAGAACAGAGAAGGCATTTGGAAATTAGTCTGGCTGTGTTCTCTTATACAGTACACAGACAAAGGTTACATTGTTTCTGTTCCCTGGCCACCTCAGGTGAGGAAGTAGGTGAACAGAGTGTGGCAGCGGGAGGGGAGGCCTCTGGAGCACTGCTGTGGAAGCCAGGAAGGGGCAGAGGAGGAAGTGCTCTAAGACACTTTATAGAAAAGGCAACTTTGAAGCCATGTGTCAAGGTCAGTTAGAAGTTCAGGACAATGACCTGATGGGGAAGAAGGGCCTTCTAGGCAGAGGTTCTGAAGTGGGAGTGTTGAGAGGAAGTAACAGGTTTACATTGTGAAGGAGCCAGTTGCATAGCCTTGTCCAGAGGTGCTCTGCAGTCTGGAGACAGAGAGAGCAAGGTGCAGGGAGGCTAAGAACAAGTGGATTGGGGAGCAAACCTAGGGTATTGCTTGGGCAACTCACTGGCCCACCTGTCAGGTGAGGATCTGAAGGTTACCTTAAGGACTCCTTGCAGAGTCTGATTAAGGTTTCAAGGAGGAAGCAGAAAAGGTGGTTGTGGTCAAAGCTGGATTTCAGGACGTGTGGACCTCTAGGTGAAGCAGTATGGATTGGTGGTGAGGTCCAGAGCCTGGTCTGCCCTTTTCCTAGCTGAAATGGGAAGGAGATGGACTGCTTGTCTGGGGCAGGTCTAAAGAGTGTCAGATACCTTGAGGCTCAGTGAAGTGCTCTCCTTGGGTTGTGCCATCAGATTCTTATACTGCATTGTTATCTCCTGCTTCTTGTTTTCTCTCCCACTTACCTCTTAAGTTTGGGGAGGGCTGAGGCTGCTTTCATCATAACATCAACACAGCATGTAACTCAGGAATATGTGCTCAATAAACACTTACTGAATGATGTTGGGAGAAAGGTAAGCTGGACATTTTATAAAGATAAATGTCGATTCTGAAAATGAATCGAGAGAGAGGAGTGATTAGATCATCAAGTCAAGTGCATGTATACAAGAAGTTTGTGGAAAAGAGAAATAAAGAAGCAGAGGAATTGGAAGTGGATTTAAGAAAATGGGATGGGGGTTGGGGCTGTGGCTCAGTGGTAGAGCACTTGCCCAACATGTATAAGGCACTGGGTTCAATTTTCAGCACCACATATAAACAAATAAATAAAGGTCCATCAATAACTAATAAAAATTTAAAAAGAAGAATGGGCTGATGGTGGTGTAGTACACATTGTGGAGGAGATGAAGGAAGGAGCACCATGAATTTGAAGCCAGCCTGGGCAATATAGGGAGACCCATCTCTTATAAACAAACACAAAAACAAACAAAACCCAGGAGATGGCAATAAGGAGCAGTGACCTTTCTGAACTGTTTTTATTGCCTTCTGAGTTGATAGAGAGTAGAAAAAGGTATGAATCCTGGCAAAAGAGATAGTGTTTGGGAAAAACATTTGATTAGCATTTAAAATAAAGTAGGAATTTGAATTTATGTGGAGTGGAAGGGAGAGAGTATACTAAGGGGTCTTGGCAAGCGGAAACATTATGGCTGCGCCAGTGGTGGGCCTGTAATTCCAGTATTTCGGGAATTGGAAATCGGAGGAACTTGAGTTCTAGGCCCACCTCATCTTGCTAAAGACCCTGTCTCAAAATAAAAAAATTAAAAGGGTTGGGGATGTAGCTCAATGGTACAGTGCCTCTGGGTCAAATCCCTAGTACTCCCTACCTCCAGAAAGAAGAGGGAAAACTAGAGTCAGCACTCTGTAGGAAAATATTGGGGGGAAAAACTGCATCTATACTGAACAGTGCATACTTTGGTTGTTGTCCTTATCTCCTAAGTGATATAGTGTAACTGTTTGTATAGTATTTTATTTACATTGTATCAAGTATTGTAAGTAATCAAGAGATGATTAGAGATCATCTAGATGATTTAAATGTGTGCAAGGATGTATATAGATTATATAAAAACATTATAGTATTTTATATAAGGGATCTGAGGACATGGGTATCCCCCATGGGTGGGTGGTGTCTTGGAATCAATCCCCTGCAAAAGATGAGGCATGGAGGAGGGCTGTAGGGCAGGCAGTGTGTGGCACCAGGGATTCCAAAAGCTTGAGGGAGGCAGAAGAGCTGAATTCTTACCACTTCTTTATCTGGTGTTTGTGGTGAACTTTTCCTCAGCCTTCAAAACTGATTTCAGAGTTTCCTTTCTAGAAAGCTCTCCTGACATCAGGCACTCCCTCCTCTGATCCTCCCCTTGCCTGAACATCTACCCTGCAATGCCTCCCTGCACCTGTTTCTAGAAGGCAGTGAGCCTTGAAGGTGACAGAGTACCCTTGAAGAATTTTGAGCAGAGAAGTAAATGCAATCATATTTGCATTTTGCAAAGTATATTTATAAATGTAAGTGGTTTGGAGAATGGATTAAAGTGGGATGGGACCCAGAAGCACAAAGACCAGTGAGAAGGCTTCGGTAATAATGACATTTAGAGTAGCTGGCAGTTGAGAAGGAGTCAGCGATATGAGAGCTGTTTATGAGATAGAAGCTGTAGCATGTAGGGAGTCAGTAAATGTGGGGTTAATGAGAAAAAGCAGAGGATTTAGATCAATGATAGGTTTTTTTGTTAGAGGACTTTAGTAAATTGTGGTATCATTCACAGAAATAGGGATGTAAATAGAGGACATTTGGGGGCTAAGATAGCGTTTCATTTTGGACCTATTGGACCATCCAAATAGAATAGGAGAGCTGGAGTTAAGATCTGGGAGCTGATCAGGAGGTTCTTGAAGCTGGGTATGTAGCTCAGTAGTAGAGTGCTTGCTTAGCATGTGAAAGGCCCTGGATTGGATCCCCAGCACCATCCCCCATTTTTTTTTTTTTAATTATAAGTAAATCCTTTTTTATTATTTTACTAGTAAACAGATCAAGGCACACAATTTAGAACTCTTTCGTTGGAGAGGACCTAAAGAAGAAGGATCAAGAAAATTTCATGATGTATACAATTTGGAATATAGGTATTCTTGGTTTTTGTTTTTTGCTTTTGTGGTATTGAAGATTAAATCAAGGGCTTTGCATGTTCTAGGCACATACTCTACCACTGAGCTACAGCCCCAAGCTTTACATTTTATTTTGAGATAGTGCCTTGCTAAGTTGACCAGGCTGGCCTTGAACTTGAGATCCTTCTGTTTCACTCCCCATCAAGCAGCTGGGATTGTAGGCATGTGCTACCATGCTCCCTGACATTCTTGTCTTTGAGAAAATGATTTATGCTTAAAGTTCCAAGACACTTAATACGTTTTAAACAATTTTCATTTTATTTTTTCCTAATTAAAATATGTCATTTGTATGATTAAAGACATAAAATGTACAACTAAATGATAATGATTTTTTAGAAAATTATGTGCATATTGTTGTAACTACAACTCAGATCCAGGTGTAGATCATCTCTGGCTCTTTCTAAGTCTCTCTCTATAACACTGTCACCTCTTCCTTCTTTTCTCATCTAGAGGTTTTTCTTTATTTTTCTTTATTTATTTTTGTGGTGCTGGGGATTGAACACAAGTTTGTCACATGCTTGGCAAGTGCTCTATGCCCTGAGCTACAGCCCCAGGTCCAAGTTCTTAGAACTCTGTAAATTTAGGATGGGAGAATGAATCTTTTCTCTCCTTGGCAAAGCCCTGTGGGCTATAGAATCAGGAAGTCCATGAGAAAGAAAGAAAAGTCAAGCTTGTTTTGAATTTCACCGTATGTGCAGTGTATATCTTTTATTATTCTTGCTTCTCCTTCTGCTATTTTCTCTTTTTATTGGAAATAAAATAAACTTCTCATTTTTCTGTTCTTTTTGAGAAATAGCTTCTCTTACCAACATTTCATCTCCTCTCATTTCGGGGACGTGATGAACTGTGGAGAGGATAGTATTCCTGGAAAGCTATTTCTTTTGTTTGGATGTCATCATGGTGTGTATCTGTGGTGCTCTTGTCTGTCTTCTAGATCATTCGGTCTTGTGAAAAATGGACTGCTTTGCTGGTGTGATGATGCAGGCCTGTAATCCCAGCCCCAGCAACTTCGTGAGGCCCTGTCTCAAAGTTAAAAATTTGAAAGGGCCAAGGGTATATAGCTCAGTGGTAAAGTGCCTCTGTATTCAATTTCCAGTACCAAAAAAAGAAAAGAAATGGACTTTATTTTTCTTAGTGGGGAATAGTCCATCTATATCCTTGAATACATCTATTTGATTTTTAACATTACACCTTTTGGGGGAGTTTTCATAGGGCTGTTAAACCTATTTATAGAGGTGACTTTATTTCTGTCACTTATCTTTCTTTATAGACCAGTAAATTTCTGGAATAGTAAAATGGTTCTCTTTCCTTTGAAAATTTATGTAAGCCATATACATATATCTGTATATACCATCTATATCACATATATCTATATACAGTTATGAAGAAAACAACACCTATTGTAGAGACCAACAGATAGAACGTAACTATACCTCGGAACTCTCCAAGTACTCCTCCCTGAGTGAATTTCCTCCCTCATCATATCCCCTCTCACCGTAAGTCAATTACTACCTAAATGTTGTATTAAACTTTTCCGTTTTTATGGGTTTTTTTTATGGTCATCTACACATAGATTTGTCTACATGCAAACACACACACACACACACACACACACACACACACACACTGAGTGTCCCTTGTCTTAATTCCTGGAATTGGAAGTGTTTCCAGTTTGAGGGTTTGAGATTTTGAAATATTTGCATTGACTTCACAGATTGAACCATCCCTAATCTGAAAATCTGAAATCAAAATGCTCTGATTGGATTTCCAGATTAGGGGTGCTTATGCTGTATGTGATTTAAAATGTATATATTTGAGCTCTATATTAATGAAATTATATTGTATTTGTAGAGTCAGCCTTCTCCCTTCTGTGAGTTCCACATCCATGGATAGACTTACTCAACCATAGATAGAAATATTCAGAAAAAAATAAAAAAAACTACAGCTGGCTCTGTGGCTCAGTGGATAGCATATTGGACTTCTACCTATACCTACAATGGCCATTCAGGGGGAAAAAAAATTACACCTATATCGAGCATGTTCAGACTTTTTTTCCTTGTTATTATTCCTTAAATAACACAGTGTAAGAACTTTTTACATAGCATTTACATTATATAAGATATTATAGAAAATCTAGAGGTGAGTTAAAGTACACAGAGGATGCACATGGGTTATATGCATGTGTTGTTTCTTTTATATAAAGGACTTGAGTGTCAGTGGATTTTGATACCCATGGGGAAGGAAGTAGTCCTTAAACCAATCCTCTGTGATACCAAGGGATAACTTTTTTGTTGTTGATGTTGTTTTATTTTGACATGTTGGGCTTCACACATACCAGGTAAGTGTTCTACCACTGAGCCACATCCCCAGCCTGGGATGACTGTATTCTTTTGTGTCTTGTTTCTTTCACTCAGTGTTAATTTTTTGTAACTCATCCAGGTTGAAGCATGTAGCTGTAGTTCATTCATTTTTCATGTAGCATAGCATTCTGTTGTCTGAGAGCATCAGAGCCTATTTGTCTATTTCACTGTTGATGGATAGTTCTGTATTTTTTTCTGTTAAAATAATACTGCTATAAATATATTTGCATATGTGCAAAAGCATCTTTAGAGTAGATAGCTAGAAATACAGTTAGAAATTTGTATAGTAAGGCTATGGTTGTAGCTCAGTGGTAGAACGCTTGCCCAACACATGTGAGGCACTGGGTTTGATCCCCAGCATCACATAAAAATAAATAAATAAAATGAATGTATTGTGTCAATCTACAACTTAAAAAAAAAAAAAAACTTGAAAAAATAGGAAGAAATTTGTATAGTAAATACATGTTCTTCTGTAGCAGGGAATGGCAAAAACTGTTTTCAAAGTAATTGTACCAGTTTTTCCCTCCTGTTGAGAGTGGGTGAGAGCTGCTGTTGCTTGGCCAGTGCTTGCTATTGCTAGACTTTTTCATTTTAGCCAACCTGGTGGTTGCAAAATGATCTCTCTTTGTGATTTCAGTTTGCATTTTCCTGACTGACATGAGATTAAGCGTTTTTTCATATGCATAAGTCTCAGTGGAACTCCTATTTAGTTATTTTGCAGACTTTTTGAGTAGGTTGTTTTTTTCATTGATTCATAGTCTTTCTTTTACATTCCAGATGCAAATCCTTTGTTACATGAGGTGCAAATCAACATGATTCCTTTTTCATTCAGCAAATCTAGTCACCCAAGGAGAAGTATCTTAAGCAAATCTGGAGAGTGAAGAAGAATGAAAACCACAGGCCCTAAGTTTCTGGCCTAGCTACTGCAGTGTCATGGCCCTGTGCACAGGCAGACCCTGGCATTTTGGAGTGAGTTGCATATTACTTAGTGGGTGCATCTAACCTATGGTTCTTGCCTTTGCAGGTGGAACAGGAGGATTTTGTAATGGAAGGGCATGGCAAGACTCCACCTCCTGGTGAAGAAAGCAAACAGTGAGTCACTGTTTATTTAAAAAGGGTTCTGTCACAGATCCTTGGAAACACTTTGGTTCAACAAGCTGAGAGTATATTTGCTGGGATGTATACATTGGAGATATTGTGGAACTTACCAGTTGCTTTGGTGCTCTTAATGCATTGCTTCTATTTATAGACTGACTAACTGGAGGGACAAGAAAGTTGGCTTTGTAGTTTTTCACACTTGACTAATCAAAATTTATATTATGCTTTTGCAAAGGCTTTAAGGCTCAGGATGTTCCAAATTGAACTAATTCATTTTGGTTGTTTTCCAAAGAAAGTGTAAAATAGTACATCCTTTTCTTAGCAATGTCTTTATGAAGTGAACTAAACTGACTGTGCCTACATTCCAAGTTTGAATTTATTTGAATAGTACTTCCTGAAATTCTATTCCATTTGGTTATTTACACTTCTGATCATTGTTTAAATACAGATTGTTTCCCTAAAGGAGCAGGAATTATAATTAACATAATTTAGCCAACATTTTAAACAATATAGGATCTCTCCTTGGACTTTTTCAAGGGTGATTGTTTTTTTGTTTTTTTTCTTTTTTTTTTTTATTGGTTGTTCAAAACATTACAAAGCTCTTGACATATGGGTGATTGGTTTTAAACCTGAAATTTGGAGTCTGCTGGATAGCTTTTTGGTGAAAAAAATTGAGTAGTCGATTTTTTTTCTCCCTCTGTCACAGAATTTGAAAAATTGTATTATAGAGCAGACCAGTTTTTCATATGCCCTTTTGAAGAAAAAAACTTCAGACTGGCTTAAAGTACTAACAGAACTACTATTTTTTTCTTGAGACTTATAGTCTCCTAATGGGATGGTGATTCATGGAATTTATTGAAAAATCTGTAAAAAACCCCTCTTCTTCATTTTTTCTTCCTAGAAAAGTAGTTTAGTTTTGGTCTGTCTTAAGAAAATTATGTCTCCGAAACCCTTAGGAATGAATTATACAGAAGAGATTATGCTGCCACGAGGCCAGAGTCATTAAAGGAAAATGGTTTGTCTTGTATTTGTTGTGAATGGAAACCAGGATATTTTTACAGCCAGTTTACTTTGCTAACCTAGCAGTTTTAAAAATAGCCCACAGTATAAATTCTAACTTTGCTGTATTCTGTCAAATGCACTGTCTGCATGAACTGATGGAATCAATTCATCTTCAGCAAATTAGAATGCCAGACATGGAATCCCAATGGAATGACAGGAGAATCACTTTTAAGTGCTTTTCTTCCTGCCTCACATCCACTCCCTGACCTCACACTCCAGTCAAAGGTCTTGTGATATAGAAATCATAGCTCCATGGTTCAGGGGCTTTCAGTGCATGAGTTCTTGGTTAGATGTCTTTTTGATTTGTCATTTCCACTCATTGCAGCATGTTGTCTCCATTTTACTCAGAAATCAGGGTAGGTAACTTATTTACCATAATATGTGGTGCTGAGAATTGAACCCAGTGCCTCACACATGCCAGGCAAGTGCGCTACCGCTGAGCCCCCACCCCAGCCCCCCGCCCCAGTGTTTTATAGTATCCTACTCTCAAATCTCTGTCATCCTTGCATACAGTTGTCAAGATCAAAGTCTCATGAATAAGAGGGAGTTGGAGGAAACAATGACAAGGGCATTAAAGCTTTTTTTTTTTTTAATATATTTTTTTAGTTATCAATGGACCTTTATTATATGTATTTATATGCAGTGCTGAGAATGGAACCCAGGCCCTCACACATGCTAGGCAAGTGCTCTGCCAGTGAGACAGAACCCCAGCCCGCATTTAAAGCTTATTTTTAAGTACAGATGAAAGTTCTGTTCTCTAGAGGGTATCCCTCTCCCAAACAAACCAGTCTTGGGTTGGGGATTTAGCTCAGTGGCAGAGCGCACCTGTAAGGAGTAGGTTGTTTTTCTCATTATTCATAGTTGTTCTGAGTTTGGTCTTCAGCCCTGGGGGGGGGGGGGGGACAAAACAAGGTAACCAGTTTTTATCTTTAAAAACGCACTTGGGTAACCTCTACTCTGAATCAGCTTCTTCAGGAAACATCCCCGGGGCAGATTCTGTAAAAGTTATGTTATACGTCCTGTGCTTCTTTCAGAGAGTTTCAAATAGCCTAACAGACTTGAACATTTTGTATAATAGCCTTGCTGTTCACACAGCTCCTGCTGCCTGACTCTTTCACAGATGCATTGTCTGGGTTGGGCCTAGTCTATATTAAAGTATAAAGCAGAAATGAGTCTTCTCACTGGGCACTCCTTGGTAGACCTACTCACCACTCAGTGAGTTGGGGGGAGTAAAGGTGCTGTGTTCATTTGTTTGACGAAACAAAGTTCTAAAAGTTTTTCATTTACATAATATTTTTGCAGTGCTGGGTATCAAACCCAGGGCCTTGCATATTCTAGGCAAGAGTTCTACTTTTGATCTACATCTTCAGCCCTAAAAATTAATTTATTTTAATGTTAGAACTATAGTTGGCCACTGATTATTTATTTACTTATTTTTTAAAAATATCTTTATTTTGTTTATTTTTCTATGGTGCTGAGGATCGAACCCAGCGCCTCACACGTGCTAGGCAAACGCTCTACCGCTGAGCCACAACCCCAGCCCTGGCCACTGATTATTTATGTACTTTATAAATATGAATGAATCCTGGATAGGAGGACTTAAGAACTGAATAGTTCACAGCAGACCCTAAAAGTGACACATTGCTGAATGATTTAGGAAATTCCCATTCTTCTTCTTTTTTTTTTTTTTTTATAATTATGGCACATGCCTGTAATTCTAGCAACTTGGGAAGTTAAGGCAGAAGGATGGCAAGTTTGAGGCCAGTCTTTGCAAGATCCTGACTCAAAATAAAAAGGGCCAGGGATGTAGCTCAGTGGTAGAGTACTCTTGGGTTCAGTCCCTGGTACCATGCCAAAAAACAACCAAAAAATCAAAGAATGAAAAAGGAATACATGCTTATCAAAAGACAGTCAAGCAGCAAATGTGGATATAGAAAGTGAGACTCCTCTTTTGCCCTCTTTCTCCTTGTGATCTTCCTAAATATTTTTAAATATATTTAAAATAACAACTAGATCTTTTTCCCCAACTTAATTCTGTGTGTGTGTATGTGTATGTTGTTCTAGGAATTGAACTCAGCAGTGCTCTTTCACTGAGCCACACTCCCAGCACTTCCAGCTTTTTTATTTTATTTTGAGATGGGAGTCTAAGTTGCTGAGGCTGTCCTCAAACTTGTGACCCTCCTGCCCCATCCTCATGAGTAGCTGGAATTACAGGAGTGCACCACCACACCTGACTTCCCAACATTATTCTTCTGAGACTTGCTTTTGTGACTTGACACTTTTTGAAGGCTTTTATTCTTTGAAACTTCTGCAACACCTTCTGTTGTGATGGTGTCATGGTTTTAATATTAGGTGTCCCTCAAAAGCCCATGTGTGAGGGGCTGGGGCTGTAGCTCAGTGGCAGAGTGCCTGCCTTTTACGTGTGAGGCACTGGGTTCAATCCTCAGCACTACATAAAAATGAACAAATAAAATAAATGTTTGCTGTCCATCTGCAAATGCAAAAATAAAAAAATAAGTAATAAAAAAACGCTCATGTGTGAGACAGTGCAAGAACATTTAGAGATTAAATGATTGTGAGAGCTTTCAGTGAATCCATCCCCTGATAGGGATTAACTGAGTGGTAACTGAAGGCTGGGGGTGTGTGGCTGGAGGAGGTGGGCCTTGGGGGCGTGCCATTAGGGTATATCTTCTCACTGGCAAGTGGAGTCTTTCTGTTTTTTGATTGTCATGGAAGCTGCTTCCTTCCTTCACACTCTTCCCTGCTGTTCTCCCTCACCTCAAGCCATGAGGAACTGAGCCAGCTGTACATGGATGAGACCTCTCTGACTGTGAGCTCCCAAATGAAATTTCATCCATAAAATTGTTCTGGCCAGGTCTTTTGGTTACAGCAATGAAAAAGCTGACTAACATTCTATCTAAAAGATTTTTTGGTGACCTTCACTTCTTCAATTTGTACAGAAAATATTTTATTAAACATTCTTTTTTTTAATTGCTTTTATTTTTTAAATACATGACAGCAGAATGCATCACAATTTTTATTACACATATAGAACACAATTTTTTCATATCTTTGTTTGTATATAAAGTATGTTCACACCGATTCATGTCTTCATACATGTACTTTGGATAATGATGTCCATCACATTCCACCATTGTTGCTAACCCCTCTGCCCTATCTAGCGTTCATCTATTCCTCCCATGCTCCCTCTCCCTACCCCACTATGAGTCAGTCACCTTATATCAGAGAAAACATTTGCCATTTATTTTTTGGGGGTTTGGCTAACTTCACTTAGCATTATCTTCTCCAACTGCATCCATTTACCTGCAAATGCCATGATTTTATTCTCTTTTATTGCTGAGTAATATTCCATTGTGTATTTTTTTAAATCCATTTATCTACTGAAGGGTTACTGAACATTTTTATTCTTAGATCTTTATACACAGGTTTATTTCTATAGAAGATTTTGTCTTCTAGGTACTTTATAATAAAACTTATAAAATCTGTGGGCATGTGTGATTTACATGAAGATAGTTGTTAATAAACTGCCTTTTTAAAAAGCTGTATCAGAGACTGGGGATATAGCTCAGTTGTTAGAGTGCTTGCCTTACATGCACAAGGCCCTGGGTTCAATCCCCAGCACCAAAAAAGAAAAAAAGAAAGCAGCTTTATTAGGCTGGGCGTGGTGGCACACATCTGTAATCCCAGCGGTTTGGGAGGCTGGAGCAGGAGGATAATCGAGAGTTTAAAGCCTGTCTCAGCAAAAGTGAGGTGCTAAGCAACTCAGTGACCCTGTCTCTAAATAAATTACAAAAAAAATAAATAAATAAAGCAGGGAATATGTTTCAGTGGGCATGTGCCCCTGAGTTCAATCCCCGGTACCAAAAAAACCAAAAAAGCTGTATCATTATTCACCTCCATCAGTAGTATGTACAAATAACTATTTTTTCACACTTTTTATGATAATAAAATACTTTTTCTTTAAATTTTTGCCACTGTAGCTGGGTGCAGTGGTGCACACCTATAATTCTAGCGGCTCAGGAGGCTGAAGCAGGAGGATTGTGAGTTCAAAGCCAGTCTTAGTAACTAAGTGAGGCCCTAAGGAACTTAGCAAGACCCTGTCTCTAAATAAAATATAAAAAGGGGCTGGGATGTGGCTCAGTGGTGAGCACCCCTGAGTTCAATCCCCAAACCCCCATCCAAAAAATTTGCCACTGTAATATTTTACTGTTTTAATGTTGCATTTTTCTGCTTATTGAGAAATGGACTATCTTTTGTTAGTTTATTTTTATTTTATGTATCATCTATTTACTTTTCTATTTTCTTATTGGATTATTTGGTTTTTGGGGGGATTGAATGCAGGGTGCTTAACCACTAAGCCACATCCTCAGCCCCCTTTTTATATTTTATTTAGAGACATAGTCTCACTGAGTTGCTCAGTGCCTCACTAAGTTGCTAAAGCTGACTTTGAACAATCCTCCTGCCTCAGCCTCCCTGATGGGATCACAGGCATGCGCCACTATGCGTGGCAGATTTTTGTTTTTTAAAGCTTTTAGGAGTCCTTCATAGATTTTATTTTTATTTTTTAATTTATTTTTATTTTTTTTAGTTTTCGGTGGACACAATATCTTTATTTGTACGTGGTGCTGAGGATCGAACCAAGGGCTGCGCGCATGCCAGGCGACCGAGCTACCGCTTGAGCCATATCCCCAGCCCCTTCATAGATTTTAGATAGTAACCTTTGTTGAGGTGTTTGAAGTATTTTCTTTCAGTCTTTGTCATCTAACATTGGGATAACTTTCATACTAATAAGTTTTTAAAATTTTTATATAGTAAAATCAGCCTTTATGGTTTCCATGTTTCCTGTTTACCCAGAGCAGTCTTCTTCCTTACCCTAACACAATATGTTATCCTTCATTTTTTTGCTTTACTTTTTACATTTAGTCCCTATTTGAACTGGCATTTGTCTTTGTATGTGGTGTGAGGCAGAGATCTAGCCTATTTTTTCTCTGAAGTGATTTCTAGAATGGCTGTTGGTCCGTATGAGTAGCTGTTTCACTGTGTGGAATCCAGAGGACACAGGTGATGTTACTTTCTGAGGATCAGAAAGCAAATTCTTGAAGTGTTAGGACTGAAATTACCTTGTTGGATGTTCTATGCCACTTTGTTTGTTTCCTCATTTAACATTTTGATTATATATTCTGGAAGCCTTAAAAAATTATTTCATTTCTGTGGTGTTTCAGTAGAATTAAGATCTGTTAAAAGGGAAGTTAAGGGTGCCGTGCATGCATAAAGCTCTCTTAAAAAATATTGGATTTTTTAACCTTTATAATTTATTTATTTATTTTATGTGGTGCTGAGGATTGAATCCAGGGCCTCACACATGCTAGACAATCGCTCTACTGCTGAGCTACAACGCCGGCCTCAAATAATAGACTTTTCATAATGAAAAATATCTGTGCTAAACTATTAATATTTTGATTGATTGTGCTGAATTTCAGTGTGTGTGCATGAGTGAGATTTTAGAGTATATAGTTTTAAACAATAGTTTCAATGGTATTGCTTTTGAATGGGGCTTATTTTACTATATCTAATGTAATCATTTTCTGAGGATATTCACTTTAAAAGAACTACTGTAGCAAAGTAGACAAGTTGATTGCCATATAATTACTACATTAAAATTACACGGCTTTAATTCCATGACATGTGTAACTCAGGAGTAAATATAAAGACTATGACATCTTACCAAAAAGCAACATAAACAGATTTTTGCTTCTTGGTTATTTTACCATGCTTTTGGAAAGCTCATTTGGATACTGTGTTTCTACTTAGGCAGGCTATCCATGTAGTTTTTTTGTTTAATACTTCATTTTTTAGTTGTAGTTGGACCCACTATCTTTAATTAATTTATTTTTATGTGGTGCTGAGGATCAAACCCAGATTCTCGCCTGTGCTAGGGGAGCTCTCTACTCTGAGCCACAACCACAACCCTATAGATGTAGTTTTGATTTGTATTTTTTTATGATACCCATCATGGTCTAGATGTTTGTTGGAAGATTGTTTTGAGCAATTTCAATGTTAAATCAGTTTTGGTGTGGTGATAAGGTGAGTGTGGTCTCTTTCACTTCCTTCTTTATTAATATAATATATAAACAAGTTTAAATTTTAAATATCCATGCTAAAGTTGACTCATACTCTCAAAAGATACTTGTCTTTGCTAAAAATAATTCAGTTTGCTTAGTAAACTTTCCTTGACAACATTTTAATTTTTTGGTTCATTTTATGAAAGGCCATTATTAAAAACAAATCTCTGAAAGCATAATTGCTTTTTTTGTATTGGGGATTGAAGCCAAGGACTCTTAACCACATCCTCAGCCCTTTTTACATATTTTATTGAGAGACAGGGTCTCTCTCTCTGAGTTGCAAAGTGCCTTATTAAGTTGCTGAGGCTGGCTTTGAATTCATGATCCTCGTGCCTCAGCCTCCCGAGCCGCTAGGATCGCAGAAGTGAAAGCAAAATGCTGAAGGGACATTTGCACACCCATGCCACTGTATCATTACTCACAGGAGCCAGGAGGTGGGAGCAGCCTAGACGCCCCCCCACAGATGAAAGGCTGAGCAAAATATGGCACTCATGTGTATATGCAGTGGAAATTGTGCAGCCTTAAAAAGAAAAAAAACCCTTGTCATGTGGCTACAACATGGATACATGTTGACAACATCATGCAAAGCAAAATAAGCCAATCACAAAAAGACAAATACTATATAATTCTACTCAAAGTATCTACAATAAACTGGGCACTATGGTGCACACTTGTAATCCCAGCAGCTTGGGAGGCTGAGGCAGTAGGATGGAGAGTTCAAAGCCAGCCTCAGCAACTTAGTGAGGCCCTAAACAACTCAGTGAAACCCTGTCTCAAAATTAAAAATAAATAAATAAATGCCAAGGGCTAAGGGGAATTAATGTTCAATGGGCATAGAGTCAGTTTTGCAAGATGAAAAAGTTCTAGAGATGTGTTATATATATAGAAATACACTGACTGAACACTACTGAACTGTACACTTAAAAATGATTAAGATGGGGTTCAGGGTATAGCTCAGTGGTAGATGGTTTGCCAGGCATGTGCAAGGCCCCAGCACTGCAAAAACAAAGAGAAAAATAAAGGAGAGGTTAAGGTAATACATGTTTTGTTTTTGTTTTTGTTTTTAAATCACAATTCATTATTTATTTTATTTTGATGCTAGTAACAGAACCCAGGACCTTGTGAATGCCAGGTAAATTCAACACCACTGAACTGTGCCTCCAGACCTTTATTTACCACAATTTTAGCAGATTTAGTGGGTTCAATTCCCAGCACTGCAAAAACAACGACAAAAAACCTTAATGAAATCAACATGATGGTTAACACCTTTAATCCCAGCTACTAGGGAGGCTGGAGGAAGAGGATAGCACATTTAAGGTCAGCCTCAGCAATTTACTGACACTCTGTCTCAAAATAAAAATAAAAAGGAATGGGAATGTGGTTCATTAGTAAAGCACCCCTGGGTTCTGTCCCCAATAGTAAAAAACAAAACAAAACAAAATTTTTAAACTTAATGATCAAATTAAAATGTACTTTAAATGGAAATTGCAGCCTAAATTTTAAAGGCTTAATATAGAAAATTATATAACGTTAAGTGCACACTTGTTTTTAATTTTATTCTTTTTAGATATACATGACAGTAGAGTGTATTTTGACATACTATACATACATGGAGTATAACTTATTCTAATTAGGATCTCATTCTTGTGATTGTATATGATGTGGAGTTTCACTGGCCATGTATTAATGTATGAACATAGGAAAGTTAAGTCCAATTCATTCTTCTGACTTTCCTATGCCCATTCTCCCCTCTCTTCTCTTTATTCCCCTTTGTCTAATCCAGTGAACTTCTGTTCTTCCCTCCTCCACCTTATTTTGTATTAGCGTCCGCATATCAGAAAGAACATTCAGCCTTTGGATTTTGGGGATTGGCTTATTTCACATTTACCAGTAAATTCCATAATTTCATTCTTCTTTATGGCTGAGTAATATTCCATTGTGTATATGTACCATATTTTCTTTATCCAATCATCTGTTATAGGGCACCTCAGTGGGTTCTGTTGCTTAGCTATTGTGAATTGAACTGCTATAAACATTGATGTGTTTGCGTTACTGTGGTATGTTGATTTTAAGTCCTTTGGGTATATACTGAGGAGTGGGATAACTGAGTTATATGGTGGTTCTATTCCAAGTTTTCTGAGTAATCTCCATCCTGCTTTCTAGAGTGGTTGCACCAATTTGTATCCTCACTAGCAGTGTGTGAGTAAACCTTTTCCCCCACATCCTCACCCACATTTATTTTTGCTTGATAATTGCCATTCAGACTGGAGTGAGATGGAATCTCAGTGTGGTTTTAATTAGCATTTCTCTAATTGCTAGAGTTGTTGAACATTTTTTCATATATTTGTTGATTATTTGTATTTTTCCTGTAAAATGCTTGTTCAGTTCCTTTGCCTATTTATTGATTGGGTTATTTGTTTTTTTGTGTTAAGTTGTTTGGGTTCTTTATATATCCTGGAGATTTAATGCTATATCTGAGGTACAGATGGCAAAGATTTTCTCCCATTCTGTAGGCTCTCTCCTCACATTCTTGATTGTTTCTTTTGTTGTGAAGAAGCTTTTTAGTTTGATACCCTCCCATTTATTGATTCTTGATTTTACTTCTTGTGCTTTAGTAGTCTTATTGAAGAAGTTGGTTCCTAAGCCGGCTGATGGAGAGTTGGGCCTAAATCTAGAAGATGTAGGGTCCCTGGTCTAATGCCTAGGTCCTTGATCCAATTTGAATTGTGCATGGTGAGATATAGGGTTCTATTTAATTCTGCTACATATGGATTTCCAGTTTTCCCAGCACCATTTGTTGAAGAAGCCATCTTTTTTCCAATGTATATTTATAGTGCCTTTATTTAGTATGAGATGATTATTTATGTGGGTTTGTCTCTGTGTCTTCTGTTCTGTTCCATTGGTCTTCATGCCTGTTTTGGTGCTGATTCCATTAAGTGCACACTTGTAATTCAGCAACTCAGATGGAGGATTGCAAGTTAAAGACCAGTTTGGGCAACTTAGTGAGACCCTGTCTCAAAACACAAGAGGGCTGGGGATGTAGCTCAGAAGAGCACCCTGAGTTTGATCCCCAGTACCATGAGAATATCTAGATAGATGTATTGATATGTGTACATATAAGTCATTAACTTTTGAATTGATTTTATGTTGAAATGATAATCTTTTGTATATATTAAATAAAACATTATTTAAAGTTTTAAAAATCTCAATTCATAATGTGCTTTATAGACAGCATCCCCTTTTTAGGGATTTGATAGAATCCTAAGAAATGAAAGAAATTATATCAATCCCTGTATTTCTATATCTACTGTCTTATGGTACCATCTGTTTTTATTTTGCTCTCTAATGGAGCATCTGTTGAGAGGCTGCAGGAGAGACTAATAAGGAAATCAAAGTGTTGAAGACAATTTAATATTGAAGACTCAGGTGAAGAATGTTGTCTGCATTGTTGTTCATACCCAGTGTGGTATGATGGGACTTTGTGCTCTAGTCTGTTGTGGGGTTTTTGCTATTGTTTTTGTTTTATTGTTTTGTTTTTTAATTTGTGGTACTAGGGATTGCACCCAGGAGCAGGCTACCACTGAGTTATTTTCCCAGCCCTTTTATTTTTTATTTTGAGACAAAGTCTCTGTAATTTGCTGAGATTGGCCTTAAACTTTTGATCCTTCTTCCTGTCTCAGCCTCCCACTTGGAGGAATTACAGGTGTGGAACACCACTCCCACCCTTCTAGGTATTTTTTTTTTGTGTGTGTGTGTGATGCTGGGGATTGAACCCAAAGGCTTGTGCATGCAAGTTATATTCCCAGCCCCTAGTTAATATTTTTAAGGGACTTAACTTCTAACGTCTTGATTAAATTCTCTGTTTCCTAATTACATTCTTCCTAATCCAAATGCCTAGTTAAAAAATGCCCTTTTTTATTTTTCTAAATTATTGATCACATAGACCTTTCAGAAGTTCTAACAATTTGTCCTTGCCTTGTCTTTATTTCTGTTCTTAAGCTAACGCCTTACTTTATATGTGACTGTCTTTGTTGGGTTCATCTCATATTGTAATGCAATTTATAAACATTTATTCTCCCCAAATATTTATAGTGAAGAATCCTGGGCTGGGGATATAGCTTAGTGGTAGAGCACTTGCGTGGCAAGGTCTGGGTTTGATTCCCAGCACTGCCAAAAAAAAAAAAAAAAAAAAAAGAAGTTTCTTTTTTAGGATATTCCTTATTTCATATTTGACTACCAATCTACACTAAGTTTTTTGGGAATCATTAATTTGGTTGTTTGTTTTAAAATGTTGGACAGCTCTATAGTGTTCTCTAAATACTGAAAATATAGAAATATTTTCAGATCGTGAATTTTACAGATAATCATCTTCAAAACACAGATGTTGGTAGTTGAGCATAGAAAGGTTTTTTTAAAAAAACATTTTGTGTTTTTCAACTTTTTTTTCTTTCTTCCTTTGAATCATTAAAATACGTGCTTGTTGAGCCTAGTGGATGTGATGTACACTCATAATCCCAGTGATTCAGGAGGCTAAGACAGGAGACTGGCGAGTTTGAGGTCAGCAACTTAACAAGACCCTTTCTCAAAATAAAAAAAGGGCTGGGGATGTGGCTCTGTGGTAAAGTTCAATCCCCAGTACCAAAAAAAAAAAAAAAAAAGGAAGAAGAAGAAAAAAGTGCATGTTGAAATAAATGCATTAAGAATTCTGGGGGCTGAGGTTGTGGCTAAGTGGTAGAGTGCCTGCCTCGTACGTGTGAGGCACTGGGTTCGATCCTCAGCACCACGTAAAAATAAATAAAGATATTGTGTCCAACTACAATTAAAAGTATATTAAAAAAAAAAAAGAATTCGGAATGGCTCAGCACGGTGAATGTACACCTATAGTCCCATTGGCTCCGGAGGCCACGGAAGTGCTCTACCACTAAGCTATATCCCAGTTCAAAGCCATCCTCAGCAATGGCTCAGTGCTAAGCAACTCAGAGAGACCCTGTCTAAATAAAATACAAAATAGGGCCAAGATGTGGCTCAGTGGTTGAATGCCTCTGAGTTCAATCCCTGGTACCAAAAAAAAAAAGAAAAAAAAGAAGTGCTAAATGGAACTCCCAGTGAACTCAGTTATTATATAGTAGTAAGCTTTTCTATATAATCTTTTCATATTTGGAGGGGGAGGAGAAATAAGTTTTATTTTAAGTTTAATTTGTATTTAGAAAATGCCACAAGAAGTTCAGTAGATGATATTTTATGCTCATGGAAATTTTGCTTTTGGAAACTTGAGTAAAATCATCAACATTTTGTACTCTATCTATCGGAAACTTTCTTTTGTAATAATTTTTCTAATTTGCACTTAAGTTGCTTAAAAAATGAACTCTCTGAAAATGTCTTTTTTTTCCTCTAAGTGTCTTGGAATCATAATAAATAAGTTCTAGAGCCTATTTTATGAAGTTCTTCTTGGATACCTAGACCACAGTAGGAGTTCCTTCAGTTCATATGTTTCCCACCTACTGCATATTCCGAGTTTCTCTTACTTTTAGGCTAAGGCGATGACTTGAAACAGTGGTGGATAGGGTTGATCATATAGCTTCCAGAAAATTGAAATTAATTTTATAAATAAAAGTCTTATTTTGCTTATATTTTACTTATAGACAAATAATATGCCTTTACTTGAAACATAAAATGTGTTTATTCTTCTTTTCTTCTTGAAAATGGTGTTTAATTTAAGGCTTCTTTCCCATGGATATTGTTGTCATGTAGTTGTAAAATGTTTTGACTCTTCATCAGTATGTAAATATAGGTCAAGATAAGTAGGTCAGCATCAAGAAACTCCAGGGCTGCCCCAAAGGAAGCTAGTGTTTATTTTCCCCAAATTTCATGATGGATCACTAGAGGGTAGGCACCAGTTCTGTCCTGAGCACCCTCCTTGGGTTTCTCTTCAACTAGTCATCTGTGGGGTGAGATAGAGAGGAGTGGGAGAGGTGGGCAGCCAGAAAGTCAGGTTCAGTGAGGCTTTATACTTGATCTTTAGCTCTACAAGGACAGATTTTTGTTGTCTTGGTCCTTGCCTAGAAAAGTGCCTGGCACACAAAAGCATCACAAAGCACATACTGAATTAATGAAAATGTCCCTACATCTTTGTCCCTATTTTGCCTATGACTTTGAAAACCTAAGCTGGGGTTATTAAAAATCTTGAAATTCTAGCATTTTATTTGTTACTAGAAAAAGAAGAAGTGAATTGGTAATGTTTTTGACGTGGTATTCAGTGCTTCTAGAACTGTCTGAGCGTTTTCTTAGCTTTGTTTGTTTGTTTTGATACTGGAGATTATACCCAGAGGTGCTTTGCCACTGAGCTACATTTCCACCCTTTTTATTTTTTATTTTGAGACAGAGTCTCTGCTGAGGATCTCTCAGAGTTGCTGAGGGTGGCTTCTGAACCAGTGATCTTTCTGCCTCAGGCCTTCAAATTGGTGGGGTTACAGGCAAGCACCACCCTGCCTGCCTCATTTTCTTAGCTTTTAAGGACTTTTATAAAATGCTGTTAGTCTTCTTACCTCTATTTCAGAAATTTCCTGTTCTTCTGAGTGGCGCCTCTTAAAGTCTCTTCCATGAACCATGTACATACATCTGATTTCCTTTCCCAGTATGTGCCTCTGTTCTGACAATCAGACCCTCCTTTCTAGCCAGGAACAAATTCATATTTTGTGAGAATGCTCTTTAAGGAAATGAAAATTAATTTCAAATAAAAAATTAGATTTAAAAGTAAATATTTATTTTTATTTATTTATTTATTTTTTATTGGTTGTTCAAAATATTACAAAGCTCTTGACATCTCGTATTACATATTAAATATTTATTTTTAAAACGTTATTAACATACATACTTATGGAATATAATATGATGTTTTATACATGAATACATTATATAGTGATAGTGATTAAGTCAAGAGTAATTAACATACTCTTTACCTTAGACATTTATTATTTATTTGTTATGAGAACATTCAAAACCCTCTCTTCTGGCTATTTGAAATGTATAGTGCAAGCCTGGCATGGTGGTGCACACCTGTAATCCTGGTGGCTTGGGAGGCTGAGGCAGAAGGGTCACAAGTTCAAAGCCAGCCTTAGCAGCTTATTGAGGCTTTTAAGCAACTTAGTGATATGCTGTCTCAAAATAAAAAGTAGAAAGAGGTGGGGATACGGCTCAGTGGTTAAGCACCCCTGGGTTTAATCCCTGGTACCCCCCCCAAAAAAGGTACGGTGTAAGGGATCTTTATAATAAATACATTCCTAAAATAAGTTTCTCTTAGAGGATCTGCAGAATGTCTATAACCACTCTTAACTCCACTGATATCAGGGGAACCATGACAGAAAGAAAGTGGGGATAGTGTGGTCTTAAGAATCTGTGTTAAGCCAGGCATGGTTGCACACACCTTTAATTCCAGTGGCTTGGGAAGCTGAGGCAGGTGAGACCCTATCCCTAAAATATAATCCAAAATAGAGCTGGGGATGTGGCTCAGTGGTTGAGTGCCCCCAAGTTCAATCCCCAGTACCCCCAAAAAAAGAAAGAAAGAAAGAAAAGGAAATCTGGGTTAAGGGGCTGGAGATGTGGCTCAGTGGTAGAGCCTTTGCCTAGCATGTGTGAGGCACTGGGTTCAATTCTCACCACTACATATAAATAAATGAATAAAATAAAGGTCCATCAACAACAAAAATACATATATTTAAGAAAAAAAGTGTCTGGGTTAAGGTGGTGATGAAAATACTTGCTTTGGTAGTTTATAAAATAAACTGGGGGTGGGGAACTAAAGGTATGTAGCTAAGTGATAGAGTACTAGCATTCATGAGGCCCTGGATTCAGTCCTCAGCACCACCTGCCCCCCTCACCCCAAAAGTAGCCAGGTATAGTGATCCACACCTGGTAATCCCAGTGACTCAAGGGGCTGAGGAAGGAGGATTGCAAGTTTAAGGCTAGCCTTGACAATTTAGTGAGACCTTGTCCCAGAATAAAATATATAGCTGGGTGTGGTGGCATGTGCCTGTAATCCCAGCAGCTCGGGAAGCTGAGGCAAGAGGAACATGAGTTCAAAGCCAGCCCCAGCAAAAATGAGGCACTAAGCAATTCAATGAGATCCTGTCCATAAATAAAATACAAAAAAAGGGCTGGGGATGTGGCTTAGTGGTGAGTGTCCCTGAGTTCAATCCCTGGTACCCTGCCCCCCACCAATATAAAGATTTGGGGTTGTAGCTCCATGGTAGAGCATCATGGGTTCAATCCCCAGTTCTACAATAAATAAATAAATAAAAATAGAAGTAAAAATCTAAAAAAGGAAAAGTTAAGGGGCCACTTAAAACAAAGTTGAACGATTCACTCCTCCTAATTTTTGTAACATATTCCAAAGCTACAATAATCAAAACATTGTGGTACTGGCATAAGGACCATGGCTTAAAGACCAACAAATAGACCATGGAATAGATCAGAAAGTCCAGAAATAAATCGTCAAATGATTATAGACAAGATTATCAGGACCATTCAGTGTGGAGAGGACAGTCTCTTCAACATATAATGCTGGGGAATCATGCAAATTAAGGAAGTTGGGCCCTTTTTACATCACAGAAAAATCAGTAGGTTAAAGAGTAAAGTGTAAAATTTAAAACTATAAAAATCATAGGAAAAAAACAGGAGAAGAAGCTTGGTGAGGTCTGGGGATGTGTAACTCAGTGGTAAAGGGTTTATCTAGCATGTAGGAGGCTCTGGCTTCAATCCATCACCAGTGTGGGGAGAAAAATCTAATTGGCAATGATCTCTTAGATATAAAGGCAAAAATAGCCAAGTGAGATTATATCAGACTTCAAGACCTTGTGCATCAAAGCATATTATAGAATTAAAAGGCAGTATACTGGTGGTGCATACTTGTAATCCCAGTGACCCAGGAGCTGAGGGAGGAAGACTGTAAATCCCAGGCCAGCCTGGACAACTCAGAGATGCATTTCTCCAGCCTACCATTGGAGAAACCTTGCAAATCATACATCTGAGCCAGGTGCGGTGGTGCACACCTGTAATCCCAGTGGCTCAGGAGGCTGAAGCAGGAGGATCACAAGTTCAAAGCCAGTCTCAGCTTTTAGTGAGGCCCTAAGCAATTCAGTGAGACCCAGTCTCAAAAAAGGGATAGGGATGTAACTCAATGGTTAAGTGCCCTTGGGTTTAATTCCCAGTGGAAAAAAAAAAAAAAATTCTAGTAAGAGGTGAATATTCAAGATATATGTAATAAGGAACTTCTACAACTCAGTAGCAACAACAACAAAAAAATCAGTCTGCTGAGCATAGGGGCACATGCCTGTAAGCCCAGGGACTCAGTAGGCTGAGGCAGGAGGATCCCAATTCCAGGCCAGCCTCAGCAACTTAATGAGACCCTGTCAAAATAAAGAAATTTTTAAAGGGCCAGGGATGTAGCTCAGTGGTAAAGCACCCCTGGGTTCCATCCCTAGTGCTGTAAAGGCAAGGGAGGTGGGGAGACAAACCTGATTAAAAAAATGGGCAAAGAACTTGAATAGACATTTCTCCAGAAATGGTCAACAAGCATGTGAAATGATGCTTACTATTATGAATTATCAGAAAATTGCAAATCAAAATTACAGTGAGATGTCACCCCCACACCCATTATGATGGTTGCTATTTAAACAAAATCCGGCAAGTAACAGGAGCTGTTAGGGATGCAGAGCCTTGTGCACTGTTGGTACAGCTGCAAAAATGATACAGCTTCTATGGAAAATAGTATGGAGCTCCTCAGAAAATTAAAAACAGAACTACCATTATGATCAGCAGTTCCTCTTCTGAGTATAACTCCAAAAGGGTTGAAAGCAGGGTCTGGAAGTGATATTTGCATACCCTTCCTCATAGCATCATTGTGCACTCATGCCACAGAAGGCAAAGGCAAACTCAATATTCATCAGCAGATGAGTGGTTGTACAAAATGTGCTATCTCACACAATGGAATATTATTCAACCTTAAAAAGGAGGGAAATCCTGTTACATATTATAACATGGGTGAACCCCGAGGAAATAATGGTAATGGAAAGAGACCAGTCACAGAAAAAAGATGAGTATTGTATGATTCCACTTATGTAAAATATTTAGAGCCAGATGTGATGGCTCATACCTATAATCCTAGCAACTCAGGAGGCTGAGGCAGGAGGATCACAATTTCAAGGCCAGCCTCAACAATTGAGATAGATCCTATCTCAAAATAAAAACAAAGTCTGAGGATATAGCTCAGTGGTAGAGCATCCCTGGATTCAATCCCCAGTACCTGTGTGGAGGGGGGAATCCTTAGAGCAGTTAGAATCATAGAAAACAGAACAGTGCCTTGGGGGTGGGAGGACTTGAGAATTAGAGAATTTCACATTTGATAGATGAAAATATATTAGATATTTATTTCACCGCAATGTGAATATACTAATATTTAATAGTACTGAGCTGAACTGTACACTTACAGTGGTTAAATGATGCAGGGTTTGTTTTTATTTTCTTTAACCACAATAAAACTTGAAAGCATACATTGTAGACGACAAATAGGAGGATCATTGTTCATACTCCTCTTAGGGATATCTGGGAGGGGCAGTAAACACAAGGGTCCTGCAGCTTAGGCTTCCATGAGATTCACAGCAAAGCCACTGTGGTTGACAATTCTAACCCTGCCCTTCCTTTGAAGTCAGCAGAGCTGAGCTGTGTACTACCTCCATTTTCTCACTCCTGTCTCTCTCAAGGCAGAGCCATACAGTTCACAATTTATCTTACACTCTCTTGTGGACTCTCTCATGTGTGTCTTTTTTCCTTTTTCCTTTTTGTGAACCCAGGGCCTTACTCATACTAGGCAAGCACTTTACCTCTGAGCTTTATCTGAAGCCCCCTCATGTATGTGTCTTATCTGCCAAATGTAGAATAAATGTTGTCTTCTTCTACATTCTGTAACTTCCTTACCTCTATTTTATTTATTGTTATGTGGTGCTGAGGATGGAACCCAGTGCCTCACACATGTGAGGCAAGTGCTCTGCCACTGAGCCACAACCCCAGCCCTATCTAATACTTCTTAATGGTTAACATATTTAGGAATTTTTGTAAAGTGAGAATTGTTTTTGAATGTAATGAGAATTTTATAAATGCTAAACATAACAGTGAGTGAAATTGCTGAATAGTTGTGTTTCAAGGACATTTAAGCAATTTTGTTGATTTTTATAGTTATAATTTTCTTTCTGTATTTTGGACTTGAATTTTTTTGGGTCCCAAACATTTTCATAGACCCCTTATAAACTTATAAACTCTTGATATTAAGTAGAGTGACTGATGGAGAAAGTGCTTGTATTCACGCTTCTGCTGAGAACTCTTCTGTGACCCTGATTTGATCATTACACAGTGTCTGCTTATATTGAAACATCACACTGTGTCTCATAAACTTGTACAATTATTATGTTTCAGTTATACAAAATAAACAAACAAAAAAAGTCTTCTTTCCACTATTCCTAAAAAAAAAAAAAAAAAAACAAAAAAAAAACACAAAACTTATATGGCCAGCAGGACTCAAAAAAATCTAGCTCCTCCTACATATTTTTTTTTTTTTTTTTAATATTGGTACTAAGGATTGAACCCAGGGACACTTTACAACCTAGCTACACCCCAACCCTTTTATTTTTTATTTTGATACAGGGTCTTACTGAGTTGCCCTGTATCAGCTGGTTTGGAACTTGGAATCCTCCTGCCTCAGCCCTCCTGAGTCACTGGGATCAGAGGCGTGCATCACTGTCCCAGCTCCTTCAACCTTTTAAGGGTCCTCTTGTACCACACTCTCACACCCACATGTCCTAGCCTCCTGCTGTTCCCTCGTGTTCCTTGATTACCAAGCAACTGCTTTTCAGCCCAGCTGAAAAGTCACTCCTGAGTGGAGCCTACCCTAACCACCTCTATAAAGCGAGTCTCCCTCAGTAGTAATACCTGGCTCCCCAAGTGTGTATTTCCGTCTCCTATGACGATGCTGGCTCCCTGTGGACCAGAACCTTCTAACTATTGTATTTCCAGCACTTAGCACAAAATCTGACACAGCTATTATTAACACTTGTTGAACAAATGAAGAATTATATTAACACAAAATTTAAACATTCTTGTATTGTTGATATGAACTTTACATGGTCACATGAATTATTTGTTTAAAACTACCGAACTCTGTTTGCTAATAGTTCATTTAGGGTTTTTGCATTTGTCTTCACAAGTGAAGATTGGTCTTCAGTTTTATTTTTGTACCATCTTAGTCCAGATGGGGCTCAGGAATATATGTTAGCCTTCCGGAAGAAATTAAGAACCTTTTCCCTTATATCCTCATAAATTTTAAAACAGGTAACATTGAAATTATCTGTTCTATGAAAGTTTGGTAGAATTCACTCAGAAAAACATTGGTGATGTAGTTTCAGTGACTGGTTTTTTGAATAGCTTATAAATTTCTGCTGTGGGTGGTTCTCTAATTTTCTTGAGTTTATTTTGATAGTTTCTATTTTCCTTGATGATCATCCATTTTCTTCAGGTGTAGTCTTCAAGTTTATTGACATAAAGTTATGTGTAATTCTCATATAAAGTGAAAGCTCCTTTCTAAATTTAGTTGTATCCTCTTTCTCAGTTCTAATGTTCATTTATCACTTCTCTCTCTCTTTTTTTTATTGATCAGATTTCCTAAAAGATTATCTACTTTTGTTGTGTGTTAAAAACAAAAAGCAGCACATGCCTATAATCCCAAGTGGCTTGGGGAACTGAGGCAGGAGGATTGCAAGTTCAAAGCCAGCCTCACCAACTTAGTAAGACCCTGTCTCATAATACAAAAAAGGGCTGGGGATGTGGCTCAGTGGTTAAGTGATCCTGGGTTCAATCCCTGGTACCAAAAAAAAAACCCCAATAAATAAGAAACAGATGTTGGGGGCTGGGGTGGTTGTTGCTCAGTGGTAGAGTGCTTGTGTAACATGTGCAGGGCCCTGGGTTAGATCCCCAGGATTGCCAAACACCACCACCACCAGAGATGTTGGTTCTGTTGATCTAGGCTTGTCTTCTATTGTTGCTGTTATTACTTTGTATTTATACTTTCATCATTATTAATATCTTTTTTGGGTTTATGATTCTTTCTTAGATTTATTTTTTTCTGTACTGTGGATCCAACCCAGGTGTTTGAGCTTGCTAGGCAAGCACCCTGTCACTAAGCTACATCCCCAGCCCTCTTTTCCTAGTTTTTTGTTTTTAAAAGTACTAGGGATTAAACCCAGGGGTCCTCTACTACCGAGCTACCCCTGCCCTCAGCTCTTCTTATTCCTTGAGATAAAGTGTCGCTGAATTTCTGAGGCTGTCCTGGAACTTAGGGTCCTCATGCCTCAGTCTCCCAAGTTGCTGGGATTGCAAGGGTGCATCACTATGTCTGATTCTTCTTTCTAGATTTTTGAGTTAAATGTTCAGTTTGTTATTTAAAAGTTTTTTTTTCTAATAAAAATATTTTGAGTAATGATATGTAACCTCCAAAGGTGCCAGCTTTTTTTTTTTTTCTTTGTGCCGCTGGGGATTGAACCCAGGGCCTTGTGCATGAGACAAGTGCTCTACTAGCTGAGCTATATCCCCAGCCAAATGTGCCAGCTTTGAAAGGTAACATTCTTTAGAATGTATAAATTCTTGTTTTTTTGTTTTAAAAGGTAAATTGCTTTATTACTTTATATCTATGCTGTATAATAATAATAACTTTAAAACATTGTTTAATTGTTAATATAAAATACAGTAGAGTCCAATATGTCTGGAAACACAAGGAGAATAATGTATTTAGAATTTTTTAAAGAATATCTTTATTTATTTTTATGTAGTGCTGAGGATCGAACCCAGGACCTCACATGTACAAAACAAGTCCTCTACCACTTAGCTACATGTATTTAGTATTGTACTTGTTTAGTATTAAATTTAAACTGGATAAATCACCCTTTAAATTTAGAGGTATTGCACACACACACAAGTGTCTGTAGGTTGAAGAAAAAACATTTATCTCAAAATGTGTTTTTTTTGGCCTAGTGCAGTGGCGCACGCCTGTAATCCTAGCAACTAGGGAGGCTGAGGCAGGAGGATCGCGAATTCAAAGCCAGCCTCAGCAAAAGTGAGGCATAAGCAAATCAGTGAGACCCTGTTTCTTTTTTTTTTTTTTTTTAAATATTTATTTATTTATTTTTTAGTTTTTGGTGGACACGGACACAACATCTTTGTATGTGGTGCTAAGGATCGAACCCGGGCCGCACGCATGCCAGACGAGTGCGCTACCACTTGAGCCACATCCCCAGCCCCGAGACCCTGTTTCTAAATAAAATACAAAACAGGGCTAGGGCTAGGGGTGTGGCTCAGTGGTGGAGTGCCCCTGAGTTCAATCCCTGGCACCACCCCCCAAAAAGTGTTTTTTCTGTTTCCTGACTTTTTGTGCAGTTTGTCATTTAACATACAAGACAATACATTAAAACATTTGTTCTATAATTTCTACCTTGGGGAACGGAGACTTGGAAAATTCAGTTTCATGAAGAGATCATATTCATCACAAATTAAAACAAGGTGGCTGTATAGTCAGTCTCCATGCATTTTAACATATTGAGCATGCACTATGTTACGAAGGCTTTCTGTAACTCATCTGGAAGGTATTGGAAGGATAAAAATAGAGTAAATGTTCAGAATTTCCATCCTAGGAGTTTCCTGCTTTTGCCTACATCTCAACTGTCAGTCTAGGGCCTGTCTGTTCTGTTCAGTACTGTGCAGAGACAGTGGAAGCATTTTATACCACACATATCCAAGCTGCCAGATCGTCTAGGCGCTGGCCTCTGCCTGCCCTGAAACAGCGCCTTTCCTGTTCTTCTCAGAGTGGAAAAAGTGAAGGAGGGAGGTTGTAAAGACCCAGGAGCCAGGAAGACGAATGTGTGGGTTAGACAGCATTAGCCGATTTCTTTTCAAGGAAAGCAAAGGAAAGCCGGGTTTCCAGCGTCCTTTAGTTCCTTGCCTGCTGGCTTGCCAGCCTAGGTCACGTGGTAAAAGCACCATCAGGAAACCTACCTTTCCTGGCTTCTAAAGACAGGTGGGGTCTGGCAAGTCACAGGCCATTCTCGATGACTTTCTACCATTTTAGTTGTTTTGTTTTTTTAAGCCTCAAAACAGATAGAATGGATGGGAGTTTCTGGACAGTATGTGACTTTCATTCCTCTGAGTTACTTATAATTACACAGGACATTTCTTCCTGATCAGCCCAGCCTCCCCCCATCCTCTTTTTTGGTACTGAGGATCGAACCCAGGGGCACTTTACATAAACATTGAGCTACAACTCTAGTCCTTTCTGTTTTTGAGACAGGGTCTTGCCAAGTTGCTGAGGTTGGCCTCGAGCTTGTGATCTTCCTGCCTCAGCCTCCCCAGTTGCTGTGATTACAGACCTGAACCACTGTACCTGGCTAGCCCAGGCCTTTTAATAGAGGTCCCCGCAATTTATTCATTTATTTATTCACTTGCTATTTGGGGTTGGGTGTGGGGCCTCACAGAGCAATGAAAAAAGATGCAGTATATGCTCTCAGTTTACAGTCTACAGGGAAAGATCAACATTAAGCAGATATTTTTCACAAATACTAAATTGCAGCTATGACCACTGCTTTGAAGAAGTCGTAAAGGGTGTCATGGGAGTATTTAACAGGAAGGCCCAGTCTAGACGAGGAGGTTTAAGAAGCTTTCTTTCCCTGGGCAGTGACTGATTTTTGACATGGCCAGGATAAGGTGAATAGAAGTGCTACAACAAAAGAAGCCAAGTAGAGAGTTTGAGAGCCGAACTCTCGGATGTCCAGTGTGTACACTCTGTACCTGCTGAAACCGAGGCCCAGAGAAAGGAGCGGTTTCCCTTGACTAATGAAGTTCTACTTCCTGTCAGCTTCAGGGCTAGAGAGGCAAGCTCAGAGTGGGTTTCTTAGGTGGGTAGAAATCAAGATGCCTATGGGAGAAGAAGAGACTTTGGGGTGCTGGAAGCCAGGTAGGTTTTAATTTAGTGCCTAGTTTCTATCAGCTGCTGAGCTACTCCCTTAGGTGGGGGAAGGGATTAAAGATGACTCAGACCTGCCTTAGCCCAAAGGAACTCAAGTTTGCAGTGCTGTAGCATGGTTTTTATTTGGGTTTAGGGGAGGAGCCACCAAACTTGTACTCACACAAAACAATAAATGTCAAGTTCCGAACTGGGAAACCAGTCCCTGATCTGCAGCTGTCGGTTGTATGATTTGGGATGCCACTCTGAATTGCCACTCAGTTTATGCTTGGGCACACTCCCTTTCAGTCTTTTTCTGTGCCATTCAGGAGCTAGCTAGAAATCAGTTGTGCCCTGTATTTCACCTTAAGTTGCTTGTTTGGGTAAAGCTTTGTTTAAGCCCCCTTATAAAGAGGAGTTTGCCAGCCTATGCTTGCCCAAACATCTAGAGAATAACTAGCAAGGCAGCCAAGATAAAGAGGTAGGATCTGCAAGAATCGTTAGCAACCGAGCATATTTCTATAAACCAATAAAGGTTTTTCTATTTTGTTCATCTGTTACCCTTATGCTGTTGCCACTTTCACATGCAGTGTCTGTAGGCGGGAGTATGAGATAACAGCATTGCACAAATGAAAGCGAGTGGAAAAGGGCTGCTTCCCCTTTAAGGCAGCTTCAGCCCCAACTCCCTCCCCTTTCCTGATTGACAAACCTACCCGAAGTCACATGATCCGCCTCTATTTGAAGGTCACAAAAAGCTGCTTCCTTTAGAGACAGAGGGGGAGAGAGAGAGCAAGAGGGAGAGCGAGTGAGAGAGAGAGTTAGTTCAAGCCAAAATGGCCGACAGAGTCTCTGCTGGTTTCTGAATATTTAAAATACAAAAAAACAGATAGACAAAAAGAATTCATTTTTTGGACCTTTTTTCATTTCCATTTCTACCTTGTATGCCTCAATTTGCTGGATTTAAGCACTGCTGCACTTTATGAGGTTGGTAAATATTTTCAATTTTTTAAAACCAATTGATTTATATGGATCTTGTCTAACCGTTTTCACTAGTGCTGTTGCAAATCGACATTTGTCTAGCATGGAGACTGGCTTCAGACATTTCATGAATCTTTGTAAATCAGACCCGTGATGTACTTTTGGTTCGGCATTTTGGAAATGGAAAAGACTTGGTAAAATATTTAAAATTTGAAATGATTGAATTGAACTTTTAGCTTATATGTAGATTTTCATCATCCTTTCTTTCTTGCAAATAAGTAAAGCTTCAAGTAGTTGGAAATTTGATATTTAGAAAGAGGATTTTTTTAAAAAAAACACAGACCTCCCCCTCCCCCCTTAAATCTGCTGCAAAAATTTGCATAAATATAAATGGGTTTGCATTCTTTCGGCTGCTAAGGCCGACAAAGGATCTGGGAGGACAGCCCTAGAATGGAAAAGCCTTCTTCTTCTTCTTCTTCTTCTTCTTCTTTTTTTTTTAAACCGCGCCATCCTTCCTAGAGAGATGTAAAACGTAAAGCAAGACCTGATACGTTTTAAACCTCAGGTTGGGGGCGAGCGAACGCCAGGAGGTTTTGGGTTTGTAGATTCTTCAGCTTGAAAACCTCCCAGGCAATATGTGGCTCACCCTCTCTGCGCGCGCTCGCTTGCACTGGGTCTCTGTGTGTGTGTGCTCAAATGTGCAGCCAGATGCGCTTTTATTTTGATCATGGTTTCAACCAAATGGTAGGACTATCTTGTAAACATAATATCTTAAAGATATAAACAGCTGTTCACTCTGATTAAGAATTGTTTCTTTTCCAATTCTACCTCTAGATTGGCCTCCATTCCCCACGAAATCAAATTGTCATTTAATTTGGTACAAATGAATAACTAGGCTTTTTAGCACAAATTCAGGGTGTACGTGTGTGTTTGCTGGTTTCGGCCATGTATCCATTGTGAAGTGGTCATTTAGGGTCACATAAATAAGCAGCCGTGTGATTGCTAGTAACCCCTGAAACTGTGCAGTGCCTCAAGTTAAATTCCATTACTCCTAATGCAGGATTCTGGAAGCCTGTAAGCAGGGAGGAAAGAAAGCTGAAAACTTGCTTTCTCAGAGCCACCTCCCCCTATCATTGTGAGGGTGTGATGTAATGGTTCCCGGTCTGGTGGGCTGAAAGGGCTGTAGTTTGTGATGTGGCGGGTAAACTGCCCCCACCCGGGTAGATCACCCCACCCCCTCCGCACATCCCTGGCTCTGAGAAGCCTTGTTTTCTTTTCTCTTTTTTTCCTTAATTTGTATCCTCCTGATTTATGCCTTGGTATATTGGCATGAGAAAGAGACTGTTCTTCTAAATCTGTTACAAAGTATAGTTTAGAAAAGGCATTTAAAATATGCAAATGGATTGAATTGTCATATCTCCATCATTAAATATGTAGGCTTGGATTAAAGCTAATTAAGCATAAATGGAATAATTTTGATCAGAAGGGAGCAGTGTTTTTTGTTGTTTCCTTTTTAATTAATCTAATTATGAGATACTTGCTGGGTCTGAAAGTGTTAAAAAAAATAAAATGGGAAAAATGCTGGACCATTTTGAAAATTTGACAGTCTGGAAGAGGGTGTGTAGTGCTTTCAAAAAGCTTTATTCACTGTTAAAATGGATTGGCCTCTTGTGCTGAAAATGGCCTGTTTCTTTGGGCCAATTGTGTGTAGATGAAGGGACTTTCACGCTAATTTAACCGAAAGACTTTCCATTTGAATAATAAAGATAATTAAAGTCCTCTGTCTCTAAAGAGCAAGTATTTTATTATTTTTTTAAAAAGTAATGTTGTTGTATTAGTAATGGTTATAGTAGAGAAGTGATGGTTTAGATTCAATGTAAATTTTTTGCTGATATAAATTCAGCTTTTGTGTTCAGAGGGATTGGAAACATGACATTAAAGAGGTAGCTCAATTTTTCTCTTTAATTTATTTTTACAGTTGGAATTTAAAGAAAAAGGAATTACCTTAGTGGTGGGGAGTGTTGCATTGAGGTGGGCCCGAGGAAAATTAGAGCTCTGATTTTTGTTGTTTTCTGAAAATGAAAGCAATTATTTGGGGCTTTACTTGTTGGATGATTCATTTTACACCCATTTCCTAAGTTGGCCTCACTGAAGAAAAGAGGAAAACCTCAGCTTTCCGTGTTTCGCCCTTAGCTTGTTCTTGGACTGTGTGAACATGTGAATGGCAGGTTGATTCAGCTTGCAGAGCCGAGGAACCAGAGAGGGTGCCTGCTTTCCTGCAGAAAAGGGAAGGGTAGCCACTAGCAGAAGGCCATCTCATTCATTGGCTTTTTTTTTTTTTTTTTAATTTAAATAAATGTTTTTTCCCCCTGAGATAGTTGAAAGATAGTTGAAAGGTGAAATAAATAAGGCCTGGTCTCACTGGTAGGCATGATGGCTTTGGTGAGTTTTAGAAGCTCAGCTGCCATTTTGAATCTGAGTTCCTGCAAAGCCAGTCCTTGTGGCTCACCAAATCGGTGGACATTCAGAGCAAACGAAAATAGGTAATACGTCCTGTGTATAAATGGATATTATTCAGTTTGTGCCTTTTTTTGAAGGTTTTCTGTGGGTACTATGAATTGAAGCTTTAAAAACTTAAAAGATGTGCTTGATGTTATGAAGAGCACGACCCAGAGGTATTCAAACTTGCATGTTGTGGTTTTACTTTTTATTTATTTTTAATCTATTTATTTTTTATTTTTTTGGTACTGAATTGAACCTAAGGGTGATTTACTACTAAACTACATCCATAGTCCATTTTACTGTTTTATTTTGAGACAGGGTCTTGCTAAGTTGCTGAGACTGGTCTGGAACTTGCCATTCTCCTGCCTCAGCCTCCCTAGTTGCTGGAATTATAGGTGTGCACCATGGCTCCCAATTGTGGTTTTACTTTTTAAAAATCAAAGGAAGTTCGTTCGTTCGTTCCTTCCTTCCTTCCTCCTCCTCCTCCTCCTCCTCCTCCTCCTCCTCCTCCTCCTCCTCCTCTTTTTTTTTTTTTTTTTGTGTGTGTGTGTTGTGCTAAGATTGAACTCGGGGCCTGTGCATGCTAGGTAAGCACTCTATCACTGAGCCATCTCTCAGCCCCCAGAGGAGGTTTCTTACTGGAGAAAGTAAATGTGATCCTTACTAAACTTCCTTCCCCCAATCTGAATTTATGCTGACTCTACTTGTGATTTATAATGCTGTCATTATCCACAACACTGCTGTGTTTTAGAAAGAAATGCCCCAGGCTTATCACTGAAATGTCACAAAAACTGATAGTGTTTATCAAAATTGGTATCTTTAGGGCTGGGATATATAGCTCAGTTGGTAGAGTGCTTGCCTCGCATGCACAAGGAAGGCCCTGGGTTCAATCCCCAGCACCACCAAAACAAAAAAATTGGTGTCTTTAGCCTGGTGAGGTGGTACCCTCCTGTAATACCAGCAGCTCAGGAGGCTGAGGCAGGAAGATCACCAGTTGGAGGTCAGCTTCTGCAGTTCAGCAAGACCTTGTCTCAAATTCTAAAAACTAATTTTAAAAAAAGAACTAGGGCTATAGCTCTGTGGTAGAATACCCCTGGGCACAGTCCCCAGCCCCACCAAAAAAAAAAAAAAAAAAAAGAAGGAGGAGGAGAGGGGGGGTAATAAAAATGGTATCTTAATTCTAAAGTGTTTTTCAGGCCTTCCATCTGGTTCCCAGAAAGTATTGGCATCTTTGATCCATGGTGTGAACCCAACTCTGTTGTTGAACTTTGAATGGCCATTTATTATTTGCTTTTGCCACTAGGACAGTCTTTAAAAATAAACTACTAAAATTTGGAATAGAGACTTTGGTAGCTTCTCCAGCTCTTCAACCATTTCAGAGACCCTGCAGGAATGATAGGTGATGCTGAGACCTTCTGGTCCTGCGGGTCAGGCCTAGTAGTTAGAAGAGATATGGGGTGACTCTCACCCTACACAGCTGTTCCATGACTGAAAGGTTTGGGGGAATTTAACTTTTATAACTCTGATCATATAATCATTGATGTCTGCAATTTACCTGGCTTGAGGTGTGACACAAGTGAATGTACTTTGTCCCTCTCCTTAAGGAATATCAGTCTAAAAAGTTGTTACAAACAGGTCATCTCAACTTGGTGTTATGTATGCAATATTAAGAATAAGTGCCAGGGTTCAGAAGTATCCTGAGTATCTTTGTTGGGAGAGCTGATATTTAAAGAAGTCAGATAATTACTCTTACTAATTTTGAGTCATCATTTAAGTATAATATTTTTTTTATTTGGAACTTGTGATTGTAAGATGGGGTTTCTGACCATTGGGGACCTACAGCTATCCCACCCTGAATGCATCTGATCTTGTCTGATTAGAGAGGAGGCAGCATTTGCTAATTGCTTCCTACTACAGTATTGTTTATGGGTTTATACTAATCCCGCTTCCTTCACCTGCTTCTTGAGATTAAGACTGGTGGCAGAGTGGGGTGAGGTGAATTGAAGCCACTTAGCTTGAAAAGGGATTTAATCCATGAGAGTGATGTCTTAATATGGTCTCTCTTCCTTCCTTTGTATATTCATTCAGCAGTCATTTATTATACCCTGATGTAGGTGCTGAGGGATCTAAGAGTTAATTTGGTCAGACCATAATTCTGGATGCTACTTGGTACATGTGGAAATACTTGCCAACTAGAAACTGTGTAACTTACTGGTTTTGAGTTTTGACTTGGTTAACACTATAGTTCTCTTTACTAATAATCCTAGAGAGTGAGTGGTTATTTTTGCTTCTAGTTGCTTCCAGGAATGCTTAACCAGTGAGCCACATCCCCAGCCCTGTTAGGTTTTTTTTTTGAGACAAGGTCTCACTAGGTTTCTTAGGTCCTCACTAAGTTGCTAAGGTTGGCTTTGAACTTGTGATCCTCCTGCCTCAGCCTCCTAAATCTCTGGGATTACAGGTGTGCACTACCATGCCTGACTATCCTTATTTTCTTTAGCTCCTTCTTCAAAATTAACTTTTGAATTATCCCTGAGAATGTTGTAGCCCAAAGTTGCCTGCCTTGCTAACTCTGTCACATCCCTCAGTTTTCCGTTTTTAATACCCCTTAATTGTATCCCATCTGAAATTATACTACTTGTGTAGTGGGCATTTCTTCCACAGAACTATAAGCTTACCTGAGAAGAGACACCTTCCCTCCTTCCCTGTCTTGCACACTGTTCTGTTCCCAGAACCTAGACCAGGGCTTGGCAGGAGTAGGTGCTCAATAAAAATGTATTTGAGTTAGACTTGAGTTTAAGGTCACCAGGACTAACTGTGTGGTAATAGGCCTCTGTTTCTTCATCTGTAAAATGAGGACAGCATACTGTTGTGAAGCACAAAGGAAATGCTGTACGTAAGGACTGGGCACTTAGCTTATTAGTTGCTTAGTAAATGTTTCCTTCCCCTTTGCAATGTCTGCTTTTGTTGATAACCGAGAAAGGCTTTTATGGCCCACAGAATGCCTCGGTTCTTACTCATGGCCACCAGGATCATGAAGCTGTGCAGAAATCGTGCAGAACTCTCGCCTGGACAAGGACAGTACCAGCGCCGAGTCTTTTCTTTTTATTGAAGTTTTTTCCTATGTTCTTTTAGTCTAATGTTGAGTTGATCCACGTTTGCTTGGCTTCTTTTCATAGGTTCTGTTTTGCATCAGAAGTCTCTTAGGAGTTTCACATGAATTTTTCTTAGAGTTACAGGGCAAAGGAGAGCATGGAATTTAGTATTCCCCTTCATTTTGATTATCTTAAGTTTACACATGTAAATTCTACTTTTTTAACCAAATTATTACTAGTTTTGCTTTAAAAGACAGAAAAACCAAAATTTAGGTCAATTGCTCACTTTATACAATGCTGTCGAATTAATATAGATGGCACAGAAATGGCTTTCATCCATTGACCTTGAAAAAAGTTTTTTTTAACCTACAAAGTTAAAATCTGTTTAGCCACTCATTCAGCAAGTAATTATTGAGTACCCATTACATGCCAGGTATTGAGGTAAGTGCTAGCATAGAAGTAGTGTGAAAATTTTCTCCAGGCATCATTGCTGAATTAGAATATAAATGTGGGGAGGCTAGTTGATGCTCAGGTGTTAGGTGATTACAAAGGAAGGACACCCAGCCCAAGTAGAGGTGACAGCTTATACAAAGGTCCTGCAGCAGGAGTGGCTGCTGGCATAACTGCACATAGAATATGTGGAAGTTGTCAAAGTATGTGCTTAAGAGAAGAATGATCTGGTAAGTGAGGTGAGGCTGAAAAGCTAAGCCTTGGTTCATTGAGGAAGTGTCTCTTAAGTTGTTTTGGAAAATCTTTATCTTGAAAATAGGTTGGAGGGTTCTGAGCAGGAATGTCACTTGTTTGAATGGGGTTTTTGGGAATGGCTGGAAGTTGAGTATAGGTCCAGATGATATTACAGTACTCTCAGGTATCAGTGGTGGCTTGAACTGACAGCATTGTTGGGAAGAAATGGATGATTTCCAAGGGCACTGAGGAAGACTTTATAGGACCCAGTCACTGCAGCGAGGAGGTAGGCTTGAGGAAATGAAAAATGACACCTCTGGCCTGGCTGCTGTGGGGAGAAGCGTAGTTTCAGCCACTGAGTTAGAGCCCACGTTGACAAAGACAGCTGTGGGGTTGAGACCAGGAGTTCATATTTGGAATTGGAGTTCATCTTGGCATGTTCAAATGAAGGTCTGGAATAATTAGAGGTTTGGTCTGGGATAAAGATTAAAGAGGGGCTGGGGATGCAGCTCAGTTGTAGAGCACTTGCCTAGCAGTGTGAGGCACTGGGTTCAATCCTCAATACCACATAAAAATAAATAAAATAATAGTGTAGTGTCTATCTACAATGAAAAAATTTAAAAAATGATTTGAGAATCATCAGTAATTCCAGTTTAATCAAGGTTTTGCTTTTTAAGTTGACTTCCTTGGTAAGCTGTCCAAAGATGACATACCCACAATAGACAGTGCAAGATGCTGTTCCGTGCTGTTAAGGGGACGCTGTTTTTTAGGGAATATAAGGCTGTATCTTCTTGTTACTACAACGGTGGTTATTAGAAATACCACAGGTGTTTGAGGGAGGAGAAACATTGATTTAAGCTATGTCCATCTGGTCATGGGAGGCTTTATGAAGAACTGGTATTGAGCTGAGTAATGATTGGACTCCAAGGGCGGGCCACTGGAGCTTGAAGCAGGTGGAGGAGGGCTATAGACGTGGTATGTCCAGCAGGATGGGTTGGAGACTGGGATTGGGAGGAGTTGGAATGACTGCTGAGTAGTTTGTCATTTTGGTAGATCATGGGGACCTGTTGAAGGTTTGGTGGCAGTGTGAGCAAAGTGGTATTTTGGGACAACTGATATGTCTATGGGACAGAGAGGGACAGGCTAGGGAGTGAGGGCCAATTTAGAATTGAGTGAGGTGGACAGCAAAGGCATTTAGGAAAGGGCCTGCTAGAAGACTGGACTAGAAAAGGGGCCAGTTCTCAAAGTGAGTGCTGGGAGTCTTCAACAGAAATGGAGAGGATGAATTCCACCCCAGGTGCACAGAGCTGTTGGGGACTTCCAGATGGAACCATTCAGCAGACAGTTGGCAGTGTGGAGCTGTAGCTTGAGAAAGGGGTCAGAAGAGAAGATAAAGAATTGGAAGGCATCTACAAAGAAGTGTTAGAGAAGCCAAAGAGTGGATGAGGTCACTGTGAATTGAAAGGAATAGAAAAGAGAACTGAGATGGGAAGAGAAAGAGGACCTGGGAAAGGATTAAAAGAAGGGTGGGTCTGTGGGAGAGCAGTCAGGTATTGAGGATGAGGGGAGGGCTTCCAGTCTCAGGTGTGGTCGGCACTTTCTGATACTGCACCAGAAGAAGAATATTTGTCTACAGCACTGTTCCCAAACCTGGTGTTAGGATGTGTTCCAGTAGGGAAAGTTTGGAAATTGTTAGATTACACCTGCACTGTCCAGTAGAAATAGAAAGCAGGCCAACTGTTACCTTAAAATTTCTAGGACTCATATTAAGAAGGAAGAAACAAAGTAATTTTAATTGTGTATATATTATTTAACCCAGTATATATAAAATATCAGTCCAACATGTAATTGATTTAAAACTATTTGATATTTGATGTTCTTTTTTTCACAGTAAGTTTTCAAAATCTGTTGTGTATTTTTGAGTTTCAACACATTTTAGTTTGAACATAAATTTTTCATAGTAATCACTTGATCTATACTTAGAGTTCATAAAATTTACTAGTTTGTGGAAGGAACTGGGAATTGAACCCAGGGGCACTGAGCTACATTACATCCCCGATCCTTTGAAACAAGGTCTTGCTAAGTTGCTGAGAGTGGCCCAAAACTTGGAATCCTCCCAAATCTCTGGGATTACAGGTGTGCCACCAACAAAATTCACTACTGTTTCGTGAAAAAATAAATTCCCACACCCAAGTTTTATCAGATAGTCAAAAGTATTCTAGCAATGCAAGTAACTTGTCAGTTTTTATATTTAAATTAATTAAAATATAATTAAAATTCAGTTTGATTGGCACTAGCCACACATGGCTACCATAGTAGACACCACAGTGGACAGCTCAGGGTTATATGAAGTAGAGAGTCTACTCCAGCCAGCATGGGTTCTGAAAATACCCACAATGATTTCATACCATCACAAAGCTTTCAACAAAAAGAGTGTTACTCTGAACACTGTTGGCTTAGTGGGATTTTAGAATTGAAAGTATGATGTCCCTAATGTTGCATGTAAGGAGACAGACTTTTTACAAAAGTACATGGATTTCAAAATTTAAAATACTGTTTTAGCTAAGGTCAGCAGAATGGTACATTGGTAGAAAGTCCTAAACACACAGTTTGTGTCATTTTTCTGAAATTGTAGGTGTTTAGGTCTGGGGTTGTGGCTCAGCAGTAGAGCACTCGCCTAGCACGTGCGAGGCCCTGGGTTCCATCCTCAGCACCACATAGAAATAAATAAATAAAATAAAGGTATTGTGTCCAACTACAACTAAAAAATTAAAAATTAATAAAGAAAGAAGTGCTTGGTGTGGAGGCCTACATTTAAAAACACACTCAGTGGGAGGGGTGGGAGTTTCTTTTGACCTCGGTGAGATGGTGGGTGCGTGTGGGAGGGGAATGTGAAATGAGGATCCATGTGGGTTTTTTTTTTTTTTTTGGAACTTTCAAGTCTGCAGTCCCAGCCCCTGGTGTGTGGTGACATGTGAGGGAAAGGAACCACAGGGCTGGTTAGGTAATGCTTCTCCCTCACCTCTGCTTGGCAGTGTGTAAGCATTTTTGTATTATTTGCCCACCAGGCTCAGTGGAACCAATATTTACTGAATATGGGTGGATTTTATTTGTTTATAAAGTGCAGGTTTGAAGACTTTAATATTCTCATTGATTTCATAGCTGCTTTATAGCCGTTAACTGAGTAGACCTTCTAAGTAGTAACCAGTAAAGACAGAAATGACTTAGAATTCTCCTTGGAACCAACCTTATTCACTCTGGAGAGTAAGCATTGTTTTTGGTTACTGCAGTTCTCATTTCAGCTGACATAGAGGAGCTTATTTTTCTGTGAAGTACCCTGTAAGAGTTTGAGTGTCAGCTATTTTGCCCTGGTTTGGTTTTTAAATGTTACTTAATATATTTCTTTCTTTCTTTATTTTTTTTTAGGGGGAGGGAGTACTGGGAATTGAACTCTGGGGCACTCAACCACTGAGCCACATGCCCAGACCTTTTTTTAAATTTTATTTAGAAACAAGGTCTCACTAAGTTGCTGAGGCTGGATTTGAACTCTGAATTCTCCTTCCTCAGCCTCCTGAGCCACTGGGATTACAGGTGTGCATCACTGCACCTGATTCCTTTTTTTTCTTTAGACAGGGTCATGTTATGTTGCCCAGGCTGACCTCAAGCTATCTTCATGCCTCAGCCTCCCAAGTGCTAGTTCTGCAAACTGCACCACCACTCTGTGGGTTGTTTATTTTTTAAATCGGTATGGAAAGTAATGCCTTTGTAAAAACCAGACTGTGGTTGTGGCTTAATAAATGCTCTTTAATGCCTTAATAAGACTGGTCCTTCCCAGGAGTCCAGGGCAGCAAGGCTATGGTCAGTGGTTGTCTTTGGGTGCCATTGTTTCTTTTACTCCCTTGCTTACAAGAAATAATAGCTGTACTTTTTAATGCCAAGAAGTTCCTGTTTATAAGCTGAAGTTGGATAATTTGGTAGCTTAGAACAGGCGCTTTCAAACCTTTTGATTGGATCCACTTGTAGGAAACACAATTTGCATTGACACTGTGTACATGAATGTATACACTGAAGCAAAAGTATTTACTCTGGGACTATATGTAATGTGTTCAGATACACATTTAAATCTATTTTAAAACAATTTTCTTTGTAGTTGTAGATTCGCAGAATGCCTTTATTTTTATGTGGTGTTAAGGATCGAATACAGTGCCTCACACAAGCTAGGCAAGCCCTCTGCCCCAGCCCTAGCCCCCTTAAATCCATTTTGTAAAATACAAAACAGAACCCCCAAAACCTGATCCCAACCTGCTAAATTGGTTTAATGATCCACTAAGTGTTCTCTTGCTGTTGTTTGAAAAGTGTTAGAGGAAACCACTAAAACAGATGACTGTATTCCAGGATATGATTCCCATTTTTGCTGTTCTAGAGAATCAAATTTATCAGTCTCTTCAGTTATCATGCCAACTAAATTCATAAGTGACTTTTTTTAAAAAAAAGATGCTTATTTGTTACTTTAACATGCGGGAGATGGATACTCTTGGTGATCAGAATGCTGTCTTCCCTGTCCAGGACAGGGACATTCTGATCAAAAGAAACTGGCTATCTATATAGAGAAATGGATATTTGCACTTATCTGCGTGTATGTTTATGCTAAGAAATGAAAATGTGTACAGTTAGTCCTCTGGAACCATGGGTTCTGCTTTTGTGGATTCAATAATCATGGATCAAAATATTCTGGGAAAACAATTGTGTCTGAACCAAACATGTAATCTAGAAATGATTTACAGTATATGGGAGGGTATGCATAGGTTATGTGCAAAAATATGTTGTTTTATAATGAGTAACTCTTGAGCATCCATCGATTTTGGTATCTGAGGGGGATCCTGTAACCAGTATCCCTTGGATACTGAGATTTTAAAGACAGTTAAGTAGAAAACATCTTTTTTTTGGGGGGGGGTGGAGGGGATTGGGGATTGAATTCAGGGGCACTTGACCATGAGCCACATCTCAAACCCATGTTTGTATTTTATTTAGAGACAGGGCTCACTGAGTTGCTTAGTGCCTCACCATTGCTGAGCCTAGCTTTGAGAAAACATCTTTTTAACTGTACCAGATTATGTATTCTTTTGGAAAACACTGCCATGCTCTTTTTTTTTTTTTTTTTTTTTTGAAGAGGGCAACCTTGCCTCCTTACTTTCCTTTGTTTCACGAAGATTCGTCTCTCGGCTCTTGATACGTTCTGTCTTCAGACACATTCAGTATTTTTTATTAGTTCAGTGTTTCCCACTATGTGTTGGGGATACTAACAGGTTTATTTCTCTTCAAAAGAAAAAAGATGCCTCTCCCAATCAAACTGAATTAAACTGGCCTTTGCTTGCCACAGGACTTCTATTTATTTATCATCATTATAATTAATTTTTTGGTGCTGGGAATTGAACCCAGGGTATTTATCCCTCAGCCCTTTTTAATTTTTTGTGTCAGGGTCTCACTAAGTTGCCCAGGCTGATCTTGAACTTGTCATCTTTCTGCCTTCATTGTCTTCTGCCTGCACTGTCACACCAGACTGCCAGAGGAATTCTTAAAAAAGAGTGTTTGAGATAATGATTTGCATTGGAGCCAGTTGTGTGGACTTGCCTATAATCACAGCTGCTTGGGAGGCTGATGTAGGAGGATCACAGGTTCAAGGTCAGCCTGAGACCCTGTCTGAAAGGGGGAAAGGGTGCCGAAGATGTTGCTTAGTGGTAGAGTGCCCTTGGTTTCAACAGTACTGGTGCAGAGTGGGGTGGGTAATGTGCACTGTGAAATCTTAAGGGATGAGTATTTAAATTTTTTTCTTAAAATATCAAGTTTTTTTGCTTTATTTTTTTAGTCTTAGTTTGCTAGCGTGTATGATTAGCTTTTCATTTCAATTATTCCTTTCTAAAACTACTTCCTAATCAAGCAAGCTGGATTTGGATGTTTCCTGAGTCTTCTCACTTTCATGATGTGGTTTCTAGACTTAGGTGTCAGGGAACTGGAACATTGAAACAGCAGTATTGGAATATAACATGAGTTACCAGTTTTAAATTTGCCAAGTAAAGGATTTTTAAAACCCACGGTTTATTACTGTCATTTGGAAGAAAAAAAAACATTTTAACAAAAATGGAAAGGGGATAATCTCAGAATAAGAGAGACATCTCATTAAATTGAATATTGCTTTATGAAAACCATTACTTTTTTACTTTCTTCCTTCCATCTATCAGTGCAGGTACTAAAGTTCAGCATTTGGGAACCACTTTCTAATTACACATTCTCTCAGTATGTATTACAATTAACCATGTGCTTGCTGGTTTTATTTATTGCCTCGCTCATAGGTTCACTTACTTCAAGTTCTGAGACTGCTTCCATCATTCTGGTTCACTAACTACAATAATGGTAGTTTCATTGAGTCACACTTTAAGAAAAAAATTACCTTCATGCTGGACTCAGTGGCACACCCATAATCCAGCTACACAGGAGGCTGAGGCAGGAGGATCTCAAGTTTGAGGCCAGCTCCAGCAATGTAGCAAGACTGTCTCCAAATAAAAAAGGGCTGGGGATGTGGTTCAGTGGTACAGTGAAACCCTTAGTTTCAATCCCCAGTCCAAAAAAAATTTTTTTTTTTTTTTTTAATTCTAATGTACTATGAGCAGACAACCAGTCCACATTAGTGTTAAGGGGTGAGGAAGATGTGGGGAGGAACAACTCCATTAGGTACTGAGTAGTGTAGAATCTAGAATAATAAAGTCGAAGTGTATGGTCATGATGATTATGTAAAAGTGGCAAGTAGGTCACAAAATGACTATTGCTTATATATATTTTAGCCATCTATTTGCAAGTTATGAATAATGTCCATGACAGATTTAAAATTTTTCCATTATATTTATTTTAATTTTTATGTTTATCTTCCACTTGCATTTTGAATGACAGGGACCTTAAATATGGCAGCCCCACCTCAAATGCCCCCTCACTTCTCCGAGAGAAGAAAGTGCTTTTCTTAGATGCAACTTATGCCTGTGATCAAGGGGACCATAGCCAGCAGTTCACTGGCCTGCCCTGCCATGATAATGCTATCAGCTGGTGGGGATTGCCACCCCACAAGCCTTAGATTCCTTGTCAGAGTCTTGGGGCATAGAGAGGAGAAGAGGAGAGGGTTAGGATTGGCTGTGTCTTGAGCTTGAACTTGGAATAATCTAAATCCTATATCATTGGAAGTGCGTGTTTAAATTTCATGAGTATTTATTGACCATACAAAAATTATGTCAGCACTATACAGTGCTGGAAATACAAGGGTAAATAAGAGCCACCTTTTACCTTTGGAACCTAACTAATGATGTGAATGGACAGCCACAGGGAGGTTGCAGGTAACAGGCAATGGAAAGAGGCCTGGGGGATAGGGTAGCCTCTCACAGCGAGAGAACATTTGAGCCAGGCCTTCAAGAATGAAGAGGAGCTGCTTGGGGGATGGTAAGTAGCCTGGGTTGGGTGGCTAAGAACTGAGGTGCTGAAGTTGGGACCCTGGTGCTCTCAGGTCAGCCCAGTTAGGAGGTCACGTGGCCTGTGTGCCTCAGCTTTCTCTTTGGCAAAATGAGAAGAACGAATACTAGTACCTACTTCGGAGAGTTGTTCTGGGGGCTAAGTGAGCATTTGTTGTAAGTGCTCAGCACATTGCTCAGGTTGGTGTTCCCTACCGCTGTCATCACTGTTGTTGGCGTTTCAGGCCGAGGGAGGTAGCATCCGCAGAGGCAGGGAGTCCGGAAGCCCTGGGAGAGGCTGAGGACGGTGGGCTGGTGGTGTGCGAGTGTGGGCATCTGAGGGAGAGTGGAGGGTAGTTTGGAGTTGTATTTTGATGGGTTTGTGTTCTAAGAAATTTGGATTTTATCTCATAGAAAGCAATTTTTTAAAGCCAGCTTGCCATATTGATGTCCATGCTGAGAAAGTGGTGACTGAAAAGCAGAGGGCAGGAAGACCAGCAGGGGACCGACTGAAGGACAGAAGTAGGCAGTGGCAAGAAAGAGGAAAAGACTAGATTCCCGAGACACTTGAATTGGAATATGATGAGTAGGGGAGGAGGTGTGGCTCCCCAGGCCTGGTGAAGGGACCGTGCCCTGAACTGGGGAGGAAGTTCAGCGGGTGGAGCTGGTGTTAGAGTGCGCGCTGGGTGAGCCAGGCAGGGGGAGGTTGGAAGGTGGAACATTTTGGTCTGCCACATAGTTCCTACAGCAGGGCAAGCAGGAGGAAGGGGCTGGAGCTCAGGAGAGGATAGGAGCTGTCAGTTTACACAGAGCAGCGGTGGGTAGGGATCAAGGGTGGTACAGGAGGGGCTTAGGGAAGTTCTGGAAGACGTCTGGGCCAGGGCCCCAGGGGTCAGCCAAGATAAGCCCTGGATGTTGGCAGTTGATGTGGCCTGATGTGGCATTAGGGTCCAGCAGCCCCCAGACAGTGTTCATCCTGCTCACTGCTGTCTGTCACATAGAGGAGTTGCCCCATGGATTTTTTGCCCTCTTCTGCCAATACATTGAGTAGTTCTAAGATAGGAACTTGGTGTGTAATCCTAGCACCTGCATAGCCTTGGACACACCCAGTGGGTGCTCATTGAATGTTTGTTGAGTGAATAAGTGAATCCAGGGTGACTTGAAGTGACATATCAAATGTCTATTGAGTATCATATGCATTTCAGGGCTATGCTAGTGCCTGGGGATAAGCAGTGAGCGAAAATTGTTAAAATTCTTGTTCTTGGCTGGGCATGGTGGAGCACACCTGTAATCCCTGTAATCAACCTGCAATAAGCGCTCTACTGCTGAACCATAACCCCAGCTCCAAATATGGCCCCATTTTATATAAGGGACTTGAACATTGGTGGATTTAGGAATCTTCCGGGGTCCTGCGGCTCACCAGGCTGAGACAGGAGGATCATGAGTTCAAAGCCAGCCTTAGCAAAAAGCGAGGCACTAAACAACTCAGTGTAGACCCTGATTCTAAATAAAATACAAAGTAGGACTGGGAATGTGGCTCAGTGGTCTAGTGCCCCTGAGTTCAATCCCTGATACCCACTCCCCAAAAAAATAAAATTCCTATTCTTGGTGGGCTTACATTCTGAAGCATGTGTGGGAAGGCTGGGGGAAGGAGCACAGAGAGGTTTGAAAGCACAAAGGTGAACGAACCCTCAACCATAGTGAACTCAGTGTGGCAACCAGGCATTTGGTAAAGCTAGTTAATGTGAACATGGGAGAGAGGGTCAGAGGAGAGACCTAAAGTATGGGAAAAGATTTAGATGACAGGTTAGCCTCAGAGAGAGAAAAGCAAATTGGAATTAGGGGGAAGGGTATTGGAAGGCGTTCCCCTAGGAAGCATCAGTGTGTCTTTAAATGAGGAGGTGAAGAAGTCTAAGTAGAGAAGGGGAGCCTAAAGGAAGACAAACAGTGTATCTAACAGCTCTTCTTCCCCCACCAAGAAAAGAACTGGCTCCAGGGGCTTCGCTGGTGTTGCCTGAGGCTGTGGCTGTGTAGACTTCTGGTGCACATCAAGGTGGAAGTGCAGTTGGTTGGGGTTGTCCCAGTGAGGATTGGCCTGAAAGGTAGTATGGGAAAATCCGGGGCTGGCAGGGGTGGAGGACTGTACTCATGAGAGCCCAGGCTGAGCTGGGAATGAACTGAAGAGCAGGAGTAGGTATGTGGCCTGAAGAAAAGGAAGGAGAAGGTCCAGGTTGTACCTCCTGTGTTGGAAGGGAAAGCTGTAACATTACTTCTTATGTCTTCTGCCATGAACCCAGGCTCAATGCTCCAGGTGTTGCATAGATGCACACTAACTTGTTTAATCTTCCTGAAGACTTGAGAGTAGGTAGGCAGTAACTCAGACAGCCTTGGCTGCTGAGTTTGGGTGCTTGAGAACTGTGCTGTGCTGCCTTAGGAAGAAAGAAGACAGACAAACAAACTGGGGTGGGGGCCGGGTAACCTTCAGGAAGCAATGGCTTCCAGAGGTTGCTTTCTTCTAGAAGGAAAGCCCCAGAAGCTTTCCATCTAGAAGAAATACCTGGGATGATACAAAGGAAGGGGGGCTATGAATTGTTCCCTCTACCTTTTAAAATTAATTTTAGACAACAGTGCACAGTTGATCTTCTGTATCCAAGCTTTCTCAAATTAAACCAGCTATGGATTGAAAATATTCAGAAAATAAATTTGTGTCTGCATTGAATGTACAGACTTTTTTCCTTATTATTTCCTAAAAAATACAGTGTTACAACTATTTATATAGTATTTATACTATATTAGGTATTATAAGTAATCTAGACATGAGTCAAAGTGTACAGGAGGATGTTCGAGGGTTATATGCAAATATGGGCCCCCCGCTTTTGTAGTTGGACACACAGTACGTTTGTTTGTTTATTTATGTGGTGCTGAGGATCCAACCCAGGGCCTTGCAGGTGCTAGTCGAGCACTTTGCTGCTGAGCTATAACCCCAGCCCCAAATATGGCCCCATTTTATGTAAGGGACTTGAACATCGGTGGATTTGGGATATTTGGGGATCCTGCAGACACTGAGGGCCAAGGGCTGACCATGCTGTGTGACCATTTGCTTTGCTCACGCCTCAGTCTCCTTTAGTAATAAACAAAGCACACCTAACACTTCCTAATTAAGAAAGACTGTAAATACAGATCAGTTTATGGATTCTTTGAGCTGCAGCACTGTCTCTGTTCACCTGTCCTTTCCCCACCAAGTAGGAAAGTACAGCCAGAGCTCCTGGCTCCACTTATCTGGTGTGTGTGTGTGTGTGTGTGTGTGTGTGTGTGTGTGTGTGTGTAAAAGAATGGAAGTTTGCATTGCCTTTTGCAGAAATCTGTAGTGTCTCGGGTAGAGGTTTGGGGATACAATTTCTGGTTTGACAAATAGGAATGTGTTACTCTTTTGCAGGGAGTGTTCACTTAGATTTTAGATTGAATGGACTCTTGGTTAACTAGTTGGACTTCTGCTATTGGATGAGGAATTTCTTCTCTGGCTTGTGCCCTCCCCTCCATCTGAGGCCCCTGACCTGTACTCAGGGTTTAGGTCCTTTGCAAATTCAGGTAGACCCCTTTTAAACTAATCCTGGAGGCTACTGGGAAGCTCAGAGGCACCTACCCACAACATTTTCCGTCTAAATGAGGAGAGGATTATTTGCAGAGACCACAGTGTGTACCTCAGCATTTTGTTTGCATTCTTTTAATACCTGACTTTGCTCTTGCAGCAGATTGAAGGAATGCTACTCTATCTTCTATCTCTTCAACATAAACACATTTTTATGGTTTTAAAAGAAACAACACAGAACCACATAATCTTATTTGCCAAGAAAACTTAGTCAAATATTGAAAATGTAGAGCAAACAAATCATCTGGCATTATTTGCTGGCAATTTTTAGATTCACTCCTGATCATAGTGTTTTTGCTCAGTACCTTTGTTTAAAATGTCTTACCTGCTGGGCCTTTCCCCCTTCTACCTAGTTCTCTTCTAGGGGCTAGCTTTTTAGTCTTGTTTTGTTTGTTTTTTAAACACAGCTAGAGGCCCATGTTAATAAACACCTTTTTTTTTCCTTCCTTCCTTCCCTCCCTCCCTCTCCTCCCTCCCTCCCTCTCCTCCCTCCCTTTCCTCCCTCTCCTCCCTCCTTCTCCTCCCTCCCTCCCTCTTTGTTTATTTTTTCTGGTGCTGGGGATTAGACCCACAGCCTTGCACTACTCTACCTTTGAGCTACGCCACCAACCCATAATTTTTTTTTTTTTTTAAAGAGAGAGAGTTGGGCTGGGGATGTGGCTCAAGCGGTAGCGCGCTCGCCTGGCATGCGTGCGACCCGGGTTCGATCCTCAGCACCACATACAGACAAAGATGTTGTGTCTGCCAAATACTAAAAAATAAATATTAAAATTCTCTCTCTCTCTCCCTCTTTCTCACTCTCTCTCTCACTCTTTCTTTAAAAAAAAAAAGAGAGAGAGTTTTTTTTGTTTTTTTTTAAATATCTATTTTTTAGTTTTCGGTGGACACGACATCTTTATTTTTATGTGGTGCTGAGGATCGAACCCAGCGCCCCGAGCCACATCCCCAGCCCCTATAATGGGTTTTTAATGTGATCTTCCATCCTAATACTTTGTTATTGGTACTTCACAGAGCTACATAGATTTATAAAAGAAAGAAAACCAGATAACCCACCACTGAAATAAATTGTGCATTCAATGGTCCCAGTGCCCATAGGCCAGGATTTACTGGGGTCTCTGGGACTTTTTTTTGGTACTGGGGATTGAGTCCAAGGGCACTCTACTGCTGAGCTATACTGTTTATTTCTTGTCCCTTACCCCTGAAATATTAATACTGTTCTTCTGGGTCATGGATGGGTAGTTGGTTGTTTTAGGTTATGGACCCTTACTTGTGTTTTCCCACATTTCCTTTGTCTTGGCCCAGGGCAGTGATGGGTAGACAGAGTTTCAGTGGGTTCTCTCTGAGGTTCTGTGGGACCAGTTTTGAAATTGCTCTGAATCAAGGGGCTCTGGTGGAAAGGACTGAATAATATTCATTTGGGGACTATTATATAGTGCCTTTGGATATTTCTCATTACCTCATTTCTCATTACCTCATTACCAGTTTTCCTGACAGCCTGATGGGGAGAATAATTTTATCCTTACCAAAAATAAATGAGTGCATACAGCTCAATAGCCAGACTGAGGCCCCCAAAAGAAGTGGAGGAATTGGGTGCTGTAACTCAATATGTTCTCTTCCCAAATATCCTTAAATGCAGTGCAGAATAATATGTTGATTGAATCCTTGTTTTGTAAAATGGAGTGTCTTAAATAAAATAGTGATGCAAATGTTGGGAGCCAGTAGCTTGATGGGTATCCTTTGCTGTGCATTTGTAATAAATAACAGAACTGAGGCCCATGCTGGTGGCAGGCATAGGTCTTCTGGAGCTGTGGATGGCTCCTGAAAGACTTTTGATTTGTTTTGAAGCAGCATGTCAGATTAACTAAAGAGAAATCACTGACAGGCTAAAAACTTAATTTCAGATGATGAATTGAAAAGTAAGATTGATTAATAGACATTTTTAAAAGAATCTTAACTGTATCAGGTTAAGTTATGATTCATAAAAGTGCAATCAAATAGGACTTATCAAAGCTATAATGAAGAAAATAGAATCATTTGTAATTAGATAATAATTAAAGGCGAGTACATGCCCAGTGATTTTGAAGTGCTTGAAAACAATTAGTTTTCTTAAGTAGGTTAAACATCTGGGTTACAAGCTTGTTTACACTATTAATTTACTTAGCGAACCTGTTCTTCATAGATGATGCAAAGGTGAACTTTAACTTAGTTTTCTGAATTATCACAAGTTCAGATTTAATGGACATCCTTTTAAGAATATTTTTACATTATTTTTGAAAAATTCTAAAAGTATTTTCCTTCCTCTTTTCTCTCCTGAAAACTTCTGTTAGTCCTAAAGGCTAGTAAGTAAATTGGCATAGTAAGGTAAGGTGTTGGAGACCTGGCCAGGGGCCTCAGAGCCCAAGTAGGCTGAGGAGGCCTTCACATTGAGGGAGGGTCTGGTGTGTTGTAATAGAACCGAGGAGAGGTGGAAGTGTCCATGTAGGACTGCATGACAGCAGCAGCTGGAGATTGGGGAAATTTGAGCATGTACATTCAGGATAAGGGGAATTAGCAGCTCTTACTATTGGGGAAGGGTTAATTAGATATAATTAGAAATATAATTAGAGAGGAGACAGCGAGAATGAACCCTTCAATGTTAGATTGCAGTCAGAAGTATTGATGTGGGCACATGGATTTTAATAAGTACCAATAAATATAGAAATAATATCAGTGTTAAATGCATGCATTCTGTGTGTGTGCACTTGTATGGGTGTGCTTACACATATACTTAAACTAGCTCTGTCCACAGTGCACAGTGAGAATACCTAGGAGCAGCGGTATTTCGGTAGTAGTGAACACATCAGGTGCTGGAACTTGGCCTCTGGATACCATTTTCTACTAAAAAGATCCACAGCTGTTTGGACAAATAGTTCATTACATAACAGAAGCAGAAATGTTTAAGATGACCAGGCGCAGTGGCGCATCCCTGAAATCCTAGTGGCTAGGGTGACTGAGACTAGAGGATTGTGAGTTCAGAGCAAGCCTTAGCAATTTAGTGAGGCCCTAAGCAACTCAGACCCTGTCTCTAAACAAAATATTAAAAAGGGCTGGGGATGTGGCCTGGTGGTTAAGTGCTTACGAGTTCAATCTTTAGTACAGAAAGAAAGACAGAAACAAAGAAAGAAAGGGAAAGAAAGAGAGAAAGGGAAATGTTTAAGGTGAATCTGGAACATCTCATATTAGAAAGTAAGGACATCCGGACTGGGTGTGTGACCCAGTCGTAGAGTGCTTGCCTAGCATGTGTGAGGCCTTGGGTTTAGTCCCTAGCACTGGGGGGGAAAAAAAAAAAACTCGTTTCTTTTTTTTTTTTATTTTACTTTTTTAGTTGTAGATAGACACAATATCTTTGCTTTATGTATTTATTTTTATGTGGTGCTGAGGATCAAACCCAGTGCCTCACACATACTAGGCAAGTGCTCCACCGCTGAGCCACAATGGCAGCCCCTAAAGTCTTCTTTTAGACATTTTATGTATGTATGTATGGATATGTATATAATACATATTATAGATCATATTGAGTATTTTTGATGTGCTAGAATACTGCTTCCCTGGGAATATAGTGGTTATTGATCAAAAGGAACACCCTTCCACCACCACTACCAATCTGCATCCCTGTGTTATCCAGAGGCAGCCGTCACTTCTTTACACTCCTGCAGGAGAGAATCACTGGTAGGTGGCTGAACTCTAAATTCATATCTCTATCCTGCCAGAAGCTATGAAATCTACTCAGCTTCATAGCCTCTTGATTCTGTGTCTACAGATTGAAGATGTTACTAGTCCCATCTAATAGACTGTTGGGAGAATTACATAAGGTGGTAGGGGTACACATAGGGTGCTTACACTTGTGTGTGGCACACAGGTAGCAAGCACAAATAAATGTGATCCATCACTGGTACTACCAAAAAAAAAAAAAGGACCCATAATTTCATGGTGTAAATACCAAACTGGCTGTAGTGGCACATGCCTGTAATCCTAGTGACTGGGGAAGCTGTGGCAGGGGAATCTCAAGTTCAAGGCCAGCCTTGGAAATTTAGTGAAACCCTATCTCAAAATAAAAAAAAAAAAAAAAATTAAAAGGGGATTCAGCTCAGGGTTAGGATACCCCTGGCTTTAATCTCCGGTCCAAAAAAATAAAATAAAATCTCTAATCAACAGACATTTAGATTATGATCTTGTATTTTTATAAATAATCTAAAAATTGCCATGTGCATATTTTTGCATACTTATGCTTTAGAAACCTCAGAACATTTTGTTGTCTTTCTACCATGAAGTTTTGCTTTTAGTGGCTTTTGTTAGTCTCTTATTAGTGAAAAACTAGATGAAGGATGGGGAACATGTCTGAAATCTTTGCTATCTAGAAGTGGAGCATGAGCAATATGGAATATGAAATACTGGTTTAATTCCAGTGTTATTCCAGCTTTGTTTTTACATGAAAATTTGCTTATTTTCAAATAATCATAGAATAGTTAGGTGATTTTGCTCAAATTTGGAAGGATCTTATAATAGTGATCATAGAAAATTGAAATTACTGTGTCTCAAGTAGTAAAAGACAAAAAAGTAGCATGTATGAGGTTTTGAGAACTTTTTCTGATGGATTTGGAATGTCAGAGAAGAGACTAGATACTAATTCCTGCTTGCTGTAGTTTAGTCCTTTAATTTAGATTTATATACCTATATACCCTGCTTCAAATCCTCCTGAAAACTAGAATAGAATTTTAAAACTTCTAAATGCTTTTTTTTTTTTGCCTCTGGCGGACATATTTTGCAGATGACCAACTTTCTATTTTGAGTTTTTAACAAGAATGTTGCCTCTTATTACCTTTCACATTTGAAAGAATCAAGTATCTTATTTTTAGAGTATTATAATTGCAAATAAACTATGATTTTCCTGCACTCAGTTGAGGAGTGTAAATAGACCATTGCTACTGTGACTGTATAATGAACTCATTGTAGGACAGGAGATTTGCTTGCAAGGTATTGCCTCAAGATAGTGAAGGAAGCTCTCACAGTTTGGAGCTACGTGGCTCATAGCTTTGGGAACACCAAAATGTTTCCTCCTTGTCATTGGTCATGTGGATCCCTAGTGCTTGATGATGTACTGAATTCAGCAGAACCTGCTCAAGTAGGGATGGGAGTGGACAGAATGGAGAGGATAATTGCAGATGGGAGGGAACTCTGCTCTTCAGATCAAATCTCTGAGAGTTTATGTTGCTGTGTTTCTCAAAAGTGATGGTCCATCAGCATCACTTCTGTCCACCTTTTCTTCACACATTTTGTCTTTTAGTGGGGAGGACTTCAGGCCTATTGTCTTAAGAGTATGATGAGGCCAAGTTTTCTGTTGAATGGGCTTCAGCTTTGCAGGGTGACATTAGCTTACAGGTTTCAAAAAATGCCAGCTGCCTATAAATAGCCTGTCCCTGTTGAGTGCAATAGAACTAACTACTGGCTATCACATGTTTAAAAAACTTGACCAGTAGCTTAAACAAAACACATTTTTGGTCCTTAGCTATTGGTACTTCCCAGCCAGGTGTCAGGACACTCTAGTGCATCACAAAGACCTCACATGTCACAGCATGCAAGGTTTCCACCCCCTCTGCCCAGGGTCTGGCTCACCCCCTTAATGGATTCCCACCAGAGTTGCTTCTGGCTGTATGACCTACCTTCCTCTTTCCATCAATCCATGTCCTGCCACTTGCCCTTCCATCACAGAAGTCAGCTTCATGAGAATACTCTTTGCTTCTACTTTAATCTCTTCCAGGTATGTCATGGATAATGCAAAAATGTACAGTTGTAAGATATAGTAGAATTGGGAAGGCTTTCTTTGGTTGCTTTGATAAAAGCCATTTATGGTATCTAACTCTTGATAGTTAAAAGTTCTTGGTAGCGTGTGTGAGTGCACTGGGCATCAAACCCAGGGCCTTACACATGCTAGGCAAATGCTGCACCACTGAACCACATTGACAGTCCTCAGTTACAAGAAGTTGAATGTTTAAAATGAAATTTTGAGACCCAATTTGTTCTTTCTTCAGACAGCCTTAGGTTCAGTCATCAGATAGCCTCTTGTGGTGAGTGAGGCCTTTGCTTTTGATGATTTTGTTTTTGTTTTGTTTCATTTCTTGCCACATGGCAGGTGCAGCTGAGAAAGACTTTAGAAACTGCAGGAAATTCTAGCCTCACTTTTCTAAGGGTTCAGTGATCTAGATTCCAGGAGGGCTGTTAGTCACAGGGTAGGAACGGATAGTAGTTGGCATTGATTTGGGCCTCTAGCTTCTTTTATTGCCCTTTATAAAGTGTCTATCTTGCTGGGTGTGGTGGTACACACCTGTAATTCAAGCAGTTTGGGAGGTTTGAGGCAGCAGTATCCCAAGTTTAAAGGCCAGCATGGGCAACTTACCAAGACCCTGATTCAGAATAAATAATAAAAAATGGCTGGGGATGTAGCTCAGTGGTAGAGCACCTCTGGGTTCAATCCCCAGTATCCAAAAAAAAAAAAAAAAAGCCAGTTGCAGTGACACACATCTGAAATCCAAGCAATTTGAGAAGCTGAGGCAAGAAGATCTCAAATTCAAGACCAGTCTCAACAACTTAGTGAGAGTGAGACCCTGTGTCAAAGTAAAAAGTTAAAAAAAAAAATAAAATTAAATTAGGATGTAGCTCAGTGGTAGAGCACCGCTGGGTCAAATCTCCAGTCATTGTGTCCCGCCCAGCCCCCAAAAGGGATGTAGCTCAGTAGTGAAGGACCCCCTATGTTCAATTCCCAGTATCAAAAATAAATAAATAAATATATAATAAAGTGTCTTTTTCACTTTCCTTCCTCGGTTTTCTGTCTTTTCATTTTCCTATCCAAAAAGCATCATGTCCTTCAACCCTATTTGTTACTTCTACTTCTTACCTCTATTTGTCTCCAAAGGAAATGACAGAAAAAGAAGAAGAAATAATACAATGTTTTGAGCAAAATATTTAACTATTTCTTATGTGTTGCCACATTTTTAAAAAATTTGTGGAAGATTTAAATACTTTGTCTTGGATTTTACAAGCTGTCTGCACTGTTTCAACTATGAGTTCTTCGTTGTTTTTTTAATGATAAAGAAATATGGGGGCAGGTACTTTATATGAATACACTTGCAAATTTGAGTGAATTTTCTGAAATATAAAAATACAGTGTTCATTCATGGACAATTAAGGTAAACTGGGCAGGCACATTCGGTTCTTCCCCCTCTAGGGCTGCAGCAGCCAGTGGCCAGGACCAGTCAGCCATTCTAGATTCACCCTCTGCCACATTCATTCCCAGGGACTTGAGAAGCCCAGGTGATATTCCTTTTCTTGGCTGTTGACCTGCCTTTTTGCTTCCTCTATCCCACTGTATTCAGGAATGCTAACAAGTGACTAGCCAGAGTAAATTTTTATGTGTTGCAAAGCAGTTTGTGGAACTGGGTTTTAATGTGTGCACCAGTATTTTAAGCCTGATGTGTTTCTAAATGATAACATGTGTAACCCACCCAGGGGGTAGCCTGGCTTCATTGATTCTCTTCTGTGAGAATTATTGACTCTGGTAACTACAGAGCTGCCTGTGGCTACTGAGAAGCTCATCTATACTTACACCACCTGCTATTGTTCTCTCTGGTGGTAGTTTCTGTGGTGGCTGCTGCTGCTTTTTCTATTTTTAATAAGTTACCAATTACTTGGTTTTTGTGGAACACCAGCAGTTCATTTAAATGGCACAGGGAAAATGTAGTTAGTTTCTGACCTTCATTTTCATTTAACCACTGAAATTAACGATATTAAGGATTTTTATTGGTTATTATTTTGAAAGTATGATGCATTTTTATCTTACTGAATAACACTTTTCAGTTTTCCATTTTGAAAGCAGTATACAGCCACATGGCTAAGAGCACTTTGCTTAGCATACATTAATTAATTTAGTGACATTAATTTCAGGTATGTTCCACAGATATGAGCTGATAAGCTGATCAGCTGTTTCTGCCCACTCTTGGCCCACATTGGAGTGTGCTGAGGCCCCCCACCCCATACCACTTCTTCATTGGATGGCTTGTTGTTGTAGGGGAAATTGCCAGGTTCTTTGTGTGTTTTGTTCACAATATACCTTAAATGCTTAGTAGAAGTTAGTATTTGTGGTGCTGTAGTTATCAAACAAATAAAATTAATAGACTGTGGGTGTTCACTGATCATTTTTTAAGGTAAGACTGAGGTGTACACCAAACAAAAAAAAAGGATTCCTTGCCATCCAATCAAGGTCTGAATAGTACTGATATTCTGGAAATACCAATTTTGTGGTTTACATATTAGAAAGAATTCAGACATAATATATTAATGTAATCACTGAGAACTCACTAGGTCCGTTGCTGGTTTTCCCACAGAAACAGTGAACCTAAATGTTTTGGGATCCAGGTGTGATCTGTTACTAAATCTTGAAAGTGAATCTTTAATTTGGAAATTGACAGTTAAGCATTGAGCATTTTTTAAAGCAATTGAAAAATTATCTAGCAATTATTGTAACAAAAAAAAATAATAGTTTTTTTGTTTTGTGGTGCTGGGGATGGAACCCAGGGCCTTGCATGTGCTAGGCATGTTTTCTGCCACTGAGCTACTCCCAGCCTGGAAATACTGGTTTTGTGACATTCTCCATTTACTGAATTATCTCATTATTTAAAAAAATGTAATGATTGAAAATGTTGGGTGTTTATCATATTATAGAGCATTTTATTCTAAATTTGAAAACTACTTTTGAATCCATAAATATAATATTAGTGCTATTTGGATTTGGAGAACCCATCAAGTGAACTTGAGCATCCCACAGGATTTTGTTAGGAAGGTTGCCTTGGTGTTTTCTTTTAAGACAGTCAGGGTCTCACTGTTTGGCCCAGGCTGGTCTTGAACTACACATAATTTGTGCCATACAAAACATCACAAACCAAGTGGCCCAAGTGATCCTCCCACCTCAGCTACCTGACATGTGGGATTACTGCATGTCCAAACACGCCCAGCCAACTTCTTGGTTTTGGGGTTACAGTGGATTTTATTCTTCTCATCTGTCACAACAAGGAGCATCCACAGCATCTTGTTCAAGAAGTTAAGAGTGGAGCTGAACACTGGCTCCTGCTGCTGGAGCTACCTCCTGTGCCTTTAGCCTTTTAATCATTAGTTGTCTCAACTATAGAATGAGATTAACAGAATTTACCTCAAGTTTATGAGGTTTGCACATTTAGGTCAATACGAAGCACATAATCACTGAGATTTTAGATATTTGTATGGTTATTAAAATGTTTGACTTTGTGAGTTGCCCACCCAGGAGGTTACTGAGCATGAGTACATGATTAGGAACTGTTGTTTTCTAAAGATCAGCAGGATTTTATCTTTTTTATTTAAATGATTTTCTGTTTAAAGAATGTAATTTTTAAGCCAGATGTGGTGGCCTGTACCTATAATCCCAGTGGCTTGGGAGGCTAAGCAGGAGGATTGCCTGTTTGAAGCCAGCACCACCAACTTAGTGAAATTCTAAGCAACTTAGCAAGACCCCTATCTCAAATTTTAAAATAAAAAGGGCTGAGGTTGTAGTTCAGTGGTTAAGTGCTTTTGGGTTCAATCAAAAAAAAAAAAAAAAAAAAATCCTGGTACCAAAAGAAGAATGTAGTTTTTAGAGGTATTATTCTGTAGCAAGAGAAAATATAAGAAATCTGGGGTTAAAACTAACAAAACTTGGAGAAGATGTATAACTATATTTGGAAACATTAAAATGAGATCTAGATGGACATAGAGCCCTGTTATATGCCTGAATAAAAAAGGTTCAATAATTTAAAGATGTTAGTTCTCTTCAAATTGATACATAAATTCAAAGCAATTCCAATAAAAATCCTCGTAACCTTTCCGATATGGTGATTTTAAAATTTATGTGGAAGAGAGAAAGAACAGGAATAATAAGTCGGAGGACTTAACCTACTAGATATCTTATCCTAAAGCAGTGTAATCATGGCAATGTGGTGTGGTGGAGCTTTGGGGTGAAGTGGGAATCCCTGTTCGGACCACCCTGCCTGTATGGAATCTTGCTCTCCGTTAAAACTGGCTCTACCAATTTGTAGGGACAGGTGACCCCTGACACTATAGATTAGTGTGTGGGGGGGTGGATAACGAACTTTTCAACAAATGGTAGAAATATTCCACATGGGTTGTATTAGTATCTTAGGTCTACCATACAAATGCCACAAACTGAGTGGCTTAAAACATCCTAAATTTATTTTCTTACAGTGTTGGAGGCTAACAGTACAAAGTCAGCTCCCTGTGAAGGTCCTAGGAGAGGGCAGTTCTTGCCTTTTCCTAGCTAATGGTGTTTGCTGGAGTCCTTGGTTTGGTGTTTCTTGGCTTATAGCCACATCACTTCAATTTCTGCCTTCATCTTCACCTGAGTGTTTTCCTCTGTGTATAAGGACCAAGTCAGACACCACATACAAAATAGATACCAAATGGACTCAGATAAATATGAAAAACTTTATTATTCCTAGAAATGAATATAGGAGGCTTTATGACCTTGGAGCAGGAATTATTTAAATACAATGACAAAAAGCGCAAAATATGACATAACATTCACCAAGTGACACTGTAACAAAAGTGATAAACTAGGAGAAAATATTTTCAAAATGTGTGGTCAATAGGATTTGTACCTAGGGCTGGCTGTGTGTTTCAGTGATGTAGCACTTTTAGCATGTGTGAAGCCCTGGGTTCAACCCCCAGCACTGCAAACAAAAACACCAAAGGATTTGTATCTAGAATACAGTAAAAGAACTTAGAATGAATTAGAAAAAAGACCTAGTAGAAAAAATAGACAAGAGGAGCTGGGGATATAGCTCAGTTGGTAGAGGGCTTGCCTTGCATGCACAAGGCCCTGGGTTCAATCCCCAGCAGCCCCCCCAACGCACCCCCCCCCAAAAAAAAAGAAGGAAAAAAATAGACAAGAAGCAAACAGCAGTTTCATAGTAGAGGAAATCCAAATGGCCAATAAAGTTAAAGGGACTCCAACTTAATTAGTAACTAAGGAAATGTAAGTTAAGCCCCAATGGGATGCCATTTTATGCCCATCAAATACTGTCAAAAATTAAGAGATTTGAAAATTTTCTTGAGAGAAACCTATAGTTTGGGAATTGTAGGTAGCAATGTTCAGGAAAGTTTGAAAACATGGCCACCCTGTGATCCAGCATTTTCAGTTGTGGATGTACCTGCCCCACAGGACTATTATTTACTTATATATGTATATTTGTGTGTGTGTGTGTGTGTGTGTGTGTGTGTGTGTGTGTGTGTGTCTACGTCTACAAAGGAGACTTGTACCAGGTTGTTTATAGTAACAGAGCTTGCTGTGGTAAAAATTGAAACCCAGATGCCTATCAGGAAGAGAATGGATAAATACGTTGAGGTATTCTATTTTCGGAATTTGTGTGAGTAAACTTCAGCTAATGCCTCAGCATAAGTGAACTTTAGGAATATAACATTGAGTGAGAAAAGGAATCAAAAGAATAGTGTCATTCTATTTACAAAATATAAAAATGTATAAAACTAAAATATGATTTAGGGTACACAATATTTTGTGGTAAGTGAAGGGATGCTAAGCATTTGGTTGTGGGTTGGTTAATTCTGGTGGAATGTGAAAAAGTGGTATGGTACAAGGGCTTCTGGGTTTTGGCAGTGTTCTGAGTGGTGGGCATGCAGAAGTTCTTTTGTAAGTATTAAATATTTAATAATGAAAACATTTAGAAATTACCTCAGAAATTTTATTGTTTTCAAGAATGGAAAAAATAACAGAAATATTATCTCCATCCAAAAAGTAATTCAAGCACCCAATACTTATTTTTAAATGTGTTTTGAATTCTTTGTAGATGAGAGATGCTTGAAACAGGGAAGGGAAAGGCCTGGTAATCCTTGTTTGTCCCATGGCTTTGGCATTGAGGGAGCTTCTGCCATTGTAAACGTGACAGTGTGTCCCAAGAGCTGTCCATAGGGGGTTTTAGCAACATGTGAAAGCTTATTCACATTTTTATCAAAGCTACAATATGCACATCTCCTGTCCATTTTATATTTTCCTGGCATCTAACTAATTGAGCCAGATGGAAAATGTTTCCCACATCAGATTCTCTTCAGCATGTCAACCATTTAATTTTACTGTCCCTTAATCTCCTGTGGGTAAGACTTCAAAATGTGAGTGGTTAACTAAGAGAGGCCAATTTATTCTAGTCAAAGTTGGTAGTAACCTGTTCTTGGGGGCAGTCTTGCTTTAGAACATTTATTTCCCCACCAAATTCACTGAGTTATGTCCTGCGTCTTTTTAATTTATTTTAAAAAGTTTTTTTTAACTCATATAAAAATTATTTTTTAAGTTGTAGATAGGCACAATACCTTTAATTAAAATCATTTTTATACGGTGCTGAGTATTAAACCCAGTGCCTCACATGTGCTAGGCAAGCCCTCTACCACTGAGCCATAATCCACACTTTTTTTTAAAAATTTGAGACAGGGTTCACTAAGTTGCTGAGGATGTCGATAAATTGCTGAGGCTGGTCTCAAACTTGCCATCCCCTTGTCTCAGCTTCCTGAGTTGCTGGCATTATAGGCACACCATCACACTGAACTATTTAAAAAAAATATCTATTTTTTTGTTGTAGTTGGAAACCATAGCTTTATTTTATTTATTTATTTTCATGTGGTGCTGAGGATTGAACCCAGGGCTTCACGTGTGCTAGGTAAGGGCTTTACTGCTGAGCCACAACCCCAGCCCTATTTTAAAGATCTTAATTGAGCCAGGTGTGGTGGTACATGCCTATAATTCCAGTGACTTGGGAGACTGAGGAAGGTGGATTGCAAGTTCAAGGCCAGCCTCAGCAATTTAGTGAGACCCTGTCTCAAAATAAAAATAAAAAAAAGGGTTGAGGATGTGGCTCAGTAGTAGAGCATCCCTGGGTTGAATCCCTGGTATCAAGGGTGCTATGGTGAGGGGATCTTAGTTGACCTTTATTTGAGATTTTTATAATTGGCAACACTTCACTTCATGAAATAGAATGTATTCCAATGGGTCCAGCAGGCTGGTTAGTAGAGAAGGCAGCAGCAGAAGAAAAAACATTGATATTTTTCAAAGTTACTCTCCTTGTAAAGGTTAAAGCAGAGGGAATTCCTTTATCATGCCAGTTAAAACTGGCTTGTTTGGGGATTTGGCTCTTAATCTCTCTCTCATTTCTCAGAAGGTCGGATACAGACCTTAATTTTGGCTTGGAGAAGGACCTTGTAAGTGACTCCATGTTGCTTTGGCCAGATGGACCTGGTGCAGGAGCTCAGTCCAAACCAATGACCTCCTGTAAAGTTTCTTAACGCTTGGACGCCCTAAATTCCACCCTTCTCCATATTGGTCGGCTATACTTGCTATGCTGTGCTCCAAGCCTCCTTGTCCTCCTTCCCTGAAAGGGATAGTAGGAGGGTGGCACCAGGAGAACTCTGGCAGCAGTGCTCAGAAGGGCCAGTCCTTCATCTCCAACAAGAATGTGTAAGGAGAAATCCCCATTTTACTTGTAAGGAAGTTGAGCCCTGGGAGGGAACCCTTTGCCCATTGTTGTTTGGAGGTGGAGCTTAGGTGAGCCTGTTACCCCGAGCCTCACCTGGCCTTCCTTTTGCCTACCTCATCTCTTGCTAGGATGCCTTCCTTTACTTCAGACATTAGCTTTCTAAAGTATAAATGTAATTGCTTAATTGGTTTGCTTAGTAGATTCTTGCAGTGGTTTCTCACAAAGCTGAAGCCCAAATTCAGCCTCAAAGACAAACCCTTCTTATTTTATTATTGTAGACTTGTTAATGTAGACTTCCTCATGGCTCCAGACACTCCTGCTTCAACGCTTCATGTTTCAGCTTTTATGGTTTCCTCAGTCTACTGGAGAGGTCAAGGTCATGGGCTCTGGGAAACAGACAGACCTGTCTTTGGAGCTTGACTCTACCACCTACCAGCTCTGTGACCTTGGACCCTGCCTGGAAGGCCCATGGTGACCCCAAGCTGGCATCTGTTCTTTAAGATGCAAGCTGGCCTTTCCTGGAGAGGCCTTCTGGCTTCTTTCTACCTCTAGCCCTTGAACCATTTCATTCTTAACCAGCACTTTCAGTACAGACTACATTGCCAACATTTATTAGTTTTTAAACACATACCTTTGGGAATGGATCTGTTGAGGACTTGTGTAGCCAACAGATCAGTTTCTGAGTCCTGATCTCTGTGCTTGCACATGCAAATTCCTCTAGCAGGACAGCTTTGCTCTTGTCTATATGACTTGCACTTCACCAAGTGGGTGTTCCCAAATTTTTTTTTTTTTTTTTTTTTTTTTTTAAAGCAGTGTTGTTCAGAAACTTTTCTGCAGGGATAGTAATGTTCTATATCTACTATTCAGAATGGGGGCCACTAGCCACATGTTGACTACTGAGCATTTGAAATGTGATTGGTGTGATTGAGGAACTGATATTTAAATTTATTCAAGTTGCCACAGGTATTACACAGGTCTTAGCAGTTAATAATAACCCTTCCTGCTAAATGCAACTTATGTCTTTTCTAATTCATGACTTCCGATATTCTTTTTTTTTTTTAGAGAGAGAGAGAATTTTTTAATATTTATTTTTTTAGTTTTCGGCAGATACAACATCTTTGTTTGTATGTGGTGCTGAGAATCGAACCCGGGCCGCACGCTTGAGCCACATCCCCAACCCTTCCGATACTCTTTTTATGGAAAACTTATGTGTTGCATTGCCTGATGCATCTAGAGTAATAAATTTGTAGTAAAATTGAATAGGTTACAATTGGCCTTCTGTATCTGAGCTCCACATCCATGAACTGAACCAAGGGTGATAGAAAGTATTCAAAAAAATATTGTACTAAAAGTGTACATTTTTTGTTCTTATTCCCTAAACAATATAATGTAACAATTATGTAGCATTTAATTATTATTAGTTACTAAAAATAATGTGGAGATTAAAGTTTACAGGAGGATATGGGTGATATGCAGACACTATGCTATTTTATGTAAGGGAATTGAGCATTCTTAGTGTTTGGTATCTGAGGGGGTCCTGGAGCTAATTCTCTGCAAATACTGAGGGAGGACTTAGTAATGCCCCTGAATTGGACACTGAAAAACATTAAAATACTAAATTTTGGTGTGTGTCTGTGTGTGTATTATATTTTTGGCACCCAGAGATGTGAGTCCATGGGTGCTTAACCACTGAGCCACATCCTCAGCCCATTTATTTTTTATTTTTTATTATGAGACAAGGTCTTACTAAGTTGCTCAGGGCCTCGCTAAGTTGCTGAGGCTGGCTTTGAACTTGTGATCCTCCCGCCTCCCAAGCCACTGGGATTACAGGTGTGTACAGTGGTGCACTGGCTATGTTATGTATATTTTACCAAAATAAAAAAAGAGAATGCATAGTGAAGGGATACAAAACCTGCAGCTAAAGGCCACCGGGGAGGTTTCCACTGAGGAAGCAGAACCATGAGTCTGACAAGTATAAGCAAAGGCCCTGGGGAAAGAGATGGACCCAAGGGCCTTGCAGAGCAGGTGGGTGCGGGGCCATGAAGAGCCTGGTGAGAAGATCAAGGACAGGAGACCTGGTTCGGAAAGCTATAGGAGACCTTGAGGAGTTCCAAGCAGGAAAATGACATGTGTGGGTTTCATGTTTAAAAAGATCACCCTGACTGCTCTGTTGAGTATTTATCAGAGGGTAGCAAAACTGGACCAAGAGGGACATGATCAGGCTAATAACAGTCACATGATGGTAATAGCAGCCATATGCAGTGCTCAGTGGCACAGGAAGGGGTGATGAGTGCCCCCAAGGCCATATGCAGTTCAGTGATCATGCAGCCAGCAAACACGGGGTTGGAAAGATGCCATCTCTTATCTGAAAATAAGATTTCCTGCTGGAGAAGTCTTTACCCATTTTGCAGCACATTGCTTTATAGAAATAGCTAACCTGAAGTCAAGTGAGATATTTCTTTCATTAATCACTTCTTAAATATAGAAAAGGAACATGGGGATTCATGTAACAAATAGTGACAGAATAAGACATTTTTTTTTTCCTTAAAAAATAATGTAGGTACTTGTAATCCCAGTGGCTCAGGAGGTTGAGGCAAGAAGATCACAAGTTCTTGGCCAAGTGTGGGCAACTTGACTAGGTCCTGTCTCAAAATAAAAAACAAAAAGGGCTGGGGATATAGCTCCGTGGTAGAGCACCCCTGGGCTCAGTCCCCAGTATTGGGGGAGGGGAAGGTAGTATGACTGATCCTTTGATGAAGCTGTGCTGTGTGTTGATTATGGTCTGGGGTATACGAATATACTGATGACATATCCCATAGAGCAGAATACACACCAATGAGTGTGTAAAACTGGTGAAATATCAATTCAGATTGGTGGTTTTTATCAATGTCACTATTCATTTTTGAATACTATAGTTAACCTAAGATGTTACCATTAAGAGAAACTGAGTTAAGGTTATATAGGATAGTATTTTTTGTTTGGTTGGTTGGTTGGTTTTGGTACTGGGGATTAAACTCAGGAATGCTTTATCACTGTGCTATATCCCCAGTTCTTTTTATTTTTTGAGACAGGGTCTTTCTAAGTTGCTGAACTTGTAGTCCTCCTGCATCCCTGGGATGACAGGCGTGTGGCACTGAGCCCAGCTGGATGTGGTATTTCTTACCACTGCATGTGTATGTATAATTATCCCAACATAAATAGTTAGAAACAAAAAATTGAATAAAAGGTTTTCACTTGAATTTTCAGTATTTTCCTCCTTTTCTGATGGTAGGGATTAAAACCAGGGCTTTACACATACTAAGCATGCATTCTACCACTGACCTGTGTCTCCCAAACTCAGTATTTTCCTATTATTTGTGTATTTCTTCCATAATAATTTTCTACAGAAATGACTTGTTTTGATTAAATTTGAAACATTACTAAAGAACACTTAGCCCTTTTTCCTTCTCCTTTGAACATCTTTGAAATAAGGATATATCTTATAATTCATGTGGACTTAACATCAAGTCTGTTTAATCGTTTTGACAGTTTTTCTTGGTGGTATATAAAATATTGATAAGTCTTATAATCATTGGTTTCCTAGATTTTATACGTTTGATTAGTGAGTAGTTCAATTATGTTGGGACAGAACAGTAACTGGTGAAATCTTGCTGACACATGTTTTGTGTGTATCTCAGCTCCATTTCTGCTCTCTGCTCAGTTTTGTGATGTTAAAGCTGGGCTCCTATCAACTCATTTCTGATTGCAACCTGGCTCTTTGTTACATAGTGCCAACAGGGGGTGTGAGAGGGTGACTTCATGACCAGAGAAGGAAGAAGGAACTTCTGCTTTCTGTCTGCCTTTTATTCCCCTGAGAGGGGCACTTGAGCCCCAGAGGCAGCAGTTCTTCCTGTTGCAGCAGCTGAATCCATTTTCTAGTTTTCCCATTACTTCCAGGACCAGCTTCATGGCCCCCTCTGAGGCCAAGCCACCTGCCCTGCTTCCCCAAAACCTCCTCCCTGTTTCCCCAGCCCTGGGGGAGTTCCTGCCTTGGAAGTGCCTTAGTTCCTGCACTCTTTTTTGCCTTTTCAGTGACTACTTAATAACTTTATACCTACTCATCAATTCTTTATACTATCCTTTATATTAAAACTTCTGTGTTAAAATAATGAGTGTGGTTTCTGTACCGAATGGACCTTGACTGATGACTACTCAATAGACCCACCAGTTTGAGCATATTCTGCATCTGAGAGTCTCTCTCATACACACTGTGTTCCCTGCTGCTGGTGACCTTTTAAAATATAGACCTTATATTCCCCCACTTAAAACCCATCATCGGGTTTCTGTTCTCTCAGGGAAAAGAAGAAAATTATTAATGAGGCCTGCAGGGCCATGAATGGTCTGGCCCCATCTACTAAGCCTGTTTCATCTCATACTTGCTGAGAGTCAAACCATGAGAAGAAATTCACTTGCTAAACTGGAAATATGTCAGATTTCCTGCCTTCTATGATAATTAAGTGAAGAGATAATATATGTATGGGGTGGGGCTGGGGTTGTGGCTCAGCGGTAGAACGCTCGCCTAGCACGTGCAAGGCCCTGGGTTCAGTCCTTAGCACCACATTAAAATAAAGGTATTGTGTCTAACTACAACTGAAAAATAAATATTTTTTAAAAAAATCCTATGTATGCATTGAAGCCTAATCCTGAAAGACTTCTCTTACTACCCTCCTTAAAAGACATATATGGACTAGGGATGCTGCTCTGTGGTAGAGCGCCACCTAGCTTGCATGAGGCCCTGGGTTTCTGAAGGTTTTGCGCTGGCATGAACCCACAAGATACAGATGCTTGCACCTCTAAAATTGCCTTATTGTCCTGTTACATACTTTGCATGGACTCATGGTGCTGTGCCTCTGCTTTCCTTTCCTCCAAGCCTTCTCCACTCTCTCCTCTCAGATGAGAGTTCTGTGTTGCTTTATTCTGGGCAGGTGTACCATCTGTCCTTTCTGGAGCTGATACTCAAATTTCCTTCTGACAGAGACATTTCCTTCGTTGCTTCGTGTCTTCCATCACTGTGTGACTTACATCATTAGTTTTAGTTTGGTAGCAAAAACTAAAAGGTAGAGGTGATTTCTTAATACTTGTTCTACACTGAAGATACTTTTGTTGAAACTGGATTTTACTAATTCTCTAAAATCACCATAAAATGGGCTGAAAGGAACCTGGCTTCATGCAGCCCCATTCCCTCTCTCACATGTATGGCCCAGAGCAAGTGCCTGGCCTGCCCAGATCCTAAAGGATGTTGGAGACAGAGCCAGGACTCTGATACACTGCGTTGTGTTTTTGATGACAGTGAGCACTATCGACTTACTGTGTGTAAGTCGGTGTCAGGAAAGGATGCACAATGTGACTGTGTACATTAATTTCTTTCCAGACTAATCCTCTAGAATTTACACATCTAAATCACTATTGCTTAAAGAAAAAGCAGACTCTACAGCTGTTAGTGATAGCTGAGACCCATGGGGCACAGTCTGTGTAAGGAGAGTTCCAGGTAACCGGGCCAGTAGGACTTACTGGTCTTAGTAAATTCCAGTGATCATTAAAGTCTCAGACTTATTTGTTTCCCAAGTTTGATTTTATTGTAGTAAGAATGCTTGGCAGGAACCCACTCTCAACATGATTTTAAGTGTGTAATGCAGTTAACTCAAGATATCATGTTGCTGGTAATCCTTAGTCCTTCCTCACCTCGTTCTACTTGGAAGGTTATGTACGTAGGTTGATGAGCACCTCCCCATGTCCCCTTTACCACAGCCCCTGGCCACCACCATACCTCTCTTAACTCTCTGGATTTGACTATATTAAGACACCTCATATCTGGAATCATGTAGTATTTGTTCTTTGTGGGCTTGTCTCATAGGATAAAGTCTGTAAGGTTCACCCATGTTGCTATATATTGCAGGATTTCCTTCCTTTTTAACAGACTTGCTCCTTTACAATCCAATAGAGGATGGCTACTATTTTGAGGATGATTGTAATATTTAGAAACAATGACAGATGACACTGTTGTATTGTTTAGAGACAATAACACTAGAAAAACATAGGCTTTTGTGTGTGTGTATGTGGTTTTTTTTTTTTTTTTTGCAGTTATGGGGTTAAACACATGCTAAGGAAGTGCTCTACCATTAATCCACACTTGCAGTCCTAGAAATAATTAAAAAAAATATATTTTTTTGTAGATACATACGGACAAATGCCTTTATTTTGTTTATTTTCATGTGGTGCTAAGGATTGAACCCAGTGCCTCACATGTACTAGGCAAGCACTCTGCCACTGAGCTACAGCCCTAGTCCCCTAGAAATAATTCTTAAATTCCATTATGTAGCATCTACTAAGTGGTTGTGAGGACTAGGGAGAGGAAGTGCTGCTGGCAAAGCTTCGTGGGCAAGATACTTAAGTTAGCCCCTGGTAGGCTGGAGGAATGTTGCCCTTTTTTTTTTTCTTTATTTTAGCCAACATTTATTAAGTGCCTTTTAAAGCATGAGTGGCACAGGGTGACCAGAGAAAGGTAGAAACTAACCAATCATGGATGGATTCTGATAACAGCAGTTGAAGGTCTGTTCAGGGAAACATGGCAGAGGGGCGGTTAAGTTGAAATCCCTTGAGTAGTGGGCTTTTAAGATCTGGACTCAGAATTGGAGGCTTGATCCTGATGGGAAGGCGAAGTTATAGTCTGCCCCAGGAGACTTTTGAGGAGGCACAGGCACAACTCAGAACTTCTAAGGCATTCTGGGAAGCAGATTGACCTGCCTCTTGAGTTTTTAGGCTGGTCTGGGCAGGTGACTCCGTATACACACCCACTAGAATTAAGTTGCTGTCAAAGACAGTTATCTGATGAAAAGTCAAGTGAACTTTTTTATTGTTACAATTACCCCATTGTATAGAATTTGTTTGCTTACTACTCCTCTCCCTGGAGACCAGGCTGAGCTCCTTGAGGACAGGCTGTGTCTGGTTCACCCCAGTGTCCCTCAGGGCAAGGATAATAACTGCCACTTAGTTAAGTGGGCTGTAAATTCTCACTCCAAAAAGAAGTAAGCCCTCTGGACCTTCAGAGGCGAGTCTTAGGTGGAAATAACCTCTGCAAAGTTCCAGGCTAAGGAATAGGACAGGAGAGGTACAGCAGGAAGCTGGTTGCAGCCCAAGGAAGGGCAACTCCTGGAAATGATGGCAGGGGCTTTTCCCTTTTGGACTGTTCTGGTATTTTCATGGCTTATCCACACCACACCTACTCTTCCAACAGATCTACTCTATAGAAGTCTCGGGGGAACTGAGCCCCCCCCCCGCCCCCCGCTCCCTGTGCCTTGCACCCACATCAGTGGTACCCACCCTGTGTCTGTAGGCAGCATCCAGCTCTCAAATGTCCCCTTCTCAGAAGCCTTCCCTGCACCTTATCCAAAAGAACCCTGCCTCTGTCCTTGTTGCACTCTGTCCAGTTACTGTTTCTGGGTTATTTCTTCGTAGTATTGAGCACTGCTGAAGTCATTCTGTTCATTCATCTCCTGGATGAGCGCCTGTTTTCACTTACTGGAATGTAAATATAATTTGTCTTTTCTGCTGTGTCTGAGACCCCAAATCAAGTTGTGGCCCATAGAGGGCACTATGTGAATGCCAGGGGAGAGAGAAGTCTGTTTTATTAGAGAATACAGCCCTTTGTTTTTTACCAAATTGTTTTGAGAACCTTAGGAATTTTATAAGCAATAGATTATGATAGTACTCACAGCTGATATTCCTGATGGTGGTGAGATGGGGTGGTGCTTTCAATGAGGACCAGCAGAAGAGAGTGGTGCTTCTGGGGGCAAACCTTTTTAGCATGCCCCCACTGGGTGGTGTGGCCTGCACTCAGTCTACATGGGTCATGTAGTGTGTCCTAGGGATCCTTAGAATCCTTGTTGGATGATCCCCAAACTCTTAGTAGCCATACACAGGCTGCAGTGGTCCTGGAACTGCATCCAAAATTACAAGTGTGACTTGGAGTTAGGCTCAAGGCCTGGCAGTGAGTGTGTCAGGTGCAATTTGCACTTCCTCTGAGGGTGAATGGTGTGTGTGCCTCCATCTCCCAACCTCACTGAGGAGCCTTTGTCACTGTCATCTTTGGAGTGACTTGGAAGACAAGCAGAGGAGAGCAGGGGGCTATTTGAAGCTACCCCATTAGAGGGAGAGAGTAAATATGTATGTGTGTGCTCTATTGCTGAAGTGTTTGCTTAAACAGTCTATCAGAAATCGTTCTTTTTGGCTAGCATCTTCAGTTTAGTTTGGGTCCTCCTGTTCAGTTTCACATCTCCTTTCAATTACCCCCTCCCCAAGCCAAAGATGCACATGGAACAGTGGAGAAGCCTCACTTAGGATCTGAGCTGGCTGGGAAAATTGGCTGGTTGTGAATGAGCTTTCTTTCTTCACTTCCCCTTCCCTTTTAAAACCTTTGTTTTAGGAAAAGGAAATTGGTGTGTTTAGAGAGTAATTGTTAGCTTTTCAAGACCGAACTTGTTGGTGTAATTTCTGAGGGCCCAGGGCAGCAAATAAAGTGAGTGAAAAAAGTCAAGCCGGGGTGTGTGTGTATATGTGTGTGTGTGCGTGCGCGCGTGCCGAAGCTGCCTCTCAAGCTTCCAGCAAAAGAGCTGAGCAGATTCTGGGAAGTTTTAAGTCCCCCAGTGCCCCCAGTCCCTGCCCTCTGCCCTAGTTCTGTTGGTACCTGTTGCACTCCTTCCTGTGTCTCAACTCTTAGCCCGGCCAGCACATGGAACACTGCAGCTCTTTTGTTATCCCAGTGACAACGTGACAGAAGTTTCTATTTGTCAGGACCTCCTTTTCTCCTTTTTTTTTTTTTTTTTTTTTGAATACTTATTTATTTTTAGTTGTATTTGGATACGATACCTTTATTTTGTCTATTTTTATGTGCTGCTGAGGATCGAACCCAGGGCCTTGCACATGCTAGGTGAGTGCTCTACTGCTGAGCCACAACCACAGCCCCTCCTTTCCCCCTTTAGACAGTAATATACACCTGGACTCCTGAGATAGACTTCAGGACCGCTTGAGTGTTGGGCCAATGATCCAGGAGCAGCATTCTGCAGAGCTGAGTGCGCAGGAGCAGGGGGAGTGCAGGCTTCCTGTCTAGTTGGGATTCTCTCTTGGAGCTGGTTTAACTAGGTGAAGGCTTTGCCTGTCTCCTTGGCCCCTTTATTGGTTCCTTCTGTCTGCCTTCCTGCTGTCCCTTGCCCCAAGGCTCCTACTGGGCATTCTGCCTGTGCCTGTCCTTAGCCCAGGTGTCCTGTGCATGAGAATTAGATGGTGCTGGTAAGCAAGGAGTCCTTATGTGGGGTGGTTTAATCAAAGGCTCTCAGTGTTTGGAATCTGAAGTTACCATATCCTGGCCTAAATGTCTCTTTTCACATTTTCTTTAAGGTGTAGCAGGAGGCAGGATGACCTGTGTTTCATAATGAAGGCATTTTCAGCCATGGGAAAAGTGGAGACATCAATACAGTCTCGTTCTCCAGAGACTTCTCTGGCTGTCCTGTGCAGTGTTTGGTCTTCAAACCTCTCATTGCCCCTCCTAGAGATAAATAGGGAGTCCTGGAAGCCTCTTGGTGATCTGTGTCTAGCTTATTTCCGAAGAGAATTCAATGCTATTATGGCCAGTCTGAGACAGTCTGCATCTTCATGTTTAAATTACCTCTATAAACCACTATACAGACTGCTGAGGTGTCAGAAATAAAAGAGGTTTAAAGGGGATGGGTAGACAAGGGGAAGTTTTCAGTTGGGACAAGAAGAAAGGAATGTAGTCATCCAGATGGGGAGGTGCATGATCCAGAGAGCCATGGAGGTGAGGACTCACCTGGGGAATGGAGCATGCTCACACAGGAACAGGTCCTCTGAGGTGAAGCAGAAGGTGGTCCTCTGAGCTCAGGATGGATGGGCATTTTTCTCTTGACTACTCCTTGAACTTTCAGATCCATTTTATGTTGCTTATTCACATAAATAGATTTCCTTCCTTTTTTAAATATTTTGAATTAATTGTATATTCACATGAAGTTTTAATAAATAATCTGTGTACCTTTTTACCCAGTTTCTCTTAGTGGTAACATCTTGCTGAATTAATGTTTTTTAAATTGAATTTATCTAGTTAAAAAGGGCTATATAGCTGTCTGCAGCCTCCTGCTTTTCCTTCTGTGCCATAGTAGTATTAGTTTTTTATTTCTTTCCAAAGGAGTCTCTTCTATAAGAGTTAGATGTAAGCCCCCTTTTACTTCCATACATGGAAGCATAAAATACGGTTTTTTGCTTTTTACTATTTTCAGTAGTACAGAAAGATCTTTCCTTGTGTGGATAGGTATAATTTATTTAACCAGTCCCCTAACTGAAGCTCATTTTTGATATATTTTTTCTGGCCATTACAGATTTTGCTGCAGTGAATATCCTTAACATTACATAATTCCCCACATGTGCAATTATTTTCCTGTGATAGATTCCTAGAAGTATGGTAACTGGGTCAAAGACTATGTACACTTTAATTTTGATAAACAACTGCCAAATTATCCTCTGAAGAGATTGTACCAGGTCATATTCTCACCAGTAATGACATAGGTGAATGTTTTTTCCCTTGCCATCTCAACAGCACTGTGTTAATAGCAGATTTTATCTTTATTTCTTTCTCTGTGAACTCTTCATTTCCTTCACCCATTTTCCCATTGGATTATTGTCTTTTCCTTGCTGACTTATAGGAACTCTTTATGTAATGCGGAACCTAGCACTTGGTGATAAAAACTACTGATGCTTTTTTCCCAGCAATATTGACTTTGTTCCTGGTGAGGGGGTGTGTGTGAGAGTTTTATCAATGTAATTGTTTTGAAGTTTTTAATATGGTCAGATGTAGTCATTACTTGTTTGTGACTTCTGAGTATGAAGCTAAACATACGTTAGAAAGTCTTCACTCACTCTCCCGTGTCTCAGAGTGCTTTATTGCCTGCAGGCCTGCCATTCCCCCTCGGCTTCCCTCTTGCATCCCTGTGGAGTTTATTTTTGTGTAAGGAGTGAGGGAGTAGGTCCATTTTAGAGCCCCACTTGTGTCTTGAGAGCCTCCTCAGGAGTGCAGTGTCTCATCTGCTCAGTTCCTTCTCTGCTGCTTTATACAAATAAGAGCTTGGTGTGAAGGAGGAAGATCCCTGCAGCAGAAGCCACCTCTGTGCTGGTTATCGTTGGGCACCTCTCATGATGAGGAATGTAACCCCCTTTTTAGATGTAGAAACGAGAGACCAGATCATTTGCCCAAGTTCTTAACACTGGTGTCTGAAGTCCAATTTGATCTTAAACTGTCAGACTCCAGAACCTAAACTTTTTCTTTCACCTAGCTATGTGGAGAAGAGGGACACACTGGGAGAGGGCACCTCTTGTAATTGGCCATGCTTGTGCATGGGTTTGGGAGAGATGGATTCAAAAGAATTTTGAAGATGTTGGAGGCTGAGAGTCCTGAAATACCAAGAAATAAAGAAATACTGTATGCATTCATTAATAGAATCTCTAGATGCAAATGGGATATAGAAAACATATCCTTTGAGGCTGGCCTTGAATTTGTAATTCTTATGACTCAGCCTCCGGAGTAGTTGGGGTTACAAGTGAGGGCTTGTTTAAGAGAAACTTAAGTATCCTTTTAGAAAAACATTGTATTTACACAAAGCTTTTTCTAAGATTGTCTACTAAAGAGCATAATGATAAATTCGCTAAACATTTCCCTAGGTTGCTAAGTAGAAATTAGGAGTTAAATTGTGTATCTATAGAGACTTTTGGATGTCATTTTTGAATCAAGTTAGGCATCTTATATCTGCTCCAGCAGGTAGTGTTAGCTTAATTGTTACCACAAGGCTGTATATAAATCATATTTTAGATCTCGAGTCATTTTCCCACTGGTGTATAATTTTAGTTGAAGAACTGGGTCATAGGAGTTCACAAGCCAACTTTACTCTGTAGTTAATTACTTATTATTATTAAATATGCTTATCTTTTGGAAATATACATTTCCCTCAAGGTAGTTCGATTATTATCATTCAGCTTGCTAAATTTACATGACAACTGCTGGCACACAAGAACTTGACTTTCCATTTTTACTATTCTGAAAAATAGAGCACAAAGAGCCAGCATTGAGAAGTAGGGTATGACTGTCACCTGTGCGAAGTGGAATTCAGTTTTCTTCTCTGCTAATTGTTTTCAGTGCTGAGATGAGTGTCTCAAATAGCAGCCTTTCTCAGAGGATTTCCAGAATTGGAACAACATACACCAGCTTAATAAAACAGGAGTGCTGCTGTGTAACCCGGAAGCTGCTAGCTACCCGGCTGGCTTACTGCAGGAGCCTGTGTGATCCCCAGGACTGTCCAGATCTCTTCTGTTTAATTTCTCACATAAAATATGTGTATGTAAAAACCATTTTCATTGAAGGACCACACGGGCTGTGATGCTCTGTTCTCCCCACTGTCACTGGAGTGGAGGACACATGGTCAGAGGTTAGCCAGATGTATTAGTTGAATTCACTTCTTTTTGATTCCCTAAATTTAAAAAATACTTAAAAAAATATTCACGACATTGTTTAGCCCCATTTCTTCTGTGTGGCAGTCTAACCCTAGGATAGCAAGTGCTTAGTCAGTGGAAGCAGTTCCAGGGCCTTAGCCCCAGAAGGCCTCCAAGAACCTGGGGTTTCTTTCTCCCTAGGATGAGCTTGGACTATGGCTTCCCAGTCAGCCTTTTCAGAAAAGAAGCCTGATATGTGTGTGTCCCTGTATAAAGCACTTCAGATTCTTCCCAGGTTCCAACTACCCAGTCACTGCCAGATGCTTTTGGATATCGCATACTTGAACAGTCAGGTGTTCTGTTTGAATTGCTTTACAGTTAACTTCCCTTGGTGTTTCAACATGTTGCAGTTTAGTGTGGAATTGCTAATTATCTTAATTGATTGATTTCAAAGGCTTTTTTTTTTTTTTTTTCAGTACTGGGAATTGAGCACAGAGATATTCTACGCCCTTTTACTTATTTTAATTTTATTTTTTAATTTTGAGATAGGATCTTGCCAAGTTGTTGAGGAAGACCTTGAGTTTGTGATCCTCCTGTCTCAGCCTCCTGAGTAGCTAGGATTGTGGGTGTATGCCACTGTGCCTGGATATTTTTTTAAAATATAAAATAATAAATGTGCTGGATTGTGTGTAGAAGCACACACACAAAAAAAAAACAGCAACATAAAAATGAAAGCACCTGAGTGTGAGAGCAGCGCCTGTGTACAGTTAGCAAGATCTCAGTTCTCCTAAGTGCCTCCGAACCGTGGGTTCCAAGTGGGTTCTTTCCTGTTGAGGAACAATATTTTCATCACTCTTCTGTAGTGGGTAGTTCTTTCCACATCATGGCTTAGACTCCTCCTCTTCAGTTCCTTGATGAAGAGGGTGGAATGATTCCCTTGCTTTTGTGGGTTTGTCTGATTCTTCAGGTTTAAACATAGTTTTTAGTGGTTCCAGATGATAAATATTAGAGTATGTGGCGTAGCCCTCAACACCGTCCTGTCCCTTAGCCTGCCTGGATATTTGTAGCACTAGTCTTAGCGCTAGGCTGTCCTCAAGGGCCTCACATAACCACTGTAATGTACGGGAAAGTACTTTCTGGAGTAAAATGGGAGGTGATGTTAACAAAGATTTCTTCACCAAATCTTACCTTAAAACCTAAGAGATTTTTTGAACTCGAAAAATCTTATTTTAAGGCAAGCAAAACTTCAGGAATGGTTGAAAAATTAACAGTTTTGATTGAGTTATGACATAGACACACCATTTAGGTATTACTGATTGAAGGCAAGTTTAGGAATTTAGTAAGGATTCTGGTCATTGACAGTGATCCAGAGGGTTAAAGCAACCAGATGTTAGGTAAAGGTCTAAGAGTCGAGACATTTGCCTTTTTAAGCCTCTTTTCCAGGAGTGTTCCTAGCATGGAAAAATGAAACTTTATACCTGTGGGAGGAACACTGTGCAGATGCTCCAGTTTAGAGCTTGTGTGGTCTTGGGAACAGCACACACACCAGGCCTTGGTCAGTCAGGCATCTGCCAGAGAAGCAGAGGCCATTTTAGGGATTCCAGGGTTTTTGTTTTTTGTTTTTTCTTCTCTTTTTTTTAAACCTTTACTTATTGATGTAAAATTGACATTCAATAAACTGACATGTATAATTTGTCTTGACTTCTGTCTACGTTTTTAGATTTATTCATGTTATATATATTAGCCATTCATCCCTTTTATTGCTGAATAGCATTCTGTTATGTTATGTGCTGTATTGAAGTTTATCTGTTCAATTCTTAGTGACCATTTGGGCAGTTTCTTATTTTTAGCTATTACAAATAAAACTGCTCTGAATGTTCATTTCAAAGTCTTTTTTGGCATTTGCTTTCTTTAGGATAAATACTAGGAATAGAATGGCTGGGTTATATGGTAGGTGTATGTTTCACTTTTTAAGAAATTTCCTGTTTTCCAAAGTGGTTGTAGCATTTTATCTTCCCACCATGAGCTAGTCCTGTTGTTGATGCCCAGGTGTGGTCAGTTTTTTAAAATTTGGACGTTCTATAAAAGTATGTGTGTTGCCATCTTATTGGACTTTATTTCTGTTAATGACTAGAAATGTTGAACATCATTTTCCATGCTTTTTTGCTATCTGTGTATCGTTAGTGAGGTGTCTGTTCAAATCTTTTGCTCATATTTATTTATTTATTTGTTTGGTACCAGGGATTGAACCCACTGAGCCACATCCCCAGCCTGTTTTATTTTTATTTTGAGACAGGGTCTCATTAAATTGCTTAGGGCTTCAGACTCCCTAACCTCTGGGATTACAAGTGTGCACTACCACACCAGGCTTGCTCATTTTAAAAATTGGGTTGTTTGTGGGGAATTCTTTATGTTCTGCACAATTTTTTAAATAAGTGATTTGCAAATATTTTCTCCCAGTTTGTGACTTATCTTTTCATTATCTTAGCAGTCTTTTAAAAAGAAGTTTTTGATTTTGATGAGTCAAATTTATCAATTTGTTTTCTTTTGTGGCATGTACCTTTTTATATTTCCTGTAACTAGGAAATAATTTGCCTAACCCAGGATTATAAATATTTTTGCCTAGGAGTTTTATAGTTTTAGATTTTACATTTAGGTTTATGATCCAATTTGAGATAATTTTTGTATAGTGCAAGGGATGTTTTGAGGTTCTTTTTTTTTTTTTAAATATGTGCCTACCAGTTGACCTTGTTGGAAACACTGTCCTTTTTCCCATTGAATTGTATTTGCACTGCATTGGGAAATCAGTTGTCCTTACATGTGTTCACCTGTTTCTGGGCTCTGTATTCTTTCCCATTAACCTTTTTCTGTTAGTGCCAGTGCCATGCTATCTTGATTATTGTTGCTTAAAGTAAATCTTCAAGTCAGGTTGTATCAGTCCTCCAATTTCATTATTTTGAAAAATTATCAGCTATTCTGGGTCTTTTACATTTCCATATGAAGAGCTTATCAATTTCTACAAAAAAACTGTCTAGCTGGAATTTTGATAGATTGTGCTGAATCTACATGTTAATTTGGGGAGAGAATTGATACCTTAACAATGTGTATAGTCTTCTGTCCCATATATCTCTCCTTAAACAGGTCACTGAAATTTTCTCTTACAATGTGTTGTAGTTTTGGTGTATAGGGATTGTATATATTTTTGTTAAACTTATCTTAATTCTGTCATGTTTTCTATTTTTTTTTTTTTTAAGATGTAGATGGACATAACACAATGCCTTTATTTTTATGTGGTGCTGAGGATCGAACCCAGGTCCCGCCCGTGCTAGGCGAGCGCTCTACCGCTGAGCCACAATCCCAGCCCCATGTTTTCTAGTTTATCTGTAACAATTTTTATGTGTAAATCTTTTATTTTAATGCACATATATGCTTTTATTTTATTTACTTATTTATTTTACTGGGGATTGAATCCTGGGATGCTTGACCACTGAACTACATCCTCAGCCCTTTTCATTTTGAGACAGGGCCTCGCTAAATTGCTAAGGTTGTTCTTGAACTTGTGATCCTCCTGCCTCAGCCTCCCAAGTTGCTGGGATTACAGGTGTGCATTGCCACCACACCTGACTAAAATTCATTTTTAATTGATATATAAAAAGATAAAAATGGTACATATTAATGGAGTGCTCATGATATTTTAATATGTGTATGCCTTGTATAATCAAATTAAACATAGCCGCCTCCTCGTTTATCACCTTTTAATAGTGAAGACATTTAAAATTCTTCTTGCTAGCTTTTTTGAGACACATATGCACAATTATTATCTTTAGTCACCCTACTGTGCAGCAGCACACCAGAACTCACTTTTTCCTTCTTTTTAACTGCAACTTAAATCTGTTGACCAACCTTTTCCCACCCCATCCCTCCCTCCAAGTGTTATATATTTTATATTCCACAACCTTGCTAAACTCGTTTATTGAATTCTGGTACATATATATAAAAGTCTGTTGAATCTTTCAAGTGGGAAAGGTTTTAATTTAGAAAAGTAACTGTGCACACAACCATTAGTGACTCTAAAGGAATTTGGGGAGACCACTGTTACCGCTGATTAAGTTGGAGTACCATCCGCTGGAGTGCCAGTTCCCAGGGAAGCAGTCAGGCTGGCTGTCTGCAGCTCCAGTGTGACTTCAGATCATCTGGAAGCTGCTGCAGAAGTGGTAAATCCTGTCTGCTGCTACTTTTATGTCTATTTACAACTTCTCTAGAGAATGACAACTTCTTCCTTCCATATCTTAAGTGGGTACCTTTCTTTGGTAGCATCTGGAACCATATAAGGAACAGGACTCTTGTGAATGTAGTTCCAGGCTTTTCCCTACCTTTCGAGATCACACTCAGCAGGGTGTAGGGAAAGAGTGTAGGGGGCTGCAAGCTTGACAGTGTGGTGCAGAGGGTATTAATGGAAACAGAGGAGAAAAGTGACTTAGCAATACTGTGAAAAAATGAAGGATGTTACATGGCTTTGACATAGTAAGATGTGATTTCCAAGAACATAGACAAGGCCCTTTGACAGTGTTGGCAGTAGCATGTTATGGCAGGCCCACTTTGCTGTGGGCTGTTTTGCCTAGTAATAGGATGAGTGTAGACAAACTGAAGCATGTTTAGGGAATAATGTGACTCCAGTGGCAAGGGGATAGAAAAAGATGGTCACATGAAATGTTTGAAGGAATTAGGAATGACTCAGGAATGTACAGTAGTAACTACAGGTATTTATAAAGATTTGTTCTGTATGATCTCAAAAGGAAGTCTTAGGGCCTCTGGGCGGAAGCTGAAGGACACATTTCCCAGGCAGTATAGTATGAAGAGACTCTCACCCAGCTGCACCCATGTGGAATAGAAAGCCACGTCTCTGTTACAGATCTCTGGGCCTCCTGAGCAGAGTAGGTGAGGCGTAAGATGAGTGGTTTCAGATGAAATCTTCTTTACACCATTCTAACCCTGAAATTCATTGCAAGGAAAGATCCCACAAATCATAGGTCACAACTTTTGCCACGTGGACTTTCTGAAAGTAAAACTAGGTTATTTATTTATTTAAAGTAAAACTAGGTTATTTGGTAAAAGCATTATCTTGCTTTATTTGGTTTGAGTAAGTAATTCCAAAAAACTCCATTTCATTGCTGTGTCTCAAAATATGGAAAACTTGTGAAAAGCCTGGAGTCAGAGGCCATGTTGGCAAAAATCTTAACTGCTGTATTTCATTGATTCTGAAACGTTCTATTCCATGTCATCATTTCAGTGGAGTTTCATGTACAGTCAATACCGTGTGAGTTGTTTAATTCCATTTAAAAATCCTTTAGTAAGTGACTACACCATCATTTGGCTTTGAAACAGATATAACAAGGCATAAACTTGATATTAATGAAGTTATCACTCAAGGAGAAATGACTATAACTCCGTATTTTCTTGGAAAGAAACAACTGAGCGAGTTATACTTATGCTACTCAAAAGATCCTGAAACCAGCAACTTGTTAGAAATGGAGAATTACAGGCTCCCCCTTCTACATATTTTAACTAAGAATCTACATTTAACAAGGTTCCTTTTAAAGTTCGAGAAGCATAATTTTGCACAATTTCTGAAAGGAAGCTAGCCCACATATAGCAGTTGAGTTTCATGTTGTTACTGGCATTGCCTGTCACATGTCACAAGATGCAACTGAAGGCCTGAGAAATTTCTATATCCTTCTAGGCTAATAAAAAATGTGTATTTACTTAGTTTTTTCAGGTTTATTGTTTTCTTTCTGTGAGCCACACAATCTCAGAATGATAAATTTTGTGTTCCAGTGGTGTTTGGCCCTGTCTAGTAATTTAATATCATCTACAAATTATATTAGCATCCCATTAAATTCCTTCAGTCAGACCCAAGCAAATGAAAAATGTTAAGAACAAATCCAACACAGATATTTGGAGTACCCTACTGTGTAATTTCCTCTGCCTGAATGGATATATTCCAGCATGCCTGTGTGTGCATGCGTGCGTATGCGCATTTTTTTATTAAAAACACTCGAAATGAATGCTTAGAGCACTTTAACTCTTTAAATTGTGCTCCATTTGTTAATTTTTCTTTTCCCAATAGGCATGTGGTATTATTAATCCTGAATTGAGTGTGCCTAGGCTTTTTCTTCACTGTTTTATAAAATTGCCAAGATTATCTGTCTTTTAAGGAAATACATGATTGTACAAATCGTGTGTGTGTGTGTGTGTGTGTGTGTGTGTGATGTGTTTTTAAAGCTTCTGTCTAACTCTGTGTTTGTGTTGGGCAGAGTTCTTAGTGTGTAGACAGAAGTGTGTACTCCCATTGGTGCACCAGGATTATTAAATGGTGATATTCTTTCCTGGCTGCTTGACAGGCATAGCCTCTGGGACCACATCATTCTTGTCTATTCCCTGACAAGATGGGTACCCTGTGTGTTCTCCATTGAAGTTACACATAAGTGCACCTTATTGACAGCATAAATGACATCTCTGTATCTGGTCTTAAGAGAGTCTGGGAAATAGGATAACAGGAGTTTAGAACTGGTATTGACAGAGCTGATGTATATCCATACCTCCATAAATGAGAATAGCAGGCTTAGGGGTGGTCATTACATCCTTGACATTGTTGGTAAAAGAATTTTCTTGTGAATTATGTGGTAGGGGAATGTTTCAAATAACTTTGTGGTGGCCAGCAGCTCAGGAGACTGAGGCAGGAGTATCACAAGTTCAAAGTCAGCCTCTGCAATGGCGAGGCACTAAGCAACTCAGTGAGAAATACAGAATAGGGCTGGGGATATGGCTTGGTGATCAAGGGCCCCTGAGTTTAATCCCTGATACCCCCCAAATTAAGTAAAATTAAAAGGACAGGGATATGGCTCAGGGGTTACCTATTGCTGGATTCAATCCCTGGTACAAAAAACTAAATTACCTTGTGGTACCCTGTGTGTCTATCTAATATACTTAAGGAGCACTTGATTGATAAAACTAATAACCACTGCAATATAGTAGGGTGCAATATAGTAGGATGAATTGTAGATTCTAGACTCTTTGGAAATACATTTCTGGGATTCTTGGGATTAAATGATTTCTAAAGATCCTTTTGGCTCCTGTGTGACTCTCATAAGAGCCATTAACAAGATGATTTAAACTAGAAGTCCTTAACAGCATTTTTATAGGAGACCGAAAAATGAGTCAAAGTTTGAAGCTTTTGTTTTCATTCTTGAAATTTTTATTGCAGTAATTGTAGATTCGCATGAGGTTTTCAGACTATCACAGAGGATTTCCATGTGCTCTTTACTCAATTTCCAAATGGTACAATCTGTGGGTTATTTTGATTTCTCCAGGTTTTTTTTTTTTTTTGTGTGTGTGTGGTTCTATAGTTTTATCAATATAGGTTTATGTATTCACCACCACTATCAAGCAATGCCCTCACCACAGGGTCAACCATACCTGCTTCATTCTCACCTGCAATCTCTGGCAACCAAGAAATATCTTATAAGTACTATCATATAATACCTAGCCTTTGATATTGACTGTTGTCACTCATCCTGATTGCCTGGAGATTCATCCAAGTTTTTCGTGTTTTAAGTTTGTTCCTTTTTAATTTGGAAGATTTTTTTTTTTTTACAGTGTTGGTTTGTCTCTGGGCTGTTTCCCGTGTCGGGTGGATGGTTGTACATGTTCAGGTCTGTCTGCCCCCATTGTGTGGAGCTGATTCTGAACTTTGGCACTGAGGATGCTGCCACACTTACCACAGTGTCAGAGATAGGTTTTGAAGCTGTTGTGCTCCTGGGTGTCTGTAGCCATTTTCCCGTCAAGTTGAGCCCTGGCTCTTTGTCTGTGTGGAGGTTCTTAGTAAGGGTTGTCCTCTAGTCAGTGTACTTCTGGAGATTTACTACCTTCAAGTCTGAAGTTGTCAGCCCTGCCTTTCCATGCTCAGGGCATTCAGGAACCATTGTTCGGGAGTCCAGTTTTTTCAGAGAAGTTGTTCTCTTTCCTGCTGTAGCACAGCCAAGAGTTCACACGTCTCCAGTTCAGGGATGTTAAGACACCAAAGGCACTGCAGGCTCTCCTCAGAGTACCCAAGGTATCATAAAGGTGGCACCAACAGAAGAGCACAGACTCTGGCCCTGGAGGTGTTGTCTGGAAGCAGAAACAAAATGAAACTGTTTGAAAAGCTGGACTGAAAGTACCGAGAGAGCTGGCAGGAGTGGCCCTCGTTTGCCACTGAGCACTCGGCCTCAGGATCTGGCATCAAGTAGGCACCAAAATAATGAATGAGTGAGGTAGAAAAGAAGCTTTTAGGCAGAGGCCCCGTTCTTTTGGTGTGGTGGGGGCTGCTACACGGTGAGCATGAGAAACCAAAGGGTCAGCGAGGGAGGGTAGAAGAGAAGAGTATCCTTCTCCATGTTCCCCCAAAAACAAAATCCCAAAATTCACACCAAGTACTTTCCTATCTGAGGTCCACTCATTCACCAGATAATTTTGTTCTTTTCTTTTTTTTTTTTTTTTTGAGAGAGTCTTAGAATGTTGCCCATGCTGGGCTCAAAAACTCCTGAGCCCCCAGCAGTCCTCCTTCCCTGGCCTCCGCAATAGCCAGAACCACAGGGGTACATCACTGTGCTCCCAAGATGACTTTCTTCACTTAGGTCTCAACTCAGATGTCAGTAAACATTTCATGTTCCCTGTCCCTTCTCCCTTGGACATTCTTGAGCCCCTTATCCATCTTTATTTTCTTTGTGGCATTTGTCCTGATTTCCTGGTCCTGTGTATTCATCTTCTGTCTAGGATGTCAGCTTCCTGAGGGCAGGGACTTACCCTCTTTTGCCCACTGTTATGTTTGTGCTTGGATCAATGCTGGCATGTCATGGTCACCTAGTGTATATCAGATGATTTCTTTCACTGTTAGGAGGTTTCCTATAGATATATCTCCCACAGAAGGGGTATAAAGTAGAGAGGGCTTCTTAACCATCCAGCATAAGGTGGTGCCCTCTCCCCTACCATTATCTATCAGCTCACCCCACCTCACCCCATCCTCTTCAGGGAAATGTGTATTTTATACATATATTTTGTAGTGTACCCTGTATGTTACCTGTATCCCTTGCTGGAAGGCAAGGTCCCTGAAAGCTAGAGCCTGGTTTTGTTTCTGCCATATCCCAGAGCTCAGAAAAATGTCTAGCTTATGTTAGACTCCTAATTCATTGTTCAGTCTCTGGGCAACCTGGTACGGGGAGGTAAAACACAGAGGGTCCCCAAACCACTCTTTGCCTGCCAGATCCCTGGTAAGAGCCGTGGTATAGAGGTCATTCACAGGCCCAGATGCTGCCCATGACAGGTGGTGTCTACCTTGAGACGCTTCCAGGGCCACAAGAGGCAGGGTTGTACACAGTTCCATATGGGCTATACACAGGAGGGCAAGGTTCTTGGGAACTGGAGTTGGCAGGCCAGATTTCATTGAAGCAAGTGAATATTGAGCCAGGACTTGACAGTTAGGTAAAATGTGTTGGGCAATAAAAGGGAGGATGGTTTTTATGTCAGCAGTGAAGACTGGGTAAGGAAAACGTGGAGGCTGGGCTGGCTTTGAGTGCCAGCACTTGGGCGCATAGCCCAGCTCTCTGGCTCCTAGCTTTCCCCTGCAGGTCTCTAACCTTCAGAAGCTTATGCTCTAGGCCACAGCAGGTATTGGGGGGCTGTCAGCACCTTTGTTGTTCTGGACCCAGATATACCGAGCAAGAGTCTTGCTGTGTCTCAGCTCAGGTGCATATTGGATAGCTTCCTTTTATTCAAGGGATAGCTCCCTTTACCCTCCACCCCCAACCCCGAGTGCTGGCTTCAGATCCAGGGTCTTGCACATGCTAGGGAAGTGCTCTACCACTGAGCTACATCCCTGGCAACAAGAATTACCTTTCTTAAAGGCACTTGTACTCTCAACAGTGAGTACAGTAAATACATATATACATAAATAAAAATCTGAAATGCTGTTGCATTATTTTTTTCAGCTTATAGGATTTTAATAGTTTGGGATTGTGAGTGATGCTTGCTGGTAAATCTTGTACTTAGCATGTTTAAGGACCTGGATTCAATCCCCAGCACACACACACCACGCACATGCACACACACACACAAACACACATAAACACATACACACACACACACACACACACACACAGAGGTTTCTATCATTCCAGATTTGTTTTGAATTATAATACTTGTATCTTTGGTGTACCTATACTGTGCCTTAATTCTTCCAGTACTGACAAAAATTAAGTAGAAGTAACAAAGTCTTATCTACTGGGATGGCAAGCACAGTAGCTGGTATTAAACCCAGCTCCTAGACAACGTCAGGACCCACATTGGAAGAGATTTGTACAACACCCTGGGTAAATGGCTGAGGCAGTTGGGGCTAGCAGCGCACATTGTAGCTGGGAGGGATTTGAGGGGCTCTGCTCTGTGTTCTGTACATGCCTGGAAGCCATGCGTTGCCTGGAGAGTACTGAGTACTCAGTGAATATTTTTACTGAATTTGTTGAATGAGTTAACTTGCAGTTTAGAAGGGGTTTTACATCTAATTGTATATGTAGAGATGAAGTTCTCTTCTAACTTCTATGCAGTGGTTGGATCCATCTCCTCACCTGGCTTTTGTATTTGGTTGCTGCAGGAGAGGTTTGATTTTTGAGGTATAAAGCAGGTAATAGTTCTAAAGTGTATATTTGAATGAGAATTTGATCAGTGATTCTCAGTCCTAGCTGCATGTTAGAACACTTGGGGGGTGTGCTTGCTTTGGCAGCTTATATTCTATAATTAGAACCACTGCAGGTGGGGGGCTTTAAAAGTCCCTAGTGATTTCTGTGTAATTGATTGGGAGTGCTGCCTGGGCAATAGTTTTGTGTTTGTTGTTTGGATTTTGTTTTGTTTTTGGAAACAGTCTCGAACTTAACAGAATTTGAATCTGTATGGTTTTGAAAAGCTTTCTTTTTTTTCCTCATTCATTTGAGAATAAACTGCTGACCTAGTGCCCCATCACCCACAGCCCTTTTCACCAACACTGTAGTATATCTCTAAACGAGCATTCTTCTGCAGACCACAGTACACCATCAACGGAAAACATCAGCATTGAGACCTTACTACCTTTGACTCTGCAAGTGACATTGGTATTTATTGATGTTTGTACTTCTGAATAGTGAAACAGTTCATGTTAATAATTAATTTTGATTCCGTCTCACAGGGTTTGTTTGCGTTTTCTCCCCTTCCATTTTTGTAACTCCTTTTCTCAATGGTGAGAAACCTGGCTGTTGTCATTCTTAATATATTTTTTGGTTGGTCAGTCCCTCTGTATGGCACCACCATCACCGGTTTCCTCCAGTGCGATTGTCCTCCACCCTCTGCTGGGGCTCTGACTCGGTGGAGGGATTTTGTAGAGCTCCATAAATGATGCTAATATGCCAGCTGAGGTCGGAGAAAAGTGAATGCCACACTGAAGTCAGTGACAGGGTTTTAAAGTCAGGTTTGGCAAAGTAAATTCTCCCTAAGGAAATGAAATTTAAGGAGAGGACTAAATTCTACAGAGATGCATGGTATCAAAACAACAACAACAACCCAAAAAACAAACAAACAAAAAAACAGGGCAAAAGCACAGCCTGTCTGCTAAAATGCTTCAAAAAATATTTGTTTTGGAAATAAAACCACTTTTAGTGAGCAAGAATTTTAGTCTCTTTTCCTGAATTACCTGTTTATAGGAAAAGTATTTGAAAAGATTAGTTGTTTTTTAAGAATGTGTCTAATTAAAAACTTTCTTTTTACATTACCTTTCAAAAAGGAACTTTTTATTTTAGCATAATTTTAGACTTAGGGAAAAAAATGGCAATTTGCTTTTTTAAAGCACCAGATATTTTAGCAGGCGATATTCAGGTAGCGGCTGCTCCTTTTCTTTAGTCAGCTTTACTATAAAATGTGGAAGCCTAGTTACAGGGATGTGGAACTCCATACTTTCCTTCCACCTAAAACTGGAGAAAGCAAGTTCTTAGAGCCAAATAACAAGACCAGTGGTCAGCCTGCATTAGGTGATCAACATCCATCTGGCCAGATTTTGTCAACCCATTTGCTTAGAGTGGCACCCTGCTGCAAGTGGTTTTCCTCCAAGAGCTTTATCACATCTAGACTGATGTATATATAACCTGAATCCACAGAAATCCAGCATTAGACTTGGGGGTTGTCAGATTCCCAAGATCAAGGCCAGCCTCTACAATTTAGGAAAAACCTACTTTAAAAATAAAAAGGGCTGGGAATATAGTTCAGTGGCAGAGTACCTCTGGGCTCAATCCCCCATACTGGAAAAAAAAATTTTTTTTTTTAAGAAAATTTGTAAAATATACAGCTCTTAAAAAAATGTGAGCCAGGAGCCTTGGCACACACCTCTAATCCCAGTGACATGGGAGGCTGAGATAGGAGGATCTCAAGTTCAAGGTCAGTCTCAGCAATTTACTGAGACTGTGTCTCAAAGAGTAAAAAAACAGAGCTAGGGTGGGAGGTTGGCACTGTGGCTCAGTGTTAGAGTGGTTGCCTAGCACATGGGAACACCACATACATACATACATACATACATACATACATACATAAAATAAAGATATTATGCCCATCTACAACTAAAAAGAGAAGTGGGGATGTAGCTCAGTTGTAAAGCCACCCCTCAGTTTAATCCCTAGCACCAAAACAAACAAACCAGATGTAGAGGAAAAATAAGGAAAGGGGAAACACTTAAATTATAATAAATACATATAGACCATAATGGAGTTAACTTATTCTGCATTATTATGAATATTTCCATAAGCCAATTGGATGTTGTTATATCCAAATTTGATCCTTTGCTGATTAGAAATACATTAATCTGGGCCGGGGTTGTAGCTCAGTGGTAGAGTGCTCAACTCGTGTGTGGAAGGCACTGGGTTCTATCCTCAGCACCACATAAAAATAAAATAAAGGTATTGTGTCCATCTACAACTAAGAAAATATTAAGGAAAAAAATACATTAATCCTGTGTGTGTGTGTGTGTGTGTGTGTGTGTATGTGCTCACATGCATGTGTATTCTTTTGGCTAAATATTATTCAGAGCACTTTAATAGACTTTATTGAAGTCAAACTTAATATTTTGTAAAAGGGATGATAAACCAAGATATGGGAATGCCTAATTGTGGTGAACCTTATGCGTATTTTCAGTTTAAGTAAAATGCTATATTCTGTTCAGCCATAGAGATGAACTTTGCTACAGAAGTGGAGAGAATATAAATGTGTAACCTTCTGATGTGACTTTACTTTAACAGAGAGAAGGAGCAAGAAAGGGAAGAACAGTTAATGGAAGACAAGAAAAGGAAGAAAGAGGATAAAAAGAAAAAAGAAGCCACTCAGAAGGTGGGTTAACCAATTAAATAAGTCTCACATCTGTCCAGCTTGCAGAATAAGTGATTGATTATCTTAGTAGCTTGGGTACCTGATGTCTTAATATTTCTACTTGAGACCTTAGTTTATTAAAAAAATAATGAAGGAGAAGGTTCAGTTATGCAAAGTTATGCACTAATCATAAAATGGATGTTGAACCACGCTGTCACTGATCTACGAAAACAGCAGCACGGTGTTGAGGAAGGTGAGGCTGCTGGGCTCTGGACTCTTGTTATACATCCCTCTTTGTATCATAATCGAATCTTCACTATCTTAAACAAGTTTGTAGACTTGACTCTTGAAAACCTGCTGGATTGTTCCCTGGTGTTCTTTTGGTTCATCCATAAAACTGTTGTTTAGATGAGTTTATCTTTTGATAATTACATCCAGAAATATTCCTCAAAGGACCCAGTGTGCCTGCTAGTTTGATTTAGACCATTCATGAACTTGAGGAATTTGCTTATAAGAAATAGAGAAATGCGAGACGAAAATAGAGGGGCAGGGCACACTGGTATATGCCTATCATCACAGTTACTCTGGAGGCCCAGGCAGAGAATCGCATATTTGAGACCAGCCAGGGTAATTTTTTTTTTTAATATTTTTTAGTTATAATTGGACACATTACATTTATTTTATTTATTTATTTTTATATGGTGCTGAGGATCAAACCCAGTGCTTTGCAATATGCTAGGCAAGCGCTCTACCACTGAGCCACAACCTCAGCCCAGCCTGGGGAACTTAAAGAGACCCTGTCTCAAAATGAAAAGGACTGGGGATATAGCTCCATGGTTCAGTTCTCAGTACTGGGTAGTGGAATCGGGGTGAAAAAAGACAGCTGTCAGGTGTCAGTTGAAGCATTTGTGTGACAGCTGTCAGAAGCAGAGAGTAGTCAGAACGCCCTGCACACACCCCATTGGCTTCTGAGCCTGGCCCCTTGCCCTGTCTGACCCCTGCTTTCCCCTGACTCAGCAGAGTTCCTGCTGTGTTTTGGGGGTGGTGAAGGGATTTGCTGCCAGTTTACCGCCACCTGAAACACTTGGGAAGCAGGGCCTCATTGCTGTTTGCTAGTTATGGTGGCTGAGTTTAAGGAGGTGTAAATAGTTATACAGTTCAGAGGGACCTCTAGATGTAGAATAGTCAGGGCAATTGGACACAAGCCACCTTGAGACATAAGGGGCACTACAGGTTTTCCCAGCATCATTAGATATGACCATTTTCCATAATTTCATTTTTTGAAGTCTTGAAATAGACAATTAGTGAGGACCAGAATAAGAAAAATCCTGGAAAGATTTTAAGAATTGGGATTCATATGACCTTGCCATATTCAAAAAAATGAAATATAATTTTATGTTTTCTGTGTGACTTTATTTGATAAAGAACATTGATTGTTTTATTTGGTGCTGCAGTCGATTACTGTGCTCTTTTAGGATTTTGTCTAATTTTGTTTGTTTCTACCTAATAGAGATATGTTTCCTGTCACAGCTGTCAGAGTACCTGCTTCACATTTGCTGCTCCTCTTCTAAGCTTGTTAGCTTGTCTAAAATTCTGGATAAGGAGTCTGAAGAGAGGAAGCCACATAAGAACCCAGAAGCTTTTTTTGGGCACACAGCCACAGTTGCTCAATACTAAGGTTGCAGGGTGCAGTCACACCAGGGCTAGGATGTTGGTGGCATTGTCCCAGTTGATTGTGGACTCCTGCCTGGGGTCTTTCACACCCCGACACCCACCATAATTGGAGAAATGTGAGATTGAACCTCAGAGAAAACCTCCTTTCCTTCTAGGCATTCACACATTTCATCTACTAAATTGGTACAAAAATCAGATTTTGCAGTCTTTGGGGATGGATGATTATAGACTAGACACCAGGGGCCTTGAGTAGAGGCTGTTAACAAGATGACAAATAGCATGATGTTTTAGTCAATGTCCATTTCATCTTCATTCGTCACATAGATAACAGTTTTCTTAAAATAAAATTATCGATATCTAGAAATGACTAAAAAATGCATCTGTAAACTTTTATAGTATATTTCACTAATGGGAAAATAATTTAAAAGAGAGTATGGATGTAATGGAAAGTGAATTGGGTTTATTTCTGCAGATGATGTTGTTTTTGCAGTTTATGCATTCGGTAAACCACTTGAGAAATTTCAAGTAGCTAATTTTGAACAATAAAAACTTAGTTATTTCTCGTAAAATGATCTAGATCAGCTGATATAGAATCTAGACTGACATAGGCTGGTTGATGGCTTTTGATAATGTTTTGTTAACTGAGCCAATGCATAATTTCATAATTAAATTCCATTTTAGCAATTTTTTTTTTTTAAAGAGAGAGAGAGAATTTTTTTTTAATATTTATTTTTTAGTTCTCGGCGGACACAACATCTTTGTTTGTATGTGGTGCTGAGGATCGAACCCGGGCTGCATGCATGCCAGGCGAGCGCCCTACCGTTTGAGCCACATCCCCAGCTCCTCCATTTTAGCAATTCTGAGGAAAAAGCACAAAGTTTACCTTATTGTGAAGATAAGCTAGGAGGCATAAAATGTGCTGTAGTACATAGAATCATAAAGAAGGTGCCCGAGGTTCTGTTATGTGGTCACTTGTTCGACCAGCATGTCCTTCCACATCTTTTCACTGCCTGATTCCTTGCCATATAACCATTTTTAGCATCTGTCTTCCCCTTTAGACTGGCTGGAAGTGTCTTGAAGTTTCATTCATGTTGTATTACTAGTAACTGGAGCAGTGCCTGTGCCCCGTAGTCACTCAAATAACTGAGTGAGGGATCAAGAGTGAATGATGGGGCTGGGGTTGTGGTTAGTGGTAGAGCGCTTTCCTAGAGAGTGTGAGGCACTGGGTTGGATTCTCAGCCCTACACATAAACAAACAAATAAACAAAGGTCCATTGATAACTAAAAAAGAAAAAAGAATGAATAATGGCAGGGTAGGGACGGACATCAGTGGTAGAGTGCTCTCTTAGCAGGTCTCCTAGCACGGCTGAGGCCATGGGTCCCATCCCTGGTGGTTGGGGCAGGAGGGGGCCATGAAAGATAACTATATAATTATAAAATTAGCTTTTATTTAAAGCTAAAACTAAATTACTTTCACACAAAAATTAAATGTGAGCCTTTTCCGCTGTTCTCAATGACTGTGTCACTTTACTGTTTCCAAAGCCATCCCTGAATATACCGTGTTAAGATTTCCATTCATGAGGGAGGTGTCAAAGGAGGACTCTTCATTCATGAGGCTGATGATGCTAAAGGAGCATTGTGTGGTGTTGGCAGAACACGTGCTTTGACCATGTAGCTTTTCACTGACTAGGGACTGGCTCTTTTAACAGGACAGACATTATAAGCCATATTTAACATTATTTGGGTTTATTACTTAAAAAACTATCTTCAAAGTGGGGTTGTAAGAAATATTTACAATGGTTTAAAACCTAAATTTCCTTAAGGAATTGTCATGTGAATGCAAATCCATTCATTTGTGGATAAGTGAGGGTTATACAGGGGATTTTCAATAGATTTGAGCTCTGTAGCAATTAGTACTGGAAAACATTCATTTTAAGATACTGTGTTCCATGCTGGGATTGTAGCTCAGTGGTAGAGCACTTGCCTAGCATGTGTGAGGCACCAGGTTCGATCTTTAGCACCACAAAAATATAAATAAGTAAAGTAAAGGTATTGTACCATCTACAACTAAAAATATTAAAAAAACAAAACAAAAAAAAAAAAAACCTGTGTTCCACAAATTCACTACTGTAGAATTAGCTTGTCTTCTAATTCAAGAATATAGGAGGGCCAGGGGTTGTGGCTGAGAGGAAGGTATTGTATTTACCTACAACTAAAAAAATAAATGGTTAAAAAAAAACTAACTGATCTTTTTTTAAAGAAAGAAAGTAGGAGCATTCCAGGAAGTCCTACGAATGGATGGTTTAGCTGATTCAGAGTCTGAATCTGGGATTCTTTTCGAGGTGGACTGGGTTAACTACAGAACATACCCTTCAAAGATAATCATTTTTTCATGTAACCCAGTATGATCCCCAGCCACAACTCTTCTTTTGTAAGATTATGAATTCATTTTCTAATAATGTTTATTATAAAAGTCAGTTAACCAATTCAAAAGTTTTAAAAGATTAACAGGTCCCCCACCACCACTACCACCAGGGATTGAACCCAGGGGCACTGAACCACTGAGCCAAATCCCAGGGTCTTACTGAGTTGCTTAGGACCTTGATAAGTTGCTGGGGTTGGCTTTGAACTTGTGATCCTTCTGCCCCAGCCTCTGAGCTGCTGGGATTATAGGCATGTGCTACTGCACCTGACAAAATTTACATATTCATTCCAATCTTATTGTTCTACATCATGCAATTTTAATGAACTTTGATAATAGCGAACATTCATTTAGCATTGGCACCGGATATCTGATCTAATCCTTAATATGGCCTTTTGTAGAGAGAGATTGTTATTATCTCCATTCAGCACATAAATGGAAAACTGAGATCGAGATCGTACAGCCAGGAAAGTAGCAAGGCTTCGTTTTGAATCCTGCTTTCCCACCATGATCTCTGGTGTCTCTCATCATGGGTCCCTGAGGCTTTGCTGTTCAGATTTGAGATGAAAAGTATTTGAGTACATACTCGTAGGGGAAACCTTTTATCTCTATGGCTCATTTAGTTTCTGGGCCACATTTTATTTGATTTTTCTCTAGTTATAGCAATCAGACTGGTAAACAACATTCCCAGTTCAGGAATCGCATCATTTAAAGAGTGTGGAGTGCATTTAAAGTTTTATTTTTATTTTTAGAATTCTTCCCAGTGGTGATCATGTAAGCTGTAGCTGGTCATGTGGGCATAGTCTCAAGAAGGGTGTCTGAGTTGACTCTCAGCTGCTTTTATTGGGTTTCAACCCTGCCTGTGTACTGTGTATCTGACAACCTGAAATAACTGAGTTATCAGAATTAAAGTAGTCTTTATAGTTCTGAATTAAAAAGCAAATCTCATGTACTTGTGTCTGTTTATTTTGCAGGTCACGGAACAAAAAACCAAAGGTAAGATCCCCCCCCCCAACTCATTAGAACCTTTTGTTTAGATTTTGCAGTGTTGACTCAGCCTTCAGTCTACATAAAAGATAGAGGGTGTAGAGTCATTAAGGTGGGTTGTTTGCAGTCACTGAAGAGCATAATGACAAATTAAGAGAACTTGTATTAGAGTTCCTATTTGGCTTGCCCTTTTTTTTTTTTTTTTTTTTTTTTTTTTGGTACAGGGATTGAATCCAGAGGCTCTCTACCACTGATCTACTACATCCCCAGCCCTTTTTATTTTTTATTTGCTGAGGTTGGCCCCAAACTTGCCATTTTCTGACTCAGCCTCCAAAGTAGCTGGGATTCCAGGAGTGCATTCTCACACCTGGCTAGAGTTAAAACTTTTTAGGAGGTAAAAGAATAAATACTGGATTTTTTAAAGGGTGCAGTGGTACATGCCTATAATCCCAGCGACTCAGGAAGCTTAGGAATGAGGATTGCAAGTTTGAGGCCAGCCTCAGCAACTTTAGCAAGGCCCTAGGCAACTAGATCCTATCTCAAAAGCACTTCTGAGTTCAATCCCTGGGTACCAAAAAACAAAAATAAAAGTATGAGTCAGGATTTGGAACTGAACCTTTTCAAAACTTTACATGGAACAGTAACATAGAACACCAGCTCCTAATTAATTACAGATGTGAACTACAGAGGGAAGTTATGTACCTTAACTACTTTGATCTGTGGCAGCATAAAAATCATATTTCACATTAGGATACCCATATTCTCTTCTGAGCTAGAGCCTGGAATATGCTTTTTTTTTTTTTTTCTTCACCAAATTGTTTAATTGGGGCATTATAGTTGTACATAATGGTGGGATATGTTGTTATAATTTGTCCAATATTATTCCCTGTATTTCCCCTTTTCCTTTCATCCTGCCTCACCCCAATCCATTTCTTCTACTGATCTTAGAGTATGCTTTTTTAAACATAATTAATTTTGAGTAGGTTAACCATTTGAAAATAGTGTGATATGTTGCAAACAGAAGCAGATAACCTTCAGGTCATTGTCAATAATGGTCTCCATCCTTTTTGGTTTTTGCTCTCCTTTTATTTTTGATTTTGTAGTTTTATCTGGTGATGATCACACTTTTGGTCAGTTCCCCTTAAGAATGGGGATTTAATTCCTTGAGATAACTCTTATTGCTGCCTCCCTAAATATGTGCTTCTCAATTAGCTATGCATAGACTCATTTGTATGCAGTGGTCAAATGCACTAACTAGCTCAGGCCATGGCCAGACTTTCATAGCCTCAGGCCATATCCCTAGCAGATGTATTTTTGAAAAGCTCTGCAGGTGACCTTAGTGCACTAGAACTACTGCCCTGGATGAAGGGAATCAGAAGTGACTGATTACTTAGGAGAGGAGAAGGGTGAGGGAGAGGTCAAGGCTGATGGGAGACCCTCTAATGATTGGTTTCTCATTGTTTTATTTTGTTCTATTAGACTCTCAGTCCAAAGCATGTCACCCAGTGATGAAAGACCAATAAAGATAGTGCTAGCTTCTTAGGAAACTTTGTTATGGAAAACAAATTCTCACATAATTAGTATTACTGGATTCAAAGAACATTTCAAAGAGGAATATAGCCTGGGATTTTATAGAGTGATTTAGAAAATAGAGAAACCATTATAAACTATATCTTAATTGGTTAGAGAGGATAGTATTTTCCCCTTGTCCATTCATCCGGTTCCCAGTCCAGGGTAGGCTTCTTTTGGGAAGTATCTTTGTAAATTACTTGATTGAAATATGAATTATAAAGAGAAATAATGTGTCAATATTTTTTAAACCAGCACACTGCTTAGAAAAGAACTTTCATTTATGGGAACAACAATTTAAAAAATTAGAATTTTCCTAGACAACATAGGCTCTGTGGTTTTTGGAATGTGGTGATTTGAGTTCCTGGGCATGGCCACAAGTCTCATGCTCTTGAAGCCAGGTTCTAACTGTACTGTAGACTAGACTGCTCTGTATGATGAGTGGTATTTCTGTTGGAAAATTGAAAATCTACTAGGCATTGTTTCTCAAAACAAAGAGGGACTATTTTTGTTTTGTTTTTAGTGCCAGGTCTGTTCTCAAACACATTTGCCTGAGTCTTAAAAATCTAACTTTCCAAGATGGGTATGGTGATGCACACCTGTAATCCCAGGGGCTTTACAGGAGGCATGAGGATCACAAATTCAAGGCTGGCCTCAGCAATTTAGTGAGGCTGTAAGCAACTTAGTGAGATCTCTCAAAATAAAAAGTGTTTAAGCACCCCTGGATTCAATCCCTGGTACCAAAAGAAAAAAAAAATTCCTTTCTATTCACTACCAAATTTTCCTTCCAGTAGGGTCTTTTTTCATGCCTACCAAAGATAGAATACAGCTTCATAGTCTCCATATTCTCCCTAACTCCAGTTCCTCAATCAGAAAACAAAGTCACATAATCCTAAAGTAATCTGAAAGCCTGTCTTAGGTCTCCTAAGGGGTTTAGTTGTTAAAATGGAGGAGTAGACAGGAAGTAAAAATAAAAATTATTCCTGAGGTATGTTAGACTGTAAATAGAGGGAGGTCCTGACCTTGCTGGTACTTTTTGCCCAGTTTTGAAGCCACTTCTTTGTTGGGTACTTTATCTGTCTCCTTCTCTTTCCTTAGCTGATGTTTCTTGGTCCTTTTCATCTCCCCCAAGTGATATCTTCCTCAGGCAGTCTTCCCTTAACTCTGAATCTACCCCTGTTTCCCCAACAGACCCTATAAGAAAAAAAGAAAAGACTGTTGGTGCCAAGTCTTGGGTTGTACAGAGGACTGAAGTAAGATTTTTCTGTATTTTGGAGAAACAGTTAGTTCATTACATGTTTTTCCTTATATTGCCCATCATTTAAAAAAAAAAAAAAAAAAGGTGGTGAGAATTCATGAGTCAGGAATAGGACAGATTTTAAGTGGTGGTCTTGTGACAGGGCTAGAGCTGGGGCTGCCGTTCAGGTAGTGAAGAAGAAAAAACTCCTTTGGGCATCAGCACAGATCCTCCGTGTTGGACATTAGACTTAGAATCAAAAGAGTTTCAGGAATTGATGTAATAGATCAATATTTGATAAGTTGAAATTTAACTGGTATAAAGAGTCAGATTGGAAGTAAAAAGTCCAAATGCATTGTTTTTGTAATGGAGGAATTTGAATATAGACATTTAGCCTTGTTAAAAGGTGTTAGGGTGGGCTGGGGCTGGGGCTCAGTGGTAGAGTGCGAGTTCCTGGGTTCGATCCTCAGCACCATATAAACATAAATAAATAAAATAAAGATATTGTGTCCAACTACAACCAAAAATAAAAAATTAAAATTAAAAAAAAAAAGGTGTGGGGCTGGGGATGTGGCTCGAGTGGTAGCGTGCTTGCTTGGCATGCGTTCGACCCGGGTTCAATCCTCAGCACCACATACAAACAAAGATGTTGTGTCCGCAGAAAACTGAAAAATAAATATTAAAAAATTCTCTCTCTCTCTCTCTCCCTCTCTCTCTCTCTCTCTCTCTCTCTCTCTTAAAAAAAAAAAAAAAGGTGTTTGGGTGATGGCTGGCTTCTGAAATGACTGGTTTATGAAAGCTAGCATGACCTTAGAGATATTTGTATATCTGTAGTGTCCAAGAAGTAAATTACTGTTTCTGTAGTGGGCACCACAACATGAAATGGAACAGAGATGATCCTCTCTGGACTCCGTGAAGTTCATTCTAGGCTGGTCAAGGAATTGGTCATTTCAGGAAGATTTAAGCACCTGGGGTTGTTTTGCTCCCAGGAGAAGGCTTCCCATTTGGGAAATCTCAGGTATTGTCTTCAAAGATCTAAAGGGTTCTGGTGCTTGGCATTTCACATTTCCTTAGTAAATATCTGTCATGTGTTTTACTCAGATTTATTCTGAGTTCCAAAGTACCAATGATGAGTCAAAGCAATGGGAAAAATCTTCTACTCAGTATAAGCTAAATAACAGTGAGTGTATTTAGTGTAAGCAACACTGGGTGATAGTATGGTTCAAAGCAATAATTCATAACCTTGCCTCTTTACCCCACTGGTACACATTTGGAGCACAGCACTTTCCTCCAGCAACTGGGGCTATGGACCATTGCAGTACATTGGCTATATCTTTCTTCCGAGCTTGTAGAAGGCCTGTTAGAGTGAGTGCATAGTGGTTGCTGGAATAACACTGAGTCTATTTTAATTATTAATGGCAGAATGGTCCTTCTCCCTTAAATTATACACTACTTGTAACAACCTTCATACTGTGTAGAGATACCTGTATGTTCTAATATGGTTGAAAGAGAGAACTGGCTGTCCCTAAGAGAGTGAATGAATGTGACTCAAATAAGAAGGCACAAAAATAGTGCAGATGGGAGATAATGAAAGCTTCACTTGATTATGAGGCATGATTATGAGGCAGTGATGGTAGACAAGAAGAAAGGAATTGGAGAGACGCTATAGTTAAACTCCAGATTGATGGATGGTGGTGTGTGTTTTGGAGCAGGGCAGAGTGAGGAGTCTCAGATACCTGCCAAGGTGCTAATTTGGTTGCAATTTGGGTGATGATTTCATTCGTTATGATAGGAGATAATGGGGATTTAGAACCAGGGAACTAAGAAGAAGGGGAAGGGCAAAAGAGATCTGAGCTGGAGATAGTGATTTGTGAAACATTTACACAAATCATATTTAACACCTCAGCATGAGAGAATGTGTCACATGCTCGGGAAGCGTCAGTGTGGGAAGGGTGCAAGCCCCACCTTCACATTAATTTATTATTATTATTATTGCCTTTTTTCCATTCATTTGTACATTTATTTTTTGGTGTTGGGAGTTGAACCCAGAGCCTCTATACCACTGACATCTGCCTCCACTCCTTCTGTCTCTAACTCACAGTCTTTCTGCCTAGGTCTTTAGAATAGTTGGGACTATAGGCATTGCCAACATACCCAGCTTGATTTTTCTTTGTTGTTGTTTTTTTTTTTTTTTAAGGCACAACTTCAGCTGACATTTTATAACTATGATTAAGAGAATAGTTAAAAGTAAGGGTTGCCAACCATGCATCTGACTTGCTGCCTATTTTTGTACTTCTCATGAGCTAAAAATTATTATTATGTTTTTAGGTTATGGGGGAAAAAAGAATAATCATATATCATGATATATAAAAATGTTATCAATTGATATTTCACTGTCTAAGAAAAGTTTTACTGGAACCTAACCACACTTTGTTTACACATTGTCTTTGGTTCTTTCAAATGCAGAGTTGGGCTATTAACAATGAAGACCTTAACGGCCAAGAAAGCCTAAATATTTGCTATCCAGCCCTTTACAAAATGTTTGCTGACCCCTAATCTAGAGTTTGAGAAACGCACAAAGAAAAAGGGAAGAGCTAAAGAGCTAGCAGGTGTAGGTCACACAAAACAGACCAGGAGGAGTGACCAGCAGGGTCAGAAGCTGCAGATGAGTTGAAGACCAAAAAGTCCATGAGTGCCACTAGTGCACTGAAGACCATGAGTGACTTAAGAGGAGGGAGATGTTGGGGACAGAAACCAGGGTGAGGAATGAGGGGGAGGGAAGAAGTGCTTGGGGGTTACTGCAAGTTGCTCCGTTTTCATCAGCTACTCACTATGGGTCACTGGGCTTAGTGATTTTAAATTGTTAGCCGGAAATAATATCTGGGTTTGATTTATATTTTAACTACTACCTTAAAAGCATTTCTAGGTACTATTAAAATGTTTGATTCTATCAAGATTGTTAAAGGAAATTGTGGTTTATATTGGTCCTGTGCAGTTGGGTTTGTTATACACATATACTTTTTAAAAATTCAGAAACTAGCCTGAATGCTTTCTTCTGAGAAAGTAGCATCTCATTGGTATTTGCAGAAATATAGGTAATTATAACTTCAAACTATAAGATATGAGAAAAGTATAAAATAAAAGGGTTGGGAAAGGGGAAAGACTGAGTCATTGAAGCATGTAAATGATTTTTAAAAATAGGTTGAGTGGAAATTAGAAAATAGGATACCCAGCATTTTTTTTTTTTTTTTCCTCTAGTGTCTCTGTAACACAGAGACCATGTTTAAAGTCACAGACTTTTTCTTTGAAACTACGGTCTCATTTTAAGCAGTTCACCTTCAGAAATATTTATGCTACAACCTACGTGTCATCAAAATTCAGAAAAGAACGGGCCCAAAAGGTGACACATTCAGACTTTTTGCGAATTTTCCTCCCAGTTGTCATTTGATGTTCTGGAGCATTTCAGGGTACCCACACGGATTCGTGTGCCTTCATTTTGGACTTGGGGCATCCTGTTGGGTCTGACTTTCTGCCTAACAGGTGTATCACTGCAATTAATGTCAAGGAATTTTGATGGTCCTTGAAATGCCTTCAGGTCTTGAATTCATAGAGAAATGTGATAAAAAGAAATAGAATAAGAATCCATTCCAGTCCTGAAGCACAGTTCACTCAGACTTGCATGGTCCTATAGGCTTTTTCTGATTGTGTTCTAGAGTTTCGATTGACTGATCTTCCAGGACAGTTCCATATTGGAGGAAAAGTTGTTGAGATGTGTTTCTGCTTTTAAATGACTTTATGGTTAATAGTTCTTCCGGTCTCTGATATGAGAGTGGGAAAGTACCCTTGAGGAGTTAGGACACTTGCATAATATTTGCTGTCCACCAGATTTCTTAGGTTGGCTTTAGTCAAACTGGTGTTCTCAGTCGTTTAAAACTGTTCTGTCTTTGTTTTATTCCTTTTTAGGAAAATGAGTTCAGGCATATAGCCTGCCTGGCTGACTTAAAATGAAGATTGTAGCCCCTTTAGAAGGGCAGCCACACAGAAGCATAGCTTCTTCTATCCTAACAACCAGTTAGAAAGAACCTTCTCTACCTTTGCTTATTCCCATAAAAGAAAAGGGGATTGGTAATGCCATGCGGAATCTTTCAGAAACAGAAAAGCAGTCATAATCTTTATTTATTCATTTGCCAATTATTTACCCATCAGCTTTTGTAGGTCCTGAAGAGGATAATATATTAATATTAGACATTGATTGATTTTTTTACCCCCTCTCTCTACCCCTCTCCCCACCTCCCTCTTTCCCTCCCTCCCTTCTTGCTTCCTTATATGGTACTGGTGATAAAACCCAGAGCCTCATGCTTGTCCTGCAAGTGCTCTACCCACCAAACTACATCCCCAGACCTGATTGGTTTATTTTCTTAATATAGGTCCTCTGCCCACCCCCCACTCTCTTCCTTACTGGAAGGCCAGTACTGCCTTTGATTGGCTAATGGTAGACATAGGGGTTGCCTGAAACTTACTTCTCCTGTCACTCATAGTATTTTCTAATGTTCAGTAGTGAGATATTGGGCCCCTGATTTCTGATGATGTCTGTCTCTCCTCATAACGGATCCAGTTAAATGGCAACATGCTGGCCCAGCATCATTTCAGCAGTAAAAGCAGTACTGCCACCAGAGCTGACCCCAATATTATTCTGAGTAGCAGGGATTTATTTAGGCCTCAGATTATTCCTGATGGTTATTTCTGAAACACTGCCAGGCAGTATTCTCCAGGCAGAGCAGTGGTCTTTTGCTAGAATGAAGAAGGAGGTGCAGATCTAGGAGAACCGCTGTAGGGCTGCGGGGGATGGGGGCTAAAGAATCCCTCATACAGCTTCATGGCTGCCCTGTATGTTCCCATGCTGTTTACCATTTTAAAAATTAAAGTAAAAATTAAATTTTTTAAAGCAAAAAGGGAAAATATCTACATATTGAAATTTCTATATTCATTCAAGAACTAGGGGTGAAAACATCACATCTTTGGGATGGGGGGGGAAGCTATGAGATATTATATAAGTTTCTGATTTTTACATAGAAGGCCAAGCAGGCATTTGAGTTCAGGTGACTATAGAAATCAAAGCCAAGTCGAGTTATGTGACTATTCAGCCCTGAAGTTCCCCCGTGGCTTCTACTCCATGTCAGGCCCATGAATGTTGATCCCTCGCTTGAGGGATTAGTGGTCAGTGAGGGAGAGGGACCTATAAATGGTGGATTTCAACATAATCTGGTAAATTCTGTGGTGGGGAAAGATGGACAGTGTGTTCCAGGAACACAGATGAATGTGTTTAAGCACTTCACCTGGGGACTGTAGGAAGGGAGCACAAAGGTCAATCTTTTCCTTCCTTCCTCCCTCCTCTCTCCCTCCCTCCCTCCCTCCCTCCCCTTCTTCCTTCATTTCACTGTACTTTAGGGATTGAACCCAGGGCCTTGCCCATGCTAGCACTCTATCACATAGTCATATCCCCAGCACCCCTCCATGGCTTTTTAAAAAATGTATTTATTTTGAGACGGGGTTTTGTTTGGTTACCAACACTGGTCATGAACTTGTGATCCTCCTGCCTCAGCGCCCCAAGTAGCTGGGAGTATAAACCTGCACTACTGCATCCAAGACAAAGGTCAGTCTTTTATGAATATGAATGAAGAAGAGGGAACTTTCGACTTTGAGGCTGATCCTTTTACCAAGGACTTTGCTGTGGACAACCTTGCTAGTCAGCCCTTTCAGGAATTAATTCCATCATTGATTTGGAGGAGTGAGTGATAGTTGCTTTCCCTCTCCCCCTTCATTGATGGAATGTCATTCCTTGATGTCGCTGTCTTTTAATCCTTGTCACCATCATCCACCACATCCCCTGTACCCTCGGTAAACTGAAGATGGTGGCAAGAATTTGGGAAAACGATGACCCTCAAGAGTACAGTGAAAAGAGAAGAGTTGCCTTGTTAGAATTGGTCTCGTGTAACTTTTCTTAAAAACAATCTCTAAAAAAATTCATTTGATTTCAAAGACTTTCCCAACCCCTCTCTTTCAGTGCCCGAAGTGACGAAACCAAGTTTAAGCCAACCAACGGCCGCCAGCCCAATTGGCAGCTCTCCATCGCCACCAGTCAATGGTGGCAACAATGCCAAAAGGGTGGCAGTGCCGAACGGACAACCGCCAAGCGCCGCCCGCTACATGCCTCGGGAGGTGCCGCCGCGATTCCGTTGCCAGCAGGACCACAAAGTGTTACTAAAACGTGGGCAGCCCCCTCCACCGTCCTGCATGCTGGGGGGTGGGGCAGGTCCTCCTCCCTGCACAGCACCTGGAGCAAACCCAAACAACGCACAAGTGACAGGAGCGCTGCTGCAGAGTGAGAGTGGGACTGCACCAGGTGAGCCCACGTCGGGAGGGGCGCCTTGCAGCCTCCCAGAGAGCGCTTTGTTTGAGGGACTTGGTGTGAAAGAACAGTTAATAATGTAGACACTTGGGATTATTCAGAAGATGAAAGAGGATCCCAGAGTAAAATGGTATATGGGCAGTGCACTAGGTTTGATCCTTAGCATCACCACCCCACCCACCCCGCCCCCCCAAAAATCAAGGATACAGCTACTAAAAAAAATTTTTTTAATGTGCAAACATGCATAGCCTCTGTAAGAGCTCTGAAAAATCATTGAAGAAGGACAATGAGAGACTGCCTGAAAGAATCAGTGGCCTAGAATAGAGTGAATTCTAAGGTGATATGGACATAGAACCGAACTGAGAGAAAGGATAAAAAAAAAAAAAAGAGGATAGATTTAAAAGAGTAAAGAAAAGGAAAATAACAAAGGAATTATCAAAAAGAAAAGTTGCATTCAAATGACCAAACAGCTGTAGTCAAAATAAAACTTGACAGAATTTCAAATACATACTAAGACTATGAGAAGTAAAATTCTAGATATTGCAACTTTGTGTTTAACATGTTCACACATATATTATCATTTTCCTAATTGTAATGATCTTCAAGAGTGTTATGTTAATAAATAATTTCGAATTTTAAAAAGTACATGGGCAGTTCTACAAAAGTGGGCTTTAGTATTCTGTAAGTGTGCTCTGCCAGAGACTCAGTGTGTCTTGGGCTCTTTGTCTCCTCAGACAAGAGCCTTACTACAGCATTACTCTCTGTGGTTCCACGAGCACATGTTCAGGGAAGAATTGGAGGTGAGGCTGTAGGGCGGCTCATTCTGCCAGAATGCCAGGAGGAGAGAGAGAGAGAATGACCTCTGGGATTATGATATAGAATCCTGGAGGGGGTAGGGGGGCACCAAATAATGCCATTCTATAATTATTTACCAAATTCTTTAAAATCATTGTTTCTTTCAAGGATGTTGAATTTTGAACTTTGTTATACACTCTAAAGAAGACAAGTTTTAAGAGTTTTTAATAGTTGAATACTTAGTCAACCAACAGCTAAAAATTTACAGGTTCCTTTTTTTTTTTTAAAGCTTATTAACAGATTTCAACCATCTAATATTTTTTTCATATTAATTTCAACCATCTTTTGAAGTTGTATTAAAATTCAAAGCTCAAACACTATCGAGGCCAGTGTATTTGACACTAAAAGGATGCTTTATTTGAGTTCTAAGTTTGAACAATGAATTACCTAGAAAATTCTGTCAATACCTCGTGTGAAGAATAAGGACGGGAACAAACCTAGTGGTGACTCAGTCTTCATGCAGAAGTAGCTCTACCCATGGGGCTTCCTGTGGTAGCTTCAGGCCAGTCCTAGATGAATAGGGAAGATCCTCATGGCCCCTCCTTCCTGGCTCCAGGAACCAGTTGCAAAGGGAGGCATGTGAGGAGATGGTCCTCTGTGTTTCCACTACCTGTGTAGCCAAGGTTCAGAAACAAAGGTGCAGTGTGAGTCAGAATCTCTTTTGTCTACACACAAAACCAAAGACTTCCCTACATCTCAAGAGTTTGGGATTCTTTGCTCCCTTACTTCTATACAGTTCTATGTAGTGCTCTTTTGAACTTCATATTGATTTAAAGCTCCCTGATTAAAGGAATTAAAAGTAACTTGAAATTTTCTCATTAAAAACGTGTCACATTTAACCACCTAATATGGTAAATGCCATCAAAATATGTTCTGCTGGGCTGATATGTCAGAATAAGATTCTGTCTGTCCTGTAGTCACCTGCCCTAGCACCAACTCATAGGTGCTCGTTCACTTCAGCAGGTACTCACTGAGCAGCCCCACACTGGCCATGTGGGGAACACACCAGCAAGATAGGGGCTCTGACAGGGACACACGTTACAGAGAAGGGAAGATGTAAATATGGTGCTACAGCACTGGACAAATGGCTCGAGACAGGGAAAGGTTATTTTCAGCTTTTGAGCTCAAAAACAGCTTCATAGAAGAAATGGCATTTGAACCAGGCCCAGAAAGATGAGTGAATTCAGGAGGAAAAAACAGTTGGTGCCAAGGTGAGAAGATACTATTGTGGAATGTAGATACTTGCATAGGAAGTCATTGAAGATAAGACTAGAAAGATTGGTTGGCCCTGGGTCATAGAGCATCTTGATCAAAACCCCAGGCCAAGGAATTTAGCTTTGTTCTTGAGCATTAAGGAACTGTGGAAGGCTCTCAGATAGCAGTGATTGATAGACTCAAAGGTGTGTTTTAGGAAAGTCGCTCCAGCTGGGAGTATAGAGTAGATTGGAAATGAGGGACAAGTTGAGGGTGCTGTTGCATTTGTCTCAAGATACAAGAAGGTCCTTCTCTGCTGATAGAAATGACAGGGAGCTAGCTTTGAGAGATGGTGTGGAGTTAGATTTAGTAAATGCAGCATCAAGCAGATGAAAGATAAGCAATGACTCAGACGGGTGTGATGCCATCAGCCAAGACAAGCATTTGGACAGAGAAGCCAGTCTGTGGGGAGATGAAATGAACTCTCATAGGGGCAGTTTGAGCTCTAGGTATTACTGATGATAATGCATGTGCAGCTGTGATTGATGAGATCATGTCTTTTCCAGAGTCAACACTTGGAGGTGCTGCTGCTTCAAATTATGCAAATTCCACTTGGGGCCCGGGAGCCTCCTCCAACAACGGCGCCTCCCCCAACCCAATTCACATCTGGGACAAGGTGATTGTAGACGGGTCTGACATGGAAGAGTGGCCTTGCATTGCCAGCAAAGACACTGAATCTTCATCCGAAAACACCACCGATAACAACAGTGCCTCGAACCCTGGCTCTGAGAAGAGCACTCTGCCAGGAAGCACCACTAGTAACAAAGGCAAAGGGAGCCAGTGCCAGTCTGCAAGTTCTGGGAACGAATGTAATCTTGGGGTCTGGAAATCTGACCCTAAGGCTAAATCTATTCAATCTTCCAACTCTACTACAGAGAGCAACAGTGGACTAGGAAATTGGAGGAATGTGAGTGGTCAGGACAGAATTGGACCTGGCTCTGGCTTCAGCAACTTTAACCCAAATAGCAACCCATCTGCCTGGCCAGCACTGGTCCAAGAAGGAACTTCTAGGAAAGGGGCATTGGAAACAGATAATAGTAATTCCAGTGCACAGGCTAGCACAGTAGGTCAGGCATCCAGGGAACAGCAGTCAAAGATGGAAAATGCGGGTGTTAATTTTGTTGTCTCTGGCAGAGAACAGGCTCAAATTCATAACACTGATGGACCAAAAAATGGAAACACTAACTCCTTGAACTTAAGTTCACCAAATCCCATGGAGAATAAGGGAATGCCCTTTGGAATGGGCTTGGGGAACACCTCCAGGAGCACTGATGCCCCTTCACAAAGCACTGGAGATCGAAAGACTGGGAGTGTTGGATCTTGGGGTGCAGCTAGGGGGCCTTCTGGAACTGACACAGTCTCTGGACAAAGCAATTCTGGAAACAATGGGAACAATGGAAAAGATAGAGAGGACTCCTGGAAAGGAGCTTCTGTTCAGAAATCAACTGGGTCAAAAAATGACTCTTGGGACAACAATAACAGGTCTACGGGTGGGTCCTGGAACTTTGGCCCTCAGGACTCTAATGACAACAAATGGGGTGAAGGGAACAAAATGACATCTGGGGTCTCTCAGGGAGAATGGAAACAGCCGACTGGGTCTGATGAGTTGAAAATTGGAGAATGGAGTGGTCCAAACCAACCAAATTCTAGCACTGGAGCATGGGACAATCAAAAGGGCCACCCCCTCCCTGAAAACCAAGGCAATGCCCAGGCTCCCTGTTGGGGAAGATCTTCCAGCTCCACAGGAAGTGAAGTTGGAGGTCAAAGCACTGGAAGCAACCACAAAGCAGGAAGTAGTGACAGTCATAATTCTGGCCGTCGGTCATACAGGCCCACACATCCCGATTGCCAGGCTGTCTTGCAGACTCTTTTGAGCCGAACTGATTTGGACCCCAGGGTGCTGTCAAACACTGGCTGGGGCCAAACCCAAATTAAGCAGGACACCGTGTGGGATATTGAAGAGGTACCGAGGCCTGAGGGGAAGTCTGACAAAGGAACTGAGGGGTGGGAGAGCGCTGCCACACAGACCAAGAACTCAGGGGGCTGGGGAGATGCACCCAGCCAAAGCAATCAAATGAAGTCTGGATGGGGGGAGCTCTCAGCCTCAACAGAGTGGAAAGACCCCAAGAACACAGGAGGCTGGAATGATTATAAGAACAACAACTCTTCCAACTGGGGGGGAGGACGACCAGATGAAAAGACACCTTCCTCCTGGAATGAGAATTCCAGCAAGGATCAGGGGTGGGGAGGTGGACGCCAGCCTAATCAAGGATGGACTTCTGGGAAGAATGGTTGGGGAGAGGAAGTTGATCCAGCAAAAAACAGCAACTGGGAAAGTTCTACAAGTAAGCCTGTGTCTGGGTGGGGTGAAGGAGGGCAGAACGAAATTGGAACTTGGGGTAACGGTGGGAATGCAAGCCTAACTTCAAAAGGTGGGTGGGAAGATTGCAAAAGGTCCCCTGCATGGAATGAGGCAGGCAGGCAGCCCAGTTCCTGGAATAAACAGCACCAACAGCCACAGCAGCCACAGCAGCCACCGCCACCACAACCAGAGGCTTCTGGCTCATGGGGTGGCCCACCCCCACCACCTCCAGGCAGTGCTCGGCCTTCCAATTCCAACTGGAGCAGCGGGCCCCAGCCTGCGACTTCTAAGGATGAGGAACCCAGCGGTTGGGAAGAGCCATCCCCGCAGTCAATTAGTCGGAAAATGGACATCGATGATGGCACTTCAGCATGGGGAGACCCTAGCAGTTACAACTACAAGAATGTGAACCTGTGGGATAAGAATTCCCAAGGGGGCCCAGCACCTCGAGAACCGAACCTGCCCACCCCGATGACTGGAAAATCAGCATCTGGTAAGCAACGGCTTTTTCTTTGATTGAGAAACGAAAGCCTAGACCAAGGCATTTTAGTTAAAGTTTATTTGTTCAACTTAGCTTCATTCTGAGAGTCTTTCCTGCAGCTTCTACTTTGTTGCTAGGGAACCTGTCTTCCCCCCCCCCCCGCTGATATATTTTTTAATTTGTTCTAATTAGTTATATGTGACAGTAGAATGCATTTTGACATAAATAAATGGAGTATAATCTCTTATTCATCTGGTTGTACATGATATAGAGTAACACAGGTGATGTAATCCTATACGTACATAGGGTAATAATGTCCGATTCATTCTACTATCATTCCTATTCCCATCCCTCCACTCCCTTCATTCCCCTCTATTTAATCCAAAATACCACTGTCCTCCCACCTTTTATTGTGAGTTAACATCTACATATCAGAGAAAACATTCAGCCTTTGGTTCTTTGGAATTGTCTTATTTTGCTTAGCATAAAATTCTCCATTTCATCCATTTACCACCAAATGCCATAATTTTATTCTTCTTTAATGCTAATATTCCATTGTGTATATATACCACAGTTTCTTTATCCATTCATCTGTTGAAGGGCACCTAGGTTGGTTCCATAGTTTAGCTGTTGTGAATTGAGCTGCTATGAACATTGATGTGGCTGTGTCACTGTAGTATGCTGATTTTAAGTCCTTTGGGTATAAACCTAGAAGTAAGATGACTGGGTCAAATGGTGGTTCCATTTCAAGTTTTTTTTTGGAATCTCCATACTGCTTTCTATAGTGGTTGAACCAATTGTGTAGTCCCACCAACAATATATGAATGTACCTTTTTCCTTCACATCTTACCCACATTTATTGTTGCTTGTATTCTTGATAATTGCTGTTCTGTGACTGGAGTGTGAAATAGAACTCAGTATAATTTTGATTTGGCATTTCTGTAATTACTAGAGATGTTGAACATTTTTTCATTTATTTATTGATCAATTTTATTTCTGAAGTGCCTGTCCTTCTATAGATGCTTGCAGCATCAGGTGCTGCTAGTAGATTATGGTATTCTTTTGTGGCAAGAGAAAAAACTGGCATCTCTGTGTTAATCCGAAGAATTATTGTTCTATAATTGTCTTGGTCTGCAGAATCTAATAAAAGACTTAACATCTTACCAAACAAACTGTGCTCTAAATTTAAAAATAAAGATCTGGGGCTGAGGTTGTAGCTCCTGTGTAGAGAGCGCTTGCTGGCATGCACGAAGCCCTGGATTCAGTCCTTGGTGTTGCAAAAAGTGGGGAGTGAATTCTAAAAAAGTTTAATGAGTTCTAAAAATAGAGAACCAAAGTGGTAGTGGAAGCAGATCTACCTAATTTCTATCCAGATTCTACCTGCACACTCATCCTTGGTGCCTGTCCTCCCCTCCAGTGAAAGGAATCTGTTCGAGCTGTTCTTGCAGAGGGCATCATAATGCTGCAGCAGAGCTGGTGTCTGGACCCTTTGGGTTTCTTTCCTGGTGATTCTTAATGATTACCTCTGGAAGGGAGTATACTGTTCATTAGAGATGGTTATCTCAGGTTAGTCATTTACCTGAAATTAAACTCTGTTCCCTCACTATTTGAATAGGAAACATCTGGTAAGTTAAAAATAAGTAGTAATTTCATTCTTAGTTTGTTATGAGTGTCCCTTGACTTGAATGTCCCCATAAAAGCATGTAGTTCCATATATGAAGGGGATGCACATTTCAAGTCTTTTTTGTTTACATTTAGTATAATTTTAGTGATCAGTTTTCTACTCCTCAAAGTAACCTGTGATCAATGAACTCACTTATTTTTTGCCACACAGAAAATGATTACATTTAACTAGTTCTTTTTTTCCAAGTATTGAAAAGAATGAGAAAGGAAATGAAGGTTGTGCTTTGACTCTCTATGTAGAATAAAAATTGCTTATATTAAAAAAAAGTATATTCACTTAGTAAAAACCCTTAAACTGTACAGGAAAGCAAAAGATAGAAAAGTAGGGCTGGGGATGTGGCTCAAGTGGTGGTGCGCTCACTGGCATGCGCAGGGCACTGGGTTTGATCCTCAACACCACATAAAAATAAAATAAAGATATTGTGTTCACCTAAAACTAAAAATTAAATAAAAGTATCTTAGCCTTTTGTATCTCTCTTTATAGATAATCTCTTAGAAGTTTGTTTCATTCATATATCATGTTCCAGTAGATTGGCAAAATATGTCTATCCTTTAAAATTTTTTAAGGGGTTATACTAGACAATGTTATTCACCTTACTGTTTTCACCTACTTTTAAGCTTTTCATATTAGCACATATAGTTCTTTGAATTATTTCATATCTAGTATTCATTTTATGGAGGACCCCTGGCTGGTCCTTAACTTGCCCCCTTCTGATAGATATTTAGATTGCTTCCAGGTTTTTCTAACACTGATGCAGTAGATGTTGTGCATATAGTCTCATTGACTTTGACTTTCATATGTGTCTGGTGGTAGACTTTCTGCTGGGTAAAGGTAGGTACTGGTCAAAAGTGTTATGCCCTTGGACTTCTTTAAAGTGACACTGCCATATAGCCTCTGTAGAGGTTGAACATGTGTCTTGTTTCTGCTAAGAGAATGTAGGGTGTGCCTCTTCCTGCCACTGCCCACTCCCTCTGGACATGAGCTGTTTATCAGGTCGTTCTTAAAGACGCACTTCTTTTTTACAGTCTGGAGTAAAAGCACACCACCCGCTCCAGATAATGGGACTTCGGCTTGGGGTGAACCGAATGAAAGCAGTCCTGGGTGGGGAGAGATGGACGATGCAGGAGCATCGACCTCGGGCTGGGGGAGCACACCTGCCAATGTTTCCAATGCCATGAAACCCAGTAAGTAGACCGCAGTTTTAATTTTGAGATATTCTTTATTAATGTGGAAGTCAGACATTTTCGTGAGGAGTGTTTAGTGTTTTTAAATTGTTGTTTCAGGACCTTGAACACTAAATAGTATCATGGTAGTTGGTCTTGGGATATGTTAAAATGTTTACTAGAAGTCATAAATTAATATTGTTTTCTTTTTCTTTTTTTTGGTGGTGGTGCTGGGGATTGAACCCAGGGCTTTGTGCATGCAAGGCAAGCATTCTACCAACTGAGCTATACTCCCAGCCCAATTGATTTTGATTTTGTTTTAAACATTTATTTTTTTAGTTGTAGGTGGACACAATACCTTTATTTTATTTTTATGTGGTGCTGAGGATCAAACTCACTGCCTCACATATGAGGGGCAAGTGCTCTACCACTGAGCTATATATAGCCCAGCCACAGTTGATTTTTATTTTTTAAAGCTAGATTTGGTATCTGGTCAGAACTGTGATTTTGATGTAATGCATTTTTACCCAGTAACTTAAACATGTTGTTTTATCCATTTTGCAAATCTACTCTTTTGTTAATATAATTTAAAGAATACCCTGACTTTTTTCGGGGGAGAGGGGTGGATGCTGAGGATTGAACCTAGGGGTGTGCTGGCACCAAGGTATACACGCAGCCTTTTTATTTATTTACTTTTACATTGAGACAGTGTCTTACCAGGATGCTAAGGCTGGCCTCAAAAGAGCTCCTTGGCTTCTAATGTTGAACCTCGTCTTTGCCAGGGACTTCGTCCGTCTGTACTTCACTTTTGTTTTTCTATTTTCATTCATCCACCCACGTTTGAACACTTACAGGTTTTTTTACCTGACAAAGATTTCTTCATTCCAATTTTTAAATGAAGAACATCCTACTTACTCATAATTGTTGAAAATGGAAAACTACACTTGCTCCAGCTGGCACCATAATTTTGCGAAACTTTGTAGATTCATGCTATGGAATGTCTCATTGGATATTACTAAATTTAAAAAATAAAATTTTGAATGTCCATTTTCACTTCTTTGTAACTTTCTTAAAAGAGCTTTAACATTTCTTTTCTAAAACATAGCGGATTTGTTGTTTTTTTTTTAATTAAAAGAAAATTAAATTTTATGGAATGCTCAGACTTTGAAGAAGAGAAAAGATTCTGTGGTTAAGTTTATCCTATGATAATTAAGACTTTTACAGTGCCTTGAAAAGAATATTATTAGTTTTATTCTAGAAATTCATATTTGTGCCTAAATAACTACTGTGTTTTAAGTCATGAATCTTGCCAGGCATGGCAACGTATGCCTGTAATCCCAGCAGCTTGGGAGGTAGGAAGGTGGCAAGTTCAAGGCCAGCCTCAGCAACTTACCAAGACCCTGTCACAAAATAAAAAGGGCCATGTATGTGGCTCAAGGGCACAGCGTACCTGAGCTCAATCTCTGTTGCTACAAAAACAAAAGCAAAGATCTCCCGAGTCTCCTCAGCTTCATAGATATCCCAAACTCTGTGAAGACTTTGTACTCCTGTTTTTAATTATGAGGTCAGTTGTCATCGTGGGCTATGTCACCCCATAGACTTGAAATAGATCCACATTGCTTACCAGACCCTCAACAGGACCTTCAGGATTTTTTGTGATTTCCCAATCTTAAGAACCCCTTTATTCCATCACAAACCTTCTTTTTCCATGTTCTGTAATGTCTTCTTCTCAGGAGCATCTGTAGTTACAGTTCATGTCCTCTTACTGGGTGATTTGAATGTGCAGTGCACAGAGGGAGAGTTAGAGCCTCCAGGTGATGCTAGTAGTTCATCTGTGATTTCTCTAGTCTCTGGATGCCTTAAGTTTGATATTATAAGTTCTGTGATTTAAAATCAGAGCCCCATCCCGTTGGTGCTGGAGATGGAACCCAGGGCCTGCTGCATGCTAATTACTGTAGCCCTGAGCTGCACCCCAGCTCTCCTTACTTGTATGCACTCCCCTTTTTTTTCTAAGAAATATTATTTTTTAAAACATTCTTTTAAAACATGCTATGGAATATCATGTTAAAAGTTAAGCTCTTTTCTCTAAAAGAAGAGTTCGCCTGTGTTTTCATTTTTATACAAGGAAATTTTTTTTTTTTTTTTTTTGTACTGGGAATTAAACCCCAGTACTCAACCACTGAGCCACATCCCCAGCTCCTTTTATATTTTCTTTAGAGACAGGGTCTCACTAAGTTGCTTACAGCTTCCTAAGTTGCTGAGGCTGGCTTTGAACTTTCAGTCCTCCTAAAAACCTCAGCTTCCCCAGCCACTGGGATTACAGGCGTGCATCACTGCATAGGGCGGGCAGTGTATTTTTTATATTTAGATTCTGACTGCTTGACAGTGTGTGGAATGAAGCCTGTGTTTACATGGTATAATCCATAGTATAAATGTAATGCAGGATTATGTAAATTAATAACCCCTTATGCAGAGGACCCAGTTCTGGTTATCACTGAATGACCAGCAGCAGGCCTGCCTCTTGCTATCCTGACAGAAAACCCCTTTGGCATTCACCTGGGCCTCCTAGGGGCATGAAATGCCGCAATTAGAAGAAATCAACTGTGTAGCTATCATGGGCCTGGCCCCAGGGGATGGCAGTAGTCATTTGAAGAAGGAACTAGAAGAGCCAGTTTTTGGCTCTACACTTCACATGAAGCTAAGTGCACAAAAGAAAGATGTGAGTGAAATCTAAATAGGCTAATCTAATTGCATAGAGTATTTTTAGAGGGGGATTAAGGTTTTATCTCAATCTTCAAGTTAAAGATCTTGTTTAAAGGGGATGTCACTTGCTAGAGTATGTGAGGCCCTGGGTTTAATCCCCAGCAATGAAACACACACACACACACACACACACACACGTGTGTGTGTGTGTGTGTGTGTGTAGATGTTGATAGAATAGAGGGAATACTGATGCCCTGTCCTTTTGAACTTCACAGCCCTCTGATTTTTCTGTTGTCTTTCTCCCCTTCCCTCTATCCTCCACATTCCACATTTTATACCTCCTTTTTGGGGAGGACAGGTTAGGGGGTTACTGGGAATTGAACCTAGGGGTACTTTAACCCCAGCCCTTGGTAAATTGCTGAGAGTCTTGATAAGTTTTTGAGGCTGGTTTCAAACTTGCAATCCTCCTAATTCAGCCTCTGGAGTCACTGCATTTACAGGCATGTGCCACCATGCCCGGCTACATATATAATTTTTTGGTTGTTACAAACACTTGATTCTTTTTTTTTTTTTTTCTTAAAAGATTCCAAATCTATGCAAGATGGCTGGGGGGAGAGTGATGGGCCAGTCACAGGAACTCGCCATCCCAGCTGGGAAGAGGAGGATGATGGAGGAGTCTGGAACACCACCGGCTCTCAGGGAAGTGCATCCTCCCACAACTCCGCAAGCTGGGGACAAGGAGGAAAGAAACAAATGAAGGTAGTCTTTCAGAAATATTTGCGCTTGCTTACTCATTCTTAGAAGGCAGAAGAATGCAGAACTGAGAATGTGTTAATGGAAGGAGTGAGGGAACCAGAGTCTCGGAGGGCTTAAGTAAGGGGAAATATTTCCTTACAAACCGATAACTGTTTCGTATTTATCCCTGTTCTCCTTCCCTGTGACCTTGAAACCTTGCACTATAGAACTGTTGCTATGGGTACAAAGAAGTTTGCTAAGATGCAGGGTCATCTTCCATTTTTGGTTTCCCCATAATAACAATGTGTTGTAAATTCTCCAAGCATGTCTTAAAAATATTTTATGCATTGACATTAAAAAGCCAGAGAAGTTCTTAGGTAAAGTGCAATGGAGATATGCAAGAGAAACTCAAGCAAGATAATACTGGCTTTTCCAGGCAGTCTTGTTGTAGTTTTACCTGACTGGAAAAGCCCAAAACCCAGAACCTTCCTTCTAATCAAAGTACCATTGTGTTCTCTTGTTATATAGCAACTAGGTGATTTCTCTACATCCTGTACCAGGCTGACTTCTAAACTTTTCACTTTCCGTATCTTATAACAACTTAATTTCTCCTCGGATTTGCATAGTTTAATGAGGTTGTTTGTTTATTTGCAGTGCTGTTTGGAGCCCAGGGCCCTGTGCATGCTAGACAAGCACTCTACCACTCAGTTGTTCAGTTGTACCCCTAGCTCTAAGGCTTTGGTTTTTAATCTAGAACAATAGTCTTTTCACCTAAACCATTGCCTTGGCAGTAGGGTTCTCCTTTTTTTTTTTTTCCCTCTACACCATGAAAAATGACAGAAATAAGCATATACTGAATTTCAATCTGAGAGCACTGTTGTCCTGTGAAACACTTCACAGCTAATATTCTCCCAGGTTTCAAACACCTGATGCTATCTTAGAGGACCTTCTGGTGGTCTTTATCCCTTTGCCTATGAAATATTGATTTAGTTAAATACCTTGAGTTTCTTCTATAGCAGGAGAAGAGAGTTTGTTTCTATTGGAAACATTTTATTCATACAATTCCTTATGTTTTCCCTTTTAAAATGACTTTTATTTCCTACTCCCATCACAAAAGAAATTATTTGGTAATCTTTTCAGCATCTTTATACCTTTATGTTCTCTAGTCTGCTTTGGCATGTTTTGGTCATTAACAAATGACCAAAGGAGAGTTCGTCTTAGAACCCTAACCCTGACCGTAACCCTAATCCTAATGAATGCCCTACTCAAGTGACAACCAAGATTTATTTAATTGAGTTAAATGGAAGTTGGGTGCTTCAGCTCCTATGTCAATGATTCTGAGACTTTCATTCTGAGGACCTTTTTTGAAAAATTGTGGTAAAGTATACATAACATTTATCATCTTAACCATTTTAAGTATGCAGTTCAGTGGCAATAATTATGTTCATGCCATTGGGCTACCATCAAAACAACATTGTTTTTATCTTACAAAACTAAAACCTTCCACCTGTTAAAAAACAACTTGAGGGCTGGGGTTGTGGCTCAGTGGTAGAGTGCTTGCTTGCCTAGCATATGTGAGGCACTAGGTTCAGTCCCTGGCACCATATAAAAATAAACAAATAAAATAAAGGTATTGTGTCCATCTACAACTAAAATAAAAAATTTTAAAAAACAAAAATAACTTCCCCCTTTCCCTCCAGGGAGGACTTTTGGACCTCAAAACCTATAAATATGACAGATATCACAACACATAACTTTTACCTATAGAGCACACTATTAGTATTAATTATATTAATATAAACTGTTTTAGTTAGTTTTTGGTCACAGTAACTAAAATACATGATAAGAACAACTTAGTGGAAGAAAGCTTATTTTGGCTTATGGTTTTAGAGTCTCCATCCATAGTCAGTCACCTCCATTTCTGGGCCTGAGGTGAGACAAAGCATCATGGTGGAAGGGTATGGTGGCAGAAAGCTGCCCAGTTCATGGCAACCAGGAAGTGACAACAATGACAAGATGTGATCCCTAAGGGCACAAGCCCAGTGACCTACCTCCTCTAGCCATACCCACCTGTCTCAGATACCCAGTAGTCCATTCAAATTATTACTTCATCAAATGGATTAATCCACTGATGAGGTTACAGCTCCTCTGAATGTTGCTGCATTGCTAACACATGACCTTTGTAGGGGGAAACAGTACTAGATGCAAGCCATAACATGGACTCCATCCTGCCAAGTTTCCATCACAGTTCCACCTGTCTTCTTTCCAGAAGTGGAAGTGAGCTGATGACTGGTGCTTTGTTCAGGAGAGTCTTCCTGATCCCATTAACAAACAACTTATTTGCCCAGAAGATAGGTGATGGTGTCTTATACCAGTCCTCTTTCCGACTGCGAACAAATGTCCTTTGTGCTGTGAAGTAGATGAGGTACTACATTGTTGTTCTCATTGCATCCACACCTCTGTATGGATGTCCTGTTTAAGTAGACTCCTTCCAAATGAAAGCTGATGCGCACCAGCATCAGCTCTTTCTTTTTCCGTAATACAAACAAGCTTGAGTCACAAGAAGAGCAACCCACTGAAAGTGGAAGTGGTAGTGCTCAGAAATTACATTTTATAACTCCCATAGTGACTTCTTTACATTTTAAAAAGTAAAAGCACCATATGTCTCTCTAGTTACTTCTAGTTCGGGGTAAAGAACAAGATAAGTAAAGAAAGAATGAAAACAGAATGAGATCTTATTAATCATTTAAACTAACATTAAAATACCAAAGTAATTTAGAGAAATAGGGTTCACAGAGTTAAACTCTTGGTTCTACGTTTTCAGTGTGTACTTTTGCAACCCAGGAGGGGGAGATAAATTATGCGGTTCTGAGGTTACATATTTCATTTCTGTAGTGTTCACTAAAAGGAGGAAACAATGATTCATGGATGAATCCTCTTGCCAAACAGTTTTCAAATATGGGATTGCTGGTAAGTTTTACTTTTCTCATATGTATAATGTATCCCAAATTTTAGGTTTAGTATGAATTTTAAATCTATTGCCACATTATCATATAATAATACAAATTTAGAAGCTAATTAAGCAGTGTTTTTGATGTTTTGAATTACACTATATTTGCTTTTTGTTCTTTTATTCTTAATGATATACTTCAACATTTAAAGATGAGGGCTTCAATTTGCTATCTTTGTGTCCTTTTCCTTGGGGAAGAAAATGGCAAACAACTTAAATTCACACAGTTTTCCCTAACACTGTTATGTCAGTTTTTATATTTTGATTTTAAAAAGAGAACAACAAAATACCTAGAAAAACTACAGGGATTGATTATGTAGGGAATTCTTGTGGATTTCTAGTTTCCTTATTTCTTGAGAACATCGTGGGGACACCTGACCTGATTGCCAACAGATTGCCTGACCTGACTTGGCTGCACCTTTTCAGACGTGGTGACTTGACAAGTCACGAGAAGAAGTCGTCATTGTTTGGCTGCCACTCATGGAATTTGATCCTGGGCTGACTGGAACTTGAGGACGGGTTTATTTCTCCCTGCAGCTGTCTAGCCATTTCTCTGTCCATAGGTGTAGGAGGCTGATCATATGTGAAAATTGAATTTTAAGAATTACAGGCACCAGCAGCAATCAAATTAGCATGTTAAAATGTTAAGGTCTTCGTTCCAGTGTAAAGTTCATTTGTATAGTGCCCGTGATAAGATGTGGCTTTCTCATGAATAATGCTACTTCTTCCCTAATTTACATATACACCCTTAATTTTCTCTCATCTGTTTTTATTTGAATTTTCAGAGTCAAACTGAAGATAATCCAGGCAGCAAGATGGATTTGTCTGTAGGTATGTATCGGTTCACCAAGGATTGGAATGTACTGGTGTTAATGATGTGCCACTGGGATCTCCTGCCCTGTGTTAACTTGGGATGGGGCAGTTCAATGGACATTTATTAAATGCTTACTCTGTATAAGATACCACATAAAACACTAGGTAGAAGTTGAAAACTCACATGGCAAGAGCAGGAACAAATGTAAAGAAGTGATGTGTGCCCACTATAAGAAAGTAGGACATGGTAGTTGTCAGTTAACTGTAGAGAGGGAGAGTCCACCTAAAAATCAGCCTTGCTCTTCATTCCAAGCATTGGTGTTATAGAGGACTGCAGGCTGGGTTGTGCCACATCTTCCAGAGAGGTAACAATATCCTGATACCTGTGGTGCTGCTAGACTTGGGCCTCAGTTGCTGTTTTCATTACTGACATACTCTTCCATTGCAGTTTGAGAGCTTATAGTGTCAGCCCTATCTGAAAATCTGTGGGATTTTCTTAGTAATGCTATTACTCACCCTGAGGAACTTAAACTAAGACAAAAAGAAAACAATCTTGGGTATTAGGGGAAGTATGTAGTCTGGAGCTCTGATATATAATAGCGAATTTGTAGAGTTATGAGGGGAAAATGGGAGAGATTGGTCCATTTAGGAGATTGCATTGTGCAGGTGACACAGACGCTTTTGACTGTGTGCAGCTCTCAAACTTTAAATTTCAAAGCAACAGCTGGGCCTCTTTGACATTTCCCCCTATAACTGTATTTCACAACTCCATCATTTATCTACCAGATGCTAAAAAAGCAAAAACAGTTTCTCTCACTGAGAAACACAAATTTATGAGCAAGATGTATTCATTAAACACATCAATAACCATCTAAATGTTTTCTTAGCCAGATTTGTACTGGGTTAGCTCTAAGGCTCTCTTTCTGTTCTCCCTGGAAGACAAGCTGCAGCAGATACGTGTCTTGTGTCTTGTGTTGCTTCTAGTAAAGAACCCACATGTGTTCTGGGGACAAAACCCAGCAGATTATCCCAGTGAGATCTCTCCTGATCTTTTCCCCAAGGAGCAGAAAGAGGTTATACCCAGCACCTCAGAGAGCAAGGTGGGTGGGTCTCTCTTGGTTCTTGAAATTTTCACTCTGTTTATGTCCTTTCAGATAAGAAATTTGATGTGGACAAGCGAGCAATGAATCTCGGGGATTTTAATGATATCATGAGGAAGGATCGATCTGGGTTCCGTCCACCTAATTCCAAAGACATGGGAACCACAGATAGTGGGCCTTATTTTGAGAAGGTGAGTTGAATTCTTTAAGATAATAATTCAAGAGAACTGCTTTGGTTCCCATTGTCAGATTTTGATAACTAATTCTGGACTCAATGAGTAAAGCACAAAACATCACCTGCATTGAAGTGGTGACCTGAGAATAGGTGATTGGGCAGGATCTAGAAAGGTCTGTCTTTAGCATGTGAGTATTGTGACCAACATCTAGGTTTTGAAATATTCATGAAGTTTGATGGGTAATACACACTCAAAGCATGTAGAGGAAATTTTAGAGATAAATTTATTCTGAATTATTTTCCCCCCTTCTGCTCTGCAACTACAAAATACATTTTGGGTATTGTGTAAATACTTGTATTTCCTAAGGCCTTGCCTTCAGTTTTGAAAGAACTCTTTTTCTTTCCCACTTTCCTAGTAGTTTGTATTTAGTAACAGTGGTGTACTTTTCAAATTCTCAACTATCTGATGGAGTCAAATAATTTTTATTTATTTTTTTTTAATTTTTAACATTTCTAAAGGAAAACATTGTTCCTTGTTTCAAAACACCAATTTGAAGTGCTCCTGGTCTTCATAAAGCAATTAAGACAAAAATGTTTAGATCTGGCACCTTTTTGACATCACTGATGCTGGTCCAGGCAGCAACACACTTCTAAAGAAGATTACCCTGGCTTCTTTTAAAGGAGCCACACAGTGAGAGGAATCAATATTAGATGCAGAAAAAAATAAGTGTCTGGCAACATTTATCTAATGCAGTGGACAGAATGTGAAAAGAAAACTGCTTCAAAGAGGATGACAGATAGTATCTGTTGGGCAGAGTGTGATGGTGATTATCAGGTCCAGATTCCATCCTGGGTTATTGCTAATACGCTCTCACTTTGTTTATTCCTAGTGTCTCTCTCTTTCCCTTCTTGCATTCTGTTGCTTCACTAACCAACACTCATTGTGATTGGCTAACTCCTACTACCTTTCAGCTGACTTTGCCTTTCTCCAATCAAGATGGGTGCCTTGGGGATGAGGCTCCCTGCTCTCCCTTCTCCCCTTCTCCCAGCTACAAGCTGTCTCCCTCTGGTTCCACACTACCCAACGTCAGCCTTGGAGCAATCGGCACAGGGCTCAACCCCCAAAACTTCGCTGCTAGACAAGTAAGGAGGCCTCTCAAATTTGTAACTGCTTGGCTGTGGCCTCGCCTTGGCCCTGGTCTGCAGTTTATTGCATCATTTGTCTGTCTCTGGGAAATTTGTTGATTACTGAATGCACAGAATGACACTAAGTGTAGGTTTTAGATCTTAGATCCCATAGAACCCATCTCTCTCCATGTTTCTCAACATAGATTTTATTTTAAACCTTTTTAAAAATTTGATTTCTCATTTTTGCTCATGAATTCACATTTAATAAGTTAACTAATAACTGATGGGAAAATGTTAATGAGGCCACCGTAAATACCTTATATGATCTAAGTTAGCAATATGTGCTATTTTTAGCATTAGATTGGATAACAAGTAATACTTTGGGGGTCTTTTCAATTTAATATGCCTGCTAATCAAAAAATAACAGCAAAACTAGTAAGATTCTTATTTGAGGGCTATAGCATCCTAAAATGTCATGTCTTTAAGTTTAAAATACAATAATTACCCAAAAGAAGAACTCTTTCTTAGATGTGGTGGCTTCTTTGGACCTAAACAGCCCCTTGCTAGGTAGGATTGCACCTGGATGTCCTCCAGGGAAGGGAAGGGCTGGTAACCTGCTGCCTTCTGGCTCTCTCAGGCCTGAGGAGGCACAGCAGGATTCTTGTCACTCCACAGTCTGTTGTAGTCTGTGGAGAAAGCCAGGGATTTGGAGCAACAGTGTCTTTGCAACAATAACTCTAGCAGGAATCTCACTAGCTATCACTCTGGGACCCCCCACTATCACTGTGTCCTTTACCCCAGGGTGTCATAGGAGGACATTGATTACAGTGTGTAATTATTAGTTGTATTCTATATGACTATCATATAAACATTGAAGGCTGACATAAAGCAGTTCTTCTTAGACCATAGTCTGCGTGCTCCTAGGCATTTATGTCCAGTTGTTGCCCTGGCACATTTTAAAATGAGGATTATACTGTGTCCATGTGTTCAGATTGGTTATATCTGGACTGGGAATCATAAGTAAATTTTTGTTTTCTTCCTTTATTTTTCACTGTTTTTATGTTTCCACAGAGGATATGGATATATATTACTCTTATATTTTGAGTTGAGATGTAGAAAATGTAAAATTTTCATAATATTCCTGGTTAATGCTGATGATAAATGTGGTCTAAGATTGCATAATTATCAGAAGCTGTTAGTACGTACTCTTGAGCATAATAGACCATCCAAACTAGTTTGGCCCTGGAATTTACGAAAAGATCATTCATTCCTCCTTGTTTTTGTAGTTTGTGCATTGCTACAAAGTCCGTTTTTGCCACCTTGGTGCACATGTTCTGTCCAAATAGAGCAGTTTCATTGGACCTGGAGTAGCCCCTTGCTCTAGGTCTTTTCAGGCTATCCTCATTCAGAGTTAATTGAATATACTTCATAATTAAAAGTAAAATTCAAGGTTTTTATTTTCCAAGTTACATAAGATTTCAATCAGCTTGCTGCTTTTGTTTTAAATTAATAGACTTTTCTGAGTTGAACACTGGGGTTAAAGCACATATTACCAATAATTATGAGGACTCCAGTTGTCTTTGAAGCCTCACATACAACAGTCAAAACTTTAGTGATAGCCAAATAAAGCAATGTTAGCATACATACAAGATTTGGAATACTGTTGTCTTAATTTCTAAATTTAATTTTTTAAAAGGCCAGATAAATAGGATTTCCCTAATACATCACTGTGTACAACAGCAAATCCAAGCCAAGAAAATAAGCACTGTGGTGCCAAGATTCCTTATTAAGGTAGAGGGAAGGCATTTTTGATTGACTACTATTTTCCATTTCAGATATATCAATGTTTTATGTATAGCTTTAGAGATCCTTAAACTTTAATGGAAAAGGTAGAGTCTTGTCTACTGGAAAAAGGAAAGTAGGGCTTTATTTTACCAAAACTTAAAGATACAGATTCTTTTTCCCTTATCAAAGGGAAGGTTGAAATTTAAACTGACCCCAAGCCAGATAGAGTGGCACATGCCTGTAGTCCCAGCTAGTTGGGATTCTCAGGCGGCAGGATTGCTTGAGCACAGGAGTATGAGGCTACCCTGCACAGCACAGCAAGACCCTGTCTCTAACAGGTCACTCCCAGGGGCTGAGGATGTAGCTCAGTGGTAGAATGCATTCATAAAGCCCTGGCAGCACCCTCACCCTGGTAAAACCACCACCACCACCACCAAAAAACCCTTCATAAAATTGTTTCATTTTTGCCAAAACATGGATTCTGGGAAAGACGATACCTACCATCCAACAATTGATCGTGAATAAATGATATTTAGTGGCAAGGTCATTACTTTGAGAGTAAAATATGAGAATGATCATAGCAGACTGTTCTTGGTGAGATAATATTCTCAGGGATGATTAGTAGCCAAGCTGTCATCTGAGAAAAGTTAAAGCCGATGTGTTTAACCTTAAAGTGACAGTTTAGTGAGTAATCAGGAGGAGTGGAAATATTAGAGCTTCTAGATTTTTTTTTAATATTTATTTTTTAGTTGTAGTTGGACACATTACCTTTGCTTTATTTATTTTTATGTGGTGCTAAGGATTGAAGCCAGGTCCTTGCATATGCTAGGCGAGTGCTCTACTGCTGAGCCACAACCCTAGCCCAAAGCTTCCAGAACTTTTTGGAAACAAAATTTATGGTGGATCTTTGATTTTTTTTAATGAGACACACAGGTTTTAATTGCATTTCTATTTTATTTTTATGATCATTCTTATTTTCAGTGCTTTTAAGTTCATTAATTTACCTGTAGCAGTCCCTTAATCTGTTCTTGAATCATTAAACCATCAAAGTATCTTTAGTGTTCTAGAACTTAATGATTCCATTGCAAAATTCTTGAAAATTGCCTTATCCCTGTGGTAAGCTAAAGGTGGGGACTTTAGTTCAGAGTTTATACACTCAGCATAAGCTGTGCAAGCAGTGGTGCCTCTTTGTTTGCTGAAGATAATCAGTGGGATAAATTAGTGGTTCATGGATGTTTGCAAATGATGTATGCGACCTACGGACCAGGGCTTTATTGAGTTCTAGGAATGCAAAGAGGGAAGGATTAAGTTGGTGGTAGAAAGACAGAATGGAAAAATAATTGTTTTAACACAGTTTGTTGAGTGGTGTCATCAAAGTTGCTTTGCCTGTGGAATGAGGAAGGTCTTGGGAAAGCCATCCTTGACAAGGATGCCCTTCTGAGTTGCATCTTGAGGGGGCAAAGTGAAGATGGGGTAGAGAAGAATCTCAGGCAGAGGAACAATATCAGGTTATAAAACACTGGTTTTTTGCTGAAGGACTTTCCTCAGCTAAAAACAAGTTAGAAAGGCACAGTGCAGCTATCTCTAGCTGTCATTGTAACAGGGGAGATGTGTTTGGGGAGGTGTCTTCCAAAAACCAGGGAACTGAACTGATTTTTAACTAGACTTGAGATTTATACATTTGAATGAGAAGTTACAGGTGAGTAATGTTTGCTTGGTATCCCTAGAATGATTTTTACTTTTCCCCTTTCTTTCTTTTTGATCTCACTGTGTGATTAACATTTCCTCATCTAGCAAAGAAGGGGTGGAGCAGATCCAGGACAGGGAAGGGCCTTTGGAGATTGAGCATGTCCTCGTGGCACTCAGCTTACTGTATTACATGGCAGCAATTATGTGGTTCAGCAATTCAGAGAAGAGGAATCATGGTGTGATTTTTACAACTGATAACTACTAATAAGCGTGTCTTTCTATTCTGGTGTCTTTTAAGATGGATCTCAGATTATAAGGTTTGAGAATAAATTGGGTAATCTGACTCTTTAAAAATTAAGTAATTTAATCTTATATTGCCTATACCTTTCAATAAAAGAATGTAGTGCTGCTTCTAGCACTTGGCTCAGTTTGGCCCTTCAATTTGTGTTGTTTCTCATCCTGCACAGATGGTGACTGGTTTGCTCATAACTTGATTTGAGTAATGTTACCCAGCACTCCCCGATGAGTGTGAGTCCATGGGGCACAGATCATGATTCTTTTGAGAGGTAGAAGCCAGAACTGCTTCTTACTTGTTTTTTCTCATGTTAACAAAAAGCCTTACTGGTGCTGTTCTGTCCCTAGGGCGGCAATCATGGTTTATTTGGAAACAGCACAGCACAATCGAGAGGCCTGCACACACCAGTGCAGCCGCTGAGTTCTTCTCCTAGTCTCCGGGCGCAAGTGCCTCCCCAGTTTATCTCCCCCCAGGTGAGCAACTTTGGTTCACAGTTCAAAATCAAAAACTGTTCTTAACAGTTATTACTAGTTATTAATAAACTGGTTTGTGATTGTAAAAGGAATAAAATAGTTGCCAGTCAAAATGGGGAAAATCCACATGCTGGGGCTGGGTTCAAGATTTTGGGGACAATATATCAAACCTCCTTTTAATAGCATCATGCATATGAACAAAGTAGGTGTTTTTGCATGAGAAGTATTTTTTTTTTAAATTTATATTTTTTTAATTGTAATTGGACACATTACCTTTATTTTTATTTATTTTTATGTGGTGTTGAGGATTGAACCCAGGGCCTTATATGTGCCAGGTGAGCACTCTACCACTGAGCCACAACCCCCGCCTGAGAAGTATTATTATTCCTTTTGAATCTTCTAATTTTCTAATGAAATCACATGTAATTAAAACTACTTAATGAATTCTGACATAACAACCTTCAGAAGCTGGTTGCCCTCAAGGATTCAGCTTTAGATAAACAGAAGCACTGTCAGACTGCTGGGTTTTTCTTAAGAATTTTGAGGAACCATATTCCAAATATCTATGTAGATGCTTGGGGGGAGTTCTAGAACTGATGAAGAGGCAGAGATTCCTGGGCTAAAATCTAACTCATCAAGCAGCTCTGTGTAGGGTACAGTCATTTGGATACCATAGGAAGTCTGCAGGTCTATTTCTTCATGGGAGCTGTGCAATTTGGTTTTGGGGAAAAGAGGAATGTAGGTGAGGGATTTGTGTCAGTCTCCCACACACTCCTCTGATGGTAAAATCACTAGCAGATAGTCAGTCTGATAAATGTCACATAGAAATGTTTAATGGTGTTTGGGGAATCTGGTGAGACTCCGCACTATCAGTGACATTTAAAATGAATCTTGAAGAATGAGTCAGTTTTCTGGGCACAGTCAGATTAAAGAGACCTTACAGGCTACAGGAGCCAGGAGCCTTTGTACAAAGGGAAATGATATCCAGTACAATGTAGCATGTTTGGGGAAGTGCAATTTGTTTGAATAATTAGTTTAAGCTGGTTGAAGCATATGTATACTCATGCATGCTATCTAGAATAGACAGAATTTGGGACAAAATTTGGCAAAATTTAGTTTGCCTTTTTCAGGTATTTGGGCCTGTCCTATAGGCCAACCCTTGTCATTGTCAGCCTGATTTATAATCAGTATCTGGGCTGCTATTTTTGCCTATCTTGGGCTTTGGGACCTGGTTACCTCCAAGTGATGTATATGTGCACCCTAAATTTTGACTTTTGCTGTTATAGATAATGTAGGGTGAAGGAGGGTTTTCCAGGTGAAAAATATTGTGGGCATGTTCTGTATTGGCTCTGTATCTAAATCTCCTCTATCTCCTTTACAAGTTCCTCCTCACTTTCCCAATATTTAATTATCAGAATGTCTGATCCTCAGTTCTCCATCCTCTTCTGCTCACTATCTACAGCCACCACTAGGTGATGTCACACAGTGGAGTCACTTGAAATACTGAGTACCAAAATTGTGTCTACAGCTCACATCTTTTTTCTCAACTCCAGGGACGGCTTGCATCACCAGTGGGATGCTTACCAGTACTTCACATTAACACATCCAAACAGAACTTCCAATCCTACCCTAGATACCATTCAAAAATTTCCTCATCTTCCAAGTAAATGGGCACCAATTCTGCAAGTATTCAGGCCAAAGACCTTAGAGCTAGTCATCAAGGGGTCACATTTAGTTCATTACAGATCCCCCCTTAAGAACTTTATCCAGTTTCTGACTGTTCTTACCTTCTCCATTGATAGGGCCCCTGATGAGGCCACCACTATTCCTCTCCTAGATTATTGCAAGGGCCTCCTGCCTGCCACCTTGCTTCATTCCTGTCTTATTTTCTCCAGTCTAAATCACACAGGGCTCTAGCTGGAGATGGAGCTTGGTGGTAGAACACTTGCCTACCATAAGTAAGGCCCTGGGTTCAATGCCCAGCACCACAAAAAAGTAAATCCAACATTGGCATCCCATTTCCTTTTCCTCTTTATCCCATAATGCTGGGGATTAAACCCTGGTCCTCACACATGCTAGGGAAGTGTTCTACAATGAGCTATATTCCTAGCCTTTTTAATTTGTATTTGGAGACAGGGCCTTGTTAAATTGCCTTGACCTTGAATGTATAATCTTCCTGCCTTAGTCTCCCAAGTTGCTGGGCTACATACATTGTGCCACCTCCAGGGCTTTCCTTGAACTTCACAGACCCTGCCACTGAGCTACACTCTCATGTTGATCAGTCTTAATGATATTTCATCAGGTACATTTACCTTTATTTACTTAATACTCTTCCCCCAATATTGAATATTAAATTGTTTCTAATTTTTCATTATTATAAGTAATGCTGCAGAGAAATCCTTATATAAGAAACTTTGCCCAGAGTGATGTTTTGGGATCAAAGTGCATGAACATTTTTCAAAGTTTTGATAAATATCAAATTCTATATACATTTTGACCACTTCATAGGGGAAGCCCATATTTAATGTAAGCATGCACAGCAGACACTCAAAACACATCTTTAAATTTGTTGCAGGCCTGAGGATGAGCTCAGTCAGGGGTATAGCACTGGCCTATCTTATGTGAGGCCCTCCGTTGGGGCCCCAATACCACAAAACAACCAACTAATGATTTGTTACCAGTATTCCAGCCCTCATTGTTTCTACTGTTGTCATTTTCCTCCAGTCACTCAAATATGCAGAAAGTAACATTCTAGCAGGCTTTTGTCTTACCTTTAAATTTTGCACCTGCAGTGCTTGGTTAAATGTCATGTTGATTGCAACAAGAGCTTCACTTTCACCAGCCCAGCTGGAGATTGAAGGGCTTTTAAAACAGAGTAATTATCTCCCTGCAATGGGAATGTGCAAACCTGCACTTTAATGACTCTGCAACCCAGGTATGAACAGTTATTTTCCAGGAACTTAGTGGTGCTGCTCTCGGTTCATGGGTAATTCTCTGGAGGGATATGGCACATCTGCAACCTGTAGAAGGAAGTAGTTGAGCAAGGCTAGACAGGAAGTCCTCAAAAGTGTCACTAGTCTCCAGAGTCATCAGTGAAAATAGTTGAATATAAGAATGCCCCATGTTAGCATTCTTATCCTTTTCTTTAGTCTTTCTGTAACTATCATTAAACATTGTCTTGTTTCAACTTGCCTTTGCCTTTTTTGTACTTTATGTATTAAAATTGTATAGTATATAGGCCCCTCCCCTTTTTTTTGGTCTTGTTCCCCCCCTTAGTGTTTTTTTTTGTTTTGTTTTGTTTTGTTTTTTAAGATCTGTATTTTATTTATTTACTTTTTTATGTGGTGCTGAGGTTTGAAACCAGTGCCTCACACTTGCTACTAGGCACTGGTACAACACCAGCCCTCCCCCTTATTTTTACTTGACATTATTTCTAAGATTTTCCCATGTTCTTTTGATTAGTTATGGTTTGTATAATATTCCATGATAAGAGTATAATATAATTTGTTAATCTTTCTACTAGTGACTACTGTTGGTAGACATTTGGGTTGTTTATAGATGTTTGTTATTAGGAACAGTGCTTGTGTGAAAATCCTACCCCTCCAACCCTGTAGAACAAGGGATTAAACCCAGGAGTACTATATTGCTGAGCCATATCCCCAGTCCTTTTTTATTTTGAGACAGGGTCTCACTAAGTTGCTGAGATTGGCCTCAAACATGCTGTCCTCCTGCCTCAGCCTCCTGAGTTGCTGGGATTATAAGTGTGTACCACCATGCCTTATAACTGCTGTGACTATTCTTAGATTTATCTTCTAGAATGTGTTTCTCTAGGATATGTACTTTGAATGGTGCTAATTTTGAGTAAAAGGAATGGTGGTGTGGAGGGATACTTGGCTCTGGGCCAAAGATGGTATCCATTTTCAAGAGAAGTGGGTTAATCAGAGTCCAGCTGATTTCTTCAGTGGAGCTGCTTAAACCAAAGGAAAGGAAAATGAAAGTTCAGACAAGCACCATTTATTTTGAAGGCCAGCAGTTTGAAAAACAAATCAAGTAGAAGAGAGCTCCTACAAATCATGGTACTTGGAAGGAATTTGGAAATAATACGGTAGATTAAAATTTTTAAATTTTTCAATAGCCACATTTAAAAACAAAGAGAAACCTGCAGGATTATCATTTTCACATGTAATTGATGCCTAATATTATTATTGAAATTTTTGCTCCCTCCCATTCTTTGAAATCTGATGTGTATTTTACACTTAAAAATAAGTCTCAGTTTAGACTCTTATGCCTCACATGCTCATTAGCCATAGGAAATAGTGAATGTATTGTGCCACAGAGGTCGAGAGAATTGTACCAGTACTATATTCATTTCCTAGGGCCAGCACAACACATTACTACAAATGAAATGGCTTAAAACAATAGAAGTATATTCTTGGCTACTTTTGGAGACTTCGGATCTGAAACCAAGGTGATATCACAGTTGGCTCTTGCTGGAGACTCTGAGGGAAGAAAGTCTGTCCTGGTGCCTCTCTCCCAGCTTCTGGGAGTTACTGGCACTCCTGTGTCCCTTAGCTTGTAGACATCGTCATCTCTGTCTCCATATTCACATGGTCTTCTCCCCCCAGCTATCTCTATATTTTATGTGGCTTTCTCTACCTACCGCCCCCCACCTCCCAAATCCAGAGTCCCCTCTTCTTATAAGTACACTAGTTACTGTATTATAGTCCACCCTCATCTTATAACCTTTGCTAAACTTGATTACATCTATAAAGACTTATTTCCAAATAAGGTTACAGCCTAAATTTCCAAATGAACATGAATTTATATTAGGGGAACACTATTTAACCAACTACTATTGCCAAATCGATGACTAAGATTCACACAGAAAGCGGTATGTGGAACTTCATGGGTATTGGAGGTATAGTAGGATAAGACTGTAAGAGACTGGTTTGGAATATGATTTTGATAGCACATGGAATATCTATTCTCACCCCCCAGGGGCGGGGGACAACTCTTATTACAATGAGGATAGAATTATTAGGTCAGAGACAATGACTTAAGTTACACTGGTTATCATTTGGGTGAATTCAGAGGAGAGGTGATGAAGAGTTATTATTTAGGGATAATTGTGTAGGGGTGTGTTCCACACGCTAGCCATAAAACTGGTGCAGACACAAGATGGACAGTAGTGGTATGTTCATATTGTGCCAGAAGTCCAAAATAGGAAGTCAGACAAGTATATATGTATATATGTCTGCATGTATATATTTTTGGTATTGGGGATTGATCCCAGAGGTGCTTAACCACTGGGCTGCATTCTCAGCCTGCCATTTTTTAAAATTTTATTTATTTAGTTATTTGAGACAGGGTCTTGCTAAGTTGCTTAGGATCTCACTAAGTTGCTAAGGCTGCCTTTGAACTTGTGATCCTCCTGCCTTAGCCTCCCAAATTGCTGAGATTACAGACATGCGCCACCATGCCCAGCCAGACAAGTTTTTAAATTGGATGGTGATGCTTGATATTAGACATCATCAACATTTCTTCGAAGATGAAGAGGGAACAACTGGGAAAACTGTATAGTTTTCTTAGCCAGAATGTTTTTTCCAAAGTGATAGAATCGATAGAGTAAGTACATTTGACTGAGGTCCTGGTTTAAAAAAAAAAAAAGGTTGATAAGCCAATTATAGAAAACCTGAATTTGGTCAGATGTTTCTACACTAGAAAGGGTCAAAGAAAAGATGGGCATAAATTCTTGAAAATGTGGCAAAGAGTGACCTAAAAGCAAAAGGAAACTGAGGAATGTGACTTTGATTGTGATAACAAAGAGATGATAGGGTTTTTTTGATAGTTTTTTTCTTTTTTTTTTTTTTTTTTTTTTTTTTGAGAGATAGACTTTTTTAATATTTATTTTTCAGCTTTCGGTGGACACAACATCTTTATTTTATTTTATGTGGCGCTGAGGATTGAACCCAGCGCCCCGAGCATGCCAGGCGAGCGCATTGCCGCTTGAGCCACATCCCCATCCCCTCTTGATAGTTTTTAAAGGGGCGTTTTCAGAAGATGGAAAGTAAGGGTGAAAACAAGGACGAACATGTGTAAGTGTTGGAGGATTAAAACAAACAAGCTGAGGCCTACAGAAAAGGTAGATTCAAAGAACCTTCAACGTTTAGTTTGGTGCAATTTGGTGACTAGAAAAGGAATCCTTGCTTAGACTAATTGTATAATGCCCATCATTATTACAAAACAGGGGCTGGGATGTAGCTCAGTGGCAAGCGTCTGCCTTGCATTCGCAAAGCCCTGGGTTCGACCCCCAGTTCCAAAAAAGAAAAAAAAAATCCCACCAAAAAAAAAAATAAATAAGATTTAAAAAAAAAACCTTTTGGGCTGAGGATGTGGCTCAAGCGGTAGCGTGCTTGCCTGGCATGTGCTGGGCGCTGGGTTCGATCCTCAGCACCACATAAAAATTAAAAAAAGATGTTGTGTCCACCAAAAACTAAAAAATAAATATAAAAAAAATTATTACAAAACAGAAGTAACATTGTTATTACTTTTGTCTTTTCTGTTAAGAACAAAAATGTTTGGGGATGAGGGTTTATTAGCTCAGTGATAGAGTACTTGCCTAGAATGTGCAAGATCCTGAGTTCAGTCCCCAGCATTGCCCAAAAAAACTCCATATGAAACCTAAAATGAAGAATGATCAAACCAAAAGGTCTGTGTCCCTGTGGGTGGAGCGGCTTGAGAGCAATTCTGATAGTAACCAGTAATCACAGCTTGCTACCAAGGGGGGTTTGGTTTTGGGTTTGTTTGTTGTTGGGGTTTGGGGATTTTTTCCCCCTAGGCAGGGTTCCACTGCATTATCCTGGCTGTTCTGGAACTCTAGTGGGTGTAAATGATCCTGCAGCCTCAGCCTCCTGAGTAGCTGGGACCATAGGCACGTACACATGGCCCAAGTTTTAACTTGTCATTCCTTTCACTAATTGGTAAAAGCATTCGATCATAAGAATGAGGTAGATTGTTGTACCTCTCCGCCTCAGAAGGTCAGTTGACATGCTGTCTCTCTGTTTTAGACAACATGGAAAAGCACAGGCTAAATGCTAAAATAGTTGTGTGGAATTACTAAATGGCTATTTACAAACAAATCAGTTTCAGGTTGGAAGGAAGTTTTTAGTAGCATACTAGTAAAAAAGTCCTCAGCTCCATCAAGTTCTGCATTCTCATCAGTTAGCCAGTAGGGGGCTAGGGCCTGGGAATAAGTTTAATAATAATAGGGTAGAAAAGAATTGGGTGGAGTGATCTGAACAACTTAAAATATAATAGAGGGCTGGAGATGTGGCTCAAGCGGTAGCGGGCTCGTCTGGCATGCGTGCGGCCCGGGTTCGATCCTCAGCACCACATACAAACAAAGATGTTGTGTCCGCCGAATACTAAAAAGTAAATATTTAAAAAATTCTCCTCTCTCTCTCTCTCTCTCTCTCTCTCTCTCTCTCTGTCTAAAAAAAATATATAATAGAGGCTCATTCATTTCATAGATATTTATCAAGCATCTACTGTGTGTACACAGATAAATCTAAGGTCCTATGCTCAGATCAAAAATAAATTAGTAAAATTTCAAAACCCAGCTGCTGAGTGCAGTGACACACACTTGTAATACAGTGACTTGGAAGGCTGAGGCAGGAGGATCACAAGTTTGAGGCAGCCTCAGCAAGTTGGTGAGATCATTCCTCAAAATAAATAATAAAAAGGGCTGGAATGTAGCTCAGAGGTAGAGAAACCCCTAGGTTCAATCTCCAGTACCAAAACAACAACTAGCTACATGGTTAAATACTAAATTCTGTACCAGGGAGCAGAACATCTTAAAATATTGCAGATTTTAATTGACATTGAACCTAGTATTTGAATTGGGTGTGCAGAGGCGATCACCAGAGAAACTGAGATCTAGACATTGTTACTGAAAGCCTGACTCTGGGCAGAATGGATAGGGGTAGCCAGGTTGGCTTGGTGTGAGACCCCCCCCGCTCTAGAAAATGGCTTTCTGCTTTGCTCTGTGCATTGAGAAGTAGTAAGCTGCAGGAGAAAGAAGTGAATATGTTCAGTCTGAAGGTGAGATGGACGGGATCTGTGTTCATTGCCTCTGAACATTTAAAGAACCATCTTGTGGCATAATATGAATATTTATGGAGTACATTTCTAAGTAACTTGAAATCTTCAAGCAACCCACCGAAGTTGTTGTTATTCCTGTTTGGAGATAAGGCAAGATAGTCTCAGAAAGATCAGATAAGTTACTTGCTGTGTTATAAAGCTTAGAGATGGCAGAGCTGGGATACATGCCCAGGTATGCTGCCTGTAGCACTATACTTGTTTTTTGTTGTTTTCTTTTGAGAGGAGGGTCTTGGTTTAGATTGTTTTTCTTGTTGTATTTTGAGGTGAGGGTCTCACTATATTGCCCAGGCTGTTCAAGCGATCCTCGGCCTCCACCTCCTGAGTAGTTGGGATTACAGCTGTGCCTCTGCCCCTGGCTAGTGTCAAACCTTTGAGCTGCATACCCTCAGAGGAGAGGTGTTAGGTTTACATGGTCCAACTGAGCTGCCGCTTTCCTGGATGAAAATGGCAGAAACTCACTTCAGCTTACATTAGACACTCTTAGACAAGTGGCCCAGAGGTGGGAGGCAGTCCTTTCCCTGTCACCAGAGCTTCCAGCAATCCAGCCTGACTACTGAAAGTCAGGAGAAAGGAAGGAGCTGGGCCTTAAACTTCAGGCCTTAAACTTCTATTCCATGAGCTCTTTGCAGCTCCATTTGGTTATCAGAAGTCATGAGTGGAAACACCAGTGTCTCTTTACAAGGTAATATTTTGTGTTAGCTGTGTAATAAAGGACTCTCTTGTAAGCATTTACTTTCTGTGTAGTCAGGTGTATTTTGTTTGAAGGCATGTTTCCACGAATAATTTCTTTTTTTTCCCCCGCCAAAAAATATTTTTTAGTTGTAAATGGATCTTTTATTTTATTTATTTATTTACTTGTGGTGCTGAGGATTGAACCCAGGGCCTCACACGTGCCAGGCAAGTGCTCTACCACTGAGCCACAACTCTAGCCCCTCCACTAGTAATTTCTTTCTTTCTTTTTTCTTTTTTTTTTAAAGAGAGAGAGAGAGAGAGATTTATTTTTCAGTTTTCAGTGGACACAACATCTTTATTGGATTTTTTATGTGGTGCTGAGGACTGAACCCAGCGCCCCACGCATGCCAGGCGAGCGCATTACCGCTTGAGCCACATCCCCAGCCCCACTGGTAATTTCTTAATTACACAAATGCCATATCGTTGTTGGTATTTTTGTTGCCGATGTCTCCCTGCTGGTAAAACTCATCATTTTTCTTGTAGAAAATTGAAAAGTCTGAGAATTAAAAAGCCCTTAAAATCCCACTGCTCACAGATGATCATTGTTAACACTTTGGTATATTTCCTGCTAATATTTTTTAAGGAAAACATTGGCAGTGTTTGCTTAAATGCATCAAGAGTGTTTTCACAGAAAAATAAATGTTTTGTTTTGATTAATTCTGAGGCTTTCCCTCCCTTTTGTTTTATTTGGCTAGGTTTCTGCCTCAATGCTCAAGCAGTTTCCCAACAGTGGCCTGAACCCAGGTCTTTTCAATGTGGGGCCCCAATTATCTCCTCAACAAATTGCCATGCTGAGCCAGCTTCCACAGATCCCCCAGTTTCAGTTGGTAAGTAGTAGGTTTTCCTTTGATAACTAAAAAGGCTATTTGCTTTTTTTTTTTTCCTTTTAAGTTTGATTTCCTTCATGTATCTTTGTCACTTTTTATGTTTGAAGAGCATTAGTTCAAACTTTTATGCAAACTGTTGCATTTCCTTAAAGGTTGTTCTGTCAGCTAAACTGAAGATAAAGGTAGTGGGTACTTCTTTATTGATGCTTTTGACTTGGTGACCTGCATGGCAGCGCACAGGCCCTTACAGTATTCTCTGAAAGTCAATCTTAGTATGCTTTGGTTCCCTCTCTTCTCTCCTTGTTTTATAGGCATGTCAGCTTCTCCTACAGCAGCAGCAACAGCAGCAGTTACTGCAGAACCAGAGAAAAATTTCTCAAGCAGTGCGCCAGCAGCAAGAACAGCAGGTTCGTGGATGGGAAGGGTCCCCTGTGCTCTGTGTGAGGGGTGCCTCTGCCTTGCCCTCTGATCCCAGAGTAGAATCGCATACAGTTGGCTTATGGTTTTCCTTTCCTGTCCTTTGTGTCCTTCTTGATCTGAACTCTGCTCCCCCAGCTGGCTCGAATGGTGAGTGCACTCCAGCAGCAGCAGCAGCAGCAGCAACAGCGGCAGCCAAGCATGAAGCATTCGCCATCCCATCCTGTTGGGCCCAAGCCACATCTGGACAACATGGTACCCAACGCACTGAATGTGGGGCTCCCGGACCTTCAGACCAAAGGGCCAATCCCTGGATATGGTTCTGGTATGGTGTTCATAATGAAGATTATCTTTTTAAAAATCTGCTGATCTAAGCCTGTGGTAGAGGTTGGACCTACATTTCTCTTCATTTTAATAGTAGCCATACAAGGTAGATAAATATTCTTATCCCTGTTTTATAGGTTAGATCGAAATATCTGAGGCTCTCAAGTTTTACTGGTTTTCCTAGATTCACCACACAATTAGAACATAACACAGTTGGGTTCCAACCCCTCTGGTTCCAAAGCAGCCCTCTATGACAGCATGTTTACAAAGGCCAAAATGTTTTCCTCCTGCCAGGAATTTTTTTTTTATTGGAACATTATAATTATACATAATAGTGAGATTCATTATGCCTTGTTCATATATGCATGTATATTCCACAGGGAATTTTTAAAAGACAGTTGTAAGTATAAATATTCTAATTGCCACACCTGGCTGAGATTATAATCTATTAAAATATGTACAAATTGAATTGTTTTATTCAACTGATAAAAATCTCTTAAAAAGTGAGAAGCTTGCTGGGTGCAATAGTGCACCCCTATAATTTCAGCTACTCAGGAGGCTGAGGCAGGAGGATTGCAAGTTCAAGGCCAGCATCAGCAACTTAGTGAGACCCTGTCTCAAAAAAAGAACTGGGGATGTAGCTCAGTGGTAAAACACCCCTGGGTTCAAACCCAATACAGGAAGAGGAGGAGTAAAAAGAGCTAAAATTATAAAGCAAATTGATAAAAATTCTACCAGTATCAGAATTTCATGTGACTTAAATAGAATAGCACACTTTCATTAAGCTGTGTGCGTGCCTGTAATCCCAGTGACTCAGGGGGCTGAGGCAGCAGGATCACAAGTTTGAGGCCAACCTCAGCAACTAGGTGAGACCCTGTCTCAAAATAAAAAGGGCTGGGGATGTGGCTCACTGGTAAAACACCTCTGGGTTTAATCCCCAATACCAAAAAAAAAAAAAAAAACAGGAATTTTTTTGGAGCTGGCCATGGTGGCTCTCATTTGCAATTGCAGCAACTGGGGAGACTGAAACAGGAGGATCACAAGTTTGAGGCCAGTCTGGGTATCCCTCTCTCAAGATAAATAAAAAGGATTGTGCATGCAGCTTAGTGGTGGAGCCTTTACCTAGCATGTGGGAAGCTCGGGTTCAGTCCCCAGTACTGTGTACACACCCACACACAAATTGTCAGGCAAATCTTAGCTGTTTTAGAAGGGGGGCGGGGGACATGCTGTAAGCAGAATTCAAACAGTGAGGCAACAGTTATTTAAAAATAAAGTTTAAAGACTTAAAAAAAAACATATCACTGACTAGACAGCATTTAGACTGACAACATTTAGAATTTATACTGGTAAAGAAGACAACATTCTATGCAAACAAACAACAACAACAAAAAAAGATGATTGAGAAGACCTGAAATCTATACTTCTGGATGACAAAGTGACTTGACAAATATCTGCTCTCTGCTCTGCCTCCCAGGAGGCCAGATCACTTGCAGGCATGAGCAAAGACTTTAGGGTGTCCTTGACTCTAGTAGTTTAGGGGAATTAATTTTCAGCTTCCACCAACTGTCCTCTTAAAATTAATCTGCCTTAGTATTGATTTAAATTTAGAATAACCTTTCTGGGGCCAGGGGACATAGGTTAGTGTTAGAATACTTGCCTCACATATACAAGGCCCTGGGTTTGGTCCCCAGCCCCACAAAAAGAAAAAATACTCTCTCTGCTCCTGCCATCTTGTATTACCATATGCTCCTCTGCACTACAGCAACCCAGGGGGGCCAAGTGTGGGACAACTCCCAGAATGACTCCTAAAAGTATGGTGACCACTGGGTTCCTGCCTGAAACCTCTTAATCATACTTTCTGTTATGGATGAAGCGTAATGGAAGATCCTAGGTACTTTCACTTATCCAGGTTATTCTGAATTTAGATACAGCTTCTGATGATGAAGCAGGGCAACTTGCCACTCATCCCATTTTGTCAGAGTACAGTAGAGCTTGGGTGGTGTAGTTCAGAGATAAAGCAGCACTCCCAAGGAGGAAGGGCATCTGAAAGGCAAAGGCGGCTTTCCCACATGATCAGATGCACAAGGTTCTTTCAGCACTTCACCATACCCAACCCTAGGGCATATCTGTGGGTGAAAAGAAAACCCCATTTTGCACAGCTAGATCAGCATGGCTTAGTGACTCTGATACCTTTAAATGTACCTCTTCAAAATGCACCAGGACAAGCCTATAGAGGAACTATTGTCCTTTCCTTTAGGCTGTGAATGACTAAGTCAATTAGTTGTTCAAAATCTAAAATTTTACAATGTATTTATTTCAGTGACAATTCCTCGTGTTTCATATTTTCTGCCTCTCCTAAAAATTAAAATTATATGTTGGTTAAAAACCTGCTAGTTTTTTTAAAAGAACTTTAAGTTGTAGTAGGACACAATAACTTAATTGTATTTATTTTTATGTGGTGCTGAGGATCGAACCCAGCGCCTCACACGTGGTAGGCAAGCACTCTACCACTGAGCCACAACCCCAGCCCAAGAGTAGAACTTTGAATATTGGAGTTGTAAAAATGACAGAAGAGATTGTGTGAAATGCTAGGTGTTCATGTGGACATGGCACAGTTGTTAGGATGAGTAATTATGGGTGGCTCGATTCTCTTATCATTTATTCTTTGTTGTGTGCATATGTGTATACACACTTTTCTTTTTTTTTTTTTTTTTTTTTTTTTTTTGAGAAGGGTCTCAAACTCCTGGACTCGAGCAGTCTTTCCACTTTAACCTCCTACATGTGGTTTTTATTACAATCATTATATAAGCAGCAGTTTGTTTTTGTTTTGGATTTTGGATTGCTGCTGCTGCTATTTTCTGTGCTAGGAATCTCACGTAGGGCTCAGCTATGCTGACCTAAAGAGTAAAAAAGCACAGGGAAGGGAGTGAAGGCATGAACAGTGGGAGAAAGCATTAATTTGAGAGGATATCTTCAAAAGTGTAGGAACTGAGCCAAATGGTGGTGATGAAGAGGTGAGGGATTTGAGTGTATGGAGCAGAAGAAAGTCATTCTGGCAAGGGCAGATAAGGCAGGCAAAGGGCCCTACTTGCAAGAATGATAAGAGCAATAAAGGGCATGTTCTGTCGATTGTGGCCCAGGGAAGGCAGGGAGCATGGCTTTTCTCTCCCAGAATCTCAGCTCCTGGTACAGAGCTTGGCACAAATTGAGCTCTCCATAAATATTCATTGAACAGATCTAAATGGCTTGTGTGATTTAAGTTAAAACTCTCTTTTTTGTGGGGCAGGGTCCCACAAAAAAGATAAGTGAACTCTTATCACTGGACCACTGAGCCACATCCCCAGCCCATTTTTGTATTTTATTTAGAGACAGGGTCTCAATGAGTTGCTTAGGGCCTCGCTAAATTGCTGAGGCTGGCTTTGAACTTGTGATCCTTCTGTCTCCACCTCCTGAGCAGCTGGGATTACAGGCTTTCGAGGCACCACACCCTGCAAGCTCTGTCTTTTGAGGTGAAGAATTACAGGGAAGCTACTTGATGGACTGAGGAAGTTGGGTTTTGATGAAGTATCAAGTTCCTAGATCACAGGTTGTGAAGTCCATAGATAGCCAGAGGGTTACTAGTGAAATTACCCCTGCTATTTGATAATTAGCCCTATTAATCTCTCTTCCTTGGAGATTTGGTATCATACCAGTTACGGCATGACCAGTAGGTCCTTTTTCTCCTGTGGTGCTAGGGATCAAACCCAGGGCCCTGTGCATGGCAAGCAAAGTCAACCACTGAGCCACACCCCCAGGTCCCAATGTCGCCTTTGAACTGATTTTTTCCTCTCATAGTTCCAGGTTTGTGTATGGAACTTGCCAAGGAAGTTTTATCTCCTGTTCTCCCTCTTATCCCTTCTGTTTTGTTTTCCTTACCAAGCCCTGTGATGTGGTTGTGCTCGAGAAGACTCGGGAATCGCTGCCCTGTTGTGAGCACTTGGTCCCCAAATTTCTGAGGAGCCAGATGCCCACATTAGCTGAGTTTCAGCTGGGTCTGCTCAACTCTTCCCTTTCTGAAGATTTTATAACTCTCAATTTTCTACACTTCATGTATCACAGATTAACTCTTGAGCAGCTAAAATTAAGTAACTTTAATTCACTATGTATTTTAAAAACATTTTAGAGTATCTTTAAAGAAAATTAACAGTTAAGTACTTCTGCTTCATCTTACCAGTCCTTGCATCCTTTTTAATCTTTATAGAATCTAGGTTATTTTTATTTTTAAAAGCTCTTTCCTGGACAGTTGGAGCTGTGCTTTCAGATGACCTGCAATCTAAGCACCTTGGCCTGGTTTTCTCATTCAAGTGTACAGGTATAACTTGTTTGAAGACAACCTACATAGTCATGAAGAAAGTCTTCTTCAATCTTTTCATTTTTGCTACATAAGATAAATGAAAAAATATATTTTCTTTAAAAATTATTTAATATCATATTTGTCTCATCTTAAGGATTCCTGCTCCCTATCTCCAAGCAGTCACTTGGATTTAGTAAACTCAGTTGTGAATATGTAGGAGAACAGGGTTCTTTCTATAAATTGCAACACTTTAAAGGAAGGACAGGAAGGATTCCCCCTTGATTTATTATGTGTTTATAAAACCACCCCAGACCAACAAGGTAATCACAGGGTGGAGAAAAAGCACGGCCTGGGCCTCAGGGATTTGGATAAGTGGACCTGGAGGAAGACTCAGGAATCACACAGATGGTGGGAAGGCCGAGTGGGGTCTGCTAGCCTCTGGTCCGGCTCTAGCGGGACCCACATTATGGCTAGAGGTGCCGGCGCTGGGCTGATGCAGGCCTAATGCCCTGGTGTGGTGGGAGTGCCATTCACCTACCTGGGCTGCAAACGGCATTCTCCACTGCTCACTCTTGCTTCTCTGTGGGTATTCATGGTTCTTCCCATTGCCCATGCCATTAGTTTTAGTCTTCAGTTTTCCTTTTTTAGAGTCAGTTTGAAGTGTTATGTGGGTGGCAGGCCATGTGGATCTATCAGCAAGTCTTGCACACACCTGTGGCCTTCAATTCTCTGCTCTGTGCAGTAGGGAAACATCCCTGCGACTCTTGCAAAGAGCCTAACTCCCATGACTCACACATCACAAACTCAGCCTTTCATTTACTGCCTCCTCTAGCTTCAGGTTATTTCTTATTGTGTGAATTCTACTTCTGAGTTGGTTTCTCAGATTCTATCCAGCCTCCAACCACCCCATTCTCACCCTGCCAGTTTTCTTCTAAAACATAAACATAGTTCTCATTTTCTCTCTCTCCCTTCTTCTCCCTGCCCGATCCTCTCTTGCTTAAAAATTTATTTCTCTCCTGTCCTAGAGAAAAAAGGTCCCAATCCTCGGCCCAATATGTAAAGACCCTACATAACATGGCTTTTAGTCTCTCTGAATCCCCAGTATTCTCTGCCTCACTTCATCCCATAGTCAGTTAAACATTGGAGTCCATTGAACTTCTTGCCATTCCTGAAACATGTCATGAGCCAGAGCTTTGCACTTGGTTTCCCAGGCCTTGGATCATGTGGCCTCTGCAAAGCCTTTCCTCCCCAGTACCTTTGTGACAACCCTATCACTGTTGTCCTCTGTCCTCCCATGTTGGTTTGGCATCTGGAATCCACCTCCATTGGAGAATGAGTGGCCCCAATGCACTGTCTGGCACAGTGAAAAAGTGAATGCATGCTGGCACTGGGTGGACTTAATTAGATGGCAGTGACATATATTTTCATACCTTAACAAAGAGGCAGCAACTTTTTTAGCAAGCAGGAGTCAAAATCAAACTTTCAAATCAAAAGTGTCTGTTACTATGCGAAGAGACTGTGAATTAACCTGTGAATGACAAACGAAGGCTTCTGTCTGGGGACTCCTGGTTAGATAATGAGAAATTTACAAGACATGACCGTTGTTCTGTTTTAGGCTTCAGCTCTGGTGGCATGGACTATGGCATGGTTGGTGGGAAGGAGGCTGGGACTGAGTCTCGCTTCAAACAGTGGACCTCCATGATGGAAGGACTGCCCTCTGTAGCCACACAGGAAGCCAACATGCACAAAAATGGTAAGAGCATGCCCATGGTACTAGCAGTAGCCCTTCTGACCTCAGCAGGCTTTGATGAAGCAGCTGCCATATTTTGGTGCATAATTGTCAACAGATTTTATGTCAGATTTTTTTTTTCTTTTACAAAAAGTGGGGTAAGAGCACAGCAAAGTGCCCCATGCCTTTAATCCCAGTGACTTGGGAAGCTAATGCAGAAAGATTACAAGATTGAGGCCAGCCTCAGCAATTTAGTGAGAACCTGTCTCTTAAACGGCTGGGGATGTAGCTCAGTGGTAAAGTGCCCCTGGGCTAGATCCCCAGAACAAAGACAAAGAAAAAGTGATGTTGTCCATTAAGTGAAGCTTTTAAAAAAAAAAAAAAAAAAATTGTGCTAGTATTACTAAAAAAATCATTTTTATTACTAACCTGGCCTCGGTGCAAAGTTAGGATGCACAGATAACCTATTAAATATATTAAAATTGAATAGTCCACATCAACCCACATCATTTCCTAGTGACAGTTTAGCTAGGATTTTTTCTAGTCTGGGAAGAAAAGGTTAACACATTAATTATTGATTTGTGCATTCTAGTCGAAATATTACACTTGGGAAAATTTACTACAATTGTTGCAAAGTATGGACTTAACAAAATTTAATCTTCTGTGTCTGAAAATTCTGTGCAAGCATCATTATTTGATGCGCTGTCCTCAGCACCACTCATAAGATGTGAGTGGCCACTCACCATTAGAGCTGTAGCACTCTAAGTAAATAAAACAGCATAAGTCAGCTTTCAACAGTGCACGTGTGCTGAGAATTCTAGGTTAGCAGCTCACAATGGTCAAGAACACATATGCATGTATCTGTATTCCACTGGGGAATACACTGCTGCTCTGTTTACCTTTTTTTTTTTTTTTTTTTTCCTTCAAACAGCATGACAAACAGAATTACACCGTGTTATCTGGGTGTGGTGGTGCATGCCTGTAATCCCAGAGGCTCAGTAGGCTGAGGCAGGAGGATTGCAAGTTCAAAGCCAGCCTTAGCAACTTAGCAAGGCCCTAACCAACTCAGCAAGACCCTATCTCTAAATAAAATGTAAAAATGGGCTGAGGATGTGGCTCAGTAGTTAAGTGCCTCTGGGTTCAATTTCCAGTACCAAAAAATATACATATATATATATATATATACACACACACACACACACATATCATGTGACAATTACACAGTGAAAGGTTATAAGCCAGGTTTTGGACTTTTTAAAAAATTGGTGCAGCAATTACAAGGTGGTGACAATTACGTGGTGAAATGTAGTATGTGATTATTTCAAAGCATAGATCTTTAGCTTTTTCTTAATGAGTTCCTTGATCCCTTCTCAACCCCTCCCTTTTCTTTGTGGTACTGGGGACTGAACTCAGGGATACTCGACCACTGGGCTATATCTTTTTTTTTTTTTAATTGCGAGAGATGTTGAACATTTTTTCAAATATTTGAGCCATTGTATATCTTTTGAGAAGTGTCTCTTCAGTTCTTTAATCCATTTATTGATTGGGTTATTTGGGTTTTTAGTGTTAAGTTTTTTTGAGTTCTTCATATGTCCTAGAGATTAGCGCTCTATTCAATGTGTGTTTAATAAAAATTTGCTCCCATCCTGTAGGCTCTCTCTTCACCCCATTGATGGGCTATATCTTTAGCCCTTTTTATTTTTTATTTTTGAGACAGGGTCTTGCTGAGTTGTCAAGGATGGCCTCAAACTTGATCCTGCTGCCTCAGCCTCCTGAGTCACTGAGATTACAGGCGTGCACCACTGTGCCCAGCTTTTCCCCCAAATTTTTATGATTGGCTATCAGAGAAAGGTTAGAATTGTGTGTATTTCAAGTTACAAAGAATTGAAATTCTTAAGTTCTAAGTAAGGGTAGCAAAATTTCCTACCTGCCATGGAATTGAGAGTAGTAGCAGTACATTAGGGTGCCCATTATGGTATTAAAAGAAGTGACTAAGAGAACAGAATCAGCTTATTGGGTTTTTGGCTGGTTTGATTTTGCTCTTTTTTGAGGGATAGGCGATCACAGCAAATAATGTATCTTATTGCTTATTGGAACTATATTAAGTTCATCAACTTTTGAAAAACTCCTGCTCTTTTAAACTCCAAAAGATGACTAACAGATCAAAGTACATGAAGTTTAAACTTTTCCCAAAGCTTTCTTGTTCTTTGTGAATTAAAGTTCGTGTGGGACATCATGGAGTACATTGCAGATTTTGGTTGTCAACGTGAGTAGGCCTCTCCTCTACATAATTCTCTTGAAGAAGTTTCTCCATTTTCTGTAAAACAGATAAAAGGTCTTCAAACCTCTCTTCAGTCTTGGTTTCAATGTTTGTTTCAGTTGATAGTAATTCACTTGGTCTTCCTGAGAACCAAGTATAAATCAGTGTTTAACTGTTCCTACTATAACACTGGCAGGCTTAGCCCAGACAAGCTATTTGGTCTGCAGCCTTCAGGTTTCCTTTATCAGCCCTTTTCTGAAAGCCCATTTTGGGAAGGAAGGAACTACATTGCACTCTCTGCCTGCCATCTCCAAGCATGACCATTTGACTTCATGGCACAGAATTGAGAATGATTTACTGACATTATGGACTAGTCCTAGCCCAGTGTCATCTAAAGCTTTGGGCACTTTCACTGCTTCTTTAGGCTAATTCACAGTGTTCTCTTGTCCCCAAAGATATGAAAGGTGCATGATGATAAATACAAAGTGGCATGTGGGAGGCTGTCTTGAAGGTAGAATGTCCGCGTGCCACTTCAGAACCTGTGGGTAATATTTTCCCCATTTCCTCAGCAATCCCCAAGGATAACTGAGCTTTTCTGCTTTCCACTACTTCACTGTAATGCAACCCTGAGCCAAATTTCTGTCATTGGCTCCAGAAGAGCAAATATCCTCTTAGCTGAGCATAAAGATAGTTTTGATAATACTCCTGTTAGGTCAAACCAAACTGATTATTTTATTCAATATTTACACTAATATTTTAATACATTATCCTGGAAATAATTTTGTCTGTTTATGACAGCATCCTAAGAATATACCTAGTGAGTGACAGTGTGTATGCACGACACAAGATTTGTTCAGAAAACAAGTGAAATGGTATCTCAGAGACACCTAAAAATTTTTATTTAAAATAAAGCACTTTTGTTGTTGTTGTTTCTTGTTAATTTAAGGAAATTTTAAGCTTTACACTTTTTTTTTTCCTGCTCTGTAGCATATAAAATGCATGAAGGGGCCACAGCAAAGACCTTAGGAACCCAGTGACAAAGGGTTTGCTGTTCCCATGTGAGGCCTGGGTCTTCAAGCTGCAGAATGCAGCTGGCCTCATGCTGGCCAAGGCTCCAGGTGGGAATTCCACCTCAGTGCCTCAGAATCTGAAGCAGTCACCATTCTCTCCAGTACACTCTGCTGTCTGCTGCTTCCAGTTAATCTAGGCACAGCCACATTAAGAACTTGGTTGGAAGTGTCACTTAAAAACCCTCTAGTGTGCAGCAGGTCAGTTTTTTTTCTATTTCTCACTCGTGAAGTGATCAGCATAGAAACCACAGGGATAATGGTACGGTTCATAGTTTGCAAATGTTTCATTGATTTCAGGAGACCATAGAATTTTAGCTCTGAAAAAAATTATTCAAGAGTAAGAACTGAGGCTGGGGCGTAGCTCAGTTGTAGAGCACTTGCCTAGCATGCAGGAAGCCCTGAATTCCATCCCCAACTCCACAGGAAGGACAGAGAGAGACTGTGAGATGTGTTGTTACAAATTTGCTGCTGCTGCTCTCCTCGCACCACCCCCTCACCCTACTCAGTGTTGAAAGCTGAACCCAGAAGTGCTTTCCACTGAGCTTCATCTCCTGCCCTTTTTATTTTATTTTGAAACAGGGTCTCACTCAGTTGCTGAAACTGGCCTTGAACTTAGATCCTCCTGCCTTAACCTCCCGAGATGCTGGGATTAGAGGAATATGCTACTGCACTTGTTTTTTTATTGTTTTGATGATGATGTTTTTAGTAGCTGTTTCTTGATTATAGGCTGTCTTCCACACAGCCTCTTATTCTACTGCTCTTTTCACTTGATAAGCTTCCTAATACTGTATTTGGGTTTCTCTAAAGAAAAAAAAAAAAAGAAGGGGCTGGGGATGTGGCTCAAGCGGTAGCGTGCTTGCCTGGCATGCGTGCGACCCAGGTTCAATTCTCAGCACAACATACAAACAAAGATGTTGTGTCTGCCGAAAACTAAAAAAAAATAAATATTAAAAAAAAATTTCTCTCTCTCTCTCTCTCTCTCTCTCTCCTCTCTCTCTTTAAAAAAAAAATACAAAAAAAAAGAAAGAAAGAAAATGTCTGTTCACTGGAACTCTGTATGAATGAATTAATTACCTTTCTCTTTTTTAAGGCGCTATAGTGGCCCCTGGTAAGACCCGAGGAGGGTCTCCGTATAACCAGTTTGATATCATCCCGGGTGACACACTGGGTGGCCATACGGGTCCTGCTGGTGATAGCTGGTTACCTGCCAAATCTCCACCAACGAGTAAAATCGGAAGTAAATCCAGCAATGCCAGTTGGCCTCCAGGTATTGTCCACGAAATGCTTTCTCTTTAATGGTTAATTTCAAGTTCTGAACACACTGCTTTTGCAACTCATTTTACTGAGGCACTTGTTTTCAATTTTTCTATGATAAAAGCAGAGCATGTGCTCTAAGATGTGTGTTGTGGGAAGATAGCAAATCTTTATTAGATGAAGAACGTGGGGATGAAGGAAGGTGACCTTGTAGCTAGGATGTGGCATTCATCCCAAGTCTAGGATGCCTTGAAAGATGGATTCTTTTGAAGTGTCTGTTGAATTTATTGGTTCAGTCATTGGGCTGCCATTTTGATTCCAGGTATGTAGTAGTGAGTACACTGAGATTATTTGTTGATTTTTTTTTTTTTTTTACTTTTTTCTTACTTTCTCCCTTCCGCCTCCCATCCCCAGTAACATATTTTCATTGTAGAAAATTTAGTAAAGCAAAAATAAAAATTAGATAGTTTGTCCTAGACTTCTTCCTGTGCACATATATATCTGGGACATGAATGAATATAGTTTCATTTTATTCGAGTTGGATGAAATATATAATGTTCATATGTGATACATATTGCTGCTCAACATAAGGAAAATAGTTCGTTATTTCCATCACATAGCTTTAAATGTGATTTCAGTTGACTAATAAAGCCTGGTTTTTAGTTTTTGTGGTGCTGGGGATGGAACCCAGGGCCTCCACATATGTTAGGCATGAAAGCACTTTACCACTGAGCTACATCCCCAGCCCCAAAGCATAAATTCTCCTATGCAGCCTTGTCTTTCTCATGATAAGCTGAACCATTTCTTTCTTTCTTTCTTTTTTTTTTTTTTTTAAAGCTGAACCATTTCTGCTGGCTGTCACTGGGTAGGCCATGCTGCAGTGGTCATTTGTATTGCATTTTCTTTTGTGTATTTTGGGCAATATCTAGAGATGAAAATGGAAACAATAACTGGTCTCTAGCCCAGTTTCTCCAAGTTCTTGGCCTTGAGCCAAGAACTTGCTCTGCCATCAGGCCTGAGTTCCCTGAGGAGCAGGAAGACCTGGGACCACGCCAGGCCTTGACGGGCTGTGGCCTCATATTCACTACTGCAGACAGACAGACATATGATAATTCAGAGGTGCTATTGCCAAGAATATATGTTCAGGGTGATTTTTTTTTTCTTTTTCCTAATTTCATGACAAAAATCTGAGAACAGTAAATTCAGTATATAGACTTTTCACAGACCCATTTCTTCCACTAAAACATGATTTTACCATTTTTGAACAACCCCCTACCCCTAATATTTTTTTTTTTCTTATCTCAGAATTCCAACCAGGAGTGCCATGGAAAGGTATCCAAAACATTGACCCTGAATCTGACCCTTATGTCACCCCAGGAAGTGTGCTGGGGGGTACAGCCACATCTCCCATTGTAGATACTGACCATCAACTGCTGCGGGATAACACCACAGGTAAATGATTGCTTTATTTGTTCATGCAGGTACCTAATAATTTAACCAGAAAATATAAAAATATTGCTTTGCATGTTTGTTTTAAATTTTTTTCTCAGTGCTACAGACTGAACCCATCTCTTTCAATGTTGGTATCTAATATGCCATGCATGGCTCATGCATGCACTTTACCACTAAACTTCATCCCCAGTCCTTTTTAGTTTTTACTTTGAGACAGAATCTTCTACGTTGCCTCAAGTTTCCAATCATCTTGCGGCAAGCTTATAATCCCTCTGCCTCAGCCTTCTGAGTAGCTGAGGTGTGCTCCACCTGGCCCAGCCAAATTTTTTGTTGTATGCATTTTGTTTTCTGTCCTGTTGAAATTTAAATAAAATACTTTGAAAGTTTCGCTGCTTATACTGCCATTTATCTTCATTATATTCTTCTTGTTCTTCATTTGTCACATCAAGGGTCTAATTCTTCCCTCAACACCTCGCTGCCTTCACCTGGTGCCTGGCCCTACAGTGCCTCTGACAACTCCTTTACCAACGTTCATAGCACTTCAGGTACGAGGGTGTTCTGTTTCCCTTTGGTTAGCCTTTTGCCTTCAGTTTCCCCCGTATAATACTTTTAAATGGAAGTTGAAGAGCACAGGTCAGTGTGGGTGGATGCCATTTGTTTCCCCTCTTCTTGAGGATCTTCTGGTCATACAGAGGCAGGTGAGACATATAACTTTGGCTCAAGGTGAGTGATGGTAGAATCTCTGGGAACTGGGTGTTCAGAGGATAGAGGTAAAGACCTGATAGCACAAATGCTCCTCTTAACCAGCTGCCAATACATCAAGGGACATGGGAAGAACTAGTTAAGTCCAGGTTATTATTTCTACAGCAGCTACTGATGGTCTGCTTTTTCCTAAAATTTCTTGTACTTATAGAAAAAGGATAATGGTAGATGGCCAGAGTCAAAAAGAGAATCTCAACTAATTTCACCAACAATATTTGAATTCCTTGTTTTTTTTTTTATTATTTTTAATGGAAAAGTTAGTGAATATATTAGAGGCTTTGAAATCATTCAGCTAGCACAATGCCTTATAGATTAGTAGAAAACTCATTAGTTATTGGCACCATGGTTTTTCGAGGTTGGGCCTTTTAAGCCATGGAAGTCATTAGCATTTCTGTGCTTCATCAAGGCAAAAGCCAAGAAAGCAAATCTTTAGCTCTCTTCTGTCACTACAGGCTTATGGTGTGCAAATTGTCTTCTTTTTCTTTCCATATCTGTCATATCAACAGTGCAACAATAACCTGCCATTTACTGAATTCCTTTTTGACCCTCATCTAACACTATGAGTAGGTCCTATCATGATCCATCCCCCATTTTGTAGATGGAAAAACTGAGATTCAAAGAGCTGTATAGTCTGTCGCATCCAAGCCTGAATTATGGTTTTCAGTGGATACAACATCTTTGTTTGTATGTGGTGCTGAGGATCGAACCCAGGCCGCACGCATGCCAGGCGAGCGCGCTACCACTTGAGCCACATCCCCAGCCACTCTTTTTCAAATTTTTATTTTATTTTCTCTCTTTTTTGTTTGTGGTACTTGGGATCTAAGCACGGGCCATTTGACCACTGAGCTACATCTCTAGCCCTTTTTAAATTTTTTTTTTTTTTTTTTTTTTTTTTTTTTTTTTTTTAATTTTTAGAATCTCCAAGTGGCCAAGGCTATTCTTGAACCTGCTCTCCTCTTACCTCAACCTCCCAAGTCCCTGGGATTACAGGCATGCACCTTTTCTTTTCTTTTTTTTTCTTCCTTCCTATCTCTCTTTCATGGTACTGCAGGTTAAATTCAGGGGTGCTCTACAACTAAGTTATATCCCCAACCCTTTTAGGTTGTTTGTTTGAGACAGGGTCTCATCAAGTTTCTCAGGCTGGCCTCAAACTTGAGCACCTGCTGCTTCATTCAACCTCTCAAGTCACTGGAGTGACTTGACACTGGACACATATATAGTTATAGACACCCAGCTTTTTTGTTTCTTCTTCTTCTTTTTTAAAAGATGATGTCTCACTTTGTTGTCCCAAACTCCTGGATTCTAACAGTCTTCCTCTTCCAGCTCTTGAGTATTGGGAACTGCAGGTATGCACAACTATGCCCTGCTTTCATCTAGCTTTTACTCCTATGAATGCCCATATCTTAGGTTGAACAGTGTATCTTTTTCCTGAAATTGAATGTTCACCTGAAAGATGGCTCAAGAATCACCTCAGACTTGTCTAAAACTGAATATGAACTTCCCCATCCCCCAAAATTGTTTTTCCTTATTTTTCAAGTTCATTGCTTCTGCTCAGTTCTCTTGCTGTCACCCTCACTCAAACACCCAATGCTGAGTAGACTGCAGAAACTCCTGACCACCTTATCCTTTGCACTCTATGAAATACTTTTCACCCAGGATTGGCAGAGGACATATTCTGTACAGGGAGAGTTTGTGGTGAAACTAGATTTCCATTTTCCAATTTTCCTGGGCCTATCCATTTATATAAATCTTCAGACCTGTCTTTGCAAAGCCTCTGCTTGCATCCTAGCACTTTCCTCTGTGTGCTGAACATATATGTTACCAGAGTTACCAGTTCTGTTGTTCTGCTGCTCTTGCTTCCATTCAAACTGGAGGCCTTTAATAATACCCATCATGCTACTTTAAAGCTTTAAGCACAGTAAGCCCTTAGTGAATATTTGCAGATTGTTTTCAAAAATCTCTTTCAATGTTGGTATCTAATATGCTGGATCTTGGCATAAGAAAAGTGTAGGTTTCTAATATACTTTCCGTGCAGTCCATGAGTACTTATAGGATACTTTAGTTTTGCTGGTGTTCACATTCTAACTATCTCTAAGGCTGATGGGCTATATGGAAATTTTCTCCTTGAATTTGTCTTCTCTTTCAAGCGTGTTCAGCTAAGAAAGTTGTAGAAAAATAGTTCATATAATTTTCTCAGTTTACAGTAATAGTTACTGAAAATTTTATAGTTGATATGCTTAAAGAACAATGTTACTTTGTATTGCTATTCATAAAATGTGTGCTTACTATTGTTTTTTAGAAGATAGATGTGCATATATTTGTGTGTAGAGACAGTTTGTGTGTGCTTGTGGTCTATCTTCTTTTGTATGGTGCTGGGGATTGAACCCAGGACCTCACGCATGCGAGGGAGGCACTCTACCAGCTGAGCTATATCCCCAGCCCTTGTGGTCCATCTTATTGCTTCCTGAATTTTTTCTTCTCACAGCAAAGTTCCCTGATTATAAATCCACGTGGTCCCCAGATCCCATAGGACACAATCCCACTCATCTCTCCAACAAGATGTGGAAAAACCACATTTCCTCCAGGAACACTACACCGCTGCCCCGCCCACCTCCCGGCCTGACCAACCCCAAACCGGCATCTCCCTGGAGCAGCACAGCACCCCGATCAGTCAGGGGGTGGGGAACACAGGACTCTCGGCTTGCCTCAGGTGAGAAGGACCTGCTTGTAAGAGCAGCTGTGTCATCATAAGGGAGGATGTGAAAGGGCTGCAGGCGTGTGTGCTTGGGGTGGAGGACTGTGGAAGAGAGTGTGGAGGTTGGGCCCTTGGGCTGGGTGAAGTTGCTCCTCCTCATTATTTTCCTCATCCTTTTTCTGGTTGCCTACAGCCTCTACCTGGAGCGATGGTGGCTCAGTTCGCCCTAGTTACTGGCTGGTTCTTCATAATCTCACTCCACAGGTAATTGTGCTTTCTTGAGGTGTTCTAGACAGGATTCAGTGTTATTACTCACATGTGGGGGAGGTTAGGAGGTAGAAAACTCAACTGTTTCTTGGTCTCCTCTCCCCATTCAAGGCTCATAGCCTACTTTTGAACGAGGGTTCTGGCCAAGTGGTCTCACACCTGACTTCAAGGTGTTGGAAATATGTGTAATTTACAAATTAAACAGTGGGAGTGGGGTGGTATTGTTTGATCTTTTTATTAGTCTCCAGTGCTGGAGATAGAAGCAGGGCCTGGCGCACGCCAGTGAGCTTCCAGTGAGCCTGCCAGTGAGCCTGCCAGTGAGCTTTGTCCTCAGCCCCAGTATGCAGGATCTTACATGATGATTCTCAAAGCTTTGTATGCCTCATTTTTAGAGTTGTCGTATAATTTGGTGGTTATGATGTTGGTAGGATGAAAGAAGCAGTAAGGGTTTTCCTATTTTGAAAGGAGCCTGGGCAAGTTAACCAGCTGTTCGCTTTTTCTGTCTTAGGAAAAATAATAAGTATGCATATATGGGGCTGGGGATGTGGCTCAAGCAGTAGCGCGCTTGCCTGGCATGCGTGCGGCCCGCATTCGATCCTTAGCACCACATACAAACAAAGATGTTGTGTCCGCCGAAAACTAAAAAATAAATATTAAAAAAAATTCTCTCTCTCTCTCTCTCTCTCTCTCTCTCTCTCTCTCTCTCTAAAAAAAAATTATATGTATATTAAATGAATATAGGGTGGCTATGTTTGTATTAGAAAGACTTAAGATTAAGTGAAAAAAATCAAAGCTACCTTGTACAAATTAATCTTACTCATAAGAGTAAATATTGACACTGGATACGTTTACTTTTCAGCACTTAAAATTGGTTTAAAGGGTATTTGTCCTCTAAAGTGTCTTGTGGATATACTGACATGCTTATGTAGTCAGTTTTCACTCATAAAACAAGCTCAGGGGGATTTCTTTGGTCTTTTTCTTTAAAGATCTCTAAGAAACTGCCCATTTTCATCCAGCAGCCAATAACACAATTTTTTAAAGCAATTTCAAATAGTAACATACTTAGTTTCCAAAGAAATTAGCTGGGCGCTGTGGCACATGCCTGTAACCCCAGCAGTTCAGGAGGCTGAGACAGGAGGATCGCAAGTTCAAAGCCAGCCTCAGCAACAGTGAGGCACTAAGCAACTCAGTGAGACCCTCTCTTTAAATAAAATACAAAAGGCGGAGGGCTGGGGATGTGGCTCAGTGGTTGAGTGCCCCTGAGTTCAATCCCCCCAAAAATGTATACTTGTTTTTTTTTTAATATTTTTTTTATAGATGGGCTCATATCTTTGTTTTATTATTTTCTTTTTATGTGGTGCTGACAGTCGAACCCACTGCCTCACACATGCCAGGCAAGCACTCTACCACTGAGTCCCAGTCCCAGCCCAGTATTCTTATTTTTCAAAGAAATGAACTGAAATGATGGAATGATCAACTAAAATAAATCTATTTAGGCTCTTGATGCAAAATTAGTCCATCACATAAGAGTGAAGAGGTTTGTTCATCTAACTAACTCATGGGTTAGGGGAATTAGCCCTAACCCCTGAACACTGAGTGGATTGAGGGACTACAGCCTTCAGTCCCATCGCCTTTGGGCAGCAGAGGACACTTTAGAGAAAAGGTGGTGGAAATGGTCTCATCTTGAGATGGTAAAGCAGCCATAAGACAGTACTGGGACAGTCTGGGAAGTGGGCCAGGCATCGAGATTCTAAGTCTTCAGGTGTCTAGCAGTGCTTTCTCGTTTGTCTTTCTCTTTACTTCTTTGTGAGGTTGTTTACTGGATAAACAGAAGAATCAAATATTAGTAATAATACTAAGAACCTTGCATGTTAACGTTCTTATTTGGGGACTATTTCACTTCTATTTATATTGTGGTGCTAGGAATGGAACTCAGGGCCTCACTCACACTAGGTGAGTACTCTAACACTGAGCTATATCTCTAGCCTTCGTTTCTGCCTTTTTAGGATCTAAAAATTAACACACATGTGTTTACCTCTTAAAGAAAATAGACCACAGGGGCTGGGGGATGTGGCTCAGAGGCAGAGTGCTTGCCTAGCATGTGTGAAAGAAAGAAAGAAAAAGAAAACAGATCACAGGTCGAGTCATATTCTTTTGTTTTGAGCTATATTTATGTATGCATTTTATTCATTTTAGTTGCAAAATGAGAAGAGTAGATCTTAGTCCAATGTGTAAATATCTTTTTTTTTTTCATGGAGGCTAACTTTATTGAGACCAATTTAGTATGCATCAGAATTCACACTTTATATTGTGTAATTCTGATAGGTACACAAATTCATTTAATCACCATTATAACCAATCTGTACCATAGTTCTGTCATCCTAAACAATGTTCAGTGTGTAAATATCTTAGTTGCCTTTCCCATCACAAGTGTTGTTTCTCCTTAGATTGATGGGTCAACCTTGAGAACGATCTGCATGCAGCATGGTCCACTGCTGACATTCCATCTGAATCTAACCCAGGGCACTGCCCTGATTCGATACAGCACCAAACAGGAGGCGGCCAAGGCCCAAACCGCACTGCACATGTGAGTATTCCATCCTGCATCCTCTAGGCAAGCATGCAGGAGATGCACCTGTGAGTATCCTGGAACCTGCTCAATCAAACAGTGATGCATGAGACAAGGACAGGCATATAAAAACACCATTATTGGGCACGGTGGCACACAGTAATCCCAGAGGCTCAGGAGACTGTGACAGGAGGATTGCAAGTTAAAAGTCAGCCTCAGAAATTGAATGAAGCCCTAAGCAACTCAGCGAGTCTCTGTCTCCAAATTAAAAAAATAAAAAGGGCTGAGGATGTGGCTCAGTGGTTAAGCACCCCTGGGTTCAATCCCTGGTACCAAAAAAATAAAACAACTTAACACCATCATGCATGTATTTCCAAGTCTTAGGTATTGAAGTGACAGGTCTTTTCTACCTACCTGAGATTATCCTGTGTATTTATAGGCTGATCATCAGAACTCCAAATGTAAATAATTTGTGAAATAGTTGAATAAATTTAAGTACCACAGAACAAAGCAGATATTTATAAAATGTGAAATGTTTTGTCATTTTTCATAAAAGAATCTAGCTGCTTTCTGTAGCCTCTTGTAAATGATGTTGAAATTTTGTGGTTTGGGTGGGTGGCAGGGTTTTGCTTGAAGTAGATGGGACTGGATCAGACTCCTCCCTCCCCCAGCCCTTGGTGGACAGAAAAGGACTGACTCCCTTTTGGCTGCAGATGCCATGACAAAATTCCATGCACAGAGGGAGTGGGCAGTGGGAAAGCCCAGGTAGCAAGCAGGTCCAGCCCTGGTAGGGCAGCACTTTTGAGTGTCTGGTGCTGAAGTTTGATCCTTACCCCACATGGGACAAAAAGAAATGACATTTTTCGTCTCTTCTTTTAAGATTTGAATTTTTTTTCAGAGTACTTGCAGCAAAATTGAGAGGAAGATACAGAGATTCCCATATGCTTCTACCGTTCCCTCACATATCTAGCCTCCTTTATTGTCAGCATCACTCACCAGAGTGGTCCATCTGTCACAATTGATGAACGTACACTGACATTTAATCCCCCAAAGTTCATGGTTCATATTAGGATTTATTTCTGGTGGTGTCCCTTGAATGGATTTGGACAAATGTATAATGGCATGTAGCCACCATCATCTTATCATCGAGAGTAATTGCACTGCATTAAAACTCCTTTGTGCTCCATGTATTCACCATCCCCTAACACACACACAGATGCCTTTGTGATAGTCAAGTTGCCAGGAATATATAAACTCCATACGGTGTGGATACACAGTTATCAGGAGGCTTTGACTCTCTGGAGCTTTGGTCACACCTCACTGCATTGCATCAGTTGAAGTGCAGGTTCTGATCTGTAGGCCCAGGGTGGTACCTGTGATTCTACATACTCAAAAGCATCCAGGTGAATTGACAGCAGGGGACTGGAAGCATTCAGTCCCAGGGGTGCTGGAGCGTTTCCCTTAGACCCACAGCTCCCTTTTCCTTCCTTCTCCAGGTGTGTGTTGGGAAACACTACCATCCTGGCTGAGTTTGCCACAGATGATGAAGTTAGCCGCTTTCTGGCACAAGCTCAGCCCCCTACACCTGCAGCAACCCCAAGTGCACCAGCCACGGGGTGGCAGTCGCTGGAGACCGGCCAGAACCAGTCAGACCCTGTAGGACCTGCGCTGAACCTTTTCGGTGGGTCCACTGGGCTCGGGCAATGGAGCAGCAGTGCTGGTGGCAGCAGCGGGGCTGATCTTGCTGGCGCTTCGTTGTGGGGGCCCCCAAACTATTCTTCTAGCTTGTGGGGAGTCCCAACTGTGGAAGATCCCCATAGGATGGGCAGCCCTGCTCCTTTACTACCTGGTGACCTTCTGGGAGGAGGGTCGGATTCAATCTGAACTTAGAACTTTCAACTCTGACCTCGTGACCTTTTTTGGAACAGCAGCAGCACTAACTTGACCTTTTCGTTTTTTTTTTCAACTTGCAATAAATACATTTTTAAAAGGAAAAAAGAAAACGGAGAGAGAAAAAAAAAAAAGGTGGGTCATTGACAGACTGTCTGAGCACATAGTTGCCTCCCTTATAACTTCAGTTTTTTCGTTTGGAATATGAATCCAAAAAGAGAACATATCACTCTTGAAATACTTGAATCATGAACGCCAACCTAGAAAGACAATGTGAAGCAAGTACACATACCATTTAAATTTAAACACAAAAAAAATTAAAAAAATTAGTTTCTAGTTTTTCACTTTTTTCATGTTATATGGAAGTTGTTGCTAAGAAACATATATACTGAAAAAAAATAGCTTTTTAACTTTGTTTGCACTGGGTGTGTTTCCGTCCTTAGGTCTACCATGTTTGGGAGGGAGGGAAATTCAAAAGAATTGTTGGGGGAGGGGGGAGGGAAGACTTGACGGAGCCTCACTTTAAAAACAAAAAACCTAAAAAAAAAAAAAAAAAAAAAAAAAAGGAAAAAATTTGTGATTGGCTGGTTGATAAATACCAGTGTGTTCTGGCACATGTAACTGCCCAGGCATGCTTGTTCTGGTATGTGTGTGCACGTGTGTTCATGTGCATTCGCGTGCATCCTCCTGTCTCTGTGTGTGTGCCTGCATCCCACCCTCCTCCTCCCACCCCACCCTCATTTCTCAAAAAGCTGCATTGCTGACAGTCTGCAGGCTGGCTGGCCGGCCACCCGTTTTTTATTTTATTTTATTTTTTAAACTATGAGAACACACAAGCACAGGGAGCTACTGCAACTGAAGCCACTCCGTCAGGCTGCATTGAGACGAAGAGTGCTTTTTCACGATGAGAGCAGGGAGCTCCTATCCACTTGTGCATTAGCCTGAGAGTGAGATTCTCTAGCTTTCCTCTTGACCTAGCAGTAGAGCGGAGCACTGCCAAGTCCAAAAATCAGAGCAGGAGGTACCTCTTGGAGCAGCTGTGTGTTCAGTCTGTTTTTTAAAAGTGAATGGCCACTAGGCACACCTGAGCATCTGTTAAATTTCATGCAGGTCCTTTTCGTTAGTTTGAATGGGAACAGACTATCAGATAGTTTTTAGATTACGTGATGTCTCAAAAGCAGAAAATTTGTGTTCCCTCTTTCCAGTGTGAGCAGGTGTGAGAAATTTATCAAAAAAAAAAAATCAGGTAATGCTGAATTGAATATTTCTATTGGTTCTCATTTTCATTTGACGAAAACAGAAAACAGTTGTGAGCAGCCTCCTGGAAGCATCGCAGCTCCTCCCCCTCTGCTCCTCTCTCGCTGAGCGTTACCTGTGCCAGGCCATGGCGTGTTACAGCACCAGGCCATCACTGACAGAGACGTTTACTTAACGAATGTTCTTAAACCAGTGTGTACTTCAAGCGTTTCCCTTTGTTTCTCTGTGTTGTGTATTTCCTGTGTATGTGGTTTTGCTTAGGCAGGAATAACTTAGCAAAGACTTAAGTATTGCACCTTTTTTTTTTTTTTTTGGTTTTGACCTCTTTTTTTTTTTTTTTTTCTTTTTCTTTTTCTCTTTGTAATGTTGCTTTTTTAATTTCTGTATTTAAAGACTTTTTTTTTTTTTTTAAGCATCAATGTAGTAGTACTCTGGGCCGAACAGGGGGCAACGTTTAATCCACAGTTACCACCAACATGTATGTGCTATGTTGAAATCAAAGTATATCAAACTACTTGTTGTGAAGAGTGACAGCGGACCTGAGGGGGTACCCTTTTATACAAAACAGGTGGGGGTTGCGGGGAGGGGGACACGTGCTGGTGACAAACTAGCACTTGTGTGGACGCCCCAGTCTGCATCGTACTGTTCAACATAAAGTGCCGACATTCTGTACCAGCAGATACCTGCCCATTCCAGCCCTTGGTGGGAGCAGACCTCTACTGTCCTCTGTAACTTGCTGCTTTCAAGGGAGTCTTTCTTTCTTTCTTTAGCATCTTCAGTGAAGGACACAACAATGCCTGATGCATTTGACTTTCGGTCACGTCTGTGTAGGTGGGTGGATGGGTGTGTACAGGAAAAGGCAAAAAAGTTATTTGCATGTAAGTGGTTTTTGTGAGACAAAGAATGGGAAATTCTGTACTCCTATTGGCATACTCTGTTGATGACAAACCTAGCCTCAAAAGAGATTGACAGGCATAAGTCAAGTGAGCGCTTGCATGAGCCAGGCCGCAGGAAGCCCTTTGCGGGTGGGTGTTCGCACTTGAGTTTGCAGCGCTGGTTTGATCCCACGAATGCCTTGTCCAAACTGATTGTGCCCTCCTCCTGCTCTCCGGTTTCCATCACCACCGTGCCCCTCTCGCCTCTGCCCCGACCATGCGTCTCCTTCCAGCCCCACTGACTGCTCTCCATGTTGGAGCAGAGCCCTGTCACGTGTGGTGACCTCCAGGTGAAGCACAGCTTGTGTTCATACATCTACAAACAGAAGGCTAAATCTTAGTGTCCCTGGGCCAGGAGCTTGTCCCGAGGCTCCTGAGAGCCAGTGGGGACTATCCACTGCCGCTCTTGGTTCACGGCTGTGTCCTGCCCTGCCCTCTTCTCCTCCTGCCTGTTGGGTCCTTGACCTGCACTATGGCTTAGTTGAGTTCCTTACGATACTACGGTGAAAGCCGGGTGCTAGAGCCCCTCTTGTTTACAAGACATAAATGAGGGATTTGAAATATGTAAAAATAAACATGAGAAGCTAAAATGTTCTTCCATCATAAGCTTAAAGGGAAAAAAACTAAAAACTTAAAAAAAAAGACCAAAAAGTGCGTATATATATACATATATATACATATAAATATATATTTTAGATGAAGACTAACTCTGGGAGCATTTAACAGTGTTTTTGTTTTTGTTTTTAACATTTATTTTCCTGCTTTAAAATTTGCAAGCATTCTCAGGAATTCTAGGGTAGGAAGCCAGTTTTTTGAAGATGGTTTATTTAACCGTATCTTATCCTAGATAGACGGCTGTTTCTTTCCTGTTAATAAACTTTTACAAGTTCCTGAAACTTCAAAAAGTTTAAACAATTTTTACTTAAAAAATTGTAAAAAGAAAAGTCTCCAAACGTTATTGTCATATACTGGGGATCATACATTTTAAAACATATAGAAAGAAATATTTTTTAAAAATTACCAATTTAGCAGCAACAGGTAAATTCATTATCTTAAAAAATATGGGAGAAGGATTAAGAGCACCTTCACAGACTATTTAAAATCGCGTGTAATGTAATAGGGAGTGTTTGCAGAGTGGGGATGCCGTCACCTCATTCCTTTCCCTGTAAGGCTGAACTGGAACCTCCCCAAGCCATTTTAATTTTTTCAATGGAGCCCTTCTCCCTGTCCCTTCAACCCCAGCAACAAAAGAAAGAAATACAGAAAGAAACAACAGCTTTAAAAATAAAATAAGAGTAATTCTAATCTGTAAAATAGTACGGTTGGATTGCTGAGAATCTATGTAAAGAGTTAGGAAATATAGGTTAATAATTTTTGGAACAAATTTTAGACATAGGCATTACTAGAGGAAATTATATATGGACTGTTCTATTAATGAAGAATGTCTGTCTCACCTCTGTTTGTCATGGGAAGAGGAGGAGAAAATGTAGAAGAATCTAATAAGGAACAAGTGATTTTACTTTCTTAGCTCCCAGCTACTGTTGTACTTGTTTTAATTGCTGTTTTGACGATCTGCTGCTTAATTATCTCCCTCCCTCCTCAGAGATCTGGAGTGTTTCCTTTCAGTTTTGGATGTTGAGTTCTTCTTTCATATCCTTTCTGGGGCCAGGGGTCAGCATTCCCAAGCATGACCACAGCTTCTTTCAAACGTTAAGCTACGCAGTGGGAAGGAGACTCTGGCTCCACAGGGAAGGGAGTGGGTGGGTCGCTGCCTGCAGTGTCTCCAAAGCCGCTTTAGTGCCTTCGCTCACACACCCAGACATCCCAGGCAGGGGACACGAATGTGCCCATGGTCCAGTCCCTCCACAGCCCCGTACGATGCTTGCCCAGGAAGGTGATTAGAGTGGTCCTAAACAGGACCCAAAGGCAGTGGGCTAAATTCAACAGATGAACAGAAATCAAGGAAGCTAAATAGGCTTTTATGTTGTGATGATATGTGGAATGCCAAGTTCCTTCCTTGTGTGTGTGCCCTCCCTTGCCCAGCGTAGACTTCTCCAGGTGTGTGATGGTTACTGCTCCTGTGATGGGGAAAGACTCTGTGCTGGGCCAGTGGAAGGAGGTTCCTGTTTTCTGCTTCTGTCTTCTTCTGCCTACCCGCTCTTTGTCACCTTGCTGAAAGCTTTGCTTTATTGGTTGGCAGTGACCTAAGAACAGGTTATGGTGAGGGTATCATTAAAGAGGAAAGCTCTTTTCTTTCCATGGCATTTTTTGGCAAGAGCCATGTCTACCAAGAAGTTAGGTGGCTTTGGTGTACTTAGAAAATTCAGTGGGTGTGTCCTCTTTTTCAGCACATTCTGGCATATATACCGAGGCCACCCTCATTTCATAGATTTTACTTTGTACACATTTTAGACATGTAAGCATGAGTTTTCCATTTTGTAGTAGGGTGTTTTGTTGTTTTGTTTTGTTTTTTAAACATTTGATTGCTAGAGTGGCTGGAAGTGTGTATATCTCTTAAACATCACAAACTTGGTTTCTGTCTACCACATGAGTAACCAAAAGAAAAAGTGTGAAATAGGGAAAGGGTTGTCTTCCATCAGACAGGGGCCTCTGCTGCCAGTGAGAATCCAGTGCCATGACCCCACTTCAGGTGTTGAAAATCTCAGTTCTCTGTAACCCTGGGAAGAAATTATAACACCTCCATCTCCTTCGTCCCTGTCCCTACAAGTGTTCCGTTCGCAACGCTCACGAGAGAGGACTTAGCAGTGCTTCAAGTGAAGATTCCAAACCATGGGTTCAGTCCCTAGCACCACACAGAAAGAAATATTCCAAACCACATTCTTTCATCAGCATTGTCCTTGTCCCCTTCCTTCCCTTTTCCACATCAGCCACTTATTGCCCAGTTAGTAACTGAACACTTTAGCAGCTGATGTTCAGTTACTACGGCTGCTGTTCTAAGAATTTCCCCAATTCTTCTGTCACAAATGTAGCCTAAGTAAGTGGTTCTTCCACACTTCTGTGGTTTGAATGTGCTATATATAAGGTGTGCAAGGGAAGGAGAAAGACACAAGAAATTCCTGCCTAAGAATTTGGAAGCACCTTTATTAACATGTCTATGAGAAACTAAAAGTTCACAGACTTTAAGAGCAAATATTCCTTTCACTTTCACCCTTTTCATGGAGGGGGTGTGGTTTTGTGGGTTAGCAGCCAGATTCCATTTGAACCTCAGATGCTGTGTCCTTTTTCATCTTATTTTTCGTATAGTGTCATCTTGACTCTAGTATCTGTGTGCTGAGCAAAATGCTCTGTCAAGCAAAGCCTGTTTCCTTCCAAGTGTAAACGGGGTGTTTTCAATAGACTTGGCTTAATAGCCATTTCTAAGGTTAGGGCACAACTGAGTCCTGTATAGCAAAGGTCTCATTCTAGCTGGGCGCGGTGGCACACCTGTTATTCCAGCAACTCGGGAGGCTGAGGCAGGAGGATTGCGAGTTCTAGGCCATTCTTAGCAACTTAACGAAACCCTGTCTCAAAATTTTAAAAAGGACTGGAGAGTAGCTTAGTGGAAGAGGGGCCCCTGGGTTTAATCCCCAGTTCCTTCCCCCACCACAAAAAAAAGTTCCATTTTTCTCCATCCACATAGTTTAAATTCAGCATATAAAGCTTTGTTGTTTAGGGGTTTGAGTTTTTAGTTTTATTTTGTTTTTTATTAAGATCTTCAGCTAAGAGTAGTCTTTTGTTTTTTGTTTTTGTTTTTCCGGTGCTGGGGATTGAACCCAGAGCTTTGTGCATGTGAGGCAGGCACTTGACCACCTGAGCTATAGCCCCAGCCCCCAGGAGTAGATATTTTTAGCTGGTCAAAAAACAAATCAAACTTTTTTCTCCAGTGTTTTTGCCAAGTTTTGTCATATTTCATGTCTGTGCATTAACTATGCTACTTAGAAAGAAGTCTAATTCTGCCATGATGATTTTCCTCCTGCAAGAGTAAAACTAAGGCCACTGATAGTGCAGATAAGAATTTTGTATTTTCTGTCTTTAGATCTCAATTCACAAAAATAGGGTGCCCTCTAGCCATGCTACACACCAGGCTGTGCCCCCTTTCTGTCTTGATCTATAAGAATATCAACAATCTTGAATATTATTTCCATGTCCAGAGTTTGTGCACACAGTATGATATGATCTGTAGGCTTATGGCCAGTGCCAAAGGCATGTGAAGGTCCCCATTTGTCCAGTGATAGTGTTTTCTTCTTTTAATTTTGACATGGGCTATGGTGGTATCACATTCTTTAGATTTGAAATATTTGTTGACTCCAAAAACTTATGAATATAGTAATAGCTTAATAAAAACTGAGCATCAATCCTCCCTAAACTGCCCACATACCTCCCCACCTCCTACCCCACTCTGCCAAAGGAGGCCATGAACATCTACAGGATGAAGAAGCAGGAATGCTGGGCAGGGAGTGGAGAGTAGCTTCCCCACCAGCCCAGCATCCACACGTGATCATTTGGACTAGGTCCTAAGTGATTATGAAGTATTTCTAATGTTTGAGTTGTTTTTGTTTTAAACTGTCAATCTCATGCTGTCACCCAGAAAACCACCCCTCACCCTCCAAAAAAGTAGCAAACTGACAGAACTGCGAGTGTTTGCCTCACAGAATTTAAATAGTTCCCTTTTCCATCAGCTGCACACCTGGATTTGCTTTTAACAAGACACGGCATGCCAGGAATTCCCTCTCCAGAGGGTCTCTGCAAGGCTCAGTCATTGATTCTTCATTGTGGCAAACACTTGTCCTTTCATGGGAGGACAAAGGTCAAGTAAATGCAACAGACAAGAAGTTTTCTGTGAAAACAGTGTTTCCCTGAAGCAGTGTGTGCCTCCTGAGTCATTGCTTTGGAAATAAGTTCCCTATTACAATTGGCCCAATCCAGCCAGCATTGCTATGTTGTGACAGATTTTTCAAAAAGAGTAATTCTTTGGTCCTGCTTTCCTTTCCCTTCACACTGACTTCCTAGACCTCCTGGTGAACTAGGCATTCCTCCTTGGGCACTTGGGCACCGGAAGGTGTACCCCGCTCTGGGGGTGGGGATGGGTGGTAAAGAACTGGAGGCTGTGAGGAAGAGCGGACTCACAGAGGAAGGCAGTAGATTGCCAAATGTGAAAAGAGGATTTATGCAAAACAAAGCAAAAACCTCAAGAGCCCTTCAAGAAGTCACATGCCTTGTAAAGGTAGTGTGGTTTTTTGTTGTTGTTTGTTTTTCTACAAGTGATGCATTTTAGCCTGACATTTGCCAGAAATTTCGGGTTAAGTTAGCATAAATGTGTTTAAAACACCACCTCCTCCATTCCCTTTTAATTTTGTCCCAGAAATCACTCAAGTGAAGTACCTCTGAATGTGCCTTGGTGAGTTCAGAGACCCGTCTCTCTGAGGTAGAGGCCACCCATTGTGGTGAACACAGAAAGACGGTCCGGTCCTGATCAGCCCGGTCTTTGGGGCAGTGGAGTTCTCTGGAAGCCCTGGGGCAGCTGTTGAGCTTTCATTAGCATCGGTGTTGCACATGTAGTTGTGTCGAAGAGATTCTGGGGCTCTGGAGAGGAGGGGATGAAGTGCAATTGCACAAGTGACAGAGGCCTGGGTTAGTCCAAGAGTGCAAGTTTGGTTTTTGGTATCTGAGTTCCCTAGTTTTGTGTGTGTGTGTGTGTGTGTGTGTGTGTGTGTATACACACGCATGCATGCTTGTGACTGTTTGATTTCTTGTGTTTCCGTAACCATGGAGAATTGGAATAAGGTGATATTTGTGACACATTCATTCATGCATGTAAAGAAGGCATTTTCTGGCTGGCTCCTGCGTGTGCAGGTCGGGCTGTACGTTTACCCTTATTTACCCTTTCATTCTGTGTCCTGAGAAAGTCATTGTTTTCCCCAGTGGAAGTCCCATCCTCTTGCCATTTATGCACACAGGGTATTGCACACAAGGAAAAAGGTTTTGAAAGAGTTAAGATTGAAGTTTGTGAGAAAGAAAAGGAAAATTTGAAGTCATGTTTTATTTCTTCAGCAATTATTATAGTTAAACATAGAAATCTGCAGTGTCTCTTTATTTGTTCTGATGTTTTCAACAATTCCACCTCTTCTCCCCACTCCTATCTTCTAAAGAAATACCAAGTGGATGCTAAGGGCCATTCCCACAGTTCCTCACAGCTCCCCAACAGAGGAAAGCAGTCCCTAGATTCCTTCAGGAAGACAAAGGGAGGAGGGGAGCCTGGCTTTCTTGCTTCACTCTCATTCCTCTCTGATGGCCTTGAAATGTATTATTATGCAAATGTGAATTTTGATACTGAACTTAAGAAGAGGTTGTTGGATTTTTTTTTTCTTTTTTCAAAAAAAAAAAAAAGGTCCGTATGTGGTCATCATTGCTTCTTTATTTTGTAACGTGAATTGTAACTATGCATTCTGCAAAAGGGGGGAGGAGGGCAGAGGGGAAGAGGGTTGCTTTGAGTCCTTGTTCTCCAGTTTCTGTGTCCATGGTATCCCCACATCATGGAGGGAGGGGGAGTGAGAGAAGATGTGCCAAGGTTGCCACTGTGGGATCGAAAGAGACCTGAGGCCTCTTGCCATGGTTGGCAGGTCAGATGACCAGGCACATTCAGGGGGCCTGCAGCTCCTAACCACCAGTATGGTACAGGATCCCTGATCCTAGCCGTGCAGTGTTAATCCAGGGAAACTGGGACCCCAGAGGCTCCAGTGTTCTCTGGACAAAGAAGTCTCATCCTTTCCTGAATCCAGAACCCTTCAGCTCAGGAAACCATGCCTCCCTTGTGCTGATCTTGAAGTAAATCTTTATGTCAATTCAAAAATGCTTCCTCTTCTCCTTTTTTAATTTCTCTCTTCTTTTTTAATCATTGTTAAGTGAACTTATTCTTAATTATGAGGGAACTGCCCTCCTCTGTGAGGAAGAGGGCTGTTGCCTGCTGTTGCAAGATTCTCTTCCCCAACCGCTGTCCTACAGTCAGATGGAATCTCTCTGCTTCCCCCTGCATTTATGATGCTGTTCCTATGGTGAGCAGTGAGTGAGTGACATGGGAAGGCCTGCGTAGTCCTCTTAGTTCTAACAGAATTCCTTTGATCTTGCCTGTGATACATCATGGCACCTGTACTGCTCTGGCCTACGCATTATTTGCAGCACACAGTATCATAAGCAAGAGATCGTTGGGCCTGTATTCAGTGTTTTCCATGCAGCAACTTTTGTTGTTGATGTTCACAGTACTGTAACGAGTAGCAGACTTGATCACAGTCTCCTCGTGCCGGTGCAGGACTGCATAGGCATGACCTTATCAGGGTTTTGCTCTGCTAGATTGCCTTTAAACAAAAAACAGATCCTGACGTTTCAACTGTCAACACAAAACAATACCTCGAGGTACAGCGCCCCTGCAATGGAAACCCTTAACTCCTGTCTCCTTTCTGACATTGGTGAGTTATTCTTTATAAAATATAAATGTGTAAATAGCAGGATAACTTTAAAAACATTCTTTGCTGTGAAAGTAACCCTAAAATATGATATTTTCCATACTAAGCCATCAAAAGTCTCAGATCTGAATCCTTTCATGTTTAAGAAGCAAAGACAGAGCAGGTCAGTAGAATGAATCTGTTTCTAGGTGGAGCTGTGTCTGTTGCTCTGCCTCACAGTGACCGCAGACCAGTGTCCAACCCTGTCTTCTTAACTAGCTGCCATCTGTTCCAGTATCCCAGCACTGGGGTGGGGGTTATGTGGATTTCTCTGGAAGATCTGTCCTGTGCTGGGACTCCAGAGGGTTTCTAGGCAAGACTTTGAGTACACACACACACACACACACCTTGGATATCACTCTGTAGTTCACAAGGGGATTTAATCCCTGGCATTTCAGTTTGTGCTAAAAAATTCATAGTCATGTCAGATTGTGATGCTTTTGAAATGTATGGATTTCTTAGAAGGAAACTCATCTAAGGAGACAATGCTAACAACCTTGAAGGCCGTGCACATCTTCAGATCTTCCTCCTTCCATCAGACTTGAGGGAAATACCTTTTAACACCAAGCTCATAGGACTCTTGTCAGTTACTAGCTTCCTGGATTTAGGTCCCCATGAGACAGGGTTGGATTAGATCCTGTTGAATGGCTTCTTTACCCCCACCCCAGCTCTTTGAAAGCAAACAGTTGAGAAACTCTTTCTAGTGTGCTCTCCCTGGACTTGCTTAGTGACGACTCCTCTGAGGAAGAAGCTGGATGATAAGTACATGTTCATTCTCCACCCACCTTCTGATTCGGGTTCTGTCAACTTGGAATTCTCCTTCTGTTGTTATCTGGAGGCCCTTACCTAGCAGTCTCCTTCTTCTGATCCTCATGGGTTCTACCTGCCTTTCTGCCCTTCTCTGATGCTCCCAAAGGGCTTTGCTGATCACACCTCTTTCCTGGGACACCTCCCCACTACCACCCTTTGCACACACCAGTGACCAAAGTGTACACAGTGATCTCAGAAGACAACAAAATGGTGCACACTCCTGAATGTGCTCCCAGAGACACGTGCACAAGACTCTGCACCCTTGGCCTTAATCTCAGCACGACTTAAGGTGCAGGAACATTTTTAACAAGTTAAAAAAAAAAAAAAAAAACTGGGAGGGAAATAAAGCAGATATAACAGCTAACCACGCCCACTCCTAACTCCCCAAAATTTGCTTACAACTTCACATTCTGAATCTGCCCCATCCCATCCCTGTTTTGCGTAACCAAAAATAGACAACAAAAGCAATCTGAGGAGAGGTTTCTTGACTATTTTTATCTTTCTCCCTTTCGATGGAGATTTAAATGCTGCTTGGGTTCCATAATCCTAGGGGGCTATGTTTACATAGTGAAATACATCCTACCAAATCAGGAAACAGTGAATAGTGGAAGTCACTTCAGTGAGGAGTCACTGAGGGTGAACCTGAGACACCGGAGGATCTGGGGGTGTGGCTGAGGAGGAGAGGCAGAGAGGTATCACCAAATCCTTGTGACATGGGCTCCCTCCTTCCCTCCTCCACAGCTCTCCTTGCCCCCTTTAAACAGAAGGTGCAGAGAAGGCATCAAAAGGAGGCTGGATTTTTTTTTAAGAGGCAGCTTTCCAACTTTGCACACAAACAGGTAACAGAAGGTACAGCAAAAAAAAAAAAAACCTCTCATCTGAAACACTCAGTAGAAACAAAACCTGTCAAAAGGACTAAATAGCTGCACATATTGATGCTCTCTGCAAGTTACCTATAAGTGTTTTGTTTTTCTTATACTTGAAATAGCTTTTACAATATTATTTTGGTGGCTTTCTTTTCTCTCTTCAGATGGGCAATAGAGAAAGAGGATGATGGGATTTAAGGACACTTGTGGGAGAAAAGGGAGGACATGGCATTGTCTTTTTTATTAAATAGAGGTTTAATCAAACTCCCATATGTTGACATTGCTCCTCGTGTTACTGGTTTTACATGGACACAGAAACTAGGCACTTTAGAGGTGCACTTGCACGGCAGGCTGGGCCCCCCTTTTCTATATTTTATTTTACTTTTTTAGTATAGTGGTACTTAAAATCACTGGTTCACTTAAAAACAATAAAATGTTAAACTCTACTAATGTACAAATAAGCTGAAAAGTTGCATTTTATGTGTATTTTTTGCCATAGCAGGTACTGTATTTCTCATGCTGGATTTAAAAAAAAAAAAAATATATATATATATATATATATATATATGTGTGTGTGTGTGTGTGTGTATATATATATATATATATATATATATCAAAAACAAACAAAAAAAACTGAAGGGTGGTGTTTTATTGGATTGTGACAGGTTGAGTAATAAGGAATTAAGTCGTCGTCATTTCATTAAAACTGAGAGATGATGTAATGCATATATGAGAGTTTTCTGAAGGGTTTTTTTGGGCTTTTAAACAGCTTATTTTTGTTTTTGTTTAGTTTTTTATTTTATTTTATTTTGGAAAGATATGATTGTATTATGTGCAACTCAGTTGCTTACATTATAACTACAAAATATTTTTGGGTTCCTGGAAAAAAAAAAAAGAAAAAAGACTAATAAATGTGTTTGGCTGCTAAGCATTTACTATTGTGGTTTCCTGTTTTATTCTGCCAGTTTAACTTCCTCCTTTGTTGAAAGTTTTCCCCCTCCTCTTCTTGTCTCTCCCTGCTCCATATATAAAAGCTTTGAATTTGGGCCTCAGATTTGTCCATTTTGTCTTGCTGTGTGGTATTGTTGGGTTGATGTCGGACTGATGGGTCCATTTGTGCTGCTTGCTGCCTGCCCTGGTGCTGTGACCTGCCACAGTGCAGGGTTCAGATTCTGTAAAAGAAATTCAGGTTCTCCTGCCTTTGACTGTTGTCTGTTGAATTCCAATTTGCATTTGGTGGGAGAACACTAAAGTGAAGGAGAGAAGATTCCGCCTCCTGCTGCAGCTGTGCCCAGGGACTAACCAGCCAAGTGGCTTTGTCCAGAAAATGCCATGCTGAGCCCCCCTCTGCCCTGTGCTGGGTGCTGCAGAACTGCTGAAGAGCACCACCTCAGCTGTTGGGCCAGGTTTTCCTGTCTCCATGTCTCTTGTTTGCTGCCTCTAGAATAGAAAAAGGAATGCATAAGAATTGTTCCCCCCCCACACAATTCCTAGGTACTTTTGTATCTGATTTAATTCTCAGAATGGTGCATGAGGTAGACATGGCAAACCCTTTTCATCAGGAAGCTGAAGCTTCAAATGATTTAATTAGCCAATAACAGGCAACACTGAGTGCTCACTATGAGCTGGGGCGTGCTCCAAGCACATGCTCCTGGTTTAACTGAAGCTCCTCTCCACTGCTATAGGCGTGACCATAATAGGAACCCAGGTGGCATTCAGAAGTCATGCTGGCCCATGCCTATAATCCATTAACTTGGAAGGCCAGGGCAGGAAGACTGCATGTTCGAGTCACGCTTGGGCAACTTAATGAGACCTTGTTTTAAAAAAGTCACTGGGGCTGGAGGTATAGCTCAGTGATAGAACACAGTCTTAACATGTGTGAGTTCCTAAATTCAATCTCCAAGCACCACCCAAAAAAAAAAAAAAAAAAGTTGATATTATGTAAAAATGCCTATGCTGAAAAACACCTGGATATCAGAGAAGAGGTTTAAGGAAATTATTATACAAACTGCTGGTAGGCTATGTTCCATTCAATTCTTTCATCTTAAAAGAAGTAAACACTGGAAAATGTGGACAAGAAGAGATGACTATATATTCAAAAACACTTTTGGGGCCTGCCAGTCCTAGGTATGTGCTCTTTTATTATAGTATAGAGATCAGCACAAAAATAAGGCCTTCATTGTTACCAAAGGCTTTATTTTAGTTTTGGATATTTTCAAAATGTATTAAGTGGCTAAGGAAGAAGGTATTATAGAATTAAAGATGGTTGTTAAAAGAATTTAGTATCTGAATCAGTCTTTCTCCGTGACCACATGGAAAAATCCATTTTACCACCTTGAGTTCTTAGCGACTTTGTCCAGTCCTCGCCAGCCACACACGCCCCAAATTGTTCCCTACCATTATCAGTAATTTCAGCATCCTTGACCATGGCCTTTGTCCATCCAGCTGGTTCCTACTCCTATTGGATGGCTGCTTTGACTTCATTGACTATTCCTTCTAATCCAGTTTAGACTTTATAGTCCATAATTCCAATAACCTGCTGCTAATATTCATAAATTCCAGCAGGGTGTGCTAATGCACACCTGTAATCCCAGCAGCTCAGCAGACTGAGACAGGAGGATAGCAAGTTCAAAGCCAGCCTCAGCAACTTAGTAAGACCCTGTCTCAAAAAATAAAAAGGGCTGGGGATGTATGTGGCTTAGTAGTTAAATACCCCTGGGTTCAGTCCTTGGTACCAAAATAATAATTATCTGATTATTATTATTATTATACACACACATTTTTCCCCCATAAATTCCTCTGCCACTCTGTTTTGTTGATGTGACAAAATCACCACTTTGGGGATTCTATTCTCTACAAGCATGCAAAAGCAGCCCAACATTGCTGGGAGAAAAGTCTCTACAGGGCAAATAAGGACTCCCTAAATTCTCTATAACCCACAACCAGGTGGCCTGGCAAGTGTCCTGTGCTCATCTGATCAACTTACTCCTTGCTCCCCCTCCTTTAAGACCTTTTCTTCCAGGCACTGGCATGCACCTGTAGTCCCAGCTACTCTGGAGGCTGAGGAGGGAGAGGTCTTCAGCCCAGGAGTCTGAGGCCAGGCTGGACAATGTAGTGAGGCCCAGTCTCAAAACAAAAGAGACCTTTCCTGATTTCAAATCTTAAACCCCATGCTCCTTCAGCTGAGGATTTTGCCCACCAATACATGGGGGAAAACAGAGGTCTAAGCGTAATTCCCTGAAATTCTTGTAAACCCTAAGCAGAAGATGTCTCCCTTCTTCATGCTAGTCCCTCCTCTAGTGTTTGGAACCCTTCCTTTCCTGCTTCCTTGGGTTCCTGTCACCTCCTTGTCCCCTTTCCCTTCACCGTTCCCCTGGGGCCTCCTGCCCATAGAGGTGCCCCTCCCAGGTTACAACACTGCCTGTGAGCACAGGTGCTGGACCTGCCTTGCCAGCCACTGTCTCATCTTAACCCCATCTGGTTCCTGCCCCTGCCATTCCTCTGTGCTCACCACAAATCCTGGCTTTCCATCTGCTCTCCAACATGTTCCTCTGTCTCCCGTGTCTTGTGCTTTGGTCCCCTTGTGTCTATCCCGGAGCCATTGGGTCCCACCAGTGCTCAGACCAGGCCCTCCTATTTTTCTCTCTTCCAAGAGTCTAGATGATGCCATCCACATTCCTTTTTTCTTTTTCCTCAGATTGTGTACCCCTCTGGGCTCTGTCCTAAACTTCCTGTGTTCCCGTCCTGTTGCTTCCCTTGGAGGCTTTCACCTTGCCCTGTATTTTTGTTTTTGTTTTTTGTAGTTGTACAGAATGCTTTTATAATTTTATTTATTTTTATGCGGTGCTGAGAATCGAACCCAGTGCCTCATGCATGTGAGGCAAGTGCTGTGCCGCTGAGCTACAGCCCCAGGCCCCAGCCCTGTATTTTAAAGTACACGGTTAATGCCTATTCTGCACAAGTTTATCTTCAACCCAGACCTTTCTACTCTCCTGTCTATCCAACTACCTAACTGCCTGTTTCTAAGACTAATGGACAAATTGCTTCACCCTCCTGGTCAAATCTATTCCTCCCATCCATTTTACCCTTCACAGCTCACCTATTTATTCAAACCCACACCTCCACCTGTCACCTCCATCAGGAAGCCTGTGCCACCAGGCTGAGGAGGGAGAAGTCTTCAGCCCAGGAGTCCAAGGCCAGGCTGGACAATGTAGTGAGGCCCAGTCTCACTACATGTCATGCATGTGGATCCACAAACGTGTCTCACCGCCACCAACTCAGGACCCACTCTATGCTCACCTAGACCAATACAGCGTTATCCATTCTCTTCCTCTTTACCCCAGGCTAGACTGTTCCCTGTGTAACAACCAAACTTAGGCATGTGCTTACCCTCCATGGACATCTCTTGAAATGCAGACTCCACACCACTGTCTACAAATCCCCAAGCTGCTAACTCCCTCTGAGCCTGCTCAGCACAGGCCCCCTGAGCCTTCCTTTTTCCCAATGACACCAAAATCCTGCCCACCTCATGGCCATTATCCTTGTTCCTCTGTCCCCCACATCACGGCCTAATCTCTGACCAAATAGGAAGCCTCACTTGGTTATTGTGTCAAAAACTAGCTGTTGGGGCTGGGGTTGTGGACAGTGGCAGAGCAACTGCCTAGCATGTGTGAGGCACTGGGTTCGATCCTCAGTACCACACACACAAAAAAATAAAATAAAAATAAAAAAATAAAGTTACATCAACAACTAAAGAATATTTAAAAACAACAACAACAACAACAAAAAACTGTTACCACCTCCAACTACCCTAAGGTACTCTATGCTCTTGTCCTCGTTGATTTGCTTCACAGAACTTATCACTATCGCCAGGTGAGGTGGCACACGCATGTAATCCCAGCGGCTTGGGAGGCCAACAGGAGGATCACGAGTTCAAAGCCAGCCTCAACAACAGTGAGGTGCTAAACAACTCAGAACCTGTCTCTAACTAAAATACAAAAGAGGGCTGGGAATGTGGCTCAGTGGTTGAGTGCCCCTGGGTTCAATCCCTAGTAACCCCCCTCCAAAAAAAAAAAAAGAGAAAAAAAAAAAAAAACCTGATCTCTGTAAAATTATCTTATTATTCACCTCCCTTACTGGGATTACAGGCATGTGCCACCATGCTCGTTGTTTTTTGTTTGTTTGTTTGTTTTAGTTTTGTTTTGTTTGGTGCTGGAGACCACAAGACCACTAGTACCAAAAGGAGCAGAGTTTATCTATAATAAACTGCGTGTGTTATCTCCAGCCCTTACCTTTGAGCTCCAGACCTGTGTATGTAATTGTCTACTCACCATTTGGAAGCATTTGGATACCCTGCAGACTCAGTAAGTTCTAAACAAAATTTGGTCCTGCCTGCTTGCCCTGCCTCCCACCCTGAGGTAGCTGGCCTCACTAAGCATAATGTACCCAGTAATAAACATGAAGAACCTGGAATCACCCTTGATTCTTCCTCCTGTGCTCCACCAACCTAGCTGATCATACCTCAGACTCTTTCCTTTTTTTGGCCCTTGTCCAAGCTAGGCCACCCATACCAATAGGTCTTACTGAACTCACTGCATTAGCATAGCTTACTTCTCACATCCAGCAAGTCCAGTTCCCTGTCCCTATTTTTTTTCCCCCTAGTGCTAGGCATTTAAGCCAGGCTTTGCGCAACTAGGTAAGTGCTCTGCTACTAAGCTATGTCTCCAGCCCCCTGCCCCATCCATTCTTTTTTGGGGGGAGGTGGTCCCAGGGATTGAACTCAGGAACACTCTACCACTGAGCCACATCCCCAGCCCTATTTTGTATTTTATTTGGATTAGAGACAGGGTCTCACTGAGTTTCTGCCTCACTGTTGCTGAAGCTGGCTTTGAACTCAAGATCCTTCTGTCTCAGCCTCCCAAGCCGCTGGGATTACAGGCATGTGCCACTACACCTTTTTTTTTTTTTTTTTTTTTGGTGCTGGGGATGAAATTCAGGGCCACTAGTAGACCACTGAGCCGCATCCTCAGCTCTATTTTGCATTTTATTTAGAGAGATGGTCTTATTGAGTTGCTTAGGGCCTTGCTAAATTGCTGAGGCTGGCTTTGAACTTGTGATCCTCTTGCCTCAGCCTCCCAAGCCACTGGGATTACAGGCATGTGCCACTGCATCTGGCTTCCATTCTTTTGTTTTGTTTTGTTTTCAATGTAGATAAACTACATTGATACCCAGGATGATATTTTTCCAAAACAAATCTGTGGTGGTCATCCTTCACTCTAAAGCCTGTTAGTGGCTTCTTGATGCTTAGAATAAAACTTCAAATATCCTTATTTCCAACAAAGTTCTTGTCTGACTTCTATCTACTTCCCTAAATTCATCTCTTGCTCTTACCTTTGTCCTTTGTACTCCAGTCTCATGGTATCCTATTGCCTAGTTCAAGGTGAGACCTTGAACTCACATATACACTTTGGTATATGTATCTTGGAATAAATGGTCCTAATGAGTAACAGGATATTAGTCAAGAATTTGAAATCAGACCAGGTGTGGATGTGCACACCTTAATCCCATTGATTTTGGAGACTGAGGCAGAAGATAACAAGTTTAAGCCCAGTCTTGGAAATCTGGCAAGACCTTGTCTCAAAATAAAAAATTAAAAGGGCTAGAGATATAGTTCACTGGTAGAGTACCCCTGTGTGAAATCTTCAATACTTGGGAGATGAGGAAATGAAAGCACCTGTTTAAGAACCTAAGCTTTTAAAAGCTGGAAATAAAAATGAATATAGAAGAAAACAACCAAAAGACTTGTTTGTTGAATCAGACCACAACTGAGAGGGAAAAAAAACTAGACTCTGATTGAGAGATGTTGCTCTAGTTAACAGTGACAACCATCCAGCCTTTAAAGATCAAGAATGCTTCAGAGGACCTGCAAACTCAGGAGGTAAGCCTTGCAGTTCTGCAAGAGGTTTCCCAGGGAGGAAAGGTGAGTTAAATCTTGGGGGAAACTCCCACTAGTTCCTTTTCCTGGAGGGAGAGAGAAATAACCAAGAAGGAATAGCTGGGAAGGGAGCAGCATCAGCACCTGTCAAAGCAGGAAGGAAAGAGGTTATCTGAAATGCTAAATATTTCAACCAACTAGGGGGTGTGAATGTGTACAGGAAAACAAGATAAAAGTTATTTGGTGCCTGGTGTGGTGGTGCACACCAAAGAGGCTGAGGCAGGAGGATCGTAAGTTAAAGGCCAGTCTCAGCAAATTAGCAAGGCCCTAAGCAATTTAGCAATACTCTGCCTCAAAAAAAAAAAAAAAAAAAGGGAGGGGGGCTGGTGGAGTGCTCGCCTAGTATGTGTGAGGCACTGGGTTCGATTCTCAGCACCACATAAAAAAAATTAAAAAATAAAGATATTTTAAAAAAGAAAAAGAAAAAATAACACTGGCTGGGGATGTGGCTCAGTAGTAAAGTGCTCCTGGGTTCCATCCCCAGTACAAGAAAGGAAAAGAAAAATGTGGTGCAAAAATGATAATGACATAGAGGTGACATTGGGAAGTTTTGCCCCTTTTTTCGTCCATCTCTATTCCAGGCCCTGCATGCCATCCCCAGCCATATTAACACTTTTTTATGCAAATATAAGCAAATAAATATATAAGTTAGGGAACAAGGCCTTTTGATTAGTCTTTTAAAGGAAGTTATTGGTGATCACTGAGTGTGATTTTGAGGAAGGGGAGAGGGCAGAAGTTTTATTGAAGTGCTAAGGATTAAAGCAGAGAGTAGAATGAATTTGTTGAGCCCCAATTGTCCCAGACAGTGAGTGATCCAGGGAGCCAGCATCTTTTCTTGCCTTCACACCTCACTGCACTCCTGGGATCATCAGCCACATTTTGCAGGTGAGATGACCAAAGTGCCAAAATATTTAAGTAACTTGCCCAAATATAGGGTAGTGCAAGTAACAGCAAATATGGGGTAGTGCCAGGAATGGTTGAAGAGGAAACAGCCAGAAAAAAGAGGACTTTACATTAAGGAGATACCAGGGTAAGTTGTAACAGAGCAAGGGCCTGCCACGGAGCCAAAGGGGTCTTCAGTTACTGGTTCTTGTGATCATGCCAGAAAGATGTTAGACATGTCACTCAGAGTAGCAGGCATAATTTTATTAGAAAAGGTAGAAGGGGAAAGAGGATATTTAAGGGAGAAGTGGATCCTCTCAAGAGAGGAAAGAGATGGCACACCCCTCCTGTCCACAGTTTTATTGGGAGGAGGGGTCCCAGAAAGTTTCCAGACAGTCCCACCCAGGTCAATCTTGACTTGATTGACTTGATTGACAGCAAGATTTTGTCAGACTTCCAAATCCCCACTGGTAAAGCTCCAAGGCAACTCTGGATCACTTTGGCCCATGCTGACTGGTTCTAATTGTCACATCTCTCCCAGTTCTGGAATCTTGTCTGTGTAAGGGTCATGAAATTTACCCGCTTCCTTGTAACTTGTGTTCTCACTGGTAGACAGCAGCCTTTCAGACCTGCATTTCTCCTGCAGATAACACATTGTTTGCTGAGGAACATAACATATCCTGTGGACTTAAGCCAGGCAGGACAGTAGGTAAATTGCTTTTTTAAAAGAAAGCTCGTGAGGATCAGCACAATAGGCCCACTTTATAGAATTATCTCCTTGACCTCATATTCCCACCACTCATGATTATTACCTATTAAAGTGATGATGTTTCTTTTTCTTTATTTCTATGTGTTTGTGTGTGTGTGTGAATGTTACTGGAGATTGAACCTAGGGGTTCACTGAGCTCTATCTCTAGCCCTTTTTATTATTTAATTTGAGACAGAGTCTTGCTAAGTTGCTCAGACTGGCCTTGAATTTGGAATGCTTCTGCCTCAGCCTCCCAAGATACTGAAATTACAAAAATGTGCCAACATACTTAGCTTTTCTCCCCCCCACCCACCCCACCTCCAGTACTAGGGATGGAACCAAGATGTGCTTTACCACTGAGCTACATCTCCAGCCCTTTTTAAATATTTTTATTTTACGACAAGAATTTTGCTAAATTGCCAAGGCTAGCCTCATCTTGCATCTTTCTGCCTCACCCTCCTGAGTTTCTAGGATTACAGGCATGCATCCCCATGCCAGGCTGAAAATGTGTGTATTGTGGAGGAGCCCTATGCATTTAAAAATATTAGAGAATGGAGCAAAATAGAGATTAAAGATTTAAGACAAAACAACTGACTAAATGGAAAGGTAAAAGGCTCCAGGCAGAAAGTCCTATTTGGAAGAGGAATAGTGATATTAAAGTGAATTTTAGGCAGATAAGAAGGCTAGAAGACTGAGGGATTATTTGACTCTGCATGGTTTCATAGTGGAAAGGGAGAACAGAAATCATAGTACATCAAAGCAACAACAGCCCTGAAGCCCTCTGGAAAGAGGGTGAAGTCACAGGGCGTGGTGGCCCAAGTAATCCCAGTGATTTGGGAAGCTGAGGCAGGAGGATCTCAACTTCAAGGCCAGCCTCAGCAGTTTAGCAAGACCTTTCTCAAAATAAAAATAAAATGGTAGAGCACCCCTGGGTTAAATCTCCAGCACTCCACCCCACCCCCACCCCCACAAGTTCCCTCCAGCAAAACTCGTTCTCTGCAGCCCAAAAGGGGAGGCAAAAGAAGACCATGATGGTGAGCCCAAGTAACTGGTAGTCTTCTCTGATGGATGACCAAGGGTTTTTGTTTGTTTGTTGTTGTTGTTTTGTTTCTTTTTTAGCAGAACCGGGGATAGAACCTGGGGGCACTTTATCACTGAGCTACACCCCCAGCCCTTTAGATTTTTGAGAAAGTGTTCCACTAAATTGTCCAGGCTGGCCTCTAGCCTCAGCTTTGCGAGCTGCTGGGACTGGAAGAGAAAGGTGCTCTAGCCCCGGGGTGGGAGGATGGTGTGACCTGGGCATGGTAAGTGAGCGCAGCGTCCAAAGAGGGGCGGATCTGGGTTTCAGGTCCTGTCATGCTTACTGGCTGGGTGACTCTCAGCCGGTCTTTCACTTCTTTCACTTCCCTCGTGAGGAATCTGGCAGAAATCCATTTTTAATCCCATTTTGGCACAAGGGCCCACTTGGTACACAATAAATGTCAAGTTCCCTCGTTCACCTTTGTTGCTGCTCGGAAAGGCGCTTGGTGCTCTGCAAGCAACAGGAATGAAGTAGGGTGTTCGGAGTATACCAGGCATCACTGAACTGCTGACTCCACACTCTTAAAAGCAGATCTTAGTGTGCCTTTTTCGGATGGAAAAGTCGTGGTGCAGAGAGGATCACGGCTCTCGTAAACGAAGAAAAACGCCGCAACCCTACGTGGCCGAAGCCTTGGAATCCTCCAGTGGCCTCAGCGCTCTGAATCCCGGGGGGCGGGACCACGCAGAGGAAGTCCCACCCCGGTGAGGGAAGTCACGCCCTCCCTGTCTTCCGCTTCCGCTCCTGCACGTCTAGACCATTCTCTTGGTGTCGCTTGTTGGGGATGGCGGCGGGAGGGTACCATGGCGCGCCTGACAGCTATCGCTCACCGCTTGCTTCCCGCTACGCCAGCCCCGAGATGTGCTTCGTGTTTAGCGACAGGTACAAATTCCGGACGTGGCGGCAGCTCTGGCTGTGGCTGGCAGAGGCCGAGCAGGTAATGGTCCCAGGACTGAGGGCCGGGCGGGCTGAGGTGGCTCCACTCCAGCACGTGCTGGGCGGGGCGCCGAGTGTGGGCTTGGCCAGGGAGCCAGGGCTCGGCTATTTTAGGTCGGGTGTTCTGTGTTCTCGGAACTGCGGCCCCAGGAGGACAAGGGCAGGAAGCCTCGGAACCGCACCTGTTGCCTCCCATCCTTAGTTCTGGGAGTTTGATGCGCAGAAGAGCGATGGGAAATGCAGTGTGTCCTCTCAGGGAATGCTGCTGGGCCATTCCTGCTGCAGTCCACCTCTGACTGCGCTCGCTGAAACTCATTGCCTATCATAAAAGACCCTGTAAGCTTGGTAGAGGTGTCTGCTCATTGCACCAGAAAAAAGCCAAACCTGGAGCTCGCCTGGTCTGCAGTAGGCCTCCCAGCTATTTAGAGCGGATCTGGGATTTGGACCTGGGATAAGTCCCGAGCCTGAGCTGAGCGTTTAAGCCATTTCATCTTCCATAGTGCTTGTGAAGTAAGCGACAACACTAGAATCTGTGTTTTCTAGGCCACTCTTTCCAGTTCACTGGACTCTGCTTCGCCTCTGAGAAGGAAAGATCCGGGTAGGAGTTTATTAGATGCGATTTATGGTTTCTTTTATTCAGCCAGCATGTACAGCTACTCAAACCGTGCGTTTCAGAAATAAGTTCAGAGGGGCCTTCCCACAAGAGATGAAGGAAACTGAAAGTGATCCAGAGAGCTGTAATATTTCTTCTCAAGTTTCAGAGTAAAGTGCCACCACAAGCAAGGTTGCAGTGTCCTCACAAAGGGCAAAGTAAAAAACGGAACAGTCTGGTTAGTGCCTAGGACCCTAGAACCTGGAACTCCCCAAACAGGAAACTTTGATCCTAGATTCCCTGCCTAGCCCCCATCACTGTGCTTCATACATCAAATGATATACTTACGGCAGACATTCATGAGGTAGGTGCCTTCTGTGTCCCAATCGCTGCTCCAATTTTGTGTTTTCCCTGTAAAAACTCCAAATAAGACTACATTTTGTAGCTCATGAAGCCCCAAAACAACCTTGTAGGGGAAGTATTATTAGCCAGTTCATGTCTGAGGGAATACAGGTATTGAGAGATTTATGAACTATTGGCTCAGATAATAGTAAACAGTAGGACCTTAATCATGAGTTGTGCTTTGGGATATACTGTATATACTCTTCTTATTGGATATTCCATTCTGTATATGAGATTGATAGCAGTCCTTTTGAGATTGAAAGCAGTCCTTGAAACCATTTATTATCTAGTCTACACATTGTCTGAATGCATATTGTTTTTGATCTGGATTATTTGTTAGAGTAACTAAATTAGCAGCATAAGTTACATCATTATTTAAGTGGTTGAGAGGAAAAAACACTGGGAAATGAGTGACCAAGAGGAATGCAGAAAATTGCAGTAGAGAAGAAAGTACAAGTTTTGACAAGATACATTGCTTGTCTTTAAATGTCTGCCAAAAAAAAAAAAAAAAAGTTTGGGAGAGAAAGCACATGTCCATAGTATGTCTCCCTCCTGTTTTACTTAAAAAGGAACCCCTGAGATGTCAAATCTAGTGACGATCTAGGTCTCAGGCAGTTCTGCTACATATGGTCACTGAACTCTTGAAATGTGGCTGAGAACTGAATTCTTTTTTGGTACTTGGGATTGAGCCCAGGGGTGTTCTCCTACTGATTCACATCCCCAGTCCTTTTTCTTTTTTATTTTGAGACAGGATCCCACTAAATTGCTTAGGGCCTCATTAAATTGCTGAGCCTGGTTTCCAGTTTGTGATCCTCCTGCCTCAGACTCCCAAACTGCTGGGGCTATAGGAATCTGCCACCACACCTGTCAGGCCTTGTAAAATTCAAGTGAGATTTGAATAACTTCATTATTATGAATCCAGGGTTCTGAATGTGGATGATCACCTTTCCTCACTACTACCCTCCCCAAGGTGGGATGGGGGATTTCTTAAATTTATCATTTTTTTTTTCTGCTCCCTGCTTTTTGGGTAGCCTAATTTTTCCAGTGATAGATGAATGTAGCATGTAAATGTGTTTATTTTCTCATTGCTATCTCCTGGAATTGCTTTCAGCTGTACTGAATTTGTTCTACATAATTTGTTGGTTTCTCTGAGTTAATCCATCTAGGTTAAATGTAAATGTACCACACTTACGTGACAAATCTTAAGGATTAAATAATAAATAAAACAGAGCTCTACTTGAGGGCCGTATGGTGGTATACTCCTCTACTTCCAGCACTAGGATCCTTTGAGCCCAGGAGTTTAATACTAGCCTGGGCAACATAGTGAGATCCTGTCTTTAAAAAAAAAAAATCAAAATCAAACCCAGAAAAACAAAGTTTTCCTCTCACAGAGTATACATATATTCTAGATTGGGAAGACAGTAAGTATGTAAAAAATGTCATGTGGTGATAACTGTTATAAATAAACCAGGCCAAAGGATAGAGTGACACAAAGGTGTTTTACAGTAAAGTCAGAGAAGACCACTGAGTAAATGACAATTGAGCCCAGAGGCTGGCACATAGGAGGCTGTAAGCCAAGAAGAGGTGTAGGGACAGAGGGAACAGTCAAGATCAGGATTGTTTTATATATTGCATTTAGTTAGGACATAATTTACCTTGACAAAGTTCTTTCACACAGTACTCCTTCCCCATTCCCCTCTCCCCCTGTTTACTTTTAGGTTGGTTGCCCCAGATTTTAATTTGAGAATTGGGTGGTAGATTATCACTAGCATTTTTTTTCCAATGTCACTTAAAGTAATTGTGACACTGAGGTTGTTTGACTTTATTTTGCTTCTTCTGCAGACTTTGGGTTTGCCTATAACAAATGAACAAATCCAGGAGATGAAATTAAACTTGGACAACATCGACTTTAAGATGGCAGCTGAAGAAGAGAAGCAGTTGCGACATGATGTTATGGCTCATGTACATACATTTGGCCATTGCTGTCCAAAAGCTGCAGGCATTATTCACCTGGGTGCCACCTCCTGCTATGTTGGAGACAACACAGTAAGAGCCCATGTTGTTTATACTTAGGACTTTGTCTTTACAATGCATGTATAAATTTTAATTTTCCAAAGCATTCTTCTTTCTTTTATAAATTTGCTGTGGCTTTAGAAAAGAAAGGACTATAACTGTTAAGTGAAACCCTTAACTAGTAAAGCCATCTTATAATCAAACATGGAAAAGTAAAAGCAAGTATTTTCCTGAGAGTTCACTAGGTACCATGCCCTATTCTGACCACATTATAGGTTTTATTTTATTTGTTTATGCTTCACAACCACCATAAGAGATAGATACTATTATTTCCATTTTAGACAACTCTTCTCAGTTTTAAAAACTCAGTGAAGTTTACCATTTTAAATGTACAGTGAGTGGTAATAAATAAATGCATTTGCTCGGCTGTCACCACACACTGGTTTCTGAGTACATCTCCCAGGAGTTCTTTCCTGCCAGTTTGCAGTCAGTCCCTGTTCCTCCCTCCTATCCCAGAAAACCATTGACCTGCCTTCTGTTTCTGTTTTATTCAGCTTTTTTGCTCCTGTGACTAAAAAACCCTACCAGCACAATTGTAGAGAAAGAAAAGCTTATTTGGAGGCTTAAGGTCTCAGTCCATAGACAGCAAGCTCCATTCCTTGGGGCTCGTGGTGAGCAGGACATCATGGTGGAAGAGTGTGGCTGAGGGAAACAGCTCACTTGATGATCAGGAAGCAGAGATCTCCACTTGCCAAATACAAATATATATTTCAAAGCCATGCCCCCAGTGCTTTAACACCTCCAGCCACCTTGTCTGCTTTCAATTACCACTCAATTAATCACATCAGGATTAATTAACAGATTTGGTTAAGGCTCTCATAACCCAATCATTTATCCTCTAAACCTTCTTGCATTGTCTCACACATGACCTTTTGGGAGACACCTCACATCCAAACCATAACAGTCTCTATAGTTTTGCCCATTACAGAGATTTTATACAAATGAAATTGTGCCTATAGCAAAGAATAAAAAGGGGGCGTGGCTCAGTGATAGAGTGCTTGCCTGGCATGTGTGAGGCCCTGTATTTGATCCTCAGCACCACATATAAGTTAAAAAAAAAAAAAATCCACTGACAACTAAATAATATATTTTTTTTTAAGAGAGAGAGAATTTTTAATATTTATTTTTTAGTTTTCGGCGGACACAACATCTTTGTTTGTATGTGGTGCTGAGGATCAAACCTGGGCCGCACGCATGCCAGGCAAGCGCGCTATCGCTTGAGCCACATCCCCAGCCCCACTAAATAATATTTTTAAGAAATAAATAAAAAGGTCTGGGGACGTGGCTCAGTGGTAGAGTACCCCTGGATTTAATCCTTAGAAACACATAAAAAAAAATGTGGGCTGGGGATGTGGTTCAGTGGTGGAGCATTTGTCTGGCAAGCATGGGCCCTAGGTTTGATTGCCAGCATCACAAAAAAAAGAAAAAAGAAAGAAAGAAAGAAAAAGAAATTTGAGGAAGAAGCCAGTAACTTAAATTGCTGTTAATACTTTGACCCTTCCTCATGCTGGAAAGGACCTCACATGTTAAGCAAGTACCCTACCGCTAAGTTACATCCAGCCCACTTACAGGCATCTATGTAATTGGTCAGATAATAGAAAAACAGTCTTCTTGGAAAGATTCTTTTTAAAAATGTGCCCATTGTAGGGCCGGAGTGCAGCCTAGTCAAGGCTGGATTTAGTCTCCAGTACCCACAAAAAAATACCCAGTGTGTAGCTGGTCTCAGCAGTTATTGTCATGTTTAAGCATGTGTTGGAGTTGTCTGAAATACATCTCTAATCTTTCTCAGGAGCAGCTTCAAATTTTCTAAACCTTGATGTTCTAGTCTGTGCCTTTCCTTGTTAGCAACTATGGTTAGAATAAAGGAGGAGGAAAGTAGTAGAATGGGAACATATGGGAATTTCTGAGAGCCTCAGGCAATCCTCTGAATAGATACAAATACATTGACTTGCACATTTTTTAGTCATTTGTAGATACAACATACATATAAGTGTAAAGCTTCTGCTACAGTGAATCCCAGAAGTCCTACTGTGCATTTGAAACAATAATCTGAAAAGACCCACCTTTGTTAGCATCTTCTGGCATATACAGTGGGTTGCTAAAGGTGATTTAGTTGTTAGCTAAGAAACCCATCTGTGATGGCCAGAAAGTGTTAGGTAATAATACTGTTTGATAAAGCGACCGTTGTATTTTTCTTTGCAGGACTTGATTATTCTTAGAAATGCTTTTGACCTGCTTTTGCCGAAGGTAAGAGATGGGCAGATGTTTCCTGCCAGCTCTCAATTTCCCTCTGACAAGAGATGGGAAATTATATTACAAAACATAATACTAATCTCATCATTTTCTCAGGTGAATGTTCCCATATTGAATGTGTAGAGCTAATTGTCTCTTGAGTTAAAACAATGTAAGTGAATACTTTTTAAAGCATAGGCTTTTAAATGAAGGAAGTAAGGAGAGGCATGTTGCTGGAATATAGGTAAGGATCATGATTTTATTCTGTTTTTCTACAATTGACAAAATAGTTTGTGACTTTTTAGGTAATCAGTTTGTTTTTTGTCTTATTTTGTTGTTTGGGAGTTTTTTAAGTGTTTGGGATTGAACCCAGGGCCTGGCACTTGCTAGGCATACACTCTACTACTGAGCTATATCCCTAACTCCTTTTATTTTTTATTTTATTTTAAGATGGGGGTCTCACTAAGTTGCCCAAACTGGCCTGGAATTTATAATCCTCCTGCCTCAGTCTCCTAAGTCACTGGGATCAAAAGTGTGCACTGCCACACTTGGCTTCAACCCAGGTTTTTGTTTGCAGTCCTAGGGTTTGAAACCAGGGGCTCTTTACTATTGAACTATAGCCTCGGCCCTTTTTATTTTTTATTTTGAAATAGTCTCACTAAAGCCTAGGCTGGCCTTAAATTTACAATTCTCTTGCTTCAGCCTTCTGGGTAGATGGGATTATAGGCATGCACCACTGTACCTGGCTCAACTCAGTTTTTTGATTGCTGATGGTTATGATCACAGATCAGGGCACTTTAGATTATGAAAATGAAAAAGTATGGATGCTAACTTTCATGAGTTGGAGGTCTAATTTTATGTAAAATCATCTAAAAGTTTAGTTCTTAATTATGTGATGAAGTCATTGTGAATTCACCATTTTTCCACCACGTGGTCTCTTGTAGCTTGCAAGAGTGATCTCTCGGCTTGCTGACTTTGCTAAGGAACATGCCAATCTGCCTACCTTAGGTTTTACACATTTCCAGTAAGTGACAAGATTACTTCTTGGGAATTGGATTTCTTATGTGTATATGGATTTCATTTAAAAGGGAGACTTTGGATTTGCCTATTCTAGACATTTTATATAAGTGGAATCATTTACACTGTGTCACCTTTTGTGACTGCCTTCTTTCATTTAGCCTAATTTTTTCAGTTTTCATTCATTTTGTAGCATGTGTCAGAACTTCATTTCTTTTTCTAGCCAAATAACATTGCATTGCATGGATAGCCCACATTTTGTTTACCTACTCATCAGTTGATAGGTATTTGGTTTGTTTCTACCTTGAATAATGGTAGAATAATGCTGCTGTGAATAAGTCTATGAAATTAATTTGTTTGTTTATACCAGTAATCTATTAGCAGGAATTAACAAGAACAAATACCATGAGATTAACTTGGGGGTGCTGTAGCCTGTGAGAAGCCTACTATAGACCTTAATAGTGCTGTGCCTTGATGTCACTAGCTGTCAGTATCCCTAGAAGTTCCACTTGGGATGGGGTAGGATCTCTATTAGAGCTTGGACATATTGCAGCATGATCATATTTTATGTTCAGAAAGAAACCATGAGTACATTGATCTAGACTTCAGAAATAAAGCCATTGGTTGTTATGTTAGAGTCCTTTCTCCATAGCATGCTTGCCGTTACAAAGGCTGCTTTTACTACCAATCCAAAGTAGCCTTCTCCAGTGTCATTCTCTCTCTAGGGGTGTGGGGGTCTGGGGTGGATACTGAGGATTAAGCTCAGAGGTGCTCTATCACTAAGCTGCATCCTTTTTTATTTTTATTTATTTTTAAAATATTTTTTTAGTTGTAGATGGACACACTATCCTTATTTTATATATTTATTTTTATGTGATGCTGAGGATCGAACCCAGTACCTCACACATGCTAGGCAAGCGCTCTACCACTGAGCCACAACTCCAGCCCCATTCTTTTTTATTTTGAGACAGGTCTCAAAAGGCTGGCCTTAAACTTGGCGATCCTGCTTTCAGCCTCCTAAGTAGCTGGGATTTCAGGCATGCTGCCTGACTTTATTCTGCTAATTTGTTCCTCCCTGTACCTGCCTGGAATGGCCTCAAGCTTCCACTGGCAACTTAGTCTACAGGGATGTCCCCTACTACTTTGGTGAAATGTTTTCCTTAGTGTTACATAGCTCTGCATTTCACTTCCTCCAGGGTATAGAGTAGATGTGTCCTGCTGCCTGGTCCCAGTTTCCCTCCTTGATATTCACAGTGACTCCCTGGAAACAAAATGACTCTTGGCAAGTTGAAGTTCTTGTAAAGGGACTAGTTTCTTTCCCTACCAAGCAAGAGGAATTTTTTTTCCTTGTTATTTTGGGAAACTTTTTGTGTTGCAGACTAGAACTCCAGAGTTCATTGTTTGCCCTGGCTCTGTCAGCTGGAAGGGAACTGCCCAGATTCAGTTCCTTAGGAAAGAGCCACTTGGAAATTCTCTGGGCTTCTTTGAATTTGTACACTAATAGCAGTATAACTGGAGGCCCTCGGGAGCCTTCAGGATCCTCCTTAATTATTATTTGCTCAAACTTTTAGCTCTAGTTTTGTCTTCACTGGTTTTGTCAACTCTTAACTTTTTGTCAACCAGCTTCCAAGAGGTAATGGCTGCTGGGCATGTTTGGGCACACCTGTAATCTCAAATAGCTTGGGGTCTTAGAGATTTCCAAGTTTGAGGCCAGCCTCAGCAACTTAGTGAGACCCTATCTCAAAATAAAAAAGAAAAAGGGCTGGCAATGTGGCTCAGTGGTAAAGCATCCCTGGGTTCAATCCCCACTACCAAATAAAAGAGATAATGGCTCATTCGAAGAAGAAATGAAGCCTTTGTCAAGGTAGACCTTGGTGTGAGACCTTCATGTGTTCTCTTTGGGTTGTTTTCAGGCCTGCCCAACTGACCACAGTTGGAAAACGTTGCTGTCTTTGGATTCAAGATCTTTGCATGGATCTCCAGAATTTGAAGCGGGTCCGTGATGACTTGCGCTTCCGTGGAGTGAAGGGCACCACTGGCACTCAGGCTAGCTTCTTGCAGCTCTTCGAGGGAGATCACCAAAAGGTATTCTGAAAGTGACCTGGGAAATGCATAAACTTGTTAGTGACAGCCCAAGAAATAAGGCTGGCCTCCAAAATGGATGGAGATTGATCCCGGAATAGTCTGTAAGGAAGTCCAAAGGCCAAGGCAGGATGGATTGTTGATGTACACTCACACTGGACTCCTGGGTTTCTATTGGGATGTGTCTTTTCTCTCCAAGGTGGAGCAGCTGGACAAGATGGTGACAGAAAAGGCAGGGTTTAAGAGGTAGGTATGTGGGGAAAGTGTCGGCCTCTCAGATAAGTTGATAACAGGCCTGTATTCATTTTACTAATAATTTGATAGTTACTTTTCTGGCCTTTTTTCTCTTAGTTCTACCCATTTTCTTCAATCTCTGACCTGGGTTTTATTTTCTTATGACCTGAATCATTTTTTAATTTTTTTCTTTGCAGTATAGAGAAGTAAACTTAAGGCCACATTCATACTACGCATGTGCTCTGCTGAGTTATACCTGCTGTCCTGGATTCTCTTTTCTTTCAATTTGCAAGAAAAAAGGAAACTATTTATTTCTGAATTCTTCAGAATAGCCTTCTCTTCTTTGTTTCTTTCCTGGGGACTTCAGTGGGTTAGTCTAAACCTGACCATTTCAACTGAGGTCTAGTAGACTCCATGGCTGTTTCTGCCAGACATTTCCTTCAAGCTTTGGCAGAATATGGGCACACCAGGTCACATACTTCATTGGGTAAGGACAGCTTCCTAAGGACTAGTAAAAAGGGTGAAACAACAGTTTGTTCAGGAGCAGTTTACTGGTTTACTGGTCAGGTCCTCTGGGTTCAGTGGGACTGAGCACACTACATGGTATCTCCATGTTGCCTAGTATCTGCTTTTGTTTGTTGAAGAGTCATGTTTTGAGGTTATAACAAATCTGTTTTCTATTTATATCTAGGGCTTTTATCATCACAGGGCAGACATACACACGAAAAGTAGACATCGAGGTGTTGTCTGTGCTGGCTAGCTTGGGAGCATCAGTGCACAAGGTGAGATTTATCATGAAACGGGAGCTTTGGACACCATAGCAGACTGAATCAATTTCAGACTTTGACCCAATCCTGCCTCTCAATCATACTTCAATTTTAATAATTTGGAACCTGTGAACGGAGCCCTTGTATTAAGGGGTGTCAAAGGGAAAGAGTAGTGTCAGCATTCTCTTTAGAGTTACTTCAGTACTGGACATGGTGGCACATGCCTGTAATCTACACAGGAGGATTGCAAATTCAAGACTAGCCTTAGTAACTTATTAAGACCTAATATCAAAAAATAAAAAGGGCCAGGAATATAGCTCAATGGTAGGGAATCCTTGGGCTCAGTACCATAAAAAATAAAAAGCACTTATTGCAAGGATTGTAAAATGTCCGTCTCTTTGAGGTTTGTGTTAAGATTAATCTTGCCATTGCCATTCCAAGATGTCTTAAGTAGTGCTTCACAGCAGCATTCCCTGCTCCTTTAACTTGTCATTCCAACAAGCCTGAGTGAGATGCTCCCAGGAGCTATTGGGTAGGGCGTGGCGTTCAGTTCAGCATTGGCACACATAAAGAGCTCACCTTCTCTCCAGACTCATCCCACCTCCTACCTTACTGTCCTGTGTACTGAACGTGTGAAATGATGCCTGTTCCTCTGCTTTCCTCCAGATTTGCACTGACATACGCCTCCTGGCAAATCTCAAGGAGATGGAGGAGCCGTTTGAAAAACAGCAGATTGGTGAGTGTTAGGTGGAGACCTGGGAGCATCACAGCTGCTGGAGAGGCATATGAACATGTGCTAAGAGCTCAGCCAGAGGCAGGCACCCTGTCCTCTGAAGTCTTTCTGCCTTTGCATCTTGTTGTCTTACATGGACAGGCTCGAGTGCAATGCCATACAAGAGGAACCCCATGCGCTCAGAACGTTGCTGCAGCCTTGCCCGTCACCTGATGACCCTTCTCATGGATCCACTGCAGACAGCTTCTGTGCAGTGGTTTGAACGCACACTGGATGATAGTGCCAACCGGTCAGTGACGGGGATGTTATAGTGTGTTGTGAATAGGACAAAAGAATGGGCCTGGAAGCAAAAGGATAAATATTTGAGTTTGGCATGGTGGCACATCTATTATCCAAGCTACTCAGGAGGCTCAGGCAGGAAGATCACAAGTTTAAGGCCAGGCTGGGCAATTTAGGGAGAATTATCTCATTATCAGTTAGACTTGGGATGTAGCTCAGTGGTAGAACACTTGCCTAGCATGTATGAAACTCTGGGCTAAATCTGCAATACTAAAAAATAAACTAAAAAGGACATATTTGAGCACCTCTGAAATCTCGTAGTGAGGGCTAAGGGTGTGGCTTAGAGATAAAGCATTTGCCTAGCATGCACAAGGCTCAGTCCATCTGCAGGATTGCAGTGAAGAAAAAAAACAAAGAACAATGTGAGCTGGGTATGGTGGTGGATGCCTGTAGTCCTGGCTACTCAGGAGGCTGAGGATTGCTTAGGAATTTGAGACCAACCTGGACAATAGGTAGACACCCTATCTCAAAGCCAAAAATAATGTGGTGTTAATGATTTAATGTATATAGGGTACTTTTGGAGGAAAGAGGAGGGAATAGTGTTGGCAGAACAAGGAAAAGTTTCAGACTTTTCTTTGGGGGCGGGGGGGTGGAGACACTAGTGATAGAACTTGGGCATTTTACCACTGAGCCCCATCTGAACCCCCAAATCGCCCCCTCTTTTTCTTTTTTAAGAGAAGGTCTCACTAAGTTGCTGAGGCTGGCCTCAAACTTGTGACCCTCCTGCCTTAGCCTCTTGGGTCACTACGATTACAGTTGTGCACTTCTGCACCTGGCTGGCTTAGACAAGATAAAAATCATGTTTAAAGGCTAAAGGCAGGAGAAAAAACACCTTAAGTTACTAATAGCTGGGTAGTACTGAGGATTGAAGTCAAATGTGGTAGGATGCAGGACAAGATTACAGGCAGTAACTAGTTTATGGAGGGCCTCATAGGCTCTGTAACTCTGTGAACTAATAGCAGATAATGGTTAATGAATATTAGAATCTAAAATCATAACAACATTTTTATTAGTCATATGATGGGTCAGAAGGAGTTTATAAATACCTATAAGGTACCAATATGAACATGGTTTTCTAGTACACATTCAAAGCAGATTCACACAGTACTCTTATTGTTTGCATAATATTGGGATTTCTTGAGTGGAAAAGAATGTTGTAGTTAAAACTAGCTCATGTGAACTCCCTTCAGAAGTTAGCCTTTTATAAAGTTATCCTTTGCAATCTGAGGGGATTATTTTCAGGGCCCTTCATAGAAACCCCAAATTTTCAGAAGCTCCAGTCCCTCATATAACATGGGGTAGTATTTGCATGGAACCTATACAGATACTTTAAATCATCTCTAGATTGCTTATTATACCTAATATAGTATAAGTGCTATGTAAGTATTTGTTATACTGCATTATTTAGGGATTAATATCAAGAAAAAAATATGTGTGTTCATACTGATGCCTTTTTTTCTTTTTTGAATGTTTTCCATCCAAAGTTGGCTGAATCCATGGGTGCTGCATGCTTGGTTATAGAGGCCAACTGTAATTTTTAGCAGGTGGTGACCTAATCTGATTTGCCTGCTAAGACAAATTGTAGAATCAGTCAGATTCTGTCAGAACAAGTTAGAAGGCTGCTTTAAAATTCCAAGCTCACGTTGGCACAGTGGCTATGTAAATGGAAAGAAAGGAGGTGGCAGAGTCAGGCAGCTGGGTGCAGTGGCACATTCCTGTAGTCCCACGTGCTTAGGAGACTGAGGGAGGATCATTGGACTTCACAAAGAATTCGAGCCAAGCATGGTGGTACACACCTGAAATTCCAGCAGCTTAGGAGGCTGAGCCAGGAGGATCTCAAATTTGAGGCCTATCTCACCAACTAGCAAGATTCTTAGTACCTAGTGAGACCCTGTCTTGAAACTAAAATAAAAAGGACTGGGGTTATGGTTCAGTGTTAAGAGTGTTCCAGGGTTCAATCTCCAGTATCCGATACCCACCCCCAACCCCCCCCCCCCCAAGAAAGGCAGAGTGATTAGCCTTGGTGTTTGACTGGGGTTAATATAAAGAACTTGATGATTGGGATGACAGTGGCATTTACTGCAGGAGGAGCTCCAAGGGAGACAGCAGGTTTGCAGTAGGGAGGGGGCAATGAGGAGGAAGCTAAAGCTGGGGTTTGAGGTACCTGTGGGTCAGCCAGGGGAATCTCTCAGATAAGGTCTGGCACTGGGGTGAAATGGTCTGAACTAGATGTGGTAGTTTTGAGGGTCATGAGGACATGGGGTGGGGAAAGTCACAGACTGATGAAGAAAACTGCCTGAACAGTACATACATAATGAAAAGCCAGTGGGTACCTCTTTGGGACATGCCCAAGATATTGAATTTGTTTGTAGGGATAACTGAATGGCTGTTTGCTTTGTAGACGAATCTGTTTGGCTGAGGCATTTCTTACGGCAGATACTATATTGAACACATTACAAAACATTTCTGAAGGACTGGTGGTGTACCCCAAAGTAAGATGCCTGGATTAAAAGTAAAGTATTGGGGGGGTTGGAATGTGGGAAGGAGAGTTCTCTGTAGTGTGTGTTTGGGGTCAGTGTTGTATTCTCGTCCATAGGGTGTCTGTCTTACCTGGAGCTGTTTTTTTGTTGTTGTTTTGTTTTGTTTTTTGTACCAGGGATTGAACCTGGGGGCATTTAACCTCTGAGCCATATCCTCAGCCTGTTTTACTTTTGATTTTGAGCCAGGGTCTCACTGAGTTGCCTAGGGCCTCACTAAGTTGCTTCTGAGGCTAGCTTTCAAATTGTGGTCCTCTTGCCTTATCCTCCAGAGCCTCTGGTATTACGGGTATGCACAATTGCACCTGGCCTACATTTCAATCTTACACTCAAGTTCTTAGAGTGGAGCACTGAATTAACAAGTTTGAGGTTTTAGGAGCTGTTTCTATGAAGCAGCTTCTGAAAATTAAGTTTACTTTGATTTTAAAAATCCAAGTAACTGGGTGTAGTGGTGCATGCCTGTAATTCCAGTTGCTCAGGAGGCTGAGGCAGGAGAATATCAAGTTCCAGTCCAACCAGGGCAATTTAGTGAGACCCTGTCTCAAAAATAAAAGGGCTGGGGTTGTAGTTCAGTAGTAGATGATTTCTGGGTTCAGTCCCCAGTACTGAAATCAGTCGATCTCCGGATTTGGTGGGGGTGGAAGGGAGTTTAAAAAAAAAGTAAACAATACAGTTTAGAATAAAACAACTCATTTCTTTCCATCTGTAACTAATGGTTGTCCATGTCCCTGCTTTGTATTTTACTTGACGAAGTTGAGGTGTCTGTCTTGCTCATTCACCTTTTCTTTTCTTCTAGGTCATTGAACGGCGCATTAGGCAGGAACTGCCTTTCATGGCTACAGAGAACATCATCATGGCCATGGTCAAAGCTGGGGGTAGCCGCCAGGTGTGCAGCCCCTCATGCTCTTGGAAAAATTGAGAGTCTTGCTGTCTTCCCCTAGAAAAACTGTTGAAGGAAGGTTTTTCTTTCATGACCTTCTGTCATAGTATTGGCATAGAACAGTGACTATATTCATTCATTTGTTTATTAGTCCTTCCTTCCTTCCTTTCTTTCTTTCTTTTTTTTTTTTTTTTGGTATTGGGAATTGAACCCACAGGCACATTATCACTGAGCTACATCTCCAGCCCTTTTTATTTTTTTTATTTTTAGACAGGATGTAAGTTGATTTAGAACTTACTAAGTTGCTGGGGCTGGACTTGAACCTATGCTCCTCCTGCCTCAGCCTCCCAAGTCATTGGGGTTATAGGAATGTACCATCCATCGTTCCTGGCACAGTGACTATATTCTGCCATCTTTGGAAAGAGATTGTGTTATACTCAGTTTATTAAAAAATGAATGTGGCTCAGTGGTACAGTGCTTGCCTAGCATATGTGAGGTCCTGGGTTCAATTCCCAGAAGCACCAAAAAAAAAAAAAATCACTTGCCTGGTATGGTGATACATTCCTATAATCCCAGTGGCTCAGGAGGCTGAGGTAGGAGGAGCATAGGTTCAAGTCCAGCCCCAGCAACTTAGCAAGACATATCTCAAAAAATTTGAAAAGGCTGGGGATATAGCTCAGCTGTAAACAAATGTAAGTTCAGTCCACAGTACCAAAAAAAAAAAGTGTGTGTCTGTCTCATTTATAGAAAAAGATCAACCTTAGTGAAGGAATTAGATCTGAGTTTCCGTAGGAAGTGAGCAGGAAGTAAGAGCAAAAAGTTCATGAGGGTTTTGAGAAGAGGATCATCTGTCTCAAGATCTTCCTAAGATGTGGTCAGAGTTGAGATATGTACAGACTGAGGGCACCATCTCCGCCTGGAGCAGTTTTGTAGTGAAGTGTCTAATGACTTTTCAAGTGTGTTCAAACACAGCTATTAGTGAACTAACACTACCACTTTTTTTTTCCCATTAGGATTGCCATGAGAAAATTAGAGTGCTTTCCCAGCAAGCAGCTACTGTTGTTAAGCAGGAAGGAGATGACAATGACCTCATAGAACGAATCCAGTCTGATGCCTACTTCAGTCCCATTCATTCCCAGTTGCAGCATTTACTGGATCCTTCTTCTTTCATTGGTCGTGCCCCCCAGCAGGTAAGCATCCATTAGAAGGCTGAGGAGTCTTCCCCTCTTTACCCTGTTGAATTGAAGAACAGAGGTTACTCTTGTTGGTGCTCTTTTAACTAGGAGGCTATTTAGAAATCAGAATACGTTGGTGGCAAAAGCCGTTTAAAGATTTGGCTATTTTGAGTTGCCTTAAGTATCTCCCCCCTCTGGATTTCTTGGTATTCTTCTATCTCACAGTGGTATTGTAAGGGTTGAAATGCGTAGTGCTTAGTGTAAGGTAAGTACTTAATAAAATGTTATGTCATTTTCTCTTAGCCTTTGGGAAAAGACTAGTCTTATCTGTAGTAGACACAGATAAGGGGGTGAAGAGGAGGTTCATCACTTGGCAGCTGGTCAAGTGAGGCAGGGGAGGAGGAGGAACCAAGAATACCCACATGGCAGCTGGGTGGAAATGGTGAGACCATCTGACGGAACATGGGTTGGGCTGGGCTGGGCTGTGGGAAGGTGGTCTATACGGGCATTGTGGATTGAATTGCCTCTGGCTAGGGAGAGGTTTTTTTGGTGGGGGGTGGATACTGGGGATTGAACTCAGGGGCACTCAACTACTGAGCCATATCCCAGCCCTGTTTTGTATTTTATTTAGAGACAAGGTCTCATTGACCCTAGTGCCTCACCATTGCTAAGGCCGGCTTTGAACTCGAGATCCTCCTGTCTCAGCCTCCCAAGCTGCTGGAGTTACAGGCATGTGCCACTGTGTCCAGCTAGGGAGAGATTTTTGATAGGCATTTGAGGAAAACAGATGCTCAATAAAGCCTTATTAAATTAGATCTTAGTGATATCAACTGATGCTAATATTTCCTGAACATTTTATTTTGTATTTTTGCTTTCCTCTTTGGCAGGTACAGAGATTCTTAGAAGAGGAGGTATATCCCCTGTTAAAACCATATGAAAGTGTGATGAAGGTGAAAGCAGAATTATGTTTGTAGAGTTGGAAGAGAATTATATGAAAAATCATTGCTGGTTTGTAACTTTATTGCTGACACGTGAAAGTAATGTTACTGTAGTGCCTTGCTTTACAACAAGAATTGTTACCTTAAATTGATATAGTCCTTTTTTCTTTCTAAGGTTTAACACTACACAACAAAGTGAACTGTACTTAACTCTGTTTTGTTTTGTTTTTTCCTGCTGTTGTGGTTGTACTGGGATTGAACCCAGGGCTTTCTGCCACCGAGCTACATTCCCTGGCCTTTTTGTTTGTTTGTTTTCAATCCAGGTGTCACTAAGTTGCTGAGTCTGGCCTCAAACTTTTGACTTTCCGTCCTCTGCCTCCTGAGTTGCTGGGATTACAGGTGCGCTAAGGTCCCTGGCTGAAAAAAACCTGTTGATTTACATATGACCCAGAATTAGGAGAATAACTAAGATTTCATCTAACAAGGATAAATTTAAATCAGCTTTTAACTCAGTATGAGCCAGAACTGAGAAAACAGTTCCTGATCTAAGGGTAACCCAGAGCACCAACATCCAAAGAAGATTTTGTTGTAAAGTAACTCATCCCCACCAAAATGTGTTCTTATCAAATGTACTCAACTGGACACTAATTTAACTAGTTAAATTTAGTTAGTTTTTTTTTTTTTTTTTTAGTGAGAGAGAGAGAAAGAGAATTTTTAATATTTATTTTTTTTTAGTTATCCGCGGACACAACATCTTTGTTTTGTATGCGGTGCTGAGGATCGAACCCAGGCCTCACGCATGCCAGGCGAGCGCATTACCGCTTGAGCCACATCCCCAGCCCCCCTAGTTAGTTCTAAATGTAATTAGAAATCAAAACTAAGCTTGGTTTCTCCGCTCTGAATTGTGGTATGACATCTTTACCTCATGAGTGCTATGTGTAGGGAAATTCTTAAGAGGCCTGTCTTCTCTTCTATTCTAGACAGGAAAAAAACACATCAACAATACTAATATTGCATGGAGGAAGAGTGGCTTGATTATCTTTTGTCATAAGAGTTAAAACCAAGATCAGCAGCTGGGGTTGTGGCTCAGCGGTAGAGTGCTCACCTACTACGTGTAAGGCCCTGGGTTCGATCTTCTGTACCACATAAAAATAAATAAAGGTATTGTGTCCAATTACAATTGAAATATGTGTATAATTTTTTTTTAAAGCCCAACAAGATTAGATCAGTATTTTTCTTTTTCATTTTTTTTTTCTTTCCTTTTTGTAACCAGGGATTGAACCCAGGGATACTTAAGCATACATCCACAGCTCCTTTTTTCTCTTTGAGACAGGGTCTCACTAAATTGCTTAGGGCCTTCTTTAAGTTAGTTAGTTGGCTTTGAACTTGTGATCCTCCTTCCTTGCCTCTCAAGCTGCTGGGATTTCAGGTGTGTGCCACTGTGCCTGGCTGAGTACCCATTATTAAAAGTCTGAGACAGCTTTGGATCCAGACATTGGAATGGTTAAGAGTGAGATTTCCCCTCCTCATCAGCTCAGGCAGAAGCTGAAAGCTACCTAATTGTTGGGAATGTTGTGAGGAAGGAAAGAAAGTTTCCTCATAGAAAACAAGGAAACAGATAACAACCTTGTTCTGCAATTCTGGTAAGCTTCTAATCTGCAGTAACTGGGGGTTTGGCATATTTTTCTTGCTGGGTAATTTCAACAGGTGGCTTTGTTTATGTTTCTTTCCTCTTCTATTCCCCTCCCTCCTCACCAATGCCAATGAAACCCTGGGGCCTCACATGCTAGGATGCTAGGCAAGTTCTCTACCACTGAGCTATATTCCCATCTTTTTTAAATTTTGAGACAGGGTCTCCCTAAGTCACCCAGGCTGGCTTTAAATTTGATGATCCTCCTGTCTTAGCCTTCAAAGCAGTTGGGCTTAGAGGTAAGCACTACTGTGCCTGGCCTGTTCCTTTTATATTTAATACACTTGTAATTATACTCTTAAGTATAATAGTATGACCTTATTTTCCCGTGTAACATATTAGAGGTATTTGGGTGAGCTACAGATTGGCTGAAAGAGAGAACACTTGTCTCTTGTTTAAGGTTTTAATTTAAATTCACAGCCAATGTGAGCAAACTTCAGGGTCATCTGGACACCAAGATCTAAATGGATCTTGGGCCAGCCAGCTTTTGGTTCAACTGTGAACACCTGGGCATTTGTTGCCCTCTTCCCTTTCCTAGATTTCAGTCAAGAACCAGGAGACAGCTGGGCACAGTGTCACTTGCCCATAATCCCAGCAGCTTGGGAAGCTGAGACAGGAGGATCTTGAGTTCAAAGCCAGCCTCAGCAATGGCGAGGTGCTAAGCAACTCAGTGAGACCCTGTCTCTAAATAAAACACAAAATAGGGCTGGGGATGTGGCTTAGTGGTCGAGTACCCCCGAGTTCAATCCCTGGTACCAAAAAAAAAAAAAAAAACCCAGAGCCTGATGTTTGTAAACATAACATGTCAAGTAGAAGCATAAGGGTTGGAATTTTCTGGAATGGTGTAGATTCTGGTTGGGTGTGAGGGTTAGGTGAGACTGGAATTGTACCTAAGGTGTGGATTTATATTATTATTGTACCGGGGATTGAACTGAGGGGCACTTAACCACTGAGCCACATCCCCAGCCCTTTTTAATATTTTATTTAGATACAGGGTATCGCTGAGTTGCTTAGGGCCTTGCTAAGTTCCTGAGGCTGGCTTTGAACTCACGATCCTCCTGTCTCAGCCTCCAGCAGGCATGCACCATCGTTCCCCACCAAGATGTGTTCTTACCAAATGTAGTCAACTGGACACAAATTTAACTCATTAATTTAGTTCGAAATGTAACTAGAAATCAAAACTAAGCTTAGTTTCTCTGCTCTGAATGTGGTATGACATCTTTACCTCATGAGTGCTGTGTATAAGGAAATTCTTAAGAGGCCTGTCTTCTGAAAAATGTAGTTTGAATGGTGAGTGTAGGTGGTAATCTGCCTTCATGGAAAGTCCAAATTGAAGAAATGGAGCTGGGTTTCTGGCTAGAATTTCAAGATCATCACTTCAGAGATACGAGATGGTCTGTACATGCTACTTGGACAGAAGGTCAAATGAGAAATTAGTTTTTGTTTTTGTTTTTTTTTTTAAATTTTCTAGGGCACTCAACCACTGAGCCACATCCCGGCCCTATTTTATATTGTATTTATAGACAGGGTCTCATTGAGTTGCTTAGCACCTTGCTGTTGCTGAGGCTGGCTTTAAACTCGTGATCCTCCTGTCTCAAGTCTCCTGAGCTCTGGGATTATAGGTGTGCACAACTATGCCTGGCAGAGAAATTAATTTTTGAGTGTATGAAAACAATTCAGCTACAAGGCTTTGTATATCACTACTCATAATAAGGTTCTTTAGCCTTAGAAAAGTCATGCTTGATCTGGCCTTTCAGATTCTTTATTTTTTAATTTTTTTTAAGCTGCAGCTGAACACAATATCTTTACTTATTCATTTATTTTTTACATGGTGCTGAGGACCGAACCCAGTGCCTCATGTGTGAAGCAAGCACTCTGCCACTCAGCCCCAGCCCCAGCCCTGGCCTTTCAGATTCTGACTTAACCTTAATTGATTCTGCACGTTCTGTGGTGGTCTTGGAACTTTTTCTCCCATAGTGGGGCATAAATTATGGTTAGGCAACATTCCAGCTCAGGATGGAATAAGAGGTTTGAGGGCATCTTTAGAAACTACTGCAAACCCCCTTTCATTAATCCCCACAGTAGAATTCCTGGGAAATACAGTTCATATCTAATGGAGGGATTAAGTGGCCACTTGTATATGAGGTTGGGTGGGAGAATGAAGCCATTCCAGTTTCTCTCCTGGAATAAACTGTCACTGCTATGACTCTAGGGCACAGCAAAGTAATCTATAAGTATAAAACTACAGGAAAGTATTATACCTCTACCATAGTTTTATATGATAGCCATTATTTAAAAGATTTTTAGTTGTAGATAGACACAATACCTTTTATTTATTTTTATGGGTGCTGAGGATTGAACCCAGTGCTAGGTGAGTGCTCTACAGCTGAGCCATAACCCCAGCCCCCCCACAACATCCTTTTTTTAAATGCAATCAGGATAGAGTATAGGAAAGTACATTTGAAACATAATACAGAAAATCCAAACATAAAAATTAAAGAAGAATCTATCCCATAGTTTATTAAACAAGTGAATTGCTCTGTTTTTGCTTTTGTTTTGTTATGAGGGATTGAACCCAGGGGCTCTCATCACTTAGCCACATCCCCAGTCTTTTATTTCTTATTTTGAGACAGAGTCTCACTGTTTCTAAGAGTCTTATTAAATTGCCTTAGGAGTTCTGTTTGTTTGTTTTTGGTGGTGGTGCTAGGGATTGAACCCAGGAACTTGTGAATGCTAGGCAAGCACTCTACCAACTATTAAATTGCCTTAGGTGGCCTCAAAGTTTTGTGATCCTCCCAAGGAAAAAGTAATATATGTATTCTTTGTGTTTAAAAAGCTTCATTTCTTTGCTGGATGTGATGGTGTACACCTGTAATCCCAGTTACTCAGGAGGATAAGGCCAGAAGAATTGTTACTTCAAGGCTGGACAAACTAGCCAAATCCTGTTTCCATATTTTTTTGTGGTTCCTAAAGAACCAAGTACTTGGGCTGGGGCTATAGCTCAGTTGATAGAGTCCTTGCCTTGCATTCATAAGGCCCTGGGTTCAATATCGGTACCCCCGACACACACACAAAAAAAAAAAAAGAAGAAGAAAAAGAAACAAGTACTTTTTATTTTTATTTCTGATCTAGATTTTATACAATTTTTTTTATTGGGTTTTGTTTTTGTGGTGCTGGTGGTAAAACCTGGGGCCTCTTGCATGCTCGGTAAGCACTCTACCTTTGAGCTACACCCCAACCCCACCAAGAATTTTTTTTTTTTTTTAATATTTATTTATTTACTTTTTTTAGTTTTCGGCAGACACAACATCTTTGTTTGATGTGGTGCTGAGGATCGAACCCGGGCCGCATGCATGCCAGGCGAGCGCGCTACCGCTTGAGCCACATCCCCAGCCCCACCAAGAATTTTTTTCAGTGCCCATCTGCACTGGGATTATAGTAGTGAGCAAGACAGTCTGTTTGTGTTTCTGGTGCAGAAAGCAAACTACGCAAAGCAGTTTGAGACTCCTCAATAAGTAAGATGTAATTCAACATCTGAGTACTTTAAATTTTGTAAATTAAACTGGGAAAAGGTGCTCTTGAAATGGTGCAACTTTTCAATTACAAGAACTCCACACTGCTGATCTTGGGTTTTAGCTGGTGAAATATTTCATGTTCACTCACCATGGTGCTGTGTATTCTTACCTGAGTGGTGCTTAGCAGATTGGTACAGTATACCTGGCTCCATCTACACCCATCTGGCATTGCCAGAATCAAGAAGGGCCTCGTCCTGGGTGCTGTGTCCTACGAAGCTTTTAAAAATTTGACATTTTTCTTTCTCTCATCTAAGTAATGGAAGTTGTGTGTGAGTGAAATTCCTACAAAACATTTATAAATTAATGTTTCATGAAGTTAGACAGTCTCCCATTCCTTAAAAGGGAAGTCTGCATGGCTTTTAGAGTCAGTATTAAGCTCTAACAAGTGTTCCACTGGAGTGCCAGTGAAGTGCTAGAAGCTTTACTTGTCAGAAGCATTGACATATCTTTAGTTTTCTATGATGTCTGTTGGAAAAGTAGGCAGAAATGATGAACCCGATTTCAAACCCTGTCTTAATAATAAGAATGTAGCTTAGTGGTAAAGCACCCCTGGCTTCAATCCCCAGTACTGCAACAACAACAACAACAACAAAATGGTGAGGTTGGGAAGACGAGGGGGATCTAGTATTCATTGCTTTAAGGTTATTTTTTCTTTTGCAGTACTGGGGATTTTAACCCAGGGGTGCTCCACCACTGAGCTACATCCCCAGTTTTTGTTTTGTTTGAGACCTCAACCTGGGGATCCTCCTCCTTCAGCCTCACAAATTAATGGGATTACAAGTGTGGGCCACCATGCTCTGTACTTTAATGTGATTTTTAAAAATATATATATATATATATTTAGTTTTAGGTGGACACGATATTTTATTTTTATGTGGTGCTGAGAATTGAACCCAGTGCCTCATGCATGCTAGGCAAGCGCTATACCCCTTGAGCCACATCCCCGGCCCCATTAATGTGATTTCTTTTAAAGGCAGAATTCCAAGCAATGTTGTGATTGGGAAGAAAAATAATCTTAAAAAATAGGTTCAGAACCTGTTCTGCCATTTAATTAGCTCTTATTTTGGCCTGGTCCTCCTTCCATAAAATGGGAATGATACAATTCACCCTGCTTTCATCACATAAATGTTTTGAAGACTTGCCAAAATGCTTGGTAGATCACGCATGGTACAGTGAGGGCGTGATTTAAGACTGTCTTGTGTTAGCCTTTGCCTGTGCTCTGATACCACCTGTCAACACCATTAGGAGTCCTTGTTTATGTTAATAAGCACCTCTCAAACTAAATTTACGCGTTCAGAATTGGGTGAAAAGTCTTGGGGAAATTTTTTGTAATGTGTGGTAGCTTTGGGTGATTTTTCTCAGGCATGTTCTTTCCAAGCTAGGCATAGGAGAGATTGGCCATCGTTTTCCTGACTGTTGACTCCTAGCAACCACAAGTCCACATTCTCATTTTATGGATGAGCTCAATGTTAATAGGCTACGTGGCTCAGAAGCAGGCCCTCTGACAGCGCGCCCAGCATCACACGTGCGGAGGGTGGACTTCTTGGGCATGACCTCGATCAATCTGTTTTGAATTGTGTAAGAGTGAACCAAGCTGTGTTCTGTGCACCAGCAAGGAATGGCCGCTCCCTGGCCTTGCCGCGCCCACCCGGCGCGAACTGCTGATTCTCTCCAAACTGCGTTGGGCTCGGCACCTCCGAAGCCGCTCGAGCCGGGTCCTGGCGCGATGGTGCTACGCTCGGGAATGACTACTGCCCCCAGCATGCCCCGCGGCCGACCGCGCGTGCGCAGAGGTGCCGCAGCGCGCTGTCGGGGAGCGAGCCTTGGGTCCGCGAGCGCGTTCGGGATTGGCGCTGAGGTGGGCGCCGGCAGGTGAGTTCGCGGAGACCCGGAGAGTGGCGCCGGCGCCCACCTTCTCCTGGGGTGGTGGCTGCGGGTCAGCTGTACTCTGACCCAGCGACGGACCGGCCGTAGGCGCGGTTGAGGAGCGGCGGGCGAGGCCGGCGGGCTCGGGGCCCTGCGTGCGCTGGCCGGCTCGGTGCAGGGCCCGCGGGTCGGTGGCGCCCTGGACGCAGGCCGCCGGGCTGCGGGCTGCGGGCTGCGGGCTCCGGCGGCTGGGAAGGGTTTTATGGAAAGCGCACCTGCTGCCCGGGCGTCTTGAGGACGGCTGCCTCCAGCACGTTCGCCGGCGCTGACTCCACGGGTTCCGCTGGAACCTTCGGCTTGGCGGCTCACTGCGGGCCCGGCGGGGGCGCCTCGGGGAAGCGAGGCGTGCGGTAGCCAGGCCGCCCCGCGTGGGTGGGACCGGAATTTTGAAAATTAGTGTCTCCTTACCGGGAGGCACGAGCTCCCGCCCGGGAGATAGAGGTTAGGTCACAGAGCTCGGAAATATTCCAGGAATATTCGGAGTCAGATTGGTAGAAAAATAGGTTTTATTCAAAACAGATTTGAAGGAAGATGGCAGAAACTTCGTTGTTTCAAAGTTCCATCTTCAAAAGGCTCTGTGGCAAGGAAAGTTGTTAGGAGGGGAAGGGGCGTAGTAGGACAAAAGACAGGACTTTCACAGATGTTTACAGGTTCCAGTCCCTGGAACCTCGTTATGGCTTAAAGGAGCGAGGGCTTCTGTGGCAGGACATCCCTCTCTCTCTCTCCCCCTCTCTCCCCCCCTCTCCCCCCCCCTCTCTCTCTTAGATAAACACCTTGTTATTTATTTATGTACGTATTTTGGAACCAGGGATTGAATCCAGAGTCGCTTAACCACTGACACATCCCCAGCTCTTTTTTTGTTTTTATTTTCAGACCCGGGTCTTCTTAAGTACTTAGGGTCTAGATGATTTGATGAGGCTGGTCTTGAACTTGTGATCCTCCTGCCTCAGCCTCCCTAATCGCTGAGATTACAGGTATGGAACACTGGGCTCTGCAACACCTTATCTTTTTAACTGAGAAGAGAAAGTACTACAGAGGGCTTTCTTCAGAACTTAATGTACCAAAAGAGAGGTTGTTAGTGATGGAGAAACAGATTGGAGGAACAGTTGACAAGGGTCTTAGCCTCCCCGGTCATCTCTCTCAGGCGGAAGCCATTCTCAATTTCAGATGAAGTCCAGTGCAAATTCAGTCTGTTTCAGTATTTGTGTTGCTGATTCAGGCTACTTTTTTTTTTTTTTTTTTAATGGACCTTTATTTTATTCATTCGAACTTAGTGACTCACTTGTGCTAGGCAAGTGCCCTACCACTGAGCTACAAGGACAGCCCTAGGCTGCTTTTAATATGGATAAAATAAAGTTGCTTTAAAGATTCTTTTCAGTGACTACATGACTGTATCGAACTTTCCAGTAACTTCCAGTCTTTTCAGACTAGTGCTTCAAGCAAAGTTTGTGGTAGATGGTTGTGTGTGTGTGTGTGTGTGTGTGTGTGTGTTTGTGTCTGTATGTTTGTATTGGGGGAATGGCAATTGAATCCACTGAGCCACATCCCCAGCCATTTTTAAACTTTATTTTGAGTTGGGTCTGACCATGTTGCCCAAGCTGGCCTTAAACTTGGGATCCTCCTGCTTCAGCCTCCATAGTCACTGGGATTACAAGTCTGTGATTCCTGGCTCTTCTTGGTTTAGTTTGGTTTTGGATTTTTTTGTGGACTGTTTGGAGATGTTCTGGAATGTTTTCCTTTTAATTTTTTCTTGGTAAGTTCAAGTTCTTAATCAGGCTAATTCACAAAAAGAAAAAAAAGTTTTCAACTTTAACTGGTTTGCATGTAGTTTTTTTGGCTATAGTTATGATTAAGTTTGTAGGTACATATATTTCCTCTTCCTCTTCCAGTTCTCCCAGTTCTCTCTGAACTCTAACCTTAAAGTTACATCTTCTTTTACATGTTCATTTCTGTTCTCCTTGATTGATTGTAAGTGATTTTGAGTTTGATCTTTTTGTTTTTTGATAATTTTGGTAATTCTAAGTAAATGTGGTGTTTCGTTGTTGTTTTTGGTACTATTGAACCCAGAGGCACTTTACCAATAAGCTGCATCCCCAGTCCTTCCCTCTCCCCATGCCTTTTTATTTTTGATTTTGAGACAAGATTTCACCAAGTTGCTTAGGGTCTCTGGCCTGGAATTTGTGACCCTTCTGCCTCGATTTCCCAAGTTGCTGGAATTACAGGTGTGTGCTACTATGCCTGCCAGTAAACGTAGCTTAAGATTTTTTTATTTTAATCTTTATTTATTTGTTGTTATAATTTTTTGCAGTGCTGGAGTTCAGACCCAGGGCCTCATACATTCTAGGCATGCATTCTACCACTAAGCCACATCCCAGCCCCCTTACTTTATTTTTTTGGTGCTAGGCATTGTACCTAGAACCTGGCTGCACTACTGAACTACATACCACCAACACCTGAATGTAGCTTTTGCATCACTAATTTTTGTGACAGCCTCAGCTTTAGTCCTCTTCCCTATCCCTTGTTAAGCATGGAAGTATGTGATCTATGGAACAGAGATAAGTGGCGAAGTATTTATGTAGATTATATATGGGTAATAGGTGAACATGACCTATAACCAGAACATTAACTTTAAAAGGTTCTAGGATGCTGGGGGTGTAGCTCAGTGGTAGAGCACTTCCCTAGCATTTGTGAAGCCCTAGGTTCCATCCCCAACACTGGGAAAGGGGGGAAAAAGGGAGGGGGAGCAGTGAACAAAATGTTACTTCCATATAAAAATGTATACTAAGGGGCTGGGGATAAAATTCAGTAGAGTGTTTGCCTCACATGCACAAGGCCCTGGGTTCAATCCCCAACACCACCAAAAAAAAAAAAAAGTATACTAACCTTCCTTGGGAATTTGTCACATTGACAGAAAAGTAGTACTTTGCAGAAATAAACCTGATATTGGAGTGAAATTTGAGAAGGAACTCAGGAGATAATTATCTCTTATTATTATACAGCCATCTTTCTGTGCCTGGACTGGATTCAAGAACACCTTACCAGCTTAGAATCTTAAGAAGTGTTCTGTGTGTGTGTATTTCTTCTTGGTTTCCAGTGAAGGTTTTGGCAATAGTCCAAAATCTTGTACATTGGTGATTTAACATCAGCTTCCTGGGCTCATTCACCAGATTGTCTATGTCTCAGCTGGTAACCACAGTAATTTTCCACAGCAGCCATTCATGATTTCATGCACACTGTTACAGGAAGTGGGAATAGCACAAAGTGTGGTACACACAGAAGAAATAAAGATCCTGTTTCTTTGTCATTGTATATTACACATACACTTGTACAGGAAATGCAGATTGGAACGCAAGCCAGGTGGGAGAGGTTAGAACACCAGAGTCAGGCTTCTACCTATATTAATACTCATTGATAACAATTATTGAATACCTGATGTTTCACAGGTACTGTAATTGTCACAGTGAGCTGTAGGTATTCTATTTTACATATGTGTAAATTGAGACACAGGAGTTAAGCACCCCGCAAGAAAGCCAGAAGCTCTAAATTCCTGCTCTTTCAACTGTGTTGTATTACCTTATCAACAAACATATTCATGTCTTTCTCATTCCTTTTCATTTTAATGGAGTATGAGGGTTGAACCCAGACACTTGGACTTCCTAGGCAAATGCTGTACCTCTGAACTTTACTCCCAGTCCACTCTTTCTCATTCTTAAACACACACACACACACACACACACACAACTTTTCCTGTGATCTTGTAAATAATTGCCATTTCTCCTACTTTTCCTTTCTAGACTTGTCCTTATACAGCAAACTCTATACCTCTCTCTTCCGTTTACTCCTTAATGCATTGTAGTATGGTTTGCATGCTCAACTCTACTGCAACTGCTCTCATGAACTCCAATCACCCATTGAATATCTACGTTTGTGTCATCTTCTAGGCTTATAAAGATGCTGAGGCAGTTTTGTCCTTGAGAGTTTAGGGACTAACAAGGGAGAAAAGGGTTTATACATGTTAGTATAATATGGAACTATTGGCTGGGCATTCTTTTTTTTTTTTTTTTAAAGAGAGAGAGAATTTTATTATATTTATTTTTTTAGTTATCCGCGGACACAACATCTTTGTTTGTATGTGGTGCTGAGGATCGAACCCAGGCCGCACGCATGCCAGGCAAGCGCGCTACCGCTTGAGCCACATCCCCAGCCCTGGGCATTCTTTTTTTTAAAAAAAATATTATTAGTTTTAGGTGGACACAATATCTTTATTTTACATTTTATGTGGTGCTAAGGATTGAACCCAGTACCTCAAGCATGATAGACGAGCACTCTACCACTGAGCCATAATTCCAGCCCCTGGGCATTCTTTATAGTCTTGGGAGTTGGGGAAGGGATACTTTATTGAGAAGGTGCCACTGGGCTGCCAACAAGGAGAAACATTAAATTGCTCTAGAAGTATGCATGTTTAGAAATATGCATGTCTTTTCGGGAGAAGCTGTCTCTCTTCAGTGAAAGATGACATGGTTGAGAGATAAAGTATAGGTTTTAGAGACTTGACAGGCCTAGGAACTGAGCTACAATCACTTCTTTGTAATATCTGCTTTCAGTGTAAGCTCTATGAAAGTGGGCCTTTGTCTTCTTCACCTCACCCTTGTCTCCTAGAATAGTGGTAGGTACTTGGTAACTGTTGAATGAATGCTTCACAGGATTGTTGTGCTCAACACATGGTAGATATTAGTAGTACCAGTGGTAGCATAGGACTGAAGTAATGAGGCCAAGTTTTCAGTCTGTTTTATAACTGATCTTTACAGTACTACTGTTTGAATATTACACAGTTAATCAACTCCCCTTCCTTTTGAAAATTAGGCATTAAGTTGTTTTGGCCTATCTAGCATCTAGTCCAGGTTCTTCTGGGAACAACAGCTCAGTTTTTCTTTGGAAACAGTTCACTCCTGACCACGTGGGTAGTGGGTACGTGACCCACATTAGATCAGCAGTTATTTAGATGCATTCCTTCTTTAATTTTAATCATAGGTTGAATCTTAGGTTGAATTTTGTCACACAATGACACACAGTTGAAGCTTCTTCATAACCATGTGCTAATTCCTAATATTTAGACACTGGAGCTGCTGTTGCTTTTCTTTTGCATTGGTGGTACAGATGATTGAATCCTGGGGTGGTGCCATTGTACATTACACATACACTTGTACAACCCTAGTCCTTTTTGTTTGAGATAGGGTCTCACTATAAGTTGCCAAGGCAAACTTGATTCTTTACCTTCTCAAGTAACTGGGATTGTAGGTGTGCCACCATACCACATACCCAGCTTCTGTTTATTTCTGAAGATTTGATTATTTAACTTTTCCTCAATTCTGTGCCCTACCACATAGCATAGTCTTTATTACATTTCTATAGTACATAATTTAAGTTACGTAGAGTCAGCTTTTCTGGCTTGCAACTCAGATTCCCTTAACTTACTGTTACATAACAGGAGGTCATGCAACTTAAATCATTGAAATAACTAGCTAACTTGAACTGAAGAGAAGTCTCAGAGGAGGGTGAAAGCTCTCTTCAAACATAAAAATGTAGTTCATCAAATGCCACTGAAAAGACCAAAGAGTGGACACTAGCAAGTAGATTTTGGCTCAAGTTAGAGCCAAAGCAGAGCTGTCTGGGAATGGACAGTCTGTCTTGATACATGGAGATATATATTTATATCCACAACAATTATTCAATCCAAGACAAGATGATTGGGAGGAGTAATATGGGTTTAGTAATCTAAAGAGTAGTTGTCCTAGGTGGCCTGTGAAGTTTTATACAATTCTGAGATGATTCTGTGATTGAAATTTGAGTCTCTATACTCTAAGACAGATCTTTCTAGAACAGACTCATTTTTGGCTTTTCCCTACTTGTCCACCTCCTTGTACTCCTGTGTCATATTATAAACTAGTCAAACTGTCTCATAGAAAGTTGAAAAAGTCAGCAGTATGAGATGGAGATTATAGTTTATCTGTATGACAATTATAGCTAAATTCCCATTTGGATTAGGAATGGATTCCCCAATAGGGATCAATTAGAGTATATTAAAAGATGACTGATTGGGGAATGTGGAGAAAGAAGAGTTGATTAAAAAAGCAGTTAAGTAGCCAGGTGGGTAGCACATGCCAGCAACTCAGGAGGCTGAGGCAAGAGGATCTAAATTCGAGGCCAGCCTCAGCAATTTAGTGAGACCCTGTCTCAGAATAAAAAATAAAAAAGGACTGGATATGTAGCTCAGTGTTAAAAGTGCCCCTGTATTCAATCCCCTGTATGTAAAATGATGATAATAATAACAGGAGGAGGAAGAGAAGGGCTGGGCTGCTGAGCAAGACGGAGAAGGCTCAATCTCAAGTATCCCCCACAACACGCACACACATACAGAGAAGCATTTAAGTAGAAAAGAAAAACTGATGTTGCCAGCGCCCTAGAGTCATAGGAAAACAGTTTCAAAAACCTGGACTAAGTCAGTAGTTTCTGTTGCTGCAAGGGGCTTAAGGCATCAGGCCACAGAAAGAAATCACTGGAGGCCTTAGGGAGTCCAAGCCGTGAGAGAAGCTGGACCACAAAAGCTTAGTGTGAATTGATTGATGAGGCATGGTGCAGAACTTACACTGTTTTTTAAAATGTCAGTAGAATAGATGAAGAGATAGAAAGATAGGTGGCTTGAATGAGTCCAGATACAGTTGCTTTGTTTCAATTTAATTAAAGATTCAGGAGATCAGAGGTTATATACACTGGACATGAAGACAGTGGAGAGGAGGAGACTGAAGTTACACAAAGGAAGGTACTACAAAGGAGCTGGATTGAAGAGTTAACCTGGGAAGGGAGAAGACCATTCTCAAGAGAGGGAGATGTAAAGATTGTGCAGATTTTTTTGTTGATTTGGGGATTTTTCTGGTTCTGAGATCAAATCCTGGGCCTTATGCATACTAGGCAAGTGCTCTACCTCTGAACCAAGGTCCTAGCCCAACTGTGCAGTTTTGATTTGTAGAAGAAGGGAGTTGAGGGCTTAAGCCAGGGCCTCACACATTCTTGCTCTGCTACTGAGCCACATCCCCAGCCCTTTTTCTTTTTTATTTTGAGACAGGGCTTCACTAAATTGCTGAGGCTGGCCTCATATTTGAGATTTTCCTGCTTCAGCCTTCTGAGTGACTGGGATTACAGGAGTGTGCCACTGTGTCCAGCATGTGGTTTAATTTTAAAAGAAAGAGGAACTATGTTTAGGATCTGTTCCTTTTAAGAGCCCTATGCTCCTTTGTCAGTATAAATCTTTAAACAAATTTCTCAGTGACCTTTTTTGCTTAAAGCCTCAAGTGTTTTAAGCCCCTCAAAAACTCTCACCTGCTGCTTTTCAGAGCCAGTTGAATGTTGAGTCAGTTAGCTAACCAGTGTTTTGTTTTTACTCCCAAGACGGTTGTTGCTCCTTGATGGTGGGAATGGCAGAAGGTCTGTGCAGTTCCCTTTCTTTTGCTTTCCTTATCACCATCCAGATACTGCCAGGATGTAAATATTAAAGAAATGACCCTGGGAGGGACTGAGGTAAGTAATAAGATTATTGTGGATGGTTAAATATCTTGCATGAAGATCTTGTGGGAAAGGGTGTGATTGTGACCCTTAGCAGGTCCTCACAGGAAGACTACTTTTCTGGGCTGCTGAGCAGAAAGGAGAGGCCCATACCTTAGCTTGCTAAATTGTAGGGGAGGTTCTGCTTTTCCAGGTCTGTTTCCACAGTTCATGTTCTACCTTACAGTCATACCTTAATCTTGTTTAAAGGATCACTTATCTGTGGTTACAGAGAAAATATTGACTCAGGGAAGGGACAGTAGCCCCAGCTGGGAACCTGGTAGGAGCAAGAGTAGGGCTCATGGGAGAGTGTGTGATTATTGGATTTCTTTTGTTCCTATGCTGATTCCAGTTTTGGAGGAAACAGTTCAGAAAAATGAATGGTGAGTCCGTCTGAGTTCACCTAAGGGACACAAATAATGGTGGGAAAAATAAACATGTTTTCAACAAAAACTACTGGGGGAACCAAAGGAGGATCCATTTCTAGAAGTTTAGCATCCTCTAGTTACCCTGCCATAGGATTTGATAGGTTCCAAGTTTCAAGCTTCAAGCAGAATGCTCTGAGAAAAAGTAGGCAGGTTCAAAATCTGAAAGAAGTACACTGTGTAAGAAAAAAGTCTGAAGCTAGTGTTGGGGTGAGTGAGAGGTGCATGTTGAAAGATGAGACTTGCAAGGGTTAACTATGGCTGCCTGGTCATGTGGGTTGTTGTAAGTTCGCAAATACACTTTCCTAAAGACAGAGGGAAGGAAAAAAAAAAAAACTTTGAAGAGGGAAAGGAAATAATTGAATTGTGAAAGAGTTTCTGTGACTGCAGGGTAGATAGTAGATAGAGCGAGGAGGGCAAGATCAGAGTCAGAGGTCCCAGTGAGAGATTTATAATAATCATGATGGTGAGAAATGATGTTAGGCCCAACTGATTAGTAGCAACAGGTTGTAAGACAAAAAGGAGGTTGCAAAAGACATTAGAAACCTGAATGTGTTGGCACATGCCTGTAATCCCAGCGACTCGAGAGGCTGAGGGAGGAGGATTGCAAGATGGAGACCACCGTCAGCAATTTAGGAAGGCCCTAAGCAATTTAGTGAGACCCTGCTTTAAAAAGGGCAGGGGGACACTTTTGCTGAGGCTGGCTTTCAATTCACAATCCTACTGCAGTAGCCTACTGAGCCACTGTGCCTGCCCTCTGCCAGTTGTTTTTTTAAGCAGGAATGGTATTACAAAAGGTGGGGCAGGGACAGCTCACCAAATGCTTTTGTTGACATGAACACCCTATTTTTTTATGTAGCAAAAGTGCTTTATGTGTACTTCCCATTCTATTAAATAAATGTTTTCGTAATGTGGACTCTGGAATGGAGATTTAATAAAGTTAATGATTTTTTTTTAAATAGATTTTATTTATTTATTTATTCATTCATTTGTTTATATGTGGTGCTGAGATTTGAACCCAGTGCCTCACACATGCTAGGCAAGCGCTCGACCACTGAGCCATAATCCCAGCCCAATTTTTAATATTTCAAAAAAAAGGTGGGGGGGAGTGGAGCTGAGAATGCAGCTTAGTAGTAAAGTGCCCTTGGGTTCAATCCCCAGTACCAAAAAAAAAAAAAATCTGACCCATTTTGTTTTGCTTTTAAGGTACTGGGGATCAAACTATGTCTTGTGCTTGCTAAACAAGCACTCTACCACCAAACCACACCCCCATTTCTTTCTTTCTTTTTTTCTTCCCTCTCACTTCTTTTTTTTTTCCTTTGGAGACAGGCTCTCACTAATTTTAAGTGGCAGAGGCTGGCCTCAAATTTATGATCATCCTGCATCAGCCTGCTGAGGAGCTGACATTATAAGTGTGTGTCACTATGCCCAGCTCTCCATTCTTCTTTGACAGCTGTGCATTATTCCACTGTATAGATGTACTATAATTTATAAATCATAGTACATCTATACAGTGGAATAATGTCCCCTAACAATGGATATTTAAATTTTCCAGTATTTTCCATCTAATATTTGTTTTCACAAACTAAGCTGTAGGGAAGCACCCTGTGTATAGGTCATTTTGCTGAAGTGTAGAATAAATTTCCAGAAGTGGAAATTGTAGGCCAGAGGGCCTCTGTAGGGTTTGATCTAGTTCTGCTTACTAGAGTTCTAAGATAACTATATTATAAGCAGGTCACTTAGAAGCACTGAGGAACAGGAGCTCTTAACACAAACCAAGGCAGGAAGAGTGTCAAAGAAGCCTTCTTGGAAACAATGCTTGAGCTGAGCCTGTTAGTATCAATCAGGTAAAGTGGAGGGCATTACAAGTTGATGGGAGTTGCGGGGTGACAATAGGAGCCAGGGCCCAGGACCTGAACAGAGCATCATAAACATGGTGACCTTATAGAAGTCAGGTTCTCTCCGTTTATCTGTTAATGTCTGCTATGTCAGGTAATGGACCAGGTACTGGATATAGTGCAGATAGACAATTACACGAACAAATTATTATACTATCTTTTTTAAAAAAATTTTTTGTAGTTGTAGATAGACAGCATACCTTTATTTTTTTTATATGGTGCTGAGGATCGAACCCAGTGTCTCACACATGCTAGGCAAGCGCTCTGCCACTGAGCTACAGCCCCAGCCACAACAAATTATACTATCTTGTGAAATAGGAAATGATAGGAGAATGTACCATTATTAATTCTATCAGGGAAGGAAGTAGAAGAACATGGAAGTTGGAAGGCTTGTTAGAGGAGGTCACATCTAAAAAAAATTTGAAAGAATGATCAGAGGAGAATTCGGATCATTGATTCTAAGTGTATCCCCTGGACCAAAAGCATTAGCCTCACTTGTAGGAAAGACAGATTCTCAGGTGATTCTTGTGCACTCTGCAGTTTGAGAACTGTCAGATATACCAAGATACTACAAAAAATCAAACGTGCTCCAAAGTGGATGGGCAAAGCAAAATTGTTCTTCTGGAGAAGGGTGTGCAGTAGACCCTTTCCAGAGGGAATTCAGTGAGCAGGCACACCTGGGTGGCAGTTCACCTGCTTTTATCCCTAACACAGCACTGCCCTTCGCCCTGATTGGAGGAGCTTGGGGTTATAATCTACGTGATTAGCTAATTTAAAAATTGTGTTGGGCAAAGGGAAGTGCTAGAACTAAAATGATTACAGTTGGATCCAGTTAAGTCTAAACACTATGTTCTGAAAATGGATCACTAACTTTCTATTTCTCACAAGTGTCCCCTTTTTCTTTTTATACCTTTTGGTTTCATTTTTATTTTACTCTTCGGTATTGCCATCTGTCCTAGAAACATTAACTTTCTGAGATGAAAATTGACCATGGTAATAAGTTCTCCCCTTTTTAGCAGTTCAGATAACCATCCTGGTGATTAGGAGCACTTGGTAAGGTCCTTTCCAGTTCAGTTGAAGCTTATATTCTTTCCAGATCTTGACTAAAAATCAAGTTGCCAGGCAGGAAGTGATGAATTGCAAACTCTAGAAGGGGAGACTGAGCAGCAGTTTATAATAATCATACCAGGAAAAAAAAATCTGAGATCTCAAACTGATACAGAACAACTTATGACTCTTTTTTAAAAAATTTATTTTTTATTATGAACAGGCCTTTATTTATTTATGTGCAGTGCTGAGAATTGAACCGAGTGCCTCACACATACTAGGCAAGCGCTCTGCCACAGAGCCCCAATCCCAGCTCTCCTCTTTTTTTTTTTTTTTAATTTTTTTTTTTAGTTGTTGATATACCTTTATTTTGTTTTATTTATTTATATGTGGTGCTGAGGATTGAACTCAGTGCCTCACATATGCCATGCATGTGCTCTGCTACTGAACCACACCCCTAGCCCCCAAACCTGTGATTCTTAACAGAACTTTTTAAAAAAATATATCTATTTTTTAGTTATAGAAGGACACAGTATATTTATTTTATGTTTATGTGGTGCTGAGGATCAAACCCAGTGCCTCATGCATGCTAGGTGAGTGCTCTACCTCTGAGCCATAACCCCAGCCCTTAACAGAACTTTTTGTGATATTTATCAGGCATTCCTGTATAAAAACCCTTTGGTTATAACCTTCCAGTTTTACTTATTTTCAGGAGGACTGACATAAATCTATGTCTCAAGTGAAAGAACCGTTATCTTATCTTTTAATATGCCTGTGTTTTGGTTGTACTCTCCTGTCAGGGGTTAAGAACAAGTTGGTCAAATTGACCTCTTTCCTATCTACTGTTAGAATCAGCTGAAATTTTCCAGGGATTCCTCTTGGCTCCTTTAGTTTTTCCTCTATCAGTTGTGCCATCTGTCAGGATGGTCAAGGTCTTGCTGACCACAATTGGCTTCCCTGGGAAGCATCAAGGACATTTCCCTCTCCAGTGACCCTCATCTTTGCAAAGTGTGCACTGCTTGGCTTCCTGTTCTCTAAGAGTCCTCTTGATCCCCCAGGTCAGAAGGTCAGGTGATTCACTTGAAGTTGTAGAACACTTAGAACAGTCCCATTGTTCCCTGGGTCTTAGCTTACCTTAGAGGGCAAGAGCCCAAAATATTGGCTACTCTTTCCTTAGCCCTATAACTTTCTTGCCTTTGGTTTCCACGTATGGGTTTTGAACATCCAGCAGGTTGGTTTCACCAGTAACTTTAATGTCTAATTTTATAGTTACCCCTTCCATTTAACTGGGGGGTTAGTATTAGTACTGGAATTCAGCCTTATATCCTTTTCTGTCCTATAGATGATAGCTTATTATCCCAAATTAACTCATGTTGTTCTGTTAGAAGGAGTACGTCTTCAAAACACTAACAGGCAAAAGTTATAAAGCTCTGTAAGGAAAATAGAAAATGAAATTAATAAGACCAAAACCACATTCAGTTTGTATAATAGTTTTGAATCAAGAAATATAATTTTGGGGCTGGGGTTGTGGCTCAGTGGTAGAGTGCTAGCCTAGCATGCATGAGGCACTGGTTCGATCCTCAACACCACATAAATGTAAAATAAAGATATTGTGTCTTGGGCTGGGGATGTGGTTCAAGCGGTAGCACGCTCGCCTGGCATGCATGCGGCATCTTATTTTGCCTCCACCAAGACACATGTATTTATCAACTTCATCACATATGAGATCTTTTACAAATCTTTTACTTTCTAATAAAACTCCCTTACAATCTTACATATCTTTTGTAATTTTTCCAAACCTTTACTTAGTTTTGTATTGGTTATTTTGAGATCCTGGGAAACTTTGTTGTTGTTGCTAGGATTTAACCCAGGACACTTAACCACTGAGAGACATCCCAGCTCTTTTATTTATTTATTGTTTTTAGTTTGAGACAAGGTCTCACCAAGTTGCTTAGGGCCTTGCTAAGTTTCCGGGGTGGTCTTGAACTTGTGATCCTCCTGCCTCAGCCTCCAATGTCTTTGGGATTATAATATTTGCCATTAAGCCCAGTGAAATCACAGTAATCTTTACAACAAAAATCTACTCTTTGGGGGCTGGGGTTATGGCTCAGTGGTAGAGCGCTTGCCTAGCATGTGTGAGGCACTGGGTTCAAGTCCCAGCACCACATATAAATAAATGAATAAAAATAATTATCCATCAAAAAAAAAATCTACTCTTTGAGCAAAACTTCAAATGAGCTTGAGTCGAGCCTACTTTGGAGCCATCCTAACATGGAGTAGGGTGAAAGGCAGAGACTTTTATCTCAGGTTAGGCAGAGCTCTTGACAAACAATACAATATTATATCTGAAACATGAATCAAATAAAAACTAAGAGAGCTCCTAACTTTATTTTGTGCAAAAAAAAAAAAAAAAAAAGGCAAAATACTTCTATGTTTTACAATATCAACCTTTGATAATTGTAATCAGGCTCTCCTTATTACCTTCCAAAAATACATTTAAATTCCCATCCCACAAAATTTTATATATAGCAGATTACCTTTATCAGTTACAAAACATTAAATGACAAATAGCAACCAAATTTGTTATTTCTATATAAATGTGAAGGAGACTATTGCTACAGATAATTTTAAAGTGGTCTCCCATTTTTTTTTTTTGGACACGATACCTTTTTTTTATTGTTGTTCTAATTAGTTATACATGACAGTAGAATGCATTTTGACACATTGCACACTAATGGAGCACAACTTTTTTTTTTTTTTTTAATATTTATTTATTTATTTATTTTTAGTTCTTGGGAGACACAACATCTTCGTTGGTATGTGGTGCTGAGGATCGAACCCGGGCCGCACGCATGCCAGGCGAGCACGCTACCACTTGAGCCACATCCCCAGCCCCCCAAGCTTTACATTTTAAAAGGCTTATATGCTTGAAGAACATAAATGCATCTAATATACAAAGAAGCCAGTATGTCACAGTCACACAGATGTGCTTACATTAACTAAGTTTAAATTTTAAGGTAAGATGTAGAATCCATAGTGTACAGTAACAATTATCACAGGTCTGCATGGATTAGCTGTAGTAGCAAAAATAAAAAGATAGCCTTAAATCTTATAAATTGAGGATACAGTGTTAATGATCAGAAATAGACTTAGCAAAGCAAACAGATAAGAGGGAGATAAAGGGGAGCACTTATTGGTTACCTTGCTGGTAAACCTACATAAAGTTCCATTTTACAAACTTTTACATAACATTTAGACAAGGATCATACAAACCTGGTTCTCAGATGTAGACATATCTCTGGTTACATATGCTTAGGACATCAACTATATTGTAATAGCCTAAAATAATAGTTGTTTGTTTAATCAATTATGAAGTAATCATTTAAAAGACTTTAAAACAGGTACAAATCCTAATTCCTTTAAGACTTAGTTTCCCTAAGTAATAAGACCTAACAGATAAAAGAAAATTATCCTGATAAAAGCAGATCAGTGTTCAGACTTTCTTTCCTATCAGTACATTAAAATTTGAATAATTTTAACTAATGGTGCCAACTATAGTCAATTTAATCATATACACAACCTTTTTGAAATGTACCTTCTATAAACCTTTTGCAACTTAAATATTCTATAACTTGTTTACATCCTTAGTTTTGTCCTCACTTTCATCTTGGACTTTAGCACAAGAATATTACTTTACTATACAAAATACTTTCTCATTCAGAAACATTTCTTTTACCTTCTAATTTCCCATACTGAAATATGTGAATTTTATTTACACAGAAATTTCATCCTATGAGAGAGATCAGACAATCTGGCATATACAAAAATTGTGCCTTAGGGCCTGGCACTGTGGCACATGTCTGTAATCCCAGCAGCTCAGGAGGCTGAGGCAGGAGGATCACAAGTTCAAAGCCAGCTTTAGCAAAAGTGGGGTGCTAAGCAACTCAGTGAGACCCTGTCTCTAAATAAAATACAAAAAAGGGCTGGGAACGTAACTCACTGGTTAAGTACTTCTGGGATCAATCCCTGGTACCAAGAAAAAAAAAAGTGCGTTTCGGCAGCTGATGGAAGTGGGTCCGAATGACTAGAGTATAGGGTAGATGTGGGGTGGTGAGAGGAGTATAGAGCTTGGGTGGGGGCTGATAGAACCTCATATTGTTAGAGAATGTGGCCCTTTTTCTGAGGTGCTAGCAAGTTGTTGAGAAATAAGCAGAAGATGCTAGCATCCAATTTGCTTTTAAGAAAAATAGCTTTGGTAGGAGGAAGCAGCTGGAAAGAGTCTGGAGCTTTCTAGGAGAAAGCTCTTGCTAGAGGAAGGTGATAAGCTGTGGCAGGTGTAAGATTGAATAGGACAGTCTGGGCAGAGGTTTACACTTGTATTAAGGACTAGAAGCCAAGGGGAAAACCAGTATTTTTGTACCCATACCTTGAAAAAGTACTCATATACTTTATCCTTTATTTTTTTAAAATGTTTATATCCCATTGAACATTTATTAATTTATTGCCTGGCTTTACTTTTGTTTTGTTAGCATCTAGTGTCCACATTAATCTCTTACTTCAGCCCTTCTCAGATTTCCCAGCTCTGCTGTCCTCTTGCTGTGTGAGTTATTATCAGTAGATTTCAGTGTCCTCTCATATTTTCAGAGAAAACAGTGGTCTTCAGGATCTCTGCAGCTGCCAAAATAGAAATTTTTATGCTTGTGCTGCTTACAGACTTTGTTTCCTGGCAGAAGGCGGCCATAGGAAATGGACTGAACTTTTCCTGGCCCCTTCCATACTCACAAATATGCACATGAATTTATAGTGACATCTCATCTTTGCATTGTGAACAAAATTTGTCTTACTGGAAATTGTGGGATTGGCAAACTAAGGAGGAAGAGACTTGAAGCAGTCAGAAGACTAGGACCTTTAAGCATGGACTTTTTTTTTGGTATGGAGGGATTGAACCCAGGAGCACTTAATCACTGACCCACATCCCAGCCCTGTGTTGTTGTTTTTTTTTTAATTTTTCTGACAGGGATACACTAAGATGCTTAGGGCCTTGCTAAGTCACTGAGGCTAGCTTTGAACTTGAGATCCTCCTGCCTCAGCCTCCTGAGCCACTGGGATAACAGGCCTATGCCACCGCACCGTGCTAATTACAAAAAACTTCTGAGTGCCAAAGTTTTTGTTTCTGATACCCCTGAGCCCTGGGGCGGCTGTGCTGCCAGGAGTGGGTAGGTGGGTCGGGGAATGATGTGGCTAACTCTGGATAGCTTTTTCCAACTCCTAGATGGCTGCTTTCAGGCAGATTTCCACAGTGACCAAAGGCAGGAAAAACTGCCCACCCAGGTGGCCTTGGGCAAAGTACATACTACATATTCATATATATAGTACATATATGAGTTATTTCTAAATATATATAAACTTAAGAGGTGAATCTTTTAAACTATTTAAAGTATACCCAAAATCTGACCATTTCTCAGTGCCCCAACTGAGCTAAGTCCATATGCATCCACCACCTTCTGTCCCAAGAGATCTCATCAAAACCAAAGTAGATTCAGGTTTACTGAGAATAAATTCCAAAGGCCTGTCCTACTTTGAAGTCTCCTGGCCCCTGCTGCCTCTTCCCACTCTTCTCCCCTGAGGCTACCGTGGGCCACTTTAGCCTATTAGATGCCTTTTTGCTGCTTCCACCTGTCAGTGTGCCCTGGACTTGACAGGTTTGCACCTGCTACACCTTCTACCTGGATCCCCTCCCCTCAGCTATGACTTGATCCCTCTCTTCCTTTTGGTCTTTGTTCAGAGATCATCTTATCCTCAAAGGGCTTTTTCTGACCACTGAATATAAACAGCCCCTGGCTTCTGACTTTACCTTTTACTGCTGTGCTTTTCCTCATCTGTTTTCTGTTTCTTTCTGGTTCCCTTAGAGCCTGCCTGGTTGGGAGGGCTCAGTCATTGTTTGCTGAATGACTAGTTGGAGGCAGCTAAGGCCAGAAGAGGGAGCAGATAGATATCTATGTCTCAGTCAGGGCACCTCATCGCCACTGTTTCAGGCAACCCCGTTTCCTCTACTTTACTCAGCCCTTCCAGAAGAAAGAAACAACATTTAGGATGTTAGTGAGGAGCAGTCTTTCTCATGATCTCAACTGGAATGTTACATTCAAACATATGACATTGTTTTTGTAGGTTGTCATAGATGAAAATCAGCAATTTCTTTCTTTCTTTCTCCTTCCTTTCCCCCTCCTCATTCTTCCCTTCTTCCCTTCCTCCATTCCTTTGTCTCTTTCTTTCTCCCTGCCTACCTTCCCTCCCTCCTTCCCACTGTGCTGCTGAGGCTGGCACAGCCTTAATCCTCCTGCCTCAGCCTCCCAAGTAGCTGGGATTATAGGCATGTGCCACCACACCCAGTTTTAATATCAGCAATTTCAAGTGACTTAGTATAATAGCTTTTAGTATATCATAACGTAGAGGGTCCAGATACTAACAGTAACTTTCTAGAAGTTATTAGGCTGATGAATTGCCTGATAATTAAGTCAGTATGCTAAGGGCCTTGTTTGCTTTATCTTGCTTAATCCTCGTAACCTTGGTAAGATAGAGGTGGTATTATTCCATTTTATGAATAAGAAAACAGTCAAAGAAGCCAAGTAAACTTAGCCAGGATTGTAATAAGTGGGGATCAAAAATGTGAGAGGTGGAACTCAGGCCTGACTGGAATTGTGGTGCAGAGAACAGGCAGTGAAGTGCTGCTGTATGACACTAATAAGATTGCTACTGCCACTGCAGTAAGCTCTCCCAGAGCTCTTAGCCAATGGGTGTTTTAACAGCACAGGGTTACATTCCCAGAGCTATCAAGGTGGTGAACCTGGTGGAGACACATGGTGTCTGTGACAGGCACAGTTCTGGGAGTCCTTTGGGAACTGTATACTAGTCTCTTTCTAGGCTTATTTTCTTTTGTATGTGAAACAGATGATATCTATTCCAAAATGTGCTGTGAAGATTAGTGGCACCTGATGAGATTTTTCAAACTTCTACTTCTGTCATTCCCTTTAATATAAAAATATGTAATTCTAGCCAGACACAGTGGTGCACTCCTGTTATGCTAGCAGCTTGGGAGGCTGAGGAAGGAGGATCACAAGTTCAAATCCAGCTTCAGCAATTAAGGCCCTAAGCAACTCAGTGAGACCCTGTCTTTAAATAAAATATAAAAAAGGGCTGAGGATATGGCTCAGTGGTAAAGCATCCCTGGGTTCAATTCTTGGTACAAAAAAAAAAAAAAAAATTCTCTATTCAATTCAGAATCTGAATCAAATCAAGCCCCGCGGCATGTGTTACACTGAAAGAAGACTAAGCTTTCACTGTTGTCTTCACACAGAGCAAACCAACCTAGGATGGCTGATGCAGTAGGAAAGCAGGCTCTGGCCTCTGGTTCTCAGCAGAGCATGTCTGCAGACAGGAGGCAGCACCCTTCCCTGCCAGGTCCTCTGTGTTGGTCAGGAATTTTCTACTTTGACCTTTAGCTCCAACTTGGCATGATCGCATGTGTCTAGGGCAGTAGTAAACGTTGGTGACTTGTCCTGAGGAACTACAGAATGGCCCTTTGCTCCCAGATTAGCAAAAAATCTTTAATGAGAACTGGAACTGGTTCACATACCTATTTTTTAATTTATGCTCAAGTAAGGATAATGTTTTCTTCCTTGAAGTGGCTGTGTTTCCTTTTTACTAATGGCTAAATTTTGCTAATTGCCTACCCACCATCAGCATCTCTTCTTTAAAAAAATGTATATTCAAATCTTTTGCCGATTTTTAAATTGGGCTATTTGCCTTTTTATTGTTGAGTTCTTTTTTTAAGAAGGACAAAAAAGGTCAGGGACAGGGCTTTAGAAATGACAGAAGATATTAAAGTTAGACTGCAGTTTCTAACTTGGCTTCCCAACTTGTAAGCCTAGTGAAAAATGTGGTTGAACTCAACCTTGTAGTCCCAGCACTTGGACTGGGAGGAGGAGCACTCAAGCAGGGGGGGTCACTTGAGCCCAGGATATGGAGGCCAGCCTGGGGTACATGGCGAAACCTGTCTTTAAAAAAAAAAATACGGTAAGGTGGACCGCTGGCACAGGAATGTCGAGGGACAACCGGGGGAGGTCTACTCAGGAGATGTGTTGTGTTCTGTTAAATGAGTCCTCAAAGATTTGGGGCTCAGGAAACCTGTTCCAGAGGTTTGGATGTGGCTGGGCTTTGTTTTCTTTCTTCCTGAAGAAACACTGCTGTGGAAAACCCTATGCTTGGTTCTCCTTCCTTAGTGTAATGGGAGCTGGGCCACAAGCTATGAGAACATCAGCTTTGTAGCTTCTTCAAAGTGTATCCCCTTGGGGCTAGGGCTAGGGCTCAGTGATACAGCGCTCCCCTAGCATGCTTGAGGCATTGAGTTCCATCATCAGCACCACATAAATGTAAAAGATGTGTCCATTTAAAAAAAACTAAAAAATAATATTTAGGGGCTGGGGATGTGGCTCAAGCAGTAATGCGCTTGCCTGGCATGCGTGGGGCGCTGGGTTCGATCCTCAGCACCACATAAAAATAAAATAAAGATGTTGTATCCCCTGAAAACTGAAAAATAAATATTAAAAATTCTCTCTAAAAAAAAATAAAATATAATGTATCTCCCCGGCAAGACAGGAGGCTCTTTCTTTCAAATCCCTCTCTCATCCCTTTTGTCCTCTTAAAAAAGGAGTCAACAATAAAGACACATAACCTTATTTATTTATTTATTTTGCATTACTGGGGACTGAACTCAGGGTGCTCAACCAATCGAGCTACATTGCCAGCCTTTTTATTATTATTATTATTACCACTACTACTACTACTTTTTTTTGGTACCAGGGATTGAACTCAAGAGGTTCCAGCCCTTTTTATATCTCGTTTAACAGTGTCATTAAGTTGCTGAGGCTAGCTTTGCACTGGGATCCTCCTGCCTCAGCTTCTTGAGCTGCTGGGATTACAAGGATGTGCCCTACACCTGGCTATCTTTTTTATTTTTATTTCTTTGAGACAGGGTCTCACCAAGTTGCTTAGAACCTCACTATTACTTAGGCTGGCCTAGAACTTGTGGTCCTCCTGTCTCAGCCTCTCAAGTTGCTAGGATTACAAGCACATGCCAGCACACCCAGCCAAGTGGCCTGTTTGAGTCAGCTTTTTCTTGCTGTTATGACTAAAAAGTATATTTGGGGGCTCATGGTTTTAGAGGTCTCAGTCCATAGATAGCAGACTCCATTTCTTGGGACTCAAGATGAGGTAGAACAACATGGTGGAAGAGTGTGGTGGAGAGAAGTGGCTCACATGATGATCAGAAAGCACACAGAGACTCCACTAGCCTGATACAAATATATACCCTAAAGCCACACCCCCAATGCCCACCTCCTCCAGCCACACCCCACCTGCCTTAAATCACTACTCTGTTAATCCCATCAGGTGATTAATTCACTGATTTGGTTAAGACTCTCATAACCCCATCATTTCTCCTCTAAACCTTCTTGCATTGTTTCACGTGAGCTTTTTGGGGACACCTCACATCCAAGCCACAACATAACCTAATTTAAAATTTTAATAGGCAAGGTGTGACTTTTTTCCTTCCTTATGTTGAGCAGTGTGGCAACGCCCCTCTCCACTATACTGGGCCAGTGAAAACTGCATGTGGAGAGGGCTCACCCCCTCCCAGGAAAGGGGGTGCTGTAGAGTGATGGTCCCCTTTGCTATGATGGTGCCCTTTTGGTCTCCTAACAGGCAGATGTTTCTGGAGCCCATGAAGCCTGAGGAGCCTTTCATCTCTAAGAGATCAGGATAGTAAACGCCTAAGCCTGGATCCTCAGAAGACCTGCCAGCTCAGCACAATGTCAGGTAGCAGGGCCTGGGCCCTCACCAGGAGCCAGAGAGTGGTACTGACTTCCATTTTCAGAAACAGTCATCTAGATAAAAGAGATGGAGAAAGGAAAGGGAGGCTTCTGGTTTGGGGCTGTCTGGCACAGATACTATAACTCTTACCTGCTCAGGTCTCCAGTTTCCCTCTTCCCTGCCAGTTTCTTTATGAGATGGAGGTTGGGGCAAGGAAATGGGGTTTGGTTATGTTGGGGGACATGATGCTGTCTTCTCCCTTCTTCCAGAAGCATGTTCCTTTCTAGGGTGTTCTTCCCATTCCTCCTTTCCCCTCAGTCCTACTCTAGATGGCCCAGTCCCTTTAATGCTGGCACTGCACTCTTGGAGGGGGTGGGGTTTCTGACATGAATTTTGCCTCTGGGATTTCTTAGTTGTTCTCTCCCTGGTCCTTTTTGTTTTAGGAAGCCACATATCTTCTGCTAGTGGCCCTTTCTCAGCCTTGACTCCAAGCATATGGCCCCAGGAGATCCTGGCCAAGTATACTCAGGTACAGCAGTCAGTGCAGCCAGGCACCCTCCTGCTGTGCTCCTGTGCTGTGGCATAAAGGGACCCACCTCTGCAGGCTGCCCAGGAGTGGGTGGCCAATTTCACAATGTTCACACAGGCTCACAGATGGCATCTTAGTTCTACGTGCCTGTGTGAATCAGTCATTAGGTAGGAGGAAGAGAATTTTGGGACATGGAAATGCATGAAACATATATTTTGCATTGATCTTATTAACCTTTGAACTCTGAGAACAACAAAGAAAATGCTCGGAGAATTCAGAGCAGGTAGTGACCCCTGTGGGTGAGCGATGACCAGAGAAGCCTTTTTGAAAGGGTAGCCTTTGATCTGGGTGGAAGTTAGCAGTTAGCCACATGGGTGGCATCTTTTGGAAATTGGCCCCAGGCTGGGGCATAGACAACTTGTCCCTGTTCCTGGTTCTAGAAGGAAGAGTCAGCAGAGCAGCCAGAGTTCTGCTACGATGAGTTTGGTTTTCGGGTGGACAAAGAAGGTAAGATGGAGCCCCCTAGGTGTTCTTGCTGATGTCCTGTGTCCACAGCACATGACCTCTGAGCCCCTTTTGTCACCCGTTCCAGTAAGACTCAAGGACAGAAGTACATATCAGAGTGCTACTGTTATAAGTATATGGAGACCTCTGATTTTTTTTTCTTTCTACATTTTTTAATTGGTGCATCATATTTGTACATATTAATGCGATTTGTTTTTACATATTTGTGTGTTGCTTAAAATTTAACAGAGACCTCTGTTTGTTTGTTTGTTTGTTTAAATACTGATCTTGCTAGGTACAGTGGTGTTCATCTGTAATCCCAGCTACCACTAATCCCAGCAGGATGCAAGTTCTTGGCCATCCAGGGCAATTTAGTGGGACCCTCCTCAAAATATAAAGTAAAAAGGGATGTGATAGCTGGGCGCTATGGCGCACAGCTGTAATCCCAGCAGCTTGGGAGGCTGGGGCAGGAGAATTGTAAGTTCAAAGCCAGCCTCAGCAACAGTGAGACACTAAGCAATTCAGTGAGACCCTGACTCTAAATGAAATACAAAATAGGGCTGGGGATGTGGCTCAGTGGTTGAGTGCCCCTGGGATGTGGCTCAGAGGTTAAGTGCCCCTGAGTTCAATCCCTGGTACCAAAAAAAAACCCCAAAAAAACGGGGAGGATGGGATGTAGCTTAGTGGCAGAGCATCCCTGGGTTCAATCCCCAATACCCCCCCCCCCAAGAAATATATTGATCTTCACCTGATAATAAAAACAATTATGTTTATTGTAGAGAATTTGGGAAATACAGTAACATATAAAGATTAAAACAAAATTAGCTCCTGATCCTACAGCCTGAAGATCACTACTGACATCTTAGTGCCTTCCTCCCTAGCTGTGCTGTGTGCATCCTTATATACTTTTCATAACTAAGATTGTATTGCATGCACATCATGTCATGAGCAGTTCCTGTATCAGTTAAGACCTTTTTAAAAGCATATTTTTCAGGCTGGGGTTGTGGCTCAGTTGTGGAGCACTTGCCTAGCATGTGTGAGGCACTGGGTTCAATTCTCAGACCATATAAATAAAGTAAAGGTCCATTGACAACTTAAAAAAAAAAAAAAAAGAAAACATTTTTCAATAGTGCTTCCATATCCAATTATAATGAATTTAATATAATATTCTTGTAGCCATGTTTCTGTAGGTGGGTCCCTGGGTTAGGTGCCCTTGCAGGCTGTTGGGAGGGCCATATGCCAGAACCTGTCAGCAGTCCAGAACTATGACTGGAACATGTCATTTGGCTGAGGCAGTCATCTTTAGGTCACTCATTTCCAGTTCTGACATATGTTTTGCTTGATCATCTGATGAACAGTTGGAAATTAAAAGCTGAAGTTGAGAAGGGACACAGGGAACTTTCTGTTATAACAGAAATCCTCTGAATCTTGATGGATCACTGGATTTAAAGTCAGTGTGCATCACTGTGCTAGAATAATGTTTAGAACTAATTTGTTTTTTGATACTCCTCAAAAGGTGTACTTAAGATTTGTGCATCTTTTTGTATGTCAAGTTGTCATGGTTAACATTCTGAGGATTGTGCCAAGGACATGACTTAAAATGGATGAGGAGGCAGCTCTCAGTGGGGCTCACGGTACAGAGGTTTCTGGGTGGCTGCAGAAGACCCTCATGCAGCAAGTATTTCACAAAGTGGAGGGTGGCTTATGCCCCTTCCCAGTTGTGTCTCTAGCACCTCAACAAAAGTGGTCTTGACCACATGGAGGTCCCGTTCTGGTGGGAGACGGGCAGTAAGCAAGCAGACACATAGCTGCTAGGGTGAGAGCCACAAGGGTGATTCTGGGGATAGCAAAGAGGGGAGTTGATTTTGTCAAGGTTTCTGAGAAGGGGAGACACATGCAAAGACTAGGAGGAGGCGAGGGAGCAAGTTTCTCTGGGGAAAGTCAGTAACAGGCACAAAATCCCCAAGGTTGGAGTGAGTTTGGTCGGGGACAACAAGAGGGCTCATGTCATAGAGTGGAATGAGCAAGAGAAAAGTGGCAGGAGGTGAGGTCAGTTGGAACCTGGAAGGCTTTTGGCTTTGTCTGAGACATGTCAGGAGCAGCCACATAATCTAATGTGTCCTGGAAGGGCCACTGTGACTGCTATGGGGCTGGCAAGACAGCCACTGCTGTGACTCAAAGGACTGTGATGTGGTCTGGGCCTTAGGGGTGGTAAGAAAAGGGCAGATCCTTCCATTTTTGTAGTGGATTGAATATCTGGATATTGAATATCTGGTTGGGTCTGGAGGAGGAGGAGCCAAAGGTGACCTGGAGGTTCAGGCCTGAGCCTATGGAGTAGTAGTTTCTAGACTTGGGCAGCTTTAGGCAGAGAGTGAGAGCTCAGGTTTGCTCACAGCCAGGAGGGCTGTGCAATGGAACTCCTAGGAAAGGCGCTGGCAGAGAGTCTGGGTTTCAGGGAGCCTCCTCAGCCTGGAGACAGCCCTGTCAGGAGGGTGGCTGTTGGGAGCATGTAGTTAGGAGCACTTTTTCCTCCCTCCTCTGCCCTCTCCTGGTGGAAGGTGCTGAACCTGGATCCAGCCCCCTGTTTGGGGCTTCTCTGGTGGAAGACCCCCCACAGAGGCTTCGGTGGCAGGCCCACCTGGAGTTCACCCACAATCATGACGTGGGGGACCTCACCTGGGACAAGATTGCAGTCTCCCTGCCCCGCTCTGAGAAGCTCCGCTCCCTGGTGCTGGCTGGCATTCCACATGGCATGAGACCCCAGGTGAGAGAGCCACAGGGAGTCACAAAGGGTTCAGAGCCTCTGACCGGGTGTCACAAAAAAGACTGAGTGCTCCTGTGGCACCTTCCCTCAGCTGTGGATGCGGCTCTCTGGGGCCTTGCAGAAGAAGAGGAACTCCGAGCTGTCCTACCGTGAGATCGTGAAGAACAGCTCTAACGATGAGACTGTTGCTGCCAAACAGGTAATGTGGGAAGGTCGAGGGACAGGCAGGAGGAGCTGCCTGCAGACCATGTGGAGGGAGGGAGGTGTCACCTGGGTTCCTGGAGCACGCCCTCACTGGTCTCCTTGGCAAGGACAGCAGTGCTCTCACCTGCACACATGACCCTGGAGGAAACTTGCTGTCTCCTAGGTCCTTTGTAGGCTGCAGGGAGAATTGTCCCAGAGGCCCCCAGTGCGTGGAAGGACTTGGAGGAGATGGGGTCCACATTAGGAGTGGTGGGGATTTTAAACACACCCCCAGGCCACAGGCTTTTTCAGTAGGTCTGGTATGAAGTTCCCAGGTGACTATGATACAGTTGGCACCACATTTCCTGGGATCTGATCCTGAAGGGAGGAGGGGAAACTCCCCACTGTGGACCTTAGGCTACAGCTGTGTCTCACAGGGTCATCTTGTGGGGTTGTCGTGGGTACCTGACAGATCGAGAAAGATTTGTTGCGCACCATGCCCAGCAATGCCTGCTTTGCCAACATGAACAGCATCGGGGTGCCCCGTCTGCGCAGAGTCCTGCGAGCACTGGCCTGGCTCTACCCAGAGATTGGCTACTGCCAGGGCACGGGCATGGTAAGCACAGCCCCAGGAGGGCTAGTGGGGCTAGGGCTTGTACCCAAGGGTCTCTCCAGGCCCCCTAATAGGATATGTGATGACAGTCCCCAAGGAAGGCCAGGACAGTTGCTTCTGCTGTTAAAACAGAGCCCTGGGGACCTGAAATAAGGCAGGCCCCTCCACAGCCTGAGAAGGAATGTCTCCGGGAGTGTTCCCAAGAGGCTTTTCTTGACTAGTCTCCCCAGAGGGAATTCCTGTCCTTACTCACATGGAGACTTGGGTAGAAGTCCCTTGTCCCTCTTCCCTGGCCAGGTGGCTGCCTGCCTCCTGCTGTTCCTGGAGGAGGAGGATGCGTTCTGGATGATGTGTGCCATCATTGAGGACCTGCTCCCTGCCTCCTACTTCAGCACCACCTTGTTGGGCGTTCAGACTGACCAGCGAGTCCTGCGCCATCTCATTGTCCAGTACCTGCCTCGTTTGGACAAGCTGCTCCAGGAACACGACATTGGTAAGGCCTGGCAGCTCTCTTCCTCTCTGACCTTCAGGTCCTGGGACGCTGGAGCTCTGAGGCCTCTGGACATAGGCAAATGGCCCAGCCGTGGACATAGGAACATGCAGTCTATGTCCTCGTTCCGTGGTATTCTCTGATCTCTTCCCCTCTGCCCTCTCACTACTCTTTGGGAAGTGTCTTGCACAGGCTGCCCCAAGTGGGCTGTCCGTATTGTCCCCAGCCCTGTTGGCTCTGGTATCTGTTGCAGAGCTGTCCCTGATCACGCTGCATTGGTTCCTCACGGCCTTTGCCAGCGTGGTGCACATCAAGCTGCTACTGCGCATCTGGGACCTGTTTTTCTACGAGGGCTCCCTGGTGCTGTTCCAGACCACGCTGGGCATGCTGCGCCTCAAGGTGCTCCCAGGCCTCCGTCTCCAGGCCAAGAAGGGGGCGTGTGTCAGGCACAGGGGCCATGGTGCCCTCCTCTGGGTGGATGTGGTGGGCTCTAGGCTCTAAGCCCAAAGTTGGTGGGCACAGGGGACATCCCCTTCCCTCCATTTCTGCACCAACCCAAGCTGCAGCAGGAGTGGCCCAGCCCTGGTCCCTGCTGAGGCACCTGATTGTGGGTGGCTAGAGGATCTCCTTGGGCCCTGCAGAACCAGCCCCTACCCTATTAGCCATGCCAGAGGACCTAAGTCTCCAAGGACAGTGCCAGATGCAAGACCCCTCCCCTCTCTGTCCTCATGTGGTCTAGGAGGAAGAACTGATCCAGTCCGAGAACTCTGCCTCCATCTTCAACACACTGTCAGACATCCCATCACAGATCGGAGATGCAGAGCTGCTCCTGGGGGAGGCCATGCGACTGGCCGGCTCCCTCACTGATGTGGCTGTGGAGACCCAACGCCGCAAGCATTTGGCCTACCTCATTGCAGACCAGGGCCAGCTCCTGGGAACTGGCACTGCTGCCAACCTCTCTCAGGTGCATTAAGCAAGCACAGGCTCAGCCCACAGCAGGTGGTCCTCAAAGCCAGAGTGAGAAGGGCTGTGGGGAGCAGACTGGCCCTTCCCTGCTATGCTATCCTCTATCCCTGACCCCAGCTCAGCACCCAGGGCCCAGCATGGCCTAGTCAGACCATTGCTAGGGGATGACACAACCCTCCTCCATGTTGTGCATCCTGCCACTCTGAGCCTGGCCTGGTTTGGGAGGGGCACAGGCCTGCCCTGAACTGAGTACATCAGAGCTGGCGACAGGCCATTTCAGAGGAGTTAGTACTAGTAAAATACTGAGAGTCAGCATCCCCTCTGTGATGGGGACTGGCCCTGCTGACCCCCTCTTCCTGCCTGTAGGTTGTTCGGCGTAGGACCCAGCGGAGGAAGTCGGCCATCACCTCCCTGCTCTTTGGTGAGCACTGCAGGCAGCACCCTCACATAGGATTGTGGATTTGTGTTTCCTCTCCTGGGGCCTGGGCAGGGGCGGTCAGTGGAACTCTTTGCCTTCTAGGGGAGGATGACCTGGAGGCCCTCAAGGCCAAGAACATCAAGCAGACAGAACTGGTGGCTGACCTCCGAGAGGCCATCCTGCGCGTGGCACGCCATTTCCAGTGCATAGACCCCAAAAACTGTAGTGTGGTGAGTGACAGCTCCCCAGGCCAGACTCTGGGGCTCTTCTTCCCCAGCCTGGTCCTGGCACTGAAGCTTCCCCACCATGGTGGGCCTTCCATGCATCCTATTTCTGTCCTTTCTTGCAGGAGCTGACCCCAGACTACAGCATGGAGAGCCACCAGCGGGACCATGAGAACTATGTGGCATGTTCACGCAGTCACCGGCGTCGAGCAAAGGCCCTGCTAGACTTTGAAAGACACGATGATGATGAGCTGGGCTTCCGCAGGAATGACATCATCACGGTGTGTATGGGGGGGCTCGGTACACCCCGCCACCGACTCCCTGCCTTGCCCCTTCCCTGCCGAGAGGTTCCACTCTGTAAATACTGGGTCTTGGCCAGGCCTACGTGCTGGGGACATGAGATGTGCGTGCATGGTGTGGGCTGAGCCCTGTCCCCTCTCTGTGTAGATCGTGTCTCAGAAGGACGAGCACTGCTGGGTGGGAGAGCTCAACGGCCTGAGAGGTGAGGACCACATCTAGCCGCAGCCCGTCCTCCTCTGTGCTGCCTGGCCCAAGGCCCCTGGCCGCCCTACCCTGCCCGCAGGTTCCTCGTGGCCTATAGGGAGAGCTATGTCCTTAGCCCTGGGGAAGGGTCAGAACAACCACTGGCTGCCCCTCACGGGGACCTCTTCTCCCGTAGGCTGGTTCCCAGCCAAGTTTGTGGAAGTCCTAGACGAACGGAGCAAAGAGGTAAGAGGCAGACAGGGTAAGGCTGCTCCTGCCCCAACCCTGGGGACAGCAGGGGTGTGGCCTGAGCGAGTCCTGGCTTGTGGCATTGGCCACAGGACAGGAAAAAGGGTGGCTGGCAGCAAGTGTGGGTCTGAGCTTCTCAGACACATTCCCCCCATCAGTACTCCATTGCGGGGGATGATTCAGTGACGGAGGGGGTCACAGACCTTGTGCGAGGGACCCTCTGCCCAGCCCTCAAGGCCTTGTTTGAACATGGACTGAAGAAGCCATCCTTGCTCGGGGGTGCTTGCCACCCCTGGCTGTTCATTGAGGAGGTGAGTCGCTGCTGGTCCCCTACCCACATGGTGCCCATCCCATGCTCTGCTTGCCCTAGGGGTGGGCAGAGGAACTTTCAGGGTGGAGGTGTGTGTTCAGTTGGACCCTGTGGCTCTCACTAGCCCTTCCCGTCCCCACAGGCAGCAGGCCGGGAGGTGGAGAGAGACTTTGACTCGGTGTATTCCCGCCTGGTACTCTGTAAGACCTACAGGTAACGGGTGCTGCCTGGCATCCTCCTTCCTGTGTGGGAGGGCGGGGGTGACCCAGAGCCCAGAGCAACAGGGCAGTGCTGGATTTTGGTCCCCTCAGGTTGGACGAGGATGGCAAAGTCCTGACCCCAGAGGAGCTGCTGTACCGGGTGAGTGTGGCCACTCTGCCAGCCTGAGACATCTCGGTGGCTGGCAGGATGCTCCAGTAACAGCTGCCCCCTCTCAGGCTGTGCAGTCTGTGAACGTGACCCACGATGCGGCACACGCACAAATGGATGTCAAGCTCCGCTCACTGATCTGCGTGGGGCTCAAGTAAGTGGAGAGAAGTGGGCAGGAAAGGGACCTTCAAAGGGGACCCCAAAGAATAGAGAGGCATCCTCAGGGCATCTGGCACTTTGAGTTCTGGCCTCCTGGAGTGTGTGCAGGAGCTGAGAAGAGGAGCAGGTTAGGGGAGTCTTCAGGGGGCCATGGCCCTGCCTCCCGCTCCTCCCAGCCTTGTCACCCAGTGAGCAGGTGCTGCACCTGTGGCTGGAGGTGCTCTGCTCCAGCCTACCCACTGTGGAGAAGTGGTATCAGCCCTGGTCCTTCCTGCGCAGCCCTGGCTGGGTCCAGATCAAGTGCGAGCTCCGGTGAGACTGGCTCTTGGCAGGTGGCGTGCCCTGTAGACCCCTTGGATTTGGGGTGGGAGGTGGGCAAGATGGTCCAGGGTGATGAGAGCCTCCCACCCACCCCCACCCCCTAGGGTCCTCTGCTGTTTTGCCTTCAGCCTGTCCCAGGACTGGGAGCTCCCTGCAAAGAGAGAGGTAGGTGGTGTGTGGCTGGTCCCTAGCCCTATTTTCCCCAGGGGCTGGGGCCCGGGGCCTGTGCTGGGGGAGCACCCCCAGGGGTTTTGGGCATGGCTGGGGTCCAGGGGAGGCCTCTGAGTGTATCAGCTCTGGGGATTGCCCTGGCCCCGGCCCACATCTGATAGGCTCTCCTGTACCTGTACACAGGAAGAGAGGCAGCCACTCAAGGAGGGTGTTCAGGACATGCTGGTGAAGCACCACCTTTTCAGCTGGGACATAGATGGGTGATGCTTCTGCAGCCGCCCTCTCAGGCCCAGGCCTCCCCCCAGCCACCCAGGCAGGCCCCTCCTTCAAACAGGAAGAGAGTGGTATCACCTGCTAAGCTGTAGGGTCCAGGGAAGGAGAAAACTCCAGAGCCATGTCTGGGCCCATGACCAGGGTTCAGGGTTTCTTACTACAGGTTCCCACTGTTGGCAGGAGGAGGGTGCCCAGCTCAGCCTTTCCCTCCCAGGGCCCTAAGGAAGCCCTGGCCAGCTGCACAGTTCATATTAACCAAAAACCTTATGAGGTGATGGTGAGCTGCATCTGTTGTCTTTGCTCAGGAAGCGGGGGTGTTTAATGGCAGATTAAAGACCCCTTGACCTCTGGTTTTGTTTGTAAATAAACAACTCTTTAAGAAAAGCGCCTCCCCTCTTCCACTCAGCCAGGCTGTGGAGCTGCAGTCCCCCCCACCCCGCCCCAAATCAGCCTGACAAGGAGCTGAGATGGGGGTCACTGTGTGGCCTCCAGATACAGGTTCCTTTATCACAACTACTTGCCTTCTGTGGATGAAACAAGACACACAAGTCGGTGTTTTTGTTTTATTTAAAAAAATTCACACAGCTTCCCCACCTTTGTCCCAGCACTGGTTTTGGAGACGCCATCCCTATTCCCCTTATGAATCAGGCCAAAAGTGAGTGAGGCCAGTGGCCCCAGGACAGGAGGCAGCCAATGAGTGACCCCCTGTCAGCCCAACAGCAAGGTGGAGCTGGGTCCCCTGTCCCAGGGCCCTCTTGGCTGCAGTGAGGCAATGGGACGGAATGTGGGTGGGTGGAGAGCTCCTGACAGGACCAGGAAGCACCTCTGCCCTCTTGGCACTGAGGAAGCAGGACAGGTGGGGTGCACGCTGTGGCAGGATATCTACATGTCAAACACACGTGAGGGGTGGGTGGACCCAGGCAGCTGCACACCAGGCTGGGTACTGGGTACTGTATATCACACAGCTCAGTATGACCCTGTATCCAGCCCCCAGCAACCCTCCTGGCCCATGTATATGTGAAAGCAGGAAGGGAGGGAGCCACACCCATCTCCCACCTCCCCCCCAAAATAAATGTATATATGTATGTTATATAATGTAGAGGTATATACATACACCTGTACAGAAAATCTTGCCAACCAACCACTAAATGGTTATACTAACTACATCAAGACACTAAAATGGCAGGGGGCCCAACTCTCAGGAAGCCCTGGGGCCGGCCAGCTGATACGCGGAATGGGGAGTACAGGCCCAGGCTAGCTTCTTCTCTCACAGCAGAGGGGTAAGAGAAGGAAGAAAAGTCAGCCCTTGACCAGCAGAGGATTCTCTGGCTAACAGGGCCTCACCTGCCTTAGCCAAACTGCAGCCACACAGTACAACTCTGACCTCAAAAAGGAGGTCAAATTGAAATGGCCCTGGGCCTGTCCAGGCCTCCAGTGTGCCCCAGTGTGGGACCCAGAGCTGCTGCTTGACCGGTGGTCATCTCTACCCTGGGTGGGCCTGAGCCAGGAGTAGGGCCCAACTGCTCCAACCTTCCAGGGAAGGGAGAAAGCAGGGTCTGTGATTGTCAAGACTCAAGCCACACAGAGCCTTGCACAGAACTGCTAGCTGCAGTTCCCTGGCTCCCCAACTCTAGCCCCTTCCTTATCCCTGATGTCCAGAGCTAGAAAGCTACAAGCAGGAATCCCAGTGTAGCTGAAGATCATGGCCGTCAAGGAAGTCCGTGGAGAAGAGGCTGGGGGCTGCAGTGCTGAGGGGTGCCAGGCTGAGCACGGGGCCGCCTGATGACAGCTCCAGCCAGTCCATGCTGTCCAGGTGGCCATCAGCCAGGTCCAGGCCCACACTGCCGCTGGGCTCAGGGGCAAAGTGCAATTCTGAGGTGTCCATGGGGGATGGGGGATGGTCCAGAATGGCAGCACTGCTCAGCATCTGGCTGTGGAGGTCATCAATAAGGGAAAGGGGCTCTGGCCCTTCATGCCCACTGGTCAGCAGGGGCAACCCTGTGCTGCTCTCCAGGAAGTCCTCCAGGCGCCCCGGGAGGGCAGGTGATGCTGGTGGAGGGGGAGCAGCCTGGGGAAGGTCAGGGGAAGGCGAGGGCTGTGTCACCAGCGGGGAACTGCAGGCTGCTGATGAGGGTGGCTTCTCCTTTCCTGGTACAGACGGTGGTTCCTTGAAATCTGCTGAAATTTCTGCCAATTGAGACAGTGCATTGATGTCAGAAACCAGGCCTGAATGCATATCAAAGAATGATCAGAGACCCTTACCTCATACTATAGAGAAGAATAAAATAAAAGTCTTAATAAGTGTACAAGCTAAAGCTATGAAACAGGAGAAAAGGGGAAATCTATGACTGATGGGGCAGTAATTTCTTGGTTGTGACAGCAAAAGCACAGGCAGACAAGTTAGACTACATCAAAAGTTAAGACTTTTGTACCTCCAAGGACACTACACCAAGAGGGAGTGAAAGGGCTTCTCACAGAATGAGAGGAAATACTTGCAAATCATATTTGATAAGGGATTAATAAAGAACTACAACAGAAAACAACCTGATTCAAAATGGGCAAAGTACTCAAATATTTTTTCCAAAAATGCTGAATGTGGTATGGCACACACCTATAACCCCAGCTACTTGAAAGGCTGAGGCAGGAGAATTGCAAGTTCAAGGTCAGCCTCAGCAACTCAGCTTGGAGACCCTGTCTTAAGACAAAAGTAAAAGGCTGGGGGTGTAGCTGAGTGCTGAAGCACCATGGGTCCAGCCTCCAGTCCTGGGTGGGGGGCAGGGGGGGGGTATCAAGAGGAGACACCTCCAGACATCACACACACAAGGCCAACAGCACATGAAAAGATGCTCAACATCTCATTCATTAGGGAAATGCAAATCCAAACATGAGATTCTACCTCATACCCATTAGAGTGGCTATTATCCAAACAACAGAGAAGGAAGAGTGGCAAGGAGCTGGGAGGTGGTACAGCACATGGCTGGAATGCACAAGGGCCTGGGTTTGATCTCCAACACCAAAAAGGAAGTCAACGTTGGTGAGGATATGAAATGAGAACCCTAGTGCACTGTTAATGGAAATGTAAAGTGGTCCAGCTACTTAGGGAAAAAGCTTGGGTAGGCTCTACAAAAAAACAATATGATCCAGCAGTCCTGCTTCTGGGTACACATCCCAAAGAATGGAAAGCAGTGGTATCTCAGAGAGACCCTCAGACACTCAGGATGACACCACTGTTCACAGCAACTCAAGCAGCCCCATGTCCACCGACAGAAGACCGGATGGACCTTGAAGACCCAGTGCCAAGTGAAATAAACCACAAAGAGACAACTATGATTCCACTTATGTGAGATACTTTTTGTCAAAATCAGAGATAGCAGAACAGGGGTTAGTGGGCGAGGAGAATGTGGAGTTTCTATCTAATGGATACAGTTTCAGTTTGGGGTGACAAGGTTCCGGAAGCAATGTGGCACACATCAGAACATACTTAATGCCTCTGAATTTATATTTACAGGTGGTCAGAATGGCAAATTCTGTTATTATATACATCTTATTATCACAATAATGAATGTGTTACTACATAGAACCAGGCTTGTTCCCTGACCCCAGTCTAGGTCCCTACCGTCCCAACTGAACACCTTCCCCTGCAGCTGCTTCACTAGACAAGGAGCCTCAGCCTCCAGCCATCACCACCTGCCACTTTCAAATACCTTCCTCTCGGGATTCTTGCTGCTGTAGTGACCTTTTTGAGGCAGGCCACACCTCATCTGTTTTTCTGCCATTTTTTAAAATACTAGAATTCAAGGATCACCCCCTTTTCCTCCTCAGTCTCTGTTCCTGGGCAACAGCATCCCTCCCAAGGTTCGTCGTGGACACGGTGGCACCCAGAGCTCAAGCCGAGGCCTCTCCTTGGCTCCCAGCCCAGCAATTCCACATCAGCAGGTTCTGGGTCACCTGCACTGGTCAGAAACACTTCAGGCCCCACCACGGGGCCTGTACCTGAAGATGTCCCTGGGGCTTGAGAATCATTGAGCCCTTTTTTATAAACTGTCACAAACTTCGCCATTTTTGAAGTACACTGTTCTGTGGCTGAGCTCTGTGTCACCTGCCCCATTGCACTCAATCCTATCCATCAGAAAGGATTCTCCACGCTTGGTGCATGAACCCTACAGATCCACCACAACTGTACCACGGGTTCTGCCCTCTTTCCTACTGCCACCATGGAAGTCCCCACACTCCTCCCAGAAGCTGACCCCTCCACTCCAGCCACAGGGCCCTTCTCCCTAAGCTAAGGGGGTCCCTCCCCACCATACCACCTCCTGTGTGTGACGGTGCTCAGCAAACAAGCTGTTGCTTTTCCCACCTGCCCTAGTTCCTTGCCCCTGCTCTGCAAGAAAACTCCCAGGGAGCGTGACCACTGGTGACAGCACAACGCTTGCTCCCCACCTTGAGATCAGGTCTCAGACCTCACCCGCCTTGCCCATGCTGGTTTCCAGGGTGTCACATCTGCCCACTGCTTGGCCTCATCTACTTGTCCCTCTCTTTCACAAAGGCCAGGGCTCTGGCGCCCACCCTTCCTGCTCTAACAGGCTCAAATCTCCAGACAACTGGCTCCAACTGCAATTCTGGGCACCACTGATTCCAGCCCAGACCTACTGGAAACAATCACCCCAAGGCCACCCAGCTGCCTCCTGACAAGTATCTCCCCACCTGAGGCTGCACCCCACATGGCCCTGGGCAATGGCAACCTCCTGAGGCCTCAGGCTACAGCCCTGAGTCATCCCTTGGTCACTGACTTCCCCACTACACCTGAGGCACAAGAACACGAACCAAAGGCCCACTCTCCAGGGCCCAGGCCCCTACCCCTGACAGGGGTCCCTGCATGTCCACAACTTCCACAGCACTGAAGAGCCTTGGTCACACCCAACAGAACCACTCCGCTCTGGGTTGCGCACACCACCCTGGGGCCAGGAGGCCTCCTTGCCGCCCCATCCCCCACCACCCCACTACCACCCCTAGAGCACCCCTAGCAGTGGCCTCGTGGCGCCCTGCTTGGGGCTGCTCCTGAGCCTCTCCATGGCCACACCTCCACACCGCCCCCTCCCTCGCTGCATTCTGTCCTAACACCACCGGCTCTTGGTCCAGACACTGAGCTTATTCATTATATTTGCTGTTTCTCTCCCGCCCTGGACTGAGCTCCACAAAGGTGAAAATCTCTTGCATTCACCAAGGTGTCCTGGGGGCCAAGTAAAAGGAACATTTACGGAAGGGCTCCATTATCACAGCCCTTGTATAGTCCAGTGTTCAAGAAATCAATCAATGCTGGACCCAGTGGTGCACACCTGTGTCTCAGCAACTCGAGAGGCTGAGGCAAGAGGATCTCAAGTTTAAGACTAGCCTCAGCAACTTAGTGAGGTCCTAAGTAACTCCGCAAAACCTTGTCTCAAAAAATAAAGAGGGTTGGGGATGTGGCTCAGGGTTAAGCACCCCTGGATTCCATCTCCAGCACAGGAAAAAGAAAGAAGCAAAGAGAAATCAACCAAACCACCTTAAGCTATATAGAATAACCTGTGAACAAAGGGGAGGCTGGGGGTCCAGGCTTTACCTCCACTCTGAATGAGGATATCAAACAGGTCATCCATCTGCTGGCTTGAGGAACTGTTTTCCTGTGGGACAGAACCAGAAAAAAGGGCTGGGGCTGCAGCTCAGTGGCAGATCACTTGCCTTGCACGTGTGAGGCACTGGGTTCCATCCTCAGCACCACATAAGAATAAACAAATAAAATTAAGGCATGCTGTCCATAAACAACTACAAAAAAAATGATGAAAATAAAAATCTAGGTCAGGGGACCCTCAGGCCTGGCCTGAGCCTAGACACCCACACCCCAGTCCCCAGATGGGCAGCCGGACCACAGTTCTGTGGCCCAGGATCAGATGTCTATCCTGTACCAGTAACTCCCCAAGGCCTCCTGACCACAGACTGGCCTCTGCCTGTCCATCCTTCCAGGTGGTCCTAGGGTACCACCCACCCTGGCCAAGACCTGTCATTGTCACCTGCTGTTTGGGCTGCTGGGTCACAGCCTCCTCATAGCCTGGAGGTTCTTTCTTCAGCAGAGAAGTTGGAGTCCCAAAAGGGGGCTGTGATGGGTGCTCCAGATCCATCTGGGCAGGTGGGCCAGGGGCTGGAGAGCCAGGCTGGGACAAGGGCTGGTTGGGACAATAGGGGAGAACAGTGGTTGAAGGGGAACAGGGCTCTGGAGCTCTCCTAGAAGGGACTCCCAGCATTGGCCTCTAATCCTGCAAAGGGTCAGCACAGGCGATGGCTTCTCTGGGCTGATCCTACCCCGAGAATTTTACAGCCTTTCTCAGGGGCGGCTATCTCCCATTCCATGGTGCCAGGTTATTGTCACTTTCCCCTCCACCCCCAAGCTCTCTAAGACCTGCCCTCCTCCGCCCCAGCTACCTGGAGAGGACTCCCACTGGATAGGCCAGGACTGTCTGCATTCTTATTGGTCACAGTGAGGACAAGGTGGGTCCCTGTGGAGTCGGTGATGAGGGTGGGCGGGGTGACCCCCTTGAGGCCAGTGCCCTGTGGGCCCAGGAGCAGCTGAGGGGTAGGGGCCACCTCTGGCTCAGGTGGCATGGCTTCCTGCTTCACCACCACAGCTGGAGGCCCCAGGGCTGGGGCACCAGTGTCTCTGTGGTTGGCAGTGGGGGCCACCAGGCCAGGGCTGAAGGGGTGAGTGGTGCCTGGGGGCTGGCGGCTCAGCTGGCAGCTGGAGAAGCTCTTCTCCTGCTTCACAGGGGTGCTGGGTGGGGCCGTGGTGGAAGCGGGAGCCGGGGTGGGCTGCTGAGCCCGCTTCTCCTGCTCCAGCTGCAGCCGGAGCAGCTCTACCAACTGCTGCTTCTGCCGGAGCATGCGCGTCAGCTCCTCGATCTGCTTGTCCTTCTCCTGCAGCATCTGGTCCTTGTCCAGACCCTCCACCTCCGCACGCACGCCAGGGCTCAGGCAGCAGGGTGTGGTGCGGGGACCTTCCTCCTTCACAAGGATTTGCAGTGGTGAGGTCTGCAGGGTGAGTTGTGTCAGCGGCGATGTCACCATCTCACCAAAGGTGTCCCCAGGCGTGGAGTTCTCATCACCCGTACTGAGCAGTGAGCGCTCTGAGGGGGTGGGGGAGACCGGGGGTGTGGAACCTGTGCTGCCAAATTTGACCACACCATTACTGGTCACCGTCGCCACCACCACCTCAGCCGAGGCCAGGCCTGCTGCCACCAGGGCTGGCCCTGCACTCAGTCGGGCTGCTGGAAAGGCAACTACCACCTCACCAGCCTTGGACAGGAGAGAGGTGGCAGCAGGAGCCTTGGGGGCTGCAGGGGCTGGGCTGGCTTGGTCTTGGTAGGCTCGCAGGCGCTCAATTAGCTCTGTCTTGGTGCCCGAGACGGGCAGTGACCGCAGCTTCAGCTCCTGCTTCAGCTCCGCCACCTGCAGGGATGAGAGTCAGGGTGGCCAGGGGCTGGGAAAGGAACAGAGGGATATGGACCCAGGCAGCAGGACAGACTGCTGAGATAGAAGGGTGAAGAGTCTGCAAGACAGGCCTTGTGCCCCTGGGCCCCTGGCCATGGTAGGCACATCGACCCCGGGCTCTCCAGCAGGCCTGTGAAGCACTCTCCAGCCCTTCCCAAGGTCCTCCTTTCACCATCCTAACCACAGCAGGTGCTGGCTTGGGTGCTTCCCCCAAGCCTCCAGCATGGTGCTTGGTGCTCAGTAATACTTCACTGGATGAACTAAATTCTACAGATGAAGAGCCTGAGCCACCCGGAAAAACAATTTCAAAATCACAGAGGTAGTGATGAGTGGCTAGGCCAGGACTTAAAACTCAGGCTAAACCCCCAAACCATGCCAGTTGTCTCCATGAGTCTTATCTTGCTGGTGTCTGGGTCAGGATGCAGGAGAGACCCACCTGATCCTGGGGACAAGCTCTCCAGAGAGAATTTGGTCATGTTTTGATGGGCACCGAAGGAGCCACTTCAAGGCCCCCAGGACATGAGCTAAGTGTGAACCCAGAGCAAGCTGCAGCAGAGAACAGCAGATTCAGCGGGCACTCAGGGGCAGGGGCTGCACACCCTGGCTGCCTCTGAGAGGCCTGCAGCCTTGGGCACGCTGCTGTCTCCCAACACCTCTGCCTGGCCCGTCCTCCCAGAGGAAGAGACCCGCTGCTCACCTGCACCGCAGAGGTGCAGGAAGACATGAGGCACATGGCTGACTGGTGGGCTGCTGGGGGAAGTGACCTCAGGATGTTGCCATGGCCTCAGACAGGCCCCACGGTAGGTTCCAAGTGGCCCTGTCACTGCAGTCCAGAGCCTGGAGCCCTGTTCTGCCTCTCACAGTTGGGGTTCCTGGGCCTTGTGTCTTCTTTGTATAAAATCCAGCTCCTGTGGGAGAGGCCAGGAGGCAGGGGCTCGGGTCTGCCAGTGGAGAGGGGATGGCTTGCCACCTACCTTCATGTCGTCCAGGTTGGCTGGCAGGGCTCCCGGCTTGCCAGTCTGGGGGGTGCTGTTCTGACGTGTCAGTCCACCTGGTCCTGGAGGTCCTGATCCAGAGCCACCACTGGTGGTAGAGAGGCTGCGCACTGCAGGGGCCCCGCAGCCCCCCAGAGTCTCACCTGCTGGCCTGAGAAAGGAAAAGGTGGAAGTGAGCCAAGCCAGCATCACCACTGGCCCCTGCAGGCAGCGGCCCGAACCCCGGCTGCAGGTTTAGGATGGAGGACTGTGGGGCCCAGGCCCTGCAGGCAAACCATGGAGGCCCTGTGTGGCACCCTCCAATGGGGCCCGGCCCTGGGGCGTGGGTCTCACTTAGGCGGGGCGGGCAGGATGGTCTGGTAGCTGTAGTGCTGCTGCTGCTGGTTGAGGATCTGCAGCTGCAGGAAGAGCTGCTGCTGCTGCAGGATCTTGGCGTAGGAGGAGTCCATGGCAGGCGCCCCCTTGTCCTGCTTTTGGTCCGGCGGGATGTACTGATGGTACTTGAGCTTCTTCACCTTTGGCTTCAGCTCCTTGGCCTTCTTGCTGCGCTGCGACTTCTCGCTGGCAGACTTGGGTTGGCTTTGCTGAGGAAACAGGGGACACAGCGTTGGGGCTAGCTGGGGCGAGGAGACACTGCTAAGAAGGCTCCACCTGCACACCCCGCTCCTGTTCAACTGAGCCTCTTCAACCAACAGAGCTGCGTGGCCTATAGGTAACCTCGATTGAACACACAGGCTCAGATGTTGCTGTGCCCCCAGGCAGAGGGTGACAAGAGGAGGCAAAACCACAGTTGGTCTGTGGAGCAAGGGCCATGCCAGAGGGGGCAGGTTAACAACTCAGGAGGCTGAGGCCAGCCTCAGCAACTTAGCCAGGCCCTAACAACTGGAAAGACTCTGTCTCAAAATAAAAAATAAAAAAGGGCTAGGACGTGGTTCAGTGGTACAGTGCTCCTGGGTTTAGTCCGACAGATGGTTGGAAGGGAGGGAGGAAAGAAGGAAGAAGAAATGGGCTCAGAGAAGTCACAGAGAGAGAAGCTCACAGAAGGATGTACAGTGACCATCTTGATCTAGCCAGGACCTGGATCATGACCCTGTTTATATCCCAGAAGCTCCCAGCTGGCACAGCCAGAGATCCACAAGGGTCAGTGAATAGAGGCTGACCAAGAAGGGCCAGCAGGTCATGCTTGGAAGGCCTGTTCTTAGAGCAGGGAAGGCAGAGATGGAGGACAGCAAGAGTAAGCAGGGGAGAGCTGAAGGGTGTGGGGAACCAGGAAGTGTCTGAGCAGAGGGCAATGGCAGGGTCAAGACCAAGCAGGAGCAGCTGAGGTCTCAACCAAGGTGGCAATGTAACACAAAAGGTTGGGTGGAGGTGATCCACTAAGGCATGAACACAGAACATGAACGTGTGTGGGTGAGGAGCAGGGCTGGGAGGAGGAGAGCACAGAGGGACCACTCATATGCAAATGTGTGGTGGTCAAACGAAGACCACAGGGTGTCTTGAGGAGCAAGCTTAAGAGAAGAGCTGGGGGTGGGAGTGGGGGGGCTGTGACATCAGCAAGGGTAAGAAAGAGAGCAGAGGTTTGAGAGGGCTCTGACAGGCATCAGCTGAAGCTGGGAGGAGAGGTGGCTGACCGCTCCTTCAGCCTGGGGTAGAAGCTAGAGCGCAGGCCACAGGAGCTGGGGGACAGCCTCCAGAGGTGACACACAGCCATGCACCAAAAAAAGCAGGACTGGGGGTGTCTCCCTGGGAGGCAGGCAGCCTCCAGGGCCAAGCCAGGGCTCAACAAAAGCCTAAGAATGAAGACAAGGATGTGTTGGCCTCTCCTGAGACTTGTGGCCAGGGGAGCTGCAGGTGGCTAGGGGTGATCAAGCCAGGAGCAGGGTCTGTGGTGAGAGTGAAGCCTAGAGAAGAGGAAAGGACAGGACAGAAAGCAGGAGAGGAAAGCAAGTTGGGGGTAGAACCCCCTAAATCCTGGAAGTCGGGGGGGTTCTGCAGGGCTGCAGGACCCAGGGTGGCCCTCCCTACTGCCGAGTTTACAGGAGGCTTCTGTGCATGCAAGGCCAGCAGCGTCCTCACCCTCCCTCCTTCCCTCAGGTCAGGTCTTGGAAAAAGAAAACCAACAGCAGCAGGGCCAGCCACAGTCCTGTCCTGAAGCACAGGGCTCTCTGATGCCACAGGCACTGCAGAGTAAGGAGGTAGAGTGTGGGTGTGTCTTCATGGATGAGAGTGGGAACAAGAGCCGAGGAGCCGGCCCGGCTAGCACACTGTGGTTTACAGTGGCCTGTCCCCCACCCCCCACTCAGGCTGGAGGGGAAGCCCACTGTGTTAGAGGATGGACATTTACCTGTGGTGTTTAGAACTGGGCCTCAAGAGGTGATTAGGGTTAGACAAGGTCATCTGGGTGGGTTCCTAACTAGACTCTGGTGACTTCGTCAAGAAACACCAGGACACATGTGTGTGCTCTCATCTCTCACCATGCAATGCCCTGACTGCCCTGGGACCCTGATAGCACCAAGGCCAACACCAAATGGCCTTAGACCTTTCAGTACCTGAGCTAAAATAAACCTCTCCTCTTTATGATGTAGCCAGTCTGCAGCAAAGGCAGTGCTCATCAGCACTGCGCCTCCAAGCAGCACCACAGGTGAGAGACCCGGGGGGTATGCCCAGACTCCCTCAGGCACCTTGGTAGAGGGCATGTGCTCCACCCCTGCAGCTGTCCCCATAGCTAGAATGAGGTCACCACAGGGCTCTGAGGGGCATGGGGAAGGGGATGGTACAACTGCTAGCATAACTGTACCTTAATGAGCGTGGGAGTGGACTTGGCGGTGGGGACAGCAGTTCCATTGGTGAGGCTGGGGGGCAGCAGAGGCGGGGGAGGCAGAGGAGGCTGCTCTGACAAGAAAAGCGTTTCTCCGGAATCCGGGCCCATAGGGAGTTGAGAAAGAACCTGAAAGAGGAGGGGAAGTGAGGACATCAGCACCTCCAGGTGGAGCGTGCCCAGCCCACCTTGCCAGCAATGGGGGTGGCAGCCACCTCCTCAGACACCATCATGGCCAAAGGGCAAATGATGGGCCAAGACCAGGGGAAAAAGAACAAGCGTGACCAGCCTGTTGGGGTGGTGGCCTCTTGCTGAATCAAGTGCACTGGGGCCAGGAGGCACTGAGAAGGAGTGATTGGGGTGGGGGGGGCAGGGAGGTTGTGCGTCCACAGGAAAGGTGGCCTGCCCCACTGGCCCTCTCTAGGGCCCAAAGTTGCTCAGGCTGCCAGAGTTGAAGGGCCACTGTCAACACCTCCCTCCTCACCACTGGAAACCCAAGTAACAAGTGCCTAGGCTACCAGGCAACACCCTTTGGCTCCCCTGTGCCAGAGCAGGAGCCACCTATGTGGCCTAGGGAACAGCTTACACTAAACAGCCCCCAGAAGTGTGGGGAAGCAGCAGTGTCTGGGATTGGGCAAGCTTACCTGAGTGGGGGACATGGAAGTGGCACTGGGCAATGGTTCGCTGACTCGGGCCTCCAGGGGTGATGGCACTGACCCTTGGGACTCATGGCTGGCAGGCTGCTCAGGGGATAAGGCGTCACTGCTGTCCTCATCAAAGGAAGAGCTGTCTGCTACTTTCGGGTAATTCACCTGGCCCACTGAAACCAAAGCCAGAGTCAGATTCCACTGTGGTCCCCACAATAGCTGGACAGAAAGAAAGGCTGTCCCAGCAGAGGGCCTGACCCTTGACCCATGATGCAGACAAACAAAGGGAGACTGGCATCACTCTGCCTTCTTTGGTGCAGGAGAGCATGAGGAAGGTCAGGGCCAGGAGTCTGAAACAGACTGGCAAAGGCTTCTGAGGCCCTTGTGGTACTTCCTTGGGCTGAAGGAAGCCTTAATTTTGAGCCTCTTGCTTGTAACTGTACCCTGTGTTCAGTTTTCAAAGTCAAACCCTTTGCTCATCCCTCCAGTCTGCTCCACACTGGAAGATGCAGGCTGCCTCCTGGCCTCATCCACATCCCATTGCAGGGGGTACTTCACCCTATCCTATGGCCACACAGTTCTGCCCCCCATGATCACAGCATATAATAAGGCCCTGTGTCTGTCAGGGCGGGGCCACAGAGCTCAAGCGACAGCCTTCTCAGGGCTGACTCAACTCCCCAAAGGCCAAACAAATACAGGGAGCTCGACTCTGAAGCCAGAGTGGAGGGCATCCTAGGTGGGCAGGCACCTGCAGTGAAAGAGGATCAGCAGAAGTAGGGTGGCCCCTTTAGAAGTCAGTGACCCTCAGAGACCCAGCGTCTGGCAGCAAAAGTAGCAAAAGAAACATGCTGTTGTCCATAACTGCCCTGGCTGGACCCAGGACCACACAGCACCACAGTGTATACATGTCATCTCAGAGCTGCTGGGAAGTGGGGAAGGACAGCTCCGCATGGTGCTCCTGATCCATAAGGCCCAGCGTGGGAATCTCAGACCACAAGAGGAAGGAAAGGGGGACAGAGGCAAGGAGGGTATTTCAAGCGTCATGTCACAACTACCACCTCCATGCGGTTGTGGGAAGAGGTGCGTGGCAGGTCGAACTCGTCAGCTGCCCACACAGGAGGAACTAAGGCATGGAGAAGGCAGGGTGTGGGGCCTGTCAGGCCTTGGGAGATGTGCTATGGTGGGAAAACCTCAGATGAGGAAGAGGAACAAGCCTCGATGGCTCAGGCTGAGTTTGTCTGGGCGTGAGGCTCCCAGCAACCTCTTCCTCTCCAGGGCCAAGGACTGAGGCTCTCTCCTACCCTGGACCTGGGAGGACACAGCTGAGTTGCTCCTTGCTGGCCAACTACAGTAATGGGCCAGGAGAGCAATGCCGAGAGGGCGGGAGCTTGCCGACCACCTGCGCATTGCACCAGTCATACATTTAGACTTTCACAAGCTCTCGCTTCTAGGGTGGAGATCTGCTGTGGGGCAGCAGCTGCATGGAGTCTAGCATGTGGCTATGGTGACCTGGCCCAGATAATCTGCAACTCCCATGGGACTAGTGCAACTGGAGGAAGCTGCAGGGATGCTGGGGAGGAGCAAGGCTTCGGCAGGCCAGAGCCAGGCTACACTCTGTTGTCCTCTCTCCGGGGCCACGCAGGCACTGGGGGCAGAGTCAGGGTCCCTGGCCTCTGAAGGCTTGCTTCATCGGCCTGGAGTGGAGCAGATGCTGTGCTGAGGAAGTGCAGAAGCCAAGGACATGCTGGGTAGAGCCCCGGGGAAGACTTCCTGGAGAAGAGGGCTTGTTGTGAATGCTAACGACCCCTGTGGGTGGCCTTCCAAAGGAAAGGCATGTGAAGGTGCGCGTGGAGGGGGACCATAGCCTCCTCTTAGCAGGCCTCCTCTCCTGTCCTCAGCCCTGCCTCTCCTACCAGAACCAAACCTCTACCTGGATGCAAGGTTCAATTTCCTTCCCTTGTTCCCCTGGAACTGCTGCCTCAGCTCCTCAGCCTCTCCTGCACCTGCTTCCTCTCAGTCCATATACCTGCTCCAGACTCCCAGCTCAACCTGGCACCTCCCTCTCAGGCATGAGCCCATGAACAAGACACACAGCTGCTGTTGCCACCTCCTTGCCTCCTGTCCCCTAACAGTCCAACCTGGCTTTTCTGGCAAATGCTTCCCTGTCTCAAATCATCGATGAGCCCCTCCCTGCCAGACTCCTAAGCCAGCTGTGCTCCACCAGGCCTCCTGGCTACTGTCTGGCTGTCGCTCTGCCCAAGATGTCCCTCTGGACCTCCTCCTTTAGGCAATCTCTTGTTCAAGTTCCAGGCTGAGTGCAAATGTGCTATCTTGTGTATGTGTGTGTGGGGGGGTGCTTTCCCAGTCACTGTCACTGTCCCCCTCCCTGACAGCTGTCCTCTGCCAGCCCCACTGCTCGGAGTGCACACATCCACTAGCTGCCAAGTGGTCTGCAGTGAGCATCACCACTACCAACAGCAGCCACCACTTTGTGGGCCTCTCCAGGCACCAAGGACCATGATGGGCCCTGTCCGTCACTGCGTGGGATCATGCCAACAACTCCACTAGGAAAGTGACGCAGCTGCCCCACAGGGCCATAGCCCTTCTACTATGCTGAGCTGGCATAAGAAATCACTTATTTATATGGTCTTCTCGTGTCAAGACTGGATTTTCTAAAAGCACAAACCCTACCACATCCATCTCCATAGTCTCAAGACTGCTCAGGCCGGGCATGTTGCTAAGTCTGGGCTGTGAAGTCCAGAACTGGCCTGGCCACCCAGAAGCCTGCAACCAGGGACTCTGAGGTGCCTGAAGAGGAAAATATTGAGATAAGGGAGGAAACATGCAGGGGAAAAAAAAAAAAATCAGTGAACTCTAAGGGCTCCTATGTCAAATGGAGAAAGGAGTATCAGGTTCAGGTGGGCCAGCATGGCAGCTGCCAGTGCCACAAAGTTCAAGTAGACTGGAAAGACCACCCACCTCCAGAGAGGCGGTGAGGGGGAAGTGGGAGAAGCTGCAGATCCACTTCTGTAAAATAAATTCTTGGGCAAGATTTGATGGGCACTGGGAGGGTGGTGGGTCCAGAGGAGATAAGGACTCCAACCCCTCCCACCAGCCCTGCCCTGGGCCTCCCTTCCATCTGGTCACTCGTCTATATCCTTTACACCCTTCATAATAAACCAGTAAATGTAAGTACTTTTCCAAGTTCTTGAGATGTCCTAACCAATTATCAAGTTCCAGGAGGGGGGTCATGGGAATTGTGATTATAACCTGTCCATCAGAAGCAAAGGTCACAATCTGGGTCTTCCGATTAGGACCTGAAGTAGGGGCAGTCTATGGAATTGAGCCCTTAACCTGTGGGACCTCACACCAGGATGGAGTGTCAGGATGGAAGTGGATCACAGGCCACCTAGTTGGTGTCCACTAAGATGCCGGGTGTGTGATGAAGAGCAAGCCACCAGGACACCCTAGCCAGAGGAGAGAGATGGCTCTTCCTTTCCCTATGCAGAGTCGAGCCTGCGCTCCTGACTGCGGCACCAAGGCGCTGCACATCCTAGCCTCTGCCTAGACACCCTCTCTTTTAGCTTCTTCTCACCCCAGGGGCTGCTCTCCCTGCCTATCCTTTCCTCCCCTGTCCTGCCTCCTCCTAGTGGCACTTCCTGCTCTTCTTCTAACCCTGAGGAGCCTGTGTCCCCTCCAGTACAGCTTCTGCCTCTGCCCTGGGTAGGAGCTCTGTAGGGACAGAGGCTGGGCTGCCCTGTGAGACTGCAGTGCTAGAGCCCAGGACACTGCTTGGGTCCCTCAGTGCGTGTTAAATGAAATACCTGAGGAAAAGGCCAGACTCTGGGAAGAATTTTCACTAATAAAAATAATAAGGAACTAGGTACAGTGGCACCCACCTAGCCCCCAGCTCCTTGGGAGGTTGAGGCAAAAGGATCACAAGTTCTAGGCCTGTCTGTGCAACTTAATGAAACCCTATCTCAAAATTAAAAAAAAAAAAAGAAAGAAAGAAAGAAAACAAGCCATGGATATAGCTCAGTGGTAGGAGTACTTGACTAGCATGCATAAAGCTCTGGGTTAAAACCCAAGGACCATAAGAATATGAAGAATAAGGAGGGAGGAGGAAGAGGAGGAGGAAGAGGAGGAAGAGGAGGAGGAGGAGGAGGAGGAGGAGGAGGAGGAGGAGCAGCAGCAGCAGCAGCAGGGGCGTAGTTCAATGGCAGAGTGTTTGCTTAGCATGCTTGAGACAGCGGATTTCATCCCCAACCCTGGAAGAGAAGGAAGAGGAAGGGAGAGTGAGAGGAGAGGAACAAAGAGGAGAGAAGAGGGGAGAAGAGACGAAAACTCAACAGTAAGGTACAGGTTTCTAATTTCTGATCTCTCTACATGTCGATCCTGGCACTTACTAAATTATCATAGGACCGAAAAGGCCCCTGAGTTCACAGACACAAAGAGTGATGGGAAGCCTCTCTGTTACTTATCTTTGTGTGGTCCTAATCCCTTCGATACCTGACACCTGCTTCTTAGGCTCTCAGGCTCTGTGCCACCCCACCTGAGGCTACTCAGGAAGTTTGCAAGCAAGAGCCAAAAGCAGGACTCCGCCTCAGGCACTCCCTTCCCTTGTGCATCCCTGCTGCGATCATGGCGCACATGGTGGCCTGCGCCTCCTCACCAATGATGGCTTCCTTCAGGCTGGACTCAACAGGCAGGATGTTCTTCTCCACCAGCTCCATGGGCCCAGGCCTCTGTGCAATCTTTTCATTGAGGTCATCGGCTAGTCTGGCTCTCTTCAGCTTCAGCTGCTTGGCCTGGAGGGAAGGCTCAGCGGAGGTCTCTGACCACAGGAGAGAACAGGGTGTGGGAAGAGGAAGAGAATCCCTGGTTCTGCTTTGGAAGCCCCAGGGTGCAGGAGTGGAGACCACCAGAGCAGAAAGCATTATAAAGGCATGAAGGGTGGCATGGCTTCGAGTGTCACAAGGTCAACTATAACCAGGCCAGGCCAGGCCAGGCCAACCCATAGGACATTCTAAGGTGGAGCTAGAGACAAAGGGGCACAGATGATGCAAACACTTTGCTCTCCCTCAAACCTGGACCAGGGGGCATAGTGTCTTTACCTGCAAAATGTGGGGTTCAGACTCAAAAAAGTCTTTCTGTCCCCCAAAATAGCCCCAAACTAAACAAATAAAAAGTGAACATATTTATGCTGTTTCCAGAAAACTCGGGGAAACACAAGGCTGGGCCAGGCAGGGCACAAGGAGCACACTCTCTTCAACTGCCCCCGTCACAGGTACTCAAGTAAGTGCCAGTGAGCAAAGCAATGAACGAAAAGAGAGAAGGCACATTCTAAAAACTGACTTTGGAGGACAGAGAGGGTCTTCCCTGGTAGAGAGAAGGATGGTGGGACAGAGGCCAAGCACCCTGACAGAACGTGACTGCTTCTTGGGCACATCCAAGAAGCCCGTGGCAGCCCCCACAGCACTATTGTCTGACTGTAGGAAGTCTCTGCCTGCCTCCTGCCAGCAGAGATGGGCAAGGGTAGAAGGCAGGCAGAAGAAAGCACTAGCTGAGTGGGAACACAGCAAGGGAAAGGAGCATCTCCAACCCACACACCTTCCAAAATGTGCATCCTGACCAGCTCAGACCTCTCCGGCCGGGAACGAATCTTCCGTTTCAGATAGTCCTCTGTCTACAGAGAGAACACATCAAGAAACTCTCAGGTCCAGGTCATGAACTTACAGTGTGAACAGGACCACAAAGTAAGTCCTGGCCATAGTGACTGCTGGTGGCCACCTCTGCAGCCCCCACGACCTCTACTTGGTGACTGCAGGGTTCTGAAACACAGGGAGGCGTGGGAGGCTCAGCAGCTTCCAACTGTGCCTGCCAGGAGCACCATTCTTTAAGACCACTGGTTTCAGAGGCTGGATTTGTGATATACATATTAAAAAATTATTACTCATACTATCATAAAAGTAATATGTTCATCAAATAAAATTAAGAAACTAAAACAACAACAAAAACTTGTAAGCACCCACTGTTAGTATTTTGGGATGATTCTAGTCATTCTTTCATGCCGAAGATAAATTTGATTTTGTAGAGCTATAATCATACTGAATATAATTTTATGGCCTGTTTCAAAAAACTCAGCATTCTGTGATCTCATGAGCACTTTCAACTCATTCTGAATGACTGCCAAATCAATACTAATTTTGATACATGGTATCACAGCTCTAGTTCCTCAAAGTCCAATGTCTTCATTTCTGCATTTATTAGACTGGGTGAACTAAATCATTCCTCAACATCCACAGAGCCAACATGTGGGCTGACCTAGATCTGACTCCAGAGACTATGCTTTAACTTCCATACCAGCATTTTCAAACTACAGATTAAGACTGGTAGTGAGTCAGACCAGCATAAGACACGACAGAACCGGACAGGGTAGAATACAGTACAAAATATCAGGCACACTGTATGTATAGTAAGGGTTAGGGCTGGTCCTTGCCTTGTCCGTTTGCTGCCTTGGTGCTCTCCTGAGCCCATCCTGAGGGGCTGAGTTCTCCAAGAGATGGCTTAAGTGGCTCTGGACTCTGGGTCTAACACTAGCAGTGGTACTGCCTCAGCAGCTGCAGAGGATGAAAGAGCACGAGTAGGGTTCTCCACCTCTTCACAGACTCAGAGTAGGTGCATTTTGTAAGCCACCTCAAGCTCTGAATGGTGGCCCAGGTGGAGGTGAATGCCATACTAATTACAAAAAAAATGTCTGGAGGACCTTCCAGGTTCATGTAGGTGCTGGGAGGGCAACTCAGCCCCTTCCCACATACCTATGCATCTCTTCCAACGACAGTAAATGTATTAATAATGCCAAATGGCTGAAGTCTGCCTACCTAGAAGCTATTTAGGACTGGGTTAAAAGGAACAAGGTTCCTGATGGGAAAGGAAAGAACCAGTTTGCCTTAGATGCAGAATGTAAAAACAAAGACTTGGCAGCTGATACCATGAAAAACACTCATGACCACTGGAGAGCATGAGTGGCTGAGCAACTGATGAAAAAGGAATCACTCACGAGAGGTGAACAGTGTATCAACCCCTCCTGCTGTGACCTGACACTGCTACAGCCACCAGACATGCCTCATAGCCACCAGACATGCCTCATAGCCACCACCCTGCACAAGAGCCACAGATGTGGTAAGGGTGCTACCACTTAAAGAATGCATGGAACCCTATAGCCGAACACAATGGCACACTCCTGTAATCCCAGCAGCTCAGGAGGCTGAGGCAGGAGGATCTCAAGTTCAGAGCCAGCCTCAGCAAAAGCAAGGCACTAAGCCACTCAGTGAGACCATGTCTCTAAGTAAAATACAAAATAGGACTGGGGATGTGGCTCAGTGGTCAAGTGCCCCTGAGGTTCAATGGTACCAAAAAAAAAAAAAAAAATGCATGGAACACAGGCTGACAGTACTCAGCATCTTATTCAAATGCAAAAGTGGCAGGTTTCAAAGCTTTGAGTTGTTAGAACTTATTAAAGCAAGTTCTGCTGTAACCAATCCAACAGACTCATTTTTTAAATCTCAACTAAGATAATTTTTAGTATATGCTTAAATATAAAAGCAATTATTGTAATCTGGAAATCATTTGTGAACAGATGTGCAAGATAAGCACATATTGAATGAACACGTTTACATACATTAGGAAATAAAATTACTTTGCTAAAAAAAAAAAAAAATTGGAATCCACAGAACAAGGTTTGCGTGAGCTTTGCAATACTAGATGGATAATGTGGCTAACCTCCCTTGGCTGCATCTATGAAATAAGGGTAATAGCAAGGGGATATTGTGCATGCTGTGATCCCAAGAGGCTGTGAGAGGAGGATCACAAATTTGAGGCCAGCCTGAACAATTTAGCAAGACCCTGTCTCAAAATAAGAGAAAAGGGCTGCGTGCAACTGAGTGGGGAAAAACAAAAGAGGACAACGGCATGTGATCCATAGAGCTGATGTGAAGACGAACAATAATCGGGTTTAACCTCACGTATAGAAACGCTTGATAGGACAGCAGCTGTCCTAATCAGTGTGTGTCCACCCTACACAGAGCTGTTGGCTGGGGGCGGGGCGGGGGTGCACACAGGCAAACCTTCTGACCCTTTCTCCCCAGTGGACCCTCCACTGCTCCCACAAACAGTGCAGTTTGTTACTGCTTTTGGTTCCCAACACCCACGACCTCATTCTTTCTATTCACTAAGAATTAATCATAATTTTCTAAGGTAAAAAATAGTTTTAATCTTAGGGGCAAATATTTCAGACTCTAAGAGAGGTGTGGTTCTCCCCATAGGAAGAAGGGTCTCTTTCCTTGACTTAATGTAAAAGAAAAAAGTAAAGGAGTGGGATGGGAAGCACATTCTGGTGACTTCCTCATATCTGCCCACACTGGGCAGGAGGATATTCCCCAGGGGCCACTGGGGAACTGAAACTGAAGGGGACAGGGACACAAGTGAGGTGCTACAGCAGGAAACCTAGGCTCTGAGCCACCTGCTTCTGCTTTTCAAAGGGTGCAAATGGACACTGGCTGCTCTGGGGCAGGCAGAGACCAGGGAGGCTTCCTTGGGGCATCTGTCCTGCAAGGGTGGGGCAGTGCATCCTGGACATAGGAGGTTGTTCTGTGACTATACTGGTGTCTATCATCCATAAACAGCTCAAAACTAAAGATGGGAAAACTAAAGGTGTCCAGAGCCAGGTCAGGGAGGGAGGCCTGGGTGATCATCCCATACCCTCAGATACACTGAAGGAGAGCCTCACTCCGACCATATTCCATAGGACCACTGTAGGAAGCAGTGGGGGAGGGACAAAGTAGGAAAGCAGAAGCCTCTGGGTCGAGCTGTGAGGCAAGGGCTGACCCAAAGGAAATGTAACCAGCAATGCAATGAGCACCAACAACATGCTTTCAAGGTGCTAGGGAAGAAGGATGCCTTACCCTGGCCCGCTCCAAGCTCCTTCTCTGCTCATGAAACGCAGCTGGACTTTTCAAAGCTGTTGAAAGAAGAGCCAGAGAAGAATTACTTTTCGTGACGCATCACATTAAGTACTACAGTTTTCAGTGGAGAGGGCATCTGACATTCAAGTTAATTTTAGCAGTGCCATAACACAGCTGGAGTAAAGAAGAAGCAATACCTGAGCAAGCAGGAGCCTTTATGGCTTAGCTATGGCCTGACTGTTAAGGTTCCTTTATAATTCCTATCAGGAGCAGTCACTACTACCTTCACTTAGGCTCCATAATGTGCACAGCACCTACAGCCAAGCCCACCTGGGCCTCACCTCACTCTCAGGACCTACATAGGGCAGGGTGCATCTACATGCCAGGCCCACCTTCAGCCTCATCAGGAATCAATGAATGGACAAATGGTTTCAATGGACAGTTGAACCAAAAAGGTCTCTTCTCAGGTGCTAATTCCTTCTTCACTTCAGCTGGCATTAGTAGTGCTGCTAAAGCTAATTTGAACATCATCCCTAAGGACTAAAGGAACTTCCCAGCCATCACAAGGCTTACCCTTGTGAAGCACACACACCACCGGCAGCTGATAAGAAGGGTGTGGCTCTAGCTCTATTCTGGGGACACCACCAAGTGTACCACAGCTCCCACCTCCAGCCCACACACTTAGGGGACAAGCCCAAATAAAGCCCCTCTACAAACACCTTGCTGTGAATGGAGGACCCGCCTCCTTTTATCGAGAATTTTACTCTAAGGGGACAAATAATGATTTAAGACACTGCGGAAGAGGGCAAGGCCTGACTCACTTCAAGCAGGGAACGATGGCAATAAGAGAGAAATTTACAAGATTGTAGTCAGTTTCACTTCTGCTGACCTAGGATTTCTGAACAGCTGTGAAACTGTGTGCAGAGATAACTTTATAGGCTGTTGGCTGTGGTGGGAGTGCAGGGGTAATGAGACGCTAAAAGTAGCAAGAGCACAGATAGGACCCCATCCTGCCTGGGCCTCTGTGCTTCCTCCCCTTCCTCCCCTTCTTCCCCGGAGGTTGGGCCTCAGCAACAGCAGTCCCAGAAGAAAGCCTCAAATGTCCCAGCAGGATTTGTTTAAAAATTTTTAAAAAATGTATCTTAGGATAAAAAGAAACTAGTTTTCAAAGTTCCCCTAAGAGTCTTTTCTACCCTCTAACAGCAGGTGGAGCTCTAGGCCTAGCAAATAAATTTGGAAAAGCCAGCCCCATGGTTCCTTCCCCAACCACAGGACAGGTTGCTCCCTGCCCAGGCTCTACTAAGTAAAGATGGAGCCCTAGTGTGCTGGAACCTGTGCTGTGTATGATGAACGTGCGCACCTGGCCCTGAGAGCTCAGCACACGGACAGATTTGGTCAAGGAAATAACTTCCAGTATGTGCTGCCCCGTCCCAGATTCCTCCTCTGCCTCATTCTCCAGAGCACTCATCACAGTCTTTTTTGGTTTTTGGTACCAGGGAGATTGAACTCAGGCACTTGACCACTAAGCCACATCCTCAGCCCCATTTTGTATTTTATTTAGAGATAGGGTCTGACTGAGTTGCTTAGCACCTCGCTGATGCTGAGGCTGGCTTTGAACTAGCGACCTGTCTCAGCCTTCCAAGCCACAGGGATCACAGGCATGTGCCACCCCACCTGGCTCATCATGTCTTATAGTAGTTTCACATATGTTCTTATTGTTACCATAAGCCCCACAGGAGCACAGCAGGGTTCTTTCTAATTTTTTTCATTTCTCACAGAATCCACAGTACCTAGAATAGTAGGTACTCAATGAATTAAAGAATATTTTGTAAGGCCAGTGACAGAATACCAAGAGGAGTCTGCCGCACAGCTTGAAACTGTCATTAACAGGAGGAATTCTGAATCTCACCTCTGCTCAAAACTTCACAAAAGCCAGCCGCCATGGCGCATGCCTGTGATCCCAGTGGCTCAGGAGGCTGAGGCAGGAGAATCACAAATTTAAAGCCAGCCTCAACAAAAGCGAGGCACTAAACTCAAGTGAGATACTGTCTCTAAATAAAACACAAAATACGCTGGGGATGTGGCTCAGTGGTTAAGCGCCTCTAGGTTCAATCTCTGGTACAAAAAAAAAAAAAAAAAAGAAAAGCTTCACAAAGGTCCTGGAGAGCAAGTCATGGATGTTGTGTCAATCCTGGGTTCTACCAAATACGGCTGGTGTGACTGCTTTCTGGGCCTCATTTTCTCCTAGAGAGTAAGAATCTGCCCGCTTCTCTAGGTTGGTTTCTTAATTTATTCAAAAAATAGAAAAGAGCTGGATATAGTGGCGCATGCCAATAACCCCAATGGCTCAGGAGGGCGAGGCAGCAGAGTCAAAGTGAGACCCCGTCTCTAAATAAAATACAAAATAGGACTGAGGATGTGGATCAGTGGTTGAGTGGACCCAAGTTCAATCCCTAGTAAACGCTCCCCCCATCAAAAGGAAAAAAAAAAGTAGAGAAGAAATAAATCTGCTACATAGGGGTGGGGGAAGGTGGTCAATTAGATGTTCTAGTTAGATGTGGATCTGAACTCAGGCAATGTGAGGCCAGCTTGACCACGGTACTGAGCACAGGTAAAGAAAGACTCAGAAAGGGTGTTCAGGGACCCACCAGGGGATCCCAGGACTTTCAGGCATCAAAAGGCATAATTTAAAACTTGGGCTTACCATGGAGCAGCCCTGACTGAGCCTGATATTAGGTGATGACTGAGAGGCGGGTGAGAAGCTGGAGGAACTCATTAGCTGGATAAGGTCTGGTCAGGAGAGCCAAAAATGAAGACCAAGAAAAGAATTCAAGATAATAATGAACAATTCTAAATGGTAGGCTGATTTTTATAATAACTTTATAATCTCATCTAATTCAACATTATGCGTGATGAATCCAACAGGATTTGAACTATAGCTCACTGTCAGGCCATTCTTCAAGGGTTGGGCCTAACCCGGCCCCCACGCAGTCCAGCTCAGTATGTGCTCCTCTTTCCCCATTTTTAATTCTTTCAGCATTTCAATAGCCACTTCTGCCAGATGGAAGGAGGAGGGAGCAAAGTCCCCCTCTTTCTGAGGGCTTTTCTCTAGACATCTGACTATGAGCTTCCCAGGTTCATCTGGAGAGACTGGAGCTGGGAGAGCAAGTGCTCCTGGCCCACTGGGTTTGAAACTGGGGGCAACTCCTGTGTGTGTCCAGCCAGCTCTGTTACAGCCACATTCCAAAGTGTGGCCTGGTGATGGAGATATATGATGATCTGGGTAAAGCTCTGGGCTTCTTGACAGGAGCAAGTGACAAGGGCGAGTGAAAATTGCCCAAGCTTCCATCTAAGTAGAGTAAGGAAGGAGAGCAAAGCACAATAGGGTTTAAATTTTAGGGTTCTGCTAGGTGTGAAAAAATGAAAAGCCTCAACAGCCAACCCAGAACCGTGTGTCCCATAGGAAGGGCTGCATCCATCTGGACTGCACACCTTCCTACTCGCAGCCTCAACAGCTGTGCCCAGAAGAATGAGAATATCACTCATTCAAGACCTCATTCTCCCAGGAACCCCGAGACGTCAGTTCTGGAAAGGGAAGACCGATGCAAACACAGGGCTGTACACACTACACGTTTCTGGTGTCCGAAGGCAGTTCCTGGTTGCCTTTTCCTACCCTTGGTGGCTGGTTCCACTGGAGGCCTTGTACTGCTTTGTGTGAACAAAGAGAAATGTACAGCACATGCTAGAAGAAAAAAAAAACAAGCTCTCCACATAAATCGAATGAACGAAAGTGGCCAAGAGGAGCACTCTTGGTCATGGTTCAGTTCTAGATGTGGGCCCAGTCACCAATTAATATTCTGGGCATCCTCCCCAGCCCCTGACATGTTTGCTGCCTTAACTGAGGTCCTTTGTGATTTAAAGAAATAAAAAGAAGGAAAATGACCATCTTCTTTTTCTTTCTTTTCTTCTTCTTCTTCTTTCTTTTTCTTTTTTTGGTAGTACTGCAGATTAAACTGTGGGACACCCCTTTACCATTAAGCTACACGACTGTAGTCCTTTTAATTTTAATTTTTATTTATTATTTTTTATTTTTTAGTTGTAGTTGGACACCTTTATCCATTTATTAGTATTATTTTTTAATGAGGTGCTGAGGATCGAACCCAGTACCTCGCACATGTTAGGTGAGCACTGAACCACTGAGTCACAAACCCAGCCCTATTTATTTAATATATTTTTTAGACATTGATGGACCTTTATTTTTTATTCATTTATTTATATGTGGTGCTGAGAATCGAACCCAGTGCCTCACACTTGCTAGGCAAGCGCTCTACCACTAAGCTACAACCCCAGCCCCTTAATTTTTACTTTTAAATAGGGTCTTGCTAAGTTTCCCAAGCTGGCTTTGAACTTGTAGTCCTCCTGCCTCAGCCTCCTCAGTCACTGACAGCAATAAACCCTCAAGTCCCATTTCCTCATCATTATCATTAAGGAATATGTATTAGGTATCCAGTTCCGAATGTTGTTCTATTAGGCACTGACAATCATAAAAACTAAGGTTCCCATCCTTGATAAAGTAACATGCCAAAAGCACACAAACAACTCCATATTCAGAGGAACTCAAAGCCGTGAACATCAGAGTTAGCAAGGTCCTTAGAGTGCCACTGTGCAGAGAAGCCCAGCTCTTAGGCAGGCCACTGTAGAAGCAGGAAGCACATACACAGCACAGCAACAGGGCTATGCAAGGGGGTATAACACCTAACTAACCAGGTGGGACACAGCCAACAAACAAGTGAGCAAGCACTGTACCAGCTGCTGAGGATGAGGATCCACCAAAGGCCTAACTCGTGGTCTGGTGGGGAAAAGACAAATGGTTGCGATGCAAGATGAAGTACACCAGTAGAGGTAATTAAAGATGCTATAAAGGATGAAGAGGCAAAATTCAACCTGAGAGAACAGTGCATGAACTGTCCAGGAAAACTTTATAGGAAGGTATGGAAGAACAGGTGAGTTCAAGGAACTACAGACCTTTGATATGGGTGGACCAAGAAGTTCCCGTGGAGATGATGTGGCTGGCAGGGGAGGCAGGGCTCAGCCCATGAAGAATACCATGTGCTACTGTAGGAACTTCTGCTTTTGAGAAGATGGAGTAGATGTACTGTTCTCCATTCTTCTCACTAAGCACAAGTAAAATCTCTGGATTTTATATATACATATTTTTTAAAAAGGAGATTCTGAAATGTAGGGAAAAGGCAAACTGACTAAGGAGGCTGGGACCCAAGGAATGACAAGGTGATGAGTTCCTTTCTGAATTTTCTTTTACCTCATATATCTCAGACTTGGAGCTGAAGAAGCCTGCAACTCAGAAATGCCTATGAGTACAGCTAAAAATGCCCCCAACAAAAGCCTGCTTTCTCTAGCCAGGACCAGGAAAAGGGCAGTTCAATGGACAGAAAACTTTTAAGACACTAATTATTCTGCTTTAGTCAAACAACACAGCAAAGAAATGGTAGCTTCAATTCTACCCCAACTTGCCTCAATAGAGGCCAAGTTAGGAACCTAGATTTCCACCCTCAGAAGGTTGTATGATGTGCTTCAATACCGCTGATGAGGTGGGGTCAGAGAAGACCAAGTAGGAAACTGGGACTTTTATTCCCACCAGCTAGTAACTAACATCGCCCTCCCAGGGTGCAAGTCTAGACCTGGCCCTACTCCTCCATGCTGGGGTGATGACAGAGGAAGGCTGAGTAGCACAATCTGCCACCACACTGTTAGTGGAGACCATATGGGGAGAAGAAGTTCTCATCCTTAATGAGCAGCCACTCCCACACCACCAACACAAGTGTCAATGGCTGCCAAGGGGGACCCGGACTTCTACCTCTACTCAATTGTAAGGAGGCAGCACAGTCCCCTCCTATCCCCTGCCACAGCAATAACAGAGAAAACCAGCTGAAATAGGGGGAAATAAAATGCAGAGATTCCTATTACTAAAATGTCTGGGTTTTAATCAAAAACCATTCAACACACCAAGAACAGGAAGATTTCACAATAAAAAGGAAAAAAAAAAAATCAAGAGATGCTGAAATCAAGATGATGCCAGAAATGCCTGACAAATTTTTTAAAGCAGCCATGATAAAATGCTTCAACGAACAATGAACACAGGTGAAACAAAAGAAAAAGTAGAAATCCTCAGCAAAGACCAGAAAATTTCAGCAAAGAAAGAGAAGACATAAAGACAAACAAATGGAAATTTTAGGACTAAAAAACATAATAATGTTGAAAACTCAGTGACGGACTCAACAGTAGAAGAGAGGTGACAAAAGAAAGAACAAGTGAAACCACTCCATCTGAATGACAGAAAGAAAACAGACTGGGAAAACCAGAACAGAGCCCAGGGACCTGTGAACTCCACAAAAATCTAACATCATTATGTCAACAAAGTCCTGATGAAGAGAGAAAAGAAGGCCATAAAAACCAAAAATTTTGGCTGAAAACTTTCCAAATTTGTCAAAAGACATAAACCTACAGGTTCAGCAAACTCAGTAAACCCGGAACAAGATAAACCCAAAGAAATTCATACTTTTTTAAAAACAAAACATCAAGTAGGAAACAAACTCATCCATTTCTGTTCATGCAGTTCTGATTATGTCACTCCCCAGGTTGATGTGGTGGCTATACATTGATCTCAGGATAATTAATAATATTTGGACAATAGTGTTGCTGGACCAGGCATGGCGGCTCACATCTGTAATTCCAGTGACTCAGAAGGCTGAGTCAGGAGGATAACAAGTTTGAGACCAGCCTCAGCATCTTAACAAGGCCCTAAGCAACTTAGTGAGACCCTATCTCAAATTTTAAAAAGAGGGTACTGGGGATGTAGTTCAGTGATAAAGCACCCTTGGATTCAATCACCAGTATCAAAAAAATAAAAATTAAAAAAGCAAAAACACATCTGGTAATCATCATACATTCATTTCGCCCCATGTCTGCACTCACAGGGTACGCTTTCCCCACTTTCAACTTCAAGTTTTCAAACCTAAAAAAAATACTGACAAGTTATATAAATCTGACCTAGACTCACTTGTTATCTTTTATCATATTTGCTCTCCTCTCCTGCCTCCATCCTGCACACAAACACTTAATGTTTTTTCATTTATGAATTGCTTGAAATTAAGTTGCAGGTATCAATCACAGTATTTCACCTTTAATTCTTCAGTGTGCATTTCCTAAGAATGAGGAGATTTTCTTGCATATCTAAAATACTTTTATCGTGTCTATGGAAATTAACATTAATTCAATAATGCAATCTAATTTAATGTCCTCATTTGAAATTTCTCAACTGCTCCCCAAAATGATCTCTTAAAGCTGCTTGGATTTTCCCCAATCCAAGACTAAATAAAGAATCTGACCCTAGGTACATGTATGAAGACACGAATGGCGTGACTCTACTTTGTGTACAACCAGAGAAATGAAAATTGTGCTTCATTTGTGTACTCTGAATTGAAATGCATTCTGCTTTCATATATAACAAATTAGAACAAATAAATAAATAGAATCATTTAAAAAAAAATCTGTATGGGTTGTTGTTTCTTTAGTCACAATCCAGAGTAATACTCCTACATTTTTGGCAAGAAGACCACAGAGGTAACACATACTTCATTCATATCAGGAGAAATTAGATATGGGTGTATCAACAGTGATGGTGCTAAAAGTTTGAAAGGTGATACCAGGCCAATTATTCTGGAGGCTGAGGCAGGAGGACTGTGAATTTGAGGCCAGACTGGGCAACGTAGTAAGACTCCATCTCAAAAAACAAACAAACAAAAACACCAACCCTTAGAGTTGAGCACATGCATGCCTGTAATCCCAGCAGTTGGGGAAGCTGAGGCAGGAGGATCTTAGCAAGGCCCTAAACAACTCAGTGAGACCAACCCTCAAGGTCACACAAGGTCTCTCCATCTTAAAGATAATATTTTTCCACTTTATATCAATATATAATCTGTAGAATAACGTTTTTGTGCCATGTAAAAATCCTATTCCCTAATAATCTTCTACCTAATAGTCACAGAACCTACTGATGATCCTTGCCTGAATCATAAATTTTGTAACTGGAAATGCAAAACAGCCAGGAACTGCATTTTTACAAGATCACTCCACAATGATCAAGAGTTTATTGATCATTGAAGAAGTGGTGGCACAGCCCTATAATCTAAACAACTAAGGAGGATGAGGCAAGAGAATCACAAGTTCACAGCCATCTCAGGAACTTAGCAAGACCTTGACTCAAAATTTAAAAAGGATTGGGAATGTAGCTCACTGTTAGCACACTCTGGGTTTAATCTCTAGTACTGAAAGAAGGGGGGAAAGGTACAGTTAAAAGAACATATTGGAGTGACTGGGTGAATGTCTGTGCCATGGACATTTTTAGACAAGAGATCATGGGGAATAAGCTTAAGGTAGGATGAAAGAGACCATGTTCAGTTTGTGGCTGATTATGAGACATCCTATTGATGCCCAAGGGTGTGTGTGTGTGTGTGTGTGTGTGTGCGCGCGCGCGCACGCACACAAGCGCACACGTGGGTGCATGTGTGTACAGATGTTCCTTAATTTATGATGGGGTTATGTCTTGATAAACCCATCATAAATTGAAAATACTGCAAGTGAAAAATGCATTTAACAAACTTAATATCTTAGCAACACAGTACACAGTTTTGGTGCAGGTAAGAGAAACAGAATAGACCAATCGAGTATCGTTTGTGGTTTTTGCCCCCCCCCCTTCAAATTTGTGACAGTTAAAAAAATAATAATAACAAAAGTGATTTTAATCTAATCTTTCTCATTTGGCTTTTTATCCTGGATAATCCTTTGGAAACAAATGCCACTGTCCTTTTCTCTAATATTGGCAATGGGACAGAAGTGAGAACTTCATATCTATCCTTAGAAAATGTCCAGGAGCACACACTGTCCTACTCCTTTTCCCTCCAGCCCTCTCTTGAAGGGGCCAGCACAGCAGAAAAGGGAGTTGTCCTACAATTAGACTCTACCCAAAGGTAACCAAGTTCTGTGCAAGAGCCCTTGGCCCCAGCACAAGAGTGTCACACAGCTCTCGGTAGTTCATGAACTTGCTAGAACTGACCACTGAAGTGGCAGAGAGGCCACAGGAGAGGTAAGTGAGGGGAGCTTTCCCCAGCATCGGGAGATGGGGGAGGTTCACAAACTGTGTGTTCACCCATTTTACATGCAACAGCTGCATCTGTCTTAGGAATTTACTTTTGCCATCACTTCTTGAACCTTGCTGTCCTCTACTTCAGCACTCCTGCGGAGAAAAGAATACAATAGCCTATGCCATGAAGAGGGGAAGGTGCCTGAGCCAGGCCCAGGGTTTCTCCACCAGTGGTTCAAATCATTTGCATGAAAATGTCTTTGCAGTGCAAGAACATCTGGAGTGATGACCTTTAGTGAGCTCTCCACTGCTTCCCTAGTCCAAAAGGCAGAAGAGGGGTAAGAAAGTCAGGGTTTTATTTGCTCATTCTCCACTACCAGGGGCTGATTTAAAAAAAGTACACTGGGCTGGGGACATAGCTCCGTTGGTAGAGTGCTTACCTTGCATGCATAAGGCCCTTGGTTCAATCCTCAGCACCACAAAAATATAAATAAATAAAGTACATCATGAGGAGGGGCCTGATTTGAAATTTCAACTCTGCTGGCTATGAGTAGAGTTTTAATTTCCTGAGCCCCTTTTTGTATCACTGTGCATATATTCTTTGGAGTCAAAGTAGCAGAGCTCTTAGCCATTTTCCTTACACCCCAGCTATGGCCTACACTGCTGGGATGGATCCCCACACCCTGGGGGATCAGGGCCATGGTAATCCCCTCCAATGCAAGGCAGTGGTCTGGGCACCCAGATGGGGGAGGAGCACAAAGGAGCCCTGGTTTCAGTGCAGGAATAGACAGGGTTCCTCACACAACGAGTGTTGCAAAATCAGAGGTTAGCTGTGTCTAGTATGTAAGGGTTCACACTAGCATTAGGGATTCTGTATTCAGGCAGTGTAGCAACTCAAGCTGGGGCACAGTGAGCTAAATCCAGAGCAACTCCGAATGGCTGGAAATTGTGTGCTCAATTCTGGATCCCTGCTTGGGCAACTGTTTCCTGAGAAGATGTTCACAATCTTCCGAGGAAAATCAATGGTACAAAAGAAATTAAGAACCTCTGATTTAAGCAAGATTTATGATACTAGAAGTGGAAAGATACTCATGGCTTTCAAGCCTCACAACAACAGGCAGACATGAGCAGTAACTTGGAGGACTTACAGATGGAGGAGTCACTCTCACCCATGTCTCTCACCTGACTTCATCAACTGTGGGTCTTGATCAGATGCTGTTTTAAATTTCCAATGGTGAAATTGTGTTGAGAGCACAGCAGGCTATCATCACATTCCCACAGGGCAAGAACCACTGTGAACTTCAGCAATCAGCAATAGGCCCAGGGCCAGAAAACCTGGATTGGATCTGCCTGGGTCTTTGCAGTATGACCTAGGACAAGTCACATGACCCCCTTAGGCTCCCACCCTCACAAATTAGCAATTGAACTTCTACTGCACTGAGTGAAGATCAACATTAATAAAGTGAAAGTGCTCTGCTGTGTTAAGCTTAAGGCACAGTTTCTGCTTTTTCCTGTGCATCCTCCTTCTGAAAATAATTGCATGGGTATGTAGTTAAATGCTGAGGGGTAACCAGGCCTGACTTCCATTTTTTGTCTTTCTGCTTTTAGCTGACACACAAAAATGCCTACCAAAATATCCTGCAACAAAGCCATTAACCAAACAGTTGTATCTAGTCTCAGAGACTGACCACATCAGTGAGAACCAGAACTACATTCATATTAAGTAAGGACAGAGCTTGGGTGGTGGGGTGTGAGACCGGACCACATATTCTGGTGCAAACAAGGATCCAACCTAACAGTCAGAAGCATTCTTCACACATCCTGTTTCAGTATGCAGGCCTGCCACCACCCCTGTTTTTGCACCTGGGCTCTCACCCCCACCCAAACCAGCAGGAAAGCCAACTATCAAATATGGATGTAAAAAAACGGAGACCCGAAGATGGTAAATCTTTTCCTTCCCAGAAGTGCAACTTGTTCTAGAGTCTTCCACTCTTGGCCCTGGTGGAGGAAGAGGCTGAGACCCAGAGAGGTGGCCATGTGGTCTTATACATCACAAATGTCAACAGATAGAGTGAATTCCAAAGGTTAAATCATCAGGAGCTGAATATTCTGAACTTGGTTGCTATGGTTTGAATAAGCCACCACCCCGACCCCAATGCCCATGTGCAATGGCTTGGTTCCTAGCTAATGGCACTTAGGAGGTGATGAAGACTTTAAGATTAATAGGAGGTGTTCAGGTGACTGGAGGTGTGCCCTTGGCAGCGATGGTGGAACCCCAGCCCTTTCTTCTTCCTCACCTTTGCTTCCTAATCACTACAAAGTGAGCTCTGCTCCACTGTGTGCTCTTGTCATCATGTGCTATCTTGCCACAGGCCCAAAAGCAATGGGGCCAATCAATCAATCACAGAATGAAGCCTCAAAAGCTGTGAGCCAAAATAAACCTTTCCTCTTCATAAGTTGATTATCTCAGGTATTTTGTTACAGTAACAGAAATCTAACACTGGTCTTCTAGGCTTCTCTTTGACATATATAGCAGCCCTGTTTTATATATGGCTTTCACATCACAGCCTAAGGCTTTAGATAGGTCCATTACCGTTCCAGTATACACTCCTTGGTAGAGTACAACATTAAAAAAAAAAAGACTATTGCCTTTTTTTTCTTTAATATGCCAAGTCAACTGTTTGGACATAAATTACAAATTGCTTTTGCCCTCCTGAAAACAACATTGCACTAGGTTGAAGAATCTTAAATCACCGCCATCAGTATCTATTAGGGCTCCTCTTGAGCATGTAATTCCTTAAGATTAAAATTGTCAAGGTAATTAGGAGTAGCACAAACAAATGTCTTTTTTTTAAATATTTATTTTTCAGTTGCAGTTGGACACAATACCTTTACTTTATTTATTTTTATGTGGTGCTGAGGATCAAACCCAGGGCCTCACATGCGCTAGGCAAGCACTCTACCCCTGAGCCACAACTCCAGCCCCCCAACAAATGTCTTTATAATCTCTTCCACTTCATTTATTATCCTCAAAAAAAGTTCACCTTGGATCCCTCAAATATTAAGAACACATTTATGAAATAAAACTTAACACCTCATGTTTCTTTTAGATATTATATTATACCAAGAACTCATGAAGACTACTTTCTAAAGCTGGAGATGTAGCTCAGTGGTAGAGCACCTGCCTAGCGCGTGTGAGGCCCTAAGAAGAAGGGGGTGAGGGGTGAAGACAATGACACTTTCTATGGTCTATTTTATTCAACAGAAGCCACTGTTAGATAATTCTTTGGATTCAAGGAATACACTCAAGACCATGAATATATAATTCACTTCAGACTCCTCTTCTAGGGTTTGATAGGAACTGGCTAAGGAGCAAGCTCTACATCAGTCACTGATCACTGAGGTAGAAATACACCCTACAGCATTAAGAAGAGAGAGGAGGATGTGGACATGTATCATAAAAGCAACAAAAAACCTGAGGGAGTGATGTCCTCAGGTATTCTCCTGAAATAAAATAAAAGATTATAGAGGCCATGTGCCCATACACCTAATTCAATTTTATCTCAGCCTTCAAATATGGGGATCAGATTAGCCTCACTTCTATGGTGGATACGCTACCTCATCAGGTAGGGTTCTCTGATGATTAAAAATAGAGAAGAAACAAAAAGGGAAGGGAGGGAAGAGGAGGGAAGGGGAATGGAGAATCGCTTCTATCCAAAGATATCTCTGTATATGAAAGAGCAAATGAGTTAACACTAACACAATCCGTAAAGAAGCCAGAGTGTGAGGGCAATGAGGTCTCTTCAATGGGCAAACCATGGGGCTGGGTACGCCTTTTCCAAGCTCCTTCTGGAAAGGGTCACTGATCAGATCTTGGCCAAACTTCTTTGACTCACAGGGGCAACGGTTCATAGACTACCACAAAGCACTTCTGGGTGCAGGGAGGAGGAGGAGGAGGAGGAGGAGGAGGAGGAGGAGGAGGAGGAAGGCAGAAGATTAGTGAGGTGGAGGGGAGAAGAGGAGGAGGAGAAAGAAGAGGAGGAGAGAAAGAGGAAAAGGAAGGAGAGGGAAGATGAACAAGAAGAATTAGAAATACTTTAACTTCAGAGAGAAAGGGATCATAGTAATCAATCCTGGCACTTCTAGGCATTACACAGCCTTTTTTCCAAGATGAGAAATTTCTTTTGGAGGCAAAGACTGCTATAGCTAGATGAACAGATTGGAACCAAGTAGATTGGCTTAGATTGGCTGTGCATGTTGCAGTGGCCATGCCATCTCTGTGTGGACCACGTGGCTAACACTGACAGGTGAAGAGTAACAGAGGTATTGAACTATAATATTGGAGAGATGGAAAGTCAAGATGTAGCAAAGCTTATTAAAAACACAGACCTTAAATGCAGAATGCATTTAACAGAATTATGCTATGTATATATTTAAATATACCATAGTGGGCTGGGGAATGTGGCTCAAGCGGTAGCGTGCTCACCTGGCGTGCGTGTGGCTGGGGTTCGATCACAAACAAAGATGTTGTGTCTGCTGAAAACTATAAATACTATTAAAAAAAAATCTCTCTTTCCCTCTCTCTCTCTCTCTCTCTCTAATAAATAAATAAATAAATAAATATACTATAGTGAATTCCACCTTTATGTATATCCATAAAGTACCAATTAAAAAAAATAAATGGATGGGGCTGGGACTCAGTGATAGAGCACTCGCCTCACACGTGTGAGACCCTGGGTTCAATCCTCAGCACCACATAAAAATAAATAAGTGAAAAAAAGGTATTGTGTCCAACTACAAATAAAAAATAAATATTAAAAGAAAATAAATGGATGGATGGAAAGAAGGCCAGGGGAGGGGGCAGGTAAGGCGGGGAGGGAGGAAAAGGAAGCACTGGGAACTGCAATGGAGCAAATTAAATTCCACACACGTATGATTATGTCAAAATAAAACCAACTATTACATATAATAATGCACTGACAAAACCATTTTTAAAACAAAACAAAACAGAGCTTTCCAGGGATGGTGGTACATGCCCCAAGCCCAGCTATTAAGGGAGGTGAAGTAGGAGAATCACAAAGTTCAAGCCTGGACAACTTATGAGGTCCTGCTTCAAATAACAAAACAAAAAACCAGGGCTCGGGATGTACAGTATACCTGGTTCAATCCCCACTGCCACACACACACACAAAAAAAATTACAGAGCTGCAGAAGCCCATTAAGTGAAGCCACTCTTTCCAGGATCAATATGAGCTACACAAGGCCTACTTGCAGACCTATGAACCACCTTGCAAAACTAGCTGACTGATCTGCTCACCGATCCACTTGGCAACATGTCTGAACACATTCCAAGAGTGGAGGAGTCTGAAAGGCCTCGGGATTGAAACTAAGTCGTGGCCATCTCTGAGTTGTGTTGCCTTCACCCTCTGGATTCTGCTACCCACTCAGAGGAAAGGGTTACCAATGGCACTAGACTGGCCCACAGAAACACCATTTAAAATAAAATATCAAGGCCTGGGTATGAAGCTCAGTGGTAAAGTACTTGCTTAACATGAATGAGGTTAGAGAATTTGATCCCCAGCACCATGGAAAGAAGAAAAAGAAAAAGACAAGACAGGACAAGCTTGCTGAAGAAGAGAAAACAAAAGTCCCTAGAGTATCCCTAGGACAAAAATAATAATTTCTTCAGGTGCTTGCCAAAGCATTGAGGTTTTTCTTTTTCTTTTCTTTCTTTCTTTTTTTCTTCTTCTTTTTTTTAACAGTTTTTTAGTTGTCAATGAGACCTTTATTTTATATGCGGAGTCAAGAATCAAACCTAGGGCCTCACACATGCTAGACAAGTGCTCTACCACTGAACCACAACCCCAGAGCATCAAGGTTTTTCTACTAATTTGTAAGTGGAAACTAGTAATCTGGGGTTAACTGCAGCATTAGAAACATACTGTTACTCTAGGCTGTTTCTCCAGGAGTCTCAATGGAACAACAACAGGTAGAAAAAGAAGAGACAAATATGGTTCTCTCACATCCAAAGAGGTCACAGGAGGCTTCTTTCTCATTTGCCTGGATCAGGAGAACTTCTACATTTTTCCTTTTCCTTTGAAAGGTTATTCCTCTGGGGCAGTACTCACTACCAGAACAATTCTCTTTAACTTTCACTTTCACCTTATGATCTTATATACCTCTCTAAGTGTTAAAAAGTTTCAGGGGAAGCTCTGTTTGAGAACAAAGGACATCTACCACACAGGACCCATCTCACTGTGAGTCTTCACCTGAGTGTACTGGCATTCCTGGTTGCAATCTTTGGACTTAAACACATGCTCCCTGTCTGTGCTATCTTTCCTCTCCCCGAAGAGTCTCAGAGCTTCACATAATGTTAGAGAAAGTTCAGGACCTAGACTGTGAGGGCCTCTGCTATCCAGCTCTCTGTATTTGGTAGGGCTTAAGTGGTGTTAAATTCAAGACATAAGTTTACATAATGAGAATACAGGACACTGGGAAATGATCCTGTTCAACAGCATATTAGAAATCGGCATCATGCCCCACACGGAGGTGCATCGACAGAGCACATCAAGCAGCAGAGGAACTGGAGGATGCTCACCCCCTAAATCCTATGGAAAGCCCATTCCCCAACTCTCAACAATATATACAAACACAAGAGCCATCCTGAAGCACAGCGAATCCTGTGGAGGCAATGTCTGAACAGCCCTCCATGGGAACTGTGTCTGAGTGTTCTTGGAAAAGAGCTGGGTGGGTTTTTCTCTTCCTAGAACTAGAAAAACAGTTGGCATGGGAAAAATTTCATAAAAGGTATAAACCAGAAACGATGAGACAAAATACAGCCATGGTGACCTTGGTCATTTCTCTGGCTCCAAGAACCTGTCCTCCTCTGGAGTTGTACAGCAAATTTAAACATGAGGGCTCTTTTCAGAAACTCTCCAGGCCAACACAATGGGAATGAAGTGGGTGCTTCCAACCAGCTGTTATTTTTTCAGGTCTCCAATCTCCAAATCTCTGCAACAACTTGCCAATCACTTATACTCTGTCCCAGCACTGCTCACGCTTTCCTTAAAGGATTCACAGTGTGGGTGAGGTATGCAGTTAGGGTAGACAGCAGGGGAGGCTACAGATCACAGTAAGAGAGAAGGGGGTGGTAAAGCAGGGTTACTTACTAGGTAGGGGGATGATACTCATCTTCAGGAACTCAGAACCCCATCCCTGTATCACCAGGAACACAGACGAGCAAGGAATTTACAACCTGAAACTATTCCAGGCTTCAACATTCTTTTTCATAATCTATGAGTTTGCTACCTACTTCCATCACTAGAAAAAAATTGTGTCCACAGGACTGGGGTGGTGGCTCAGTGGTAGAGTGCTTCTCTAGCATGTGTGAGGCATTGAGTTCGATTTTCTGCACCGCATTATCAGTAAAGGTCCATTGACAACTAAATGAATATATATATATATAAAAGACTGTGTGATAGTGGCTCTTGGAAGGTGCACTCTTCTCACAAAAGCAAGTTGTTTCTATTCCTATAGGAAAGGCAATTACTCTCACTTCACAGACACAGAGAACAACCCAAAGTATATAATTAAATATTTAAAACAATTTTAGAACCTAGGCTCCTGACAAAGTAGGAACAACTGTTCAAATTTCATGTCCAGAATTTTAGCAGGTTTGCAACAGAGTGGGTTCTGTTTCTAAAACACACACACACACACACTCACACACACACAACTAGCTGCCTTCATTCATTCATGTAGGGCCAAGTACTGGAAACAGAAGCATTAATAAGACACTTTCTCAAGTTCATAATCTACTTGGGGATGTAATCAGATAGCTGCAACAGATGAAGCAGCAGTACCATCATTTTTTGTGGCACTGGGGACTGAACCCAGGAGCATTTCACCATTGAGTTGCATCCCCTGCCCTTTTCATTTTTGTATTTTGAGACAGGGTCTTGCTAATTGCTGAGGCTGGCCTCAAATTAGAGATCCTCTTGCCTCAGTCTCCCAAATTGCTGGAATTACAGGAGTGTGCTGGTGTGCCCAGTATTACATCATTTGTTTTAACAAGGCATATTGTGAGAAATGTTAAGCAAGGAAACTGTAATTGATAAGTTCTGATAATTGATAAGACTGTAACTGATGATTTCCAGTAGTGCCTGTTATGAAATGAAAGAGGGGAAGAACAATTCAAGCACTCATTATCTGCCTGGCTCTCTGATCCTGGACCTATTACAGATCCTGAAAAGTAGCATTATCTCAGAACTAGTAGTGTGATTACAGTCAGCATCTATGCATCAGTACTGAACTTCTCTTTATTGTGGATGGGTAAACTATAGCTACCCAAATTTTGGCTGTCCGATATTTTGAGGGCAGGTGTCATGCCCCATATTTCTTTAATCTCTAAAGCATTTAAACTATGTTACAGCCAGACATGGTGGCGCACACCTGTAATCCCAGCAGCTCAGGAGGCTGAAGCAGGAGGATCACGAGTTCAAAGCTAGCCTCAGCAATTTAGTGAGGTCTAAGCAACTCAGTGAGACCCCATCTCTAAATAAAATACAAATAGGGCTGGGGATGTGGCTCAGTGGTTAAGCACCCTGTATTCAATCCCTGGTACCAAAAAAAAAAAAAAAGAGACTACCTTAGGCACTTAGGCACAAAGTAGACACTAAAAGCATACTGTCCTCCAGGAAAGGGAAAAGCAGTTGAGAAGCCTTCTGTAAAACACAGTATTGCCCTACTTGATCACATTACTGATCCACTGTACAAGCCACCTGACACTAAGGGTTAGGGGTGGGGGCTATTCACTGGAGGGCCACAGAAGATAACATAAGGTGGGTAAATAGTTTGGTAGGAAGCTGCAGTAAACAAGATTATTGGCTGATGCTTAGAATAGAAATAGACTTCTGACTGCTAACATTACCATGATATAAATCAAACACCATCCTTACTTGCCTTAAAAGCCTTCAATGACTTCTCATTGTACTTAAAATTGAGTGTGCCTCCTCCATGCACTGACAGACCATGGTGAATGGACCTGCACCTTGCCCATCTGCACTAGCTCCTCTTCCCTTACACACCTTGATGCCCTAGCCACACTGGCTTCCTTGTTCTTTCTTCAAACACACCAAGCTCTTGCCTGTACCAGGCCCTTACATTTACTTTTCCTTCTATCTGAACCCTGCTTTCTGAATGGTTGACTCCAACTCATTCTACAGATCTCAACTCTAATATTTCCTCTTTAGGGAAGCCTTTCTTGGCTATCTTATCTATGAAGTCACCCTGTTTTATTCCTATTACCTGCTAATACATCCACACTAGTTAGTTTATGTCATAGTACTTATTAGGTTCTAAAATTATCTTATTTACTTGTCTCCTTTTATTTATTTATTTTTGGTACTGCGGATTCAACCTAGGGGCACTTCACCACTGAGCTATATTCCCAGATCTTTTTTATTTTATTATTATTATTTTTTTTTTTTAAAGAGAGGGAGGTAGAGAGAGAGAGAGAGAGAGAGAGAGAGAATTTTAATATTTATTTTTTAGTTATCGGCGGGCACAACATCTTTGTTTGTATGTGGTGCTGAGGATCGAACCCGGGCCGCACGCATTCCAGGCGAGCACGCTACCGCTTGAGCCACATCCCCAGCCCCTTTATTTTATTATTTTGAGATAGAGTCTGCATTGCTTACAGTCTCACAAAGTTGCCCAGGCTGTCCTCCTGCCTCAGCCTCCCAAGTCATTAGGATTATAGGTGTACATCACCACACTTGGCTACTTGTCTCCTTTTTAATTATCAGTCTTGCCCTTCTAAATATAAATCTCCTGAGAGCAGGAGGAGATTTATCTTGCTCTATCAATTGGCAGATATTAATAGTATGAGTGAATGAGTAAATGAGAGATAGGAACACACAGAGGCAATAAGTCAGTAGGCACTGAGTTAAAGTGGAAAATACCAGTTGTCCCATGTTGAAGCCAGAAGTTGCTGCATGACTTCTTGTTTTAGTACTAGAGATTATACCCAGGGGTGCTGCAACTAAACCACATCCATAGCTCTTTTTTATTCTGAGGCAGGGTCCCCCTAAATTGCTGAGGCTAGCCTCAAACTTGTGATCTTCCTGCCTTAGTCTCCGAGCTGCCACGATTACAAGCACATTTCCAGGAGTATAGAGGCATATGATACTCTGCCTGGTGACTTTTATTTTATTTATTTATTTACTTCATTAGTATGAATACAAGTGATGATGGCACACACACATAAAAAGACAGAGCCTACGCTCTGCGACAAGTTAGAAAGAAATATCAAAAGAGCAAAATTCTAGCTGGACCCAGTGGTTCATGCCTATAATCCCAGCAGCTCCAGGAGGCTAAGGCAGGAGGATCTCAAGTTCAAAACCAGCCTCAGCAATGGCAAGGCACTAAGCAACTCAGCGCAATACTGTCTCTAAATAATATACAAAATAGGGCTGAGGATGTGGCTCCATGGGCAAGTGCCCCTGAGTTAATCCCCAGTACAAAAAAAAAAAAAAAAAAAAGCTGCTGGCTTCAGATTTTACAGTTTATGATGCTATTGTTATTCAAAGTGGATTTTCTCACTTTTGATAGAGTCCAAAGCTTAGTTTCCTTTCTCTCCCATGGTGAAATTTGCACTGGGTCATCACCATGACAGTCCACCCATGACTTCACTTAGGCATGCTCAACACCCATCTCAGCCACAGGGTACTTGAGGACCTTGCTCTAAATACCTTGAGAACAAGTAGGACAGAAGTTTCTTATCCTAACAACCTGAACACAAAGACAAAGCATATGCAAGAAGTGGGTTCTTCCTCACAATACCTCAGTGCAAAGTCTCCTCCTTTGATAATGGTAAATGTAAGAGCATAGAAACCTTCCGAAAGGTGTGATTCAAAAGCAAAGAAAGATTCACTGGCACCCTTTATGCATAATGCAGTTTGCTTCACGGAACTTCATCAATTAGGACAGTTATCTTAACTTTTTAGTGACTGAGAATCCTTGGACTTGGAAAAGCATGAGGAAGAAAAAGAGAGGGAAAAAACCCTACCATCCTTGTTTTATGTTAGATGCTTTCAGAGGCGTATTGGGTTCACACCATCACGTTAAAGCAACAATCATAGCTGAGAGAGGGGCACTTACGTGGCATGATCCCTTGGCTCACGAGTTCTTCCCGGGTCCGGCGCTGCTGGAGCTTCAACTGCAGCACTGCAGGGCAGCAAAGAGAGAGGACAGATGAAGGGTCAGTTGGGTACTCCACCTCAAAAGACACATTTTCAAATGCAAAAAAGTCTAAAAACAAAAGGTTGTAGCGTGAAAGATTCCCTTGAATTGTAACTGTGTAATTGCAGAAGTGGCCTGATATAGCAGGGTTTCCGTATTCTGCTGTGGGTGGCAAGAGGAAGTTGCGAAGTGTCTTGCAGGGCGATAACAATCCACAAAGTACCAGAGACTTGCCTCTTGTTAAAACCTTCTACAATACTGGGTCCTCCTTCTAAGACTGAAAAACACGAATTCTGAATTCACACAAAATATCATCATGAGGACCAACCAGCACCCAGCAAACAGAAAGATTTCCAGGTGCATGCACTTCCTTATTGAATATTTTTTAAATACTTTTTTTTAGTTGCAGTTGGACACAATACCTTTATTTATTTATTTGTTTGGTTTTTTGTTTGTTTTTATGTGATGCTGAGGATCAAACCCAGCGCCTTGCATGTGCTAGGTGAGCATTCTACCACTGATCCCAACCCCAGCCCCTCCTTACTGAATGTTTACAACGTGTGTATGGTGAATGATGCAGCTGCTCGGAGAGCAGAAGATACTGGTTATTAAATTCTTCTCTTTTGTATCCAAAAATCAGAGCTATTTTCACCAAACCTTGCATTCCTCTAGAACAGAAGATAGTGTGCCATTAATATACCTCTTTTCTTTCTCTTCCTCTTGACTCAGGGCCTTTTTCTGTTGGGGTGAAACAACCAAGCTAGATGACTCAAAGCACATCCGGCTAGCAGACTGAGAGGTGTTTCTCTTATTTCTACTTGGGCAACACCACCTAACGAAACAACTTTATAGGGATTTTTATTAAGTAAAAGAAGTCAATTATTTCTACTGCAAAAGTTAATGGAACCTAAAGGGAGGTTTAGGTTCCAGACATTACACAAGACAAAGGCAAAGCTGTTGTTCCATGACTGAGAAAATGTGCAAAGAGTGGGTAAGAGGATCCCACAGGCCAAAAGAAGTCCCCTTATATGATAGGCCTTCAATTATAGGGGCCCTGCAAGCACAGCTGAAAGGAATCTGCATCTACTGGGAATCACAGGGTCCTAACATTGGCCTTTTCCACAGAGCACTTTTAGGGAGGCCTCCAAGAATGAGAGAACCATAACTAGGCTCTTGCCTACATCCCAAATGCAGTACATTCAAAGTAGAACTTCTTTCTCCCAAAAACCTAACCCACAGCCCATCCTTCTCACCTCTTTAGGAATCATTACCCTTCCCAGTACTGATTTCAATGTCCGAGCAACTCTGACCTCCACCACCTTGCACTCCTCTTACCAAATTTATCCCAACACTCTTTCCCTTGCTGCAGTAGCTCAAGGGCTCTGTCCTCACTTGAGCCACATCTCCCATTCTACAGCATCCCAACCAGGACCATCCAACTCCTCTTCCTCAAGCACCATAAACCTTCTGCTGCTTCTTTTATTCACTTCACGAGGGAATGCCCACTGCCTTCACCTAGCCTTCCCAGTTCACATGCAGAATTACTCTGGGCCTTCTGTGACTACTTTTAACTGTTACGAAAACTACAAAGTTCTGATTTTTAGTTTTCTTGTCCTTAAAATGGGGATAGTAATGGTACCATCCTCACAGGACTCCTCCCCTGCTCCCTACACCCCTTCCCCCCAGGACACTGCACAAGCCAGGCCAGTGTTCTACCACTGAGCACAAAATACGAAAAAGTATTTTGCCTTATGTAATAGTTACCCCTAATCATGTCTCCTAATAGTTTATAAATTCCTAGAGGGCAAGTATCCTATTAATAGATGTCCCCCAGCACCTCAAATAAGGTTGCATTTAATAATTGCTTCTTAAATTAAACTGGATCTCAAAATGGTGATACTTACAAAGAAATCTTACCAAGAGGTTATTATTATTTTATAAATTAATACAGCCCCAGCCTAACCCATGTGTTTTAAACCACTTTTCTTATAACATCCCTATGGAGATGGGCAGTTTTGTTTATTTATTTATTTTTTGCAATATTTTATTTATTCTATTAACAGTGAATATTTAAAACATTTACAACAGTAATTATGTTGTTCTTAAGAGAAGAACAACTTTCACCTTTTTTTACATCTCTATAATAAGAGAAAATAAATAATTATGGTCAAAATTATTCTGTCAAAAACTTATCATACTTAATGTTAGTATCTTTAATGTTAGTATCTTTTCATGCAACTCAGTTTTTGGTGTAAAGTTCTTTGGCTGCAAGAAAGAACATTTGATTTACTTCACTAATAGGAATATTTCTTAATGCTGTGATGGCCTCTTCTTGGTAATTCTTCTGCTGTTGATTGTTAGCATAGTTATCTGTGATTGTATGAATGGAGTTGAGTGGAGAAGTACTCATCATGTTAAGGAGGTGGACAGGAATGCTACTGCCCAATATTTTTGAGGTTAGTAGGTTAAGCCTGAGGAGTTTAGCCAAGATTCAGAAATAAAAGCCCACATAAGATAAAGGACAAAGCCAAAATGGGGAGGCTGGGATTGTGGCTCTGCAGTAGAGCCCACCTAGCACGTGAAAGGCACTGGGTTCAATCCTCAGCACCACATAAAAAAACAAATAGGAGCTGGGATTGTGGCTCGGGGGTAGAGTGCTTGCCTGGCATGTCTGAGGCCCTGGGTTCGATCCTCAGCACCACATAAAAATAAATAAAGGTACTATGTCCATCTACAACTAAAAAATAAATATTTTAAAAAAAAAAAGACAAGGCCATCTGACTTTTAAAAATAAATAAATAAAGAGATAGATAGATGAAATAAAGGTATTGTGTCCGACTACAACTAAAAAAATATTTTTAAAAAAGCCAAAATGGGAGCTTAAGAACAAAATCTCTCTTTCTGGTAATGGTGACAGCGAATTTTCCACCATTTTCCCTGTGGCTTTGGACAATCTCAGCACCCACTTCTCTGCACAAACATGGACTGGAAAGCTGTACTGGGGGAGGAAGAGCAGGTATTGTTAATCCCATCCTACAGGAAAGGAAAATGAGGCCCAGAGTGATTAAGTAATTGACCTAAGCTTATTCACTATTAAGAGTAGAATAGGATTTGAGCCCAAACATCCTGATTCCAGAATCAGAACTCCTCACTTTGCTTTTCCAGGATCTTCTGAAAGCCCATTCTGCTAACATAACAGATCTGGAACAGGAGGACAAAGGGGCTGACTGAGGAAAATGGGTGGTTTAAACCAGGATCATAGGAGTTCAGGTGATCAACTTCAGTCAAAAAAAATTTAAATTAATCTAGGAATTTTATTTCAAAATAAATTATAACCACAGATCAGCAACAATAATTCTAGTAATAAAATACAAATAATAGTAGAAGAAAATGAATGTGTTACTGTGTATAAGGCTTTGTGTTAAATGACTGACATGCTTTTAAGTTATTTAATTTTAAAGAGGAGGGGAAGACTGAAGGGAGAGCTCAGTGGTAGAGCTCTTGCCAGCATGTGTCCTGGGTTCCATCCTCAGCCCTGGACGGAAGGTTTGTGGGGAGCGAGGAGAGGAGCCTATGAGGATAATATAATTACCATCTCCCTTTTATGGACGAGCAAACTAAAAATCAGACCTTTAAAGTTTTGCCTCGCCAGTAGCTCGGGAGGCCGAGGCAGGAGGACCGTGAGTTCAAAGCCTCAGCAATGGTGAAGCACTAAGCAACTCAGTGATGCCCTGTCTCAAGTGAAATACAACAAAGGGCTGGGGATGTGGCTCAATGGTTGAGTGCCCCTGAGTTCAATCTCTGGTAACACCCCCCCCAATAAATAAATAAATAAACTAATAAATTTTGTCTCATATCACAAAGGTCAAAAGTGCTGGAATGGGATTTATATCCAAGTATAGATGTCATTAAAGTTGAGACTTAATCATATGTAGTGTGCTTTGTAGGAAAGAAAAGGGGAAGCCAACCAGGGTAAAGGGCGAGGGATAAGAGGACTACAATCTATCATCTTTTATAATGTTTGTAAGGCCTGGCTTAAGGTAAGCTATTAGAAAATGGTTAAAAATAATAAATTAGCCAGGCACCATCATTCCTGTTATCCCAGTGTTTGGGAGGTTAAAGCAGGAGGATCTCAAGTTCAAGGCCAGCCTCAGCAACTTAATGAGGCCCTAAGCAACTAGTGAGACGCTGTCTCAAAAAATAAAAAATAAAAAGGGCTGGACACATAGCTCAGTGGTTAAGCACTCCTGGGTTCAATTCCTGGTGCAAAAACTAATAATTTGATTTCATGGAAATAATCCAATTCAATAAGCCTGAGCAATAATTTATGAAAGCAATGGTTAGTACCTGAGAATAATTTTGAAAAGTCAGTTGTATTTCTAAGTAAATCATATATAGACAGGATCGTGAGGGCTACTGTGCAAACTTCTTGACTGAAAAACCTCTGACCTCATGAAAGTAATGAAGTCTATAAAAACTAATATAAAATTTTCATCTCTAAAACTACAAAATTAAAGTCCATTTATCTGAAAATTCCATATGTCTCCCCTAAAAGTTAACTGCCAACTCTGCACTCATCTAAAATCTGACCAAGTTTCCCATTCAAAAAAGAGTGCTTACTCTGGGTCAGTATTATCTTGAGTACTACTACACTTGACTGTAGGTATATACCACTACCCCCTGCTAGCTCTAACAATGTACTTAAGGACATGAAAAAGGCAAAAGCAGTGAACTCTGGATTATGAAAGTCAACCTACACTTCATTGATTTATCTTCCAGGATGTGTAGATTTCCAATGATCCTTCTAAGACTTTCATCTACAAAGAAACAGCATTTATGCAAATATTCCTTTTCTTTAATTATCTTACTTCCTCTTAATTCTAAACACTCTTGATAAAATGCCTTTACACGTTCAGGTCTTACAAATTTTGGAAGAAATAATAACTTCTTTTCAATAAATTGTGAAAGTGACATGAGCCATGTGTAGTGTGCTCACTGCAGAAGTCAACCCCAATCAGGAGTATATTTCAGTGACCATGAACTTAATGCTCATCCATCCTCACCAAGAAATATCTGAAACCACTTAAGATTTTTTCACAGACAATGCTAGTCCCAGGAGATTGAAGGCAGTAAGGATTTGACATAATCTATTTCACTGTACATCACTCTTTATAGAGTCTTCACCACTCCCCAAGTCAATAAAAACTGAACAAACACAACTACTTGTGCACAAGCCTGAGTCTTTATACCATCACTGTTATTGAATTCCACAAATTTAATATATCATCTGTTTCTAAATGAGTCTCTGTGAACAGCCTATATATAGATGAACAGATGCCTTTAGAGTTGATGGATGGTGAAGAAAAGACTTGGAAGAACAAGAAGCCATAAAGTGGGACAGTTCAGGTTTTCCATGCTCCATGAAGATAATCAAGTTTTTCACCGGCCTACAATAATGGCAGCAATTGCTTTTTGAATAATTGACTACTTGGAAAATCAAAGTATAATACATTTATCTAAAGTAGTAATTGTTAAAAATAACTTCAGATAGTACTTTCCTTTCTTATTCTAAATTCTGGCCCTATAAATTCCCAAAGTTGGTTCTACTAATAATGGACATATTTTTCTCCTAACTTTCAGACACCAGTCCCAAAAAAATAAGAATCCAAGTCAGCAATAGACACAACTACTTCCAGCTTCAAAATAAAAATTGTGTTTTACTGGGAAGATCAGAGAAGGAACAGGCTGAGTTTTAGCCTTAATTGGAGCTAAACATGCTGACAGAATGTTCATCTCTGTAGCAGTGAATCACACCTATTCTACTGGTGTATTTTACACTTTGGTTGATTCTATATGCCTGAAAAATCACTTAGTGGCATTCAAATTGTAAAAACATATCTATCACTTATCACTCACAACCCCAAGGTTATTCAGACTAGTTTCATTCTTAGGTTATTCTGCTGGGTTACTTTCCAGCATGGCTACAGACATAGGGATTTAAAGTTGGGAGGGGTAGAGTGTTCCCCATTCATTGTGTCAGACTGTGCCAGGTTCTAGATACACCTGTTGCCTCTATTCACATAAAGCTTTCAGTTCAGTGGGAAAACAGACATTGAAGGGTGACAACAATTACAAGTTGTGGTAAATATTTTACAGGAACAGAATAAAGTATGATTGGGCTGGGATCGTGGCTCAGTGGCAGAGTGCTTGCCTAGCATGTGTGAGGCACTGGGTTCAATTCTCAGCACTATAAATAATAAAATAAATAAAATAAAGGTCGTTCAACAACTAAAATAATTTTTAAAAAAAAGAATAAAGTATATGAGAGAGGTCGAATCCTAGAATCCAGTTTTTCTCCTTTCATGTTTTTCACAGTTCTTTTTTGCTGTTAAACAGTCAACTATTTAAGATACTAAAACTCTTTGGAGAATATAGACTGTGGGAGAAACCACAGTGAGGAATTACAGCTCACAGTGCCACTTATTCCCTGTACTCTCAGATGCTTGACTGCTCTGGGCTCCTGTACCAGAGGATCCACAGGTCTACTTGCCTTGTATGCAGGCCGTATTCAATTTTTCCATAGTTCTTTATTCAAAGTTTCTCTTTTCTTCAGTATTCATTCAAGGAATAAGAGGGTCTGCTACATGCCAGACAGATATAGTTCTTGTCTTTAGTGAATTTAATTTCAGGAGGAAACAAACATCAAATAAGTACACATACTAACTAAGTAGTTAGAATATTCTCATGGTTTAATTCATGCACTCAAACATCATTTTGTTGTTGTTGTTGTTTGTTCGTTTGTTTTTCAGGGCTAGGGACCAAACTCAGGGTCCTGCATGTGTTAGGCAAGCATTTTGCCACTGAGCTAAATCCCCAACCCCTCAAATATTTTTCATATTGTCAAAAGGGCTGAATGTGTTAGGGATGCATATTTGAAGAAAACATAGTTTTCATACTCACAGAACTCAGGTCTAAGGGGAAAAAAGGGGTTCAAAATGAATTGCAATGTTATAAAGAAGATGTCTATAATAAACACTTTCACTCAAAAAGACAAAGAAAAACACAACTTTGACTAGCACACACACCAAAAAATGGATTTGCTTTGCGACTAAAGGTTAATGGCAAATTTAAGTCTTATCTGGTATGTGTGCATATATACTAAAAAGAAATAGTTTCTTGAGAAAAAAAAAACATTTATATATCTTTTAGGTATTTTGAGAGCACAAAGGTGATACTACCCAATGGTGAATATCAGAAAGAAAAATAGGATCCTTCCTATATGGGGTAGGATGATTGAACACACAAGCTGGGATTTAAAAATATTTTATACTCATGCTCAGTTTGTGCTGAAGTTTTAAGTAGTTTTGTGATATCCCCAAAAAGTAACTCTCCTCTAGGCCCCTACTTATTGTACATGCCCTGCTATGTTTGAAAGTGTCCCCCCAAAAGCTCATGTGTTGAAAATTTAAGCCCCAAATTCATATGTTAATGGTGACTGATGGTGGAGCTATTTGGGAAGTCATTAGGATTAAACAAGGTTATGAGGTTGGGCCCCCATGATGGAATTAGTGGCTCTATAAGAGGAAGAAAAAACCCACGCTAACACACTTGCTCTTTCTCGCTATATTAAGACATGGCAAGAAGGCCCTTACCAGATACTGGCACCATGCTGTTGTGCTTCCCAGCTTCCAGAATCATGAGCCAAATTAACTTTTTTTTTTTTTTTTAGTTATCGGCGGACACAACCTCTTTGTTTGTATGTGGTGCTGAGGATCGAACCCGGGCCGCACGCATGCCAGGCGAGCGCGCCACCGCTTGAGCCACATCCCCAGCCCCGAGCCAAATTAACTTTGATTCTCTATAAATTACCTAGTTTATGGTATTTTGTTACAGCACCAGATAATGTGCTAAGACACTCTTAAAAAATCTTTTCTTGGGCTGGGGTTGTGGCTCAATGGTAAAGAGCTCACCTAGCATGTGCAAAGCCCTGGGTTCGATCCTCAGCACCACATATGAATGAATGAATGAATGTATTGTGTCCAGCTACAATTAAAAAATCATATACATGTGTGTGTATAAAATCTTTCCTGATATATCCTAGCAAGATATAAAAGGAAACAGATATTTCTGTGTTCCTTTACTCAGTTCTATTGCAAATTTTGCTCTCTAGATCCCCTGTCCTACAGTATCCCACTGAACTGGTTTCCATTCTTACTTCCCTAATCCACATTTCAGACTTCTGGCCTAGAATGTTCAACCTATAAAGTTCAGGAATATTTCAAAATTAAAATAAAAAAGAATCAAAGATATAACATACTTCTTCTAGTCCCAACCATTTCAGATAAAGGATATTCAACCTATATATGATTTTTTAAAGCTTTCTAAACACAAAGTTATTCTAGTCCTTTTCATGATTAATTTTCTTCCTTCAGCTTGGGAAACCAGCCTGACTGGGCTGGCACAGTACTCACTAAACCACATATTTCTGGCTTGTTTTTAAATATAATAACAGCACTTAAAGGCCCTGTGTATTCTATGATTAGCCCTATTCTCAACCAGAAAGGATTTACTTTCAATTCAAACATGACTTCTGGGGAAAGGGGCAAGCACTGCATACTGGATATTTGGATATTTTAAAAGTTTCAAGTGAATGTAATACACTTACAAAATTGTCCTTTAAGAGGAAACCAAAGGACATCAGATAAAGAATCAGAAGACATGGATTCTAGACCTCTGTTGTTACCTAATCAAGTCACTTAATTTCTTTTACCCTCTGGGCTGGGGATGTGGCTCAAGCGGCAGCATGCTCGCCTGGCATGCGAGCGGCCCGGGTTCAATCCTCAGCACCACATACAAAGATGTTGTGTCTACCAATAACTAAAAAAATAAATAAATATTTTAAAAAATTCTTTTACCCTCAATTTTCTCAATACAATACAACTTTGAAAACTGATCCCTGCCCACTGAAATGATGTTGAGAGCCACAGCCGAAGAGGCCCCAGCAAACTTTCAGACTGCCAGCTGATGAGCTGAAGGGGCCCCAGCAAACTTTCAGACTGCCAGCTGATGATTGGCTCACAGCGGCCCCAGCAACATCTAGCTGATTGGCTCCTCTGCGGTGATGCTCATTGGGCTGTTTCCCTGCCCTTTCAGACCACGGAGCTGCTCATTGGGGGACTTTTTTGGCTCCGCCCATGCGACCCAGCCAATCGGCCTCAAGAGCAGGAGGATTGTGGGAGGAAGAGGTTGTTGGGGTGTGTGGCTTGTGGGAAGCCGGTGGTGGCAGTTGGGCTCTGAGGGTTTTTTCCTGAGGAGCTGTTTTGTTTATCTTGTGTGGTTCTAAAAATAAAGTTAGTTTCTTTTGACAAGTGGCTCCTGAATTGTGCCCAGCCAGACTGCGGCATTTGGTGGCTCGCACGGGGAGCGACTGAGGGTAAGTAAACCGCTCGCCCCTGAGGGCAGGGTGAGAGGATGGGTAGCCATTTTAAGATTCCTCTTTTGTTTTGCTTCATTTTTGTTTTAAGTTGCCTGTCCCTGGAGATGAGTGAGACGGAAGAAAAACTGCTCACTTCTGAGGAAAAACTATTTACGTCTGAGGAACAGATAGGGAGAAAGGACGGATGCACATGTCAGGAGGATAGAAAGGCTATAATGAATTTTTGTTGTTCCATTTTTATTTCATTCTGTCTCGGTTTTGTTTGGCGTCATCTTGTTGGGTTGTATTATAGTAGAAATACGGGATCAGAAACTAGTAAAAACAAACTGAAAGAGTGTTAAGTAAATTGTTAGAGGAAGAAGGCATCTCAGTAAAATCAAGAACAGTCAGGGCATACGTTGATACAATGCAAAAATGTAGCCCATGGCTTTTTAAGGAGGAGTTATTAAATATATCACAATGGAACCATCATGGTGAAGATTTAAAAAGAATAGAAAAGAACAGCCCAGGAACTCTACCAGCTGGCACATTGGCATTGTGGGCATTGGTATCTGGTTTTCTTAGTCCAAAACCTTCAATTCAGACAAAGGTAGAGGAAGGAGAAGACATATTGATTCAAGTAAATGAGGAGGTCTCTCAAGTTAGTCAGAAAGAGGAAAAGATTCAAGTAAAAGAGAAGGTCTTGAGCTAATCAGACAGAGAAAGAAAGTTTAGAGCAGAAAAAGCCATCAGGGGGAAAGTTACAAAAGGAGACTGCCTCTAAAACCTTTCTATCACCAGAGGGCTTAAGTGTCCAACCAACAGCACCACCTCTACAGGAGACTGCTACTAACACCTTTCTATCACCAGAGGACGTAAGTGTCCAACTGACAAGGCCACCTTCATATGCTGAGAGGCCCCCAACCCCCGCAGTGGATAGTTCAGATCCTGAGACAGGATCTCAAGTATTAACATGCCCTGTATTTGAGGTAGGAGGGCAGCGAATTTACCATACTTTAAATTTCAAAACAGTGAAGCAGCTAAAAGAGGCTGTAACAACCTATGGTCCTCAAGCACCCTTCACTGTAAGCTTGGTTGAATCCATTACCAACTTGAACATGACGCCAGCAGATTGGGCTAATATGTGTAAAGCTGTGCTAAATGGAGGACAATACCTGTTATGGAAGGTTGCCAATGAGGAATTTTGCAAGGAGACGGCTAGGCGAAATGCAGCAGCTGGTTATCCTCAGAGAAATCTAGATATGTTGTTAGGAAAGGGACCTTATGAGGATCAGCAGCAACAAATTGCATATGATCCTGGTGTATATTTACAAATTGCTGTAGATGCAGTTAAGGCATGGAAGACTTTACAAGGACATGGAGGTTTACAAGGTCAATTATCTAAGATAATACAAGGAACTAATGAATCCTTTGCTGAATTTGTAGATAGGCTTATTCAAACAGCTACCAGAGTTTTTGGGAATACAGAACAAGCAATGCCATTAATAAAACAACTGGCTTATGACCAAGCGAATCGTTGGTGCTGATAACGCCAAGGTCGCGGGTTCGATTTTGATGAAATGCAAAAAAAAAAAAAAAAAAACCCACAATGTTCATAAAAAGTGCTTTGTAAAAATTATTAAAAAGATTAGAAATGTTTCATTGAGACTTTAACATCAGAGAGATTTTCTCCAACGCAGGAGTAAAAGAGCTGCTAGTCATCTGGTACCATGCCTCCAAGGAAGTAACTTTATTCTGCAAAGCAAAAGGGCCTTCCTTATATCAAAACGTGTATGTGTGTGTTGCTGGGGATTAAACCCAGGGCCTTTTGCATAAGAGACAAGCACTCTACCAACTGAATTATATCCCCAGCCTCTTAAAACATCCTAATTTAAAATCACATCCCAAGTTGTTCTTGGTGGAGCAGGAGAAAAAAAAAAGGGGGAAAGAGAAAGGAAAAGGACACTGTTATTCTTTGGAAGGCAGCTGAGAACACATAGGGAAGCTCTCTGTTCTCAGATTCTAGGCACCTGGTAAATCTAAAAAGCCAAGCCCAGAGAAGGGTAGAAGAATCAGCACTGTTCACTGTTGAAATTGAATGTACAGTGTGTGCTCTAAGCATGCTTCTAAAATTCTAAGCTATCAATACAAAAGTAGTGGTTAAAGGACCAAGAAAAGTCTATTTATCTTTTGCCAGAGAAAGGAGGAGCTGCTGAATTTCAGATCCAAAGTTAAGACAAAAAGGAGATATGGCTTAGTGGCTAAGGACCACTGGGTTCAATCCCCAATACCAAAAAAATTAAATTCAATTAAATTAAAATTTAAAAATAAAAATAAAAATCATATGCCTATCTGCAATGGGATTTCTTGGACTGGATCATTAAAGAGAAAAGGGGCAGTAGTGGGGAAAATGAATAAAGTCCAAATAAAGTTTGGAGTTTACTTAATATTAACATGCCAATGTTAATCTCTTAGTTTTGACAGATGTACCATAGTTATGTAAGATGCTACCATTAGAGACAAGTGGGTGAAGTGTCACAAATTACTTTGTAATTTGAATTTATTAGAAGGCCCATTATTATTTGGGAACTCCCTGCACCATTGTGTAAAACTAAAATTATTCTAAAATAAAAAGCTTACTTTAAAATCCATGGATTTAACACTTCTTTCAGAAAGACTTATGAATCAATTACTAAAACATTTCAAGGTATAGGTTTTCAAACTGAAATGCTGCCACCTCTTGTACAGAAAGAAATTTCTGATTCCATAAGTGATCAATTATGAAGAACAAATAATAATGGGCCTTCTAATAAATTCAAATTACAAAGTGATTTGTGACATAAGCCAGTAACAACTACACATAATGTAACATAAAGACAACATTATAGAAGAATCTCTAAGTTTGTTTAAAAACCACTTATTGCGTCCAGGACCAGATGGATTCACAGACGAGTTCTACAAGACCTTTAAAGAACTAATACCACCGGGGCTGGGGATGTGGCTCAAGCGGTAGCGCGCTCGCCTGGCATGCGTGCGGCCCAGGTTCGATCCTCAGCACCACATACAAAACAAAGATGTTGTGTCCGCCGATAACTAAAAAAAATAAATATTAAAAAAAAAAGAATTCTCTCTCTCTCTCTCTCACACACACTCTCTCTTTAAAAAAAAAAAAAAAAAAAAAAAAGAACTAATACCAGAACTCTTCAATTTATTTCAGGAAATAGAAAAAGAGGGAGTGCTTCCAAACTCATTCTATGAGGCCAGTATCACCCTGATTCCAAAGCCATGCAAAGACACATCAAAGAAAGAAAACTTCAGACCAATATCTCTAATGAATGTAGATGCAAAAATTCTCAATAAAATTCTGGCAAATCGAATACAAAAATATATCAAAAAGATAGTGCACCACAATCAAGTGGGGTTCATCCGAAGGATTCAAGGTTGTTTCAACATATAAAAATCAATAAATATAATTCATCATATCAACAGACTTAAAGATAAGAACCATATGATCATCTCAACTGAGGCAGAAAAAGCATTCGACAAAATATAGCACTCCTGTATCTGAACACTTTCTAGTGTTCAAAACACTAGAAAAACTACAGAAAACAGGAATATATCTCAACACTGTAAAAGCTATCCATGCTAAGCCCCAGGCCAACATCATTCTAAATAGAGAAAAATTGAAAGCATTCCCTCTAAAAACTGGAACAAGACAGGGATGCCCTCTTTCACCACTTCTATTTAACATAGTTCTTGACACACTAGCCAGAGCAATTAGACAGATGAAAGAAATTAAAGGGATACGGATAGGAAAAGAAGAACTCAAATTAGCATCATTTGCTGATGATATGATTCTATACCTAGAAGACCGAAATAATTCCACCAGAAAACTTCTTGAACTAGTAAATAAATTCAGCAAAGTAGCAGGATACAAAATCAACACCCATAAATCAAAGGCATTTCTGTATATCAGTGACAAATCCTCTGAAAGGGGAATGAGGGAAAACTACCCCCATTTACAATAGCCTCAAAAAAAAAAAAAAAAAAACTTGGGAATCAACTAGAGAGATGAAAGACCTCTACAACAAAACAACAGAACTCTGAAGAAAGAAATTAAAAAAGACCTTAGAAGATGAAAAGATCTATCTTGTTCTTGGATAGGCAGAATTAATATTGTCAAAATGACCATACTACCAAAAGCACTATACAGATTTAATGCAATTCCAATCAAAATCCCAATGACATCTCATAGAAATAGAAAAAGAAGTCATGAAATTCAAATGGAAAAATAAGAGACCCAGAATAGTTAAAGCAATCCTTAGCAAGAAGAGTGAAGCAGGTGGCATCACTATACCAGACTTTATACTACAGAGCAAAAGGCACACTCATACATTGCTGGTGGGACTGCAAATGGGTGCAGCCAATATGGAATGGAGACTCCTTGGAAAACTGGGAAAACTGGGAATGGAACCACCTTTTGATCCAGCTATCCTACTGGTCGGGTCTATACCAAAAGGACTTAAAAATAGCATACTACAGGAACACAGCCACATCAATGTTTACAGCAGTACAATTCACAACAGCTAAACTGTGGGACCAACCTAGATGCCCTTCCCGTAGATGAATGAATAAAGAAAATGTGGTATATATACACAATGGAATATTACTCAGTATTAAAAGAGAATAAATTCATGGCATTTGCAGGTAAATGAATGGAGCTGGGGAAGATAATGCTAAGTGAAGTTAGCCAATCCCCCCCAAAAAACAAATGCTGAATGTTTTCTCTGATATAAGGAAGCTGATTCATAGTGGAGTTGGGAGCAGGAGCATTAGACAAAATCTAGACAGGGAAAGGAAAGGGAGGGGAAGGGAGGGGGGAAAGGGGGTTAAGATGGTGGAATGAGATGGACATCCTTACCCTAATTACATATATGAAGACACGAATGGTGTGAATATATTTGTATACAACCAGAGATATGAAAAATTGTGCTCTATATGTGTAATATGAATTGTAATGCATCCTGCTGTCATATTTAACAAATTAGAATAAATTTTAAAAAAATACATATTGCACAAACTATTGAGATTTCAAATTTGTTTTATTGATGTTCTTTCAAACATTTCACAATCCCATAAATTTCTCTTTCATCTCTACATACAGTATGTAAACATGAGTTGAATTTGTTTTTCAAATAATCTGTTTTAAAAACCAGAAATAATACCAAAAAAATGGTAAGTATCCTCTATTTAACCTGATACTGTCAGGAAGAAAAGGCAGAGCTCTAGATGAAATACCTTCTTGATTGGTTAACCTGGACTACTTATTCATCTAGTCTGGTAATTTATAAAGGATCAATTTATGAAAACCTAACTTAAGCTATTCAAATATGCAAAACAAAAGGTCTCTGTATTGTGCAATAACATTTATAAAATGGCATGAACGTGTTATCTTAGTTTCCAACACAAAACTATATGCAAGATGCTATTATCATTTCATAGACAAGAAATGGGAAAGAAGTCTAGAAAGATGCAAAGAATTTCATAGGCCTACTTCCCATATGGTTCTCAATGCAGGACATCTACTAGAAAGATTAGGCAAATTGTCCAAGGTGACCAAGTGAATAAAGGACAGAGCAGAAACAGGAGCCCAGCTCTGTCTGAATCTAGTACCAGTGCCCTTAAGTACTGTTATATGTACCACCTCTCTTCTTTCATAAGACCCAGCAGTTGTCTATGTTTTAAAACAACACAACATGATACTTAACAGTGCTACCCATATAATGTGGCTGGAAAGAAATAATCTATATACTTACTAACCAGGGAGAAATACAGATAATTGCAGTGATTAGTACAAAATATATATAGTATATATTAGAACTCTAGAATCTGAAAAGGCTACTTATAATCAAATTCCAAAGGAAACAGAGACTCTAATATGACAACAGTGGCCACATCTAATGGGACCGAAGTCTAGAAAGATTCAAAGAACTTCACAGGCCTACTTCCCATTTGGTTCTCAATGCAGGTACATCTACTCTATAAAGGCAGGAAGTACTTGCTTCAGAAGTCCTGCACTGCTACTAGAGATATTCTCAGTTGGCTGGTTCATTCATTCCATCTATGCCAGGAAGGAACCATGCTAGGTGATAAACCAGTAACATGGACAGGTGAGGTCTCTGCCTTTGTAGAGCATATGTTCTGGGGGTGGGAAGACATAATATCAAGTTATATACATTTTAACTTCAGTTGGTACATTAGTGAAGAAAAGTATAGTGGAATAAGAGAATGGAGTGACTAAGGCATGGTAATCTTAGGTAGAGTACAAAAAGGTCATAGCAAGTGCAAAGGTGCTGTGAAAAGGCTTGTCTCGAGAATAAAAACATAAACAATATCTTAAAAATGAAGGATCCAATATGTTTATCCTTTGCCATCACACTGCTAGAGTCACAGCAAAAATATTAATAATTATATAGATAGTAAGTCAAAAAAAATCTGGGGTTGACCATTTCATTCTGGGTACTCATCTCCCTCTTTTTTGCGGGGTACCAGGGATTGAACTCAGGGGCACTCCACCACTGAGCCAGCCCTACTTTGTATTTTATTTAGAGACAGGGTCTCACTAAGTTGCTTAGCGCCTTGCTTTTGCTGAGGCTGGCACTGAACTCACGATCCTGCCTAGAGTCCTGAGCCGCTGGGATTACAGGCGTGCATCGCTGAGCCCACCTCTCATCTCCCTCTTGATGTAACCTTCTCTACTGTGGCAGACTGATGGCAAACTACTAAGTACTTCAGCATTATCAGAGGCTCTTTCCCACAGATCTCGGGAGGTGATGTTCAAGCACCTCTATCAAAGGAGCTGGACACTATGGCATCCACCTGTAGTGCCAGCTACTTGGGAGGCTGAGAGGGGAGGATAACTTAAGCCCAGGAGTTTGAGGCCATCCTAGATAACATAACAAGACCCATCTCTTAGGAAAAAACTGAACTCTTATCACATAAGACCTGATCATAGTGTGTCCTTGCGTTAGATGCCAGAATGGCACAGAAATAAACTGGGAATGTGCTTCCTTTAGCATATTCAGGGAAGGCCATCTGAATAATACCTTCCAAAGTTAAAAAAATACCAGGAATGGCATTTTTCTTGTGGCATTAATTCTACTCAGAAAATATGGGCAGTCTGGAATCTCATTTGCTAATCCCTTCTAGCATGCCTGGCTATCATTTTGCATCCAACTTTGTTGAGGGTAGGAGACAGGTGACAAACCTGGAACCAGGAGGTCATTCCAAGGCAAGCCAGAAGAGACAAAAAATTATTTTTCCTTAAAGCTAGATTGGCATATTTCTGTTATCTATATTTTTTAATAGGGACTTGAAAAATTCAGAGCATGGTAGAATAATGGTGACAAATCATGAGGAAGGCCTGAAACCTAATAAAAATTTTATAAATATTTAGAAAGTTAGTTTCTTCTATTAAAATATTTCAAGACCTCTTATGTTGCTTCTTGTTATTTTTAAAGTTAATTTTCAGTGTTTGTAGTAATTAATGGCATTTCATTTAAATGACATTTAGGGGAAAATAAAGAGTAAGTTCTGGTTAAAATAATTGTTTAAGTTCTCTAGGGGTGTTTAAGTTTAAATAAAAAATAATTTCTTACCCTTCAATCCTAGGTGATGCAAAATTTTGACTGACTCAAAAAAATTAAAGATTTTAAAATTAATTTAAGTAAAGGCTACAGCAAAATTTTTCTCTACTGCATAAGAATGAAATCCATAAAGTTAGGGCTGGTAATACAGCTCAGTTGGTAGAGTGCTTGCCTCGCATGCATGAGCACTAGGTTCAATCCCCAGTGCCAAAATGATAATAATAAGATCCATAAAACTAAACTCCTTGTAGTTTGTGAACATGAACGCTATGAGACTAGCAGCACTTGCTGGAAATAGTTAACAGTCTCAAAATCAAATACATAAAAAAGAAGCCAGGAGCTCCTTTAACTGTAGGAGGTCTGCTCCCCATCCCCCAAGATTAGTAAAGACATCTCAAAAAACAAAGGTATGTGTAACAGCACCGGGAGTTCATTTTCTTTTTACAAACTGTAACTTTGTTTTCCTGAAGTATGTGTGGTTGAATTTGCAAATGGTACATTTCATTACAGCAGGTTTTGCACAAAATTTTACGAAACAAACCTGCATTAGGTTAAAGCAGAACTGAAATCTATGTCTTTTCTGGCTACGTTAGGAATGATTTCCTCTTTCCTACCACAGAATCCTTCCTTGTATTTAGGTATCTGGCTCCTTAAGCACACACCATAGTTAATGGGGACATTTCAGCCTAATAGCTAAAGCATAATGCAAAGTGATCAAATATTCACTACATACCACAATTTTCTACCACGATTATGAATAATGCAGAGAACTGCTACATATATCAGCAGACTGCTGTTTTTTTTTTTTTAACTCATTTGGCACATAATATTTTTATGTTTTTATGAGGTACAATAAGATGTTTTGACTGATACACACTGGGTAAATTATCCATCACCTTAATTATTTCTTTATGGTGAATACATTCAAAGTTCTCTCCTCTATCTGGAAACAGGTGATGCATTATTGTCAACTACACTCATCCAGAATGCTTCTTTTCTAAATGTCTCTGATAGAAGCTCCCTGTACTTTCCCTTCTGCATTTTCAAGTCATTCCAGTATTAATACTCTCCCTCAGAACCTCATCCTAGTGGTTTTAGAAAAATGTTTAAGACTTGTGTGACACAATGTGTGATCCACAATATGCAAGACCCCTCTTCCTATGGCTTTTTGCTTCTCCTGGGTACGAAGACAGCTAGAACTACAGCAACAGCTGGGGATCATTAAATGGACAGAAATAGCTTAGTAGTCTCCAATGGTGTGTGAGTGGGGAGAGGAGAGGCTGAGTATCAGATTTAAAAAAAAAAAAAATCAAAAGGGCAACAGGAAAGTGGGGGTGAAGTGTAAGGAGTATATTACACTAAATTTCCTTTATACAGCTAAGAGGGTGCATGGAACAAGTTAGACTGCATCCTAACTTGCTTCCCACCTATTCTTAGATGGGTGGCTTAGTCAAACTTGAGAATGTGAGCTGAATGAAGATAGACTTCAGTGGAAAGGGAGGGGAGTTGTGGAATCCCAAAGACTAACTAACCCCAAGTCATCCCCAGTCTGGAGGAATCACTCAGAGGAGTTGAATCAGTTCTGGAGCTTTATTAACAATAAAAAGCAACTCCAAGATGAGGTAGGAGCAAGCACTGTGAGAATATATGCCAATCCTTAAGTGGACTCAAGAGACTAGCCCAGTCCCTAGGCATCTCCTCAACTGGGGAGGACCAAACGATACATGAAATGCAGGCTCTTGGGGGCTGTTCTTGCCAGGACACAGCCATGCTTTCCCTGCACTAGCTTTTGAACCTGGCAGGCTTCTGAAGGTTGATGCAGGAATGTGCCATCTGCCTGGCCCACTGCCGAAGTATATTCAGCACATACCTGAATGACCTAGAGGAGCTTTATTCAGATCACCCCAAGGGACTGGGCTTTGCATATCCTGATCTATGCCTTTAAGTCTGATTAGTCCCAGGATCCTTGGGTGCCTTCTTCATCCCTACACTTGCTAGGCTGTCTACTCAATAGTGTCAAGTCCTCCCTCACCAAGGCATTTCTTATAATCTTACAGGACTAGTTTCAGATGGTTCCCCACCTTCAAGCCTGACCAGGAAATAATTCGATTGCAGATATTATGACTGCAACTCTCTTTGGCAATAGTATTTTGTAACTGTGAGACTGCATGAACCTCAGCTGGACATTTTATTTAATGAATCTAATAATTTACTAGAGAAAAAGCTCCAGGCTGATGGTTGGTTTCAACAAAAAGCAACTACCCTACTACCCTCTCTTCTAGAATAGCTTGCTTCTTTTCTAACTACAAATCTGGCAGGAGAATATAACCATGTGTATTTCCAAACTGTAACAATTTTGTCTAAATAACTATTTTTTAACCTGGTTTTATATAAGAAGCCCAAATACCTCACTATAATTGACTGATTCTGAATATTTGAAATTAGTATAAAAAAGGGTAGAGGATACACAAAAATAAATCCACTAGACAAAAGACTTTAAAAAAAAAAGAGTTTACACTTATATATCACATATAGTACATTCTGAGGCTAAATAACATCAAAAGTGAGGATACATGTTAACTAAACTATCATGACTATAACCAGTACATTTTAAAGTTGAATAACATCAAAGGTGGGCTAGGGATATAGCTCGGTTGGTACAGTGCTTTGCCTCACATGCACAAGACCCTGGGTTCAATTCCCAGCACCACAAAAATTAAACAAATAAAAAAACATCAAAGGTGAGGATACATGTTAACTAAACTATTGTGACTATAATCACTTCTCAGGGTATGTAGCCTCTTAGATGCATATATCAGCATCATTTTTATTTCTCATCAACCTTTAACAGAGTGCAATCTTAAAATTTAAAAATTAATGTCATAAAAAATTTAAATTAATCATTTATTATGTGCATGCTTTGGTTCCAGGCACAAAACAGGCACTGAGCAGGAAAATAACACTATACATTTACATAATACTTTACAAAGCCGCTTTCTCATACATAGGAGATCATTTGGCCCCAGAGTTAATTCAGTGGATGTTATACATACTGTAAGTACAATGAGAGGAACTGGTTTGCCAAGCTTAGAGCAACTTGGCCAAGCTCACCACTGGCAAGATCAAACTAAGAACTTCAGACCTTGACTATCTGCTCAGTGCTAGGATACTAGCTGCCTACCATAAAAAGGCTTTTGTCCTCAAGGAATTAATCTCTGATGTTTAATATCTTGGCTAGTACTTCTCAGATATAGTAAGAATCTCTTTCCTGGTCCAACATCAGTCTAAATCTAACTCAAGATAACTTTATAAAAATAGCATTTATTAATATCACTGGACAATCAACAGATGTGATTTCTTTCTGAAGGCTAGAATTATTTATATAAAACTGAATTAGGAGAGTACTCCAAATCTGTCACTTTGGAATAAACATCACAATTGGCTTATGGACACAATACTGCCCTCTAGTGTCAGGAAGAACAGTAACCATCAACGATCTCAGTAGACTAATAGCTAGTTCACACAACCCATCCATTATGTATTAAAAGACTCTGCTATGCATTTTTAAGAGAAAGAAAAGATTGAAACTATCACAGACACTTAAAAATAGCTACGAAACCCCCTTATGGAATTTATAAATATAGTGGATGAGATAAAAAATGTAAAACAAATCAATGTAATCAATTAGCATTATAAGAGCTTTGAGAGTTTTCAGATAATAAATTACTAGAGTACAAAAGGATTAGGTAAGCTTCATGGGGGCAGCAGCATTAAGCAATCTTTGAAGCACTTCATAAACTACAGATGAATAGCAAGAGCCAAGGCCTGGAAATGGGAGATACCCAAGGTTAAGAACATAGCCGACACTCTCCTATTTAGCTGGAGCATTCAGCAGTGAAGGGGAGTAATGAAAGAAGGCTCACTGGGGCTGGAGTATTAGCTCAGAGATAGAACACTTGCCTAGCACGTTCGAGGCCTTGGGTTCGTTCCTAAGCACCACATCAAAAAAATAATTAATTAATTAATTAATTAATGATATTGTGTCCAACTACACCTAAAAAATATTAAAAAAAAAAAAAAGAAGGCTCACTAAGGTCTAGAACTGTGCTGTCCAACACAGCAGCCACTAGCCACATCTAATATTTAAATTTAACTAAAATCAAATAAAAAATTCAGTTTCTCATCTGTTAGTCACATTTCAAGTCTCAACAGCCACATTTGGCTAGTGGCTACCATAATGGATAATACAGGTGTGGAACTGGGCAGTACTGTACCTAAAGGTGGTACAAAACCACAAAGATACCAATCTTTCATGACTGCTCACTCATCCTACTGGAGAGAAAAAAAAAAAAAATCAGGCAGAATGGATCCTTGTCAAAGTCTGGTAATAAAGAAAATAAGGATTGGGGGTGCAGCTCAGTGGTAGAGCACTTGTCTAGCATGCACAAAGTGCTGCGTTCCATCCCCTACAAAATAAAATCAATGAATAAGAGAAGGAAGAGAAAAACTATGAAAGAAGAAAAAGATTGTTGTTAGAAATTCATGTATAATAATAAAACATAAGAGTAAGAAGAATCATTTTCAGTGATTATATATTTCACGGAAGAATTCTCTGTTCCTCAAACACCTGTTTCTGCCCAAAAGAAGTAACATGGGATATCCTTTATACTTTTGCTACCTAGTGCACAATCCATTTCTTCTGTGAAACTTTCAAAATGACAGTGATTTTTTTAAAATAATGTGTATATTTACTTATGGAAGACATAATTTGAGTCATCTCAAGATTTAGCAAACATACAAAATTCTAAAAACAAGGTTCTAAGCACACTATCAAAATATAAAGTCTGTTGCTTAAGGTAATTATTCTGATCCTATTCATGACAAGACTGCATTTATATTTCCTATACGGTCTTACAGCTAATGCAAAAATATCTTTCTGGATTATAAAAATCAAAGGTAGCAGCCCAAAGATGTAAATTCTGAGCCATATTTTCTCTCTGCTTCTCCAACAATGTGCTCTCTAATGGGGCCGTTGTGTTTCTTTCACGTTATTTTAGAACATTTCCAGATATTAAGAGAAATCAATCACCTCTCAATCAGGTCTTAAAACTATTCTCTCAGTAAATGGCACTGATGATCACTCATTTTCTTTTCCAGCTTCACATGCTCAATGTTTAAGTTTTTAGAAAAGTAGAATTTATGCAATCAATATAAAGACTGTACTACAGTACTATGTCCAGTTATCTATCTGTTGGGCATTCAATAATCTTTAATATAAACTTTGGGAGGAAAAAAATCCAAAGTCAAGGCTTGGGTGGCTACAGAGAAATAGGAAGATGATAAAGGACAGTTAAGGACAGCAGGAAGTTTAGGAGGAAACAAAAACATGCAAATCACGAAAGGAGAAACCCTCTAACCTTCCCGCAAACTGTGAGAAGGGGCAAGGCACACTGCTGAACAGCTGTCCTTCCCGGGCTTCAGGACAATCCATGAGAGGGGCAAAAACCTGCAGGTGGGCTGATGAATCTTGGTCTTCTCCAACATGCTGGAAGAGATATGAGACTCCACAGGCCAATGCTGCAAGAAGCCAGTCTTCCTTTCCTCACTCCTTAGAGAGGCCATTTATTATTTCCTGATTAGCACTGCTCTTTGGGTTAAAGTATGCACTTCTTTTCTGCAGTTGCAAAAACAGCTAAATCTTGAGTTTACTCAGGGAGTGGAGCATTAAAAGCAGATAGCAGAAGGTCAGAATCAGTACTTCTCCTGACAAAACATTTCTTCCTGTTAGTACTGGGCCTCCACACAGACACCTCTCTCCTCTACCCAAATGCTAAAAAGCAGAACGGGAATGATTTCAATGTGTAGAGCTGGAAGAGGAGAGGGTTCCCTTAGAGAAAATACTCGTAGCAACCAACCAACCTCACTCACCCAAAATAGTAAACAGTTGGTTTCTCTGCTCAGAACCAAAAGGCTTCTGCCAGACAAGCAGTAAGTATCACATGACTAGGTTCCCTGTTCTTCCCACTGCCTCCCTTCCTTCTTGTGCTAAGCCTGTATCAAAGTTTTAACAAGGAGCTAAATTTCAGCACTATCTTATTTTACTTAACATTTGTGTTTTAAATGCTTACAGACAAAAGATACCAAACTGGTGGGGAGAGACCTCAGAAAGAATTGATTTTTGAAAAAAGCCCTATCAGAGCACTGAAATAGGAATCATAAACATGGTTAACTGGCAAACTGCTCAATGAATGAACAAACAAATGAACACTTCTTAGCAACTTGCAAACACTTGTTAATAAAATCTCTAAAATATGTAGCTCGGTACATATTTGACCTTTTTGTTTCAAAAGCAAATGAAGACTCTAAGATGCTGGCTAGTGTCAGGGACAGTGTATTAAGACAAAAATGGCAGCCTAGAAAAAATTTGAGATTCATACCCTTATCTTGTTAACCTTTGATTTTACTCCTTGGATGTCACAGTTCCATCATTCAAACCATTGGGAAGGCAATCAGGACAAATCCACCAGCAGACTGAATTTAAAGATCTACCCAGCTGATTATAATAAACAGCTGCCACATGACACAAGCATTCTCCTAAAAGGAGAATCAGATATTAAGGCTGCTGGCATAGTTGCAGCCAGATGTGTCTCCCTATTCTTCTCCCTAAGAGGAATACATTGCAGAGGCAATGGGAGGGAAAAACCACTATTGTAAGTAATTTGTTCTAGTGAGAAAATAGGTAAACAATCAGAAACAAATGTGTCTGGCCTAGCATGCACAAGGCACTGGGTTCAATCCCAGCACAAAGAAAGAAGGAAGGAAAAAAGGATGGATCGATCAATCAAATGTGTCACAATCATCTGCTATGGCTCCTGTTTACAGGGTCTGCTGGGGGCACTGAGAGTAGAGTCATTCTTCTAATCCATATATACTGTGAATTGCTAAGTATTTGTAAAATGAAGAGAGAAAAACTTGCAACAGAAACCCTTAATTAGGCCAGGTGTGATAGCATACACCTGTATTCTCAGAAGCTCAGGAGGCTGAGTCAGGAGACTCACCAGTTCAAGACCAGCCTTAGCAACTAAACAAGGCCCTAAAGTAACTTAGTGAGACCTCGCCTTAAAATAAAAAATAAAAAGGGCTGCGGGTGTGGCTTACTGGTTAAGTATCACTGGTTTCAATCTCTAGTACCAAAAAAAGGTGGGGGGGGGCCAATACCTTTCTCAATAAGAACATGAAAAGATAATTATTTGGTTAGTGTCAGAACACAAACACTACCAATAAATAATAATAAATAACCTGATATTGAGAACAAGGAGTAAATGGCATTTTCCAAATTACTGTGTGGTGCGGGGCGGGGGAGGGGGTAGAAAATGATAATGCTCCTTGCTTCAGAAGATGTTTATAAACTTAATATACAAGTCAATAATTCCATTCCTGAGTATTTATCCCAGAAAACAAAAAAATATGTATATCCATATAAGAGCTATACATGAATATTCAGAACAGCTTTATTTGTAATTGTCTAAAACTAGAAATAACCTAAATGTCTTTCCACTTGTGAATGGAATAAAAAATTGTGGTACATCCATACATGGAAATACTACTTAAGTAATTAAAAAGAAAAAACCCCACCAACTATTGCTATAGGCACCAACGCTGATGGATGTCAAAAGCATTATGCTAATAACAGAAGACAGAAACATAAGTCTACACACTGTATGACTAATTATTTGAAGTTCAGGAAAAGGCAAAATTCAGAGGTCTCCCCAGAGGCATGTGAAGCTTTTTGGGGTAATGGAAATATTCTGTATCCTAACTGTACTGGTATAATTGTTATCAAAACTCACTGAACTGTACTCTTAAAAAAGGTTTTGTATTTTATTGTACATAAATTTACCTCAACTAAAAAAATAACAATAACAATAACAGATTACATGGTGCATCCATGTAATCCCAGCAACTCAGGAGGCTGAGGCAGGAGGATCACATGGGCAACTTACCAAAAACCTGTCTCAAAAGGAAAAAGCACCTGGGCTGAGATCAGAATTATTTAGAAAAACAAAACAAACGACAACAACAAAAAAAACACCAATCCAAAAAGATGGGAAGGGCATTCTAACCAAAGGAAGAGGCATGTACAAAAGCAAAAGGTGTGAAAACAATTACTTGGGGATTTGAGAATAGAAAAAGAATAATAGAGACAAGTCATTTTGCCAGCATTGTGAAAAGGAAGAGGACAAGACCAGCAGGGTGGTTACAAGGAGGGAAGTGAGAACTCAAACTATAGTTAATCTCCAGAAACCAAGCCAGGAGGTGTTTTATTCTCATCTAAAAGGCAACAAATGCAACAAATAAACCTGATAAACATTAGTTTAAGATGTACTTTACAATATTTACAAACACAGCATATACTTAAAAAATCTTTACAAACAAATGTCAGCACACTTCCATCTTCCATGCTTTACTACATACTTGCTCATGCAATAAATATTTACTAAGTGTGTATTATACATACAGTACAGGCACAGGCAAGTAAAGAGATGAACTGTCACAGCAACCAAGACAACCAGATTGTTTTTTAGTCTGCCCAAGACCTATATACAGATCATCCACCTGTCAGAAGTAGGACTGGGACAGTGTAAAATTAAGGCTGAGAATTTGCATCTGGAATCTCACAGCCCTAAACTCAAAATATGACTCTGACCCCCCACCACCAATCTGGCTCTGAGTAAATCACTCAACCTCTCTGAGTAATCCTTTTCACACCTGGAAATGGGGATTACATCACCAAATTCATGGGGGTTTAGAAAGAATTTAATGATACAATCAATTAATCAGTATGTCTGTTATGCAGAAAATAATTTAGCAAATTGTTCCTTTTGTTGTATTGTTTAATAAAAATACTCACAGGGTAGGAAAAGGGGAACAAGGTATTTTTAAAAATAACTGTTCAACATTACCAAATTAATATTTTACTGAACTCACAACTGTTTTCTCATAAAGATGTCATGCTTGGAACCTACATTCCTTTAGAATTTCTCAAACTGTTAATGTCTGCCTGCATTACATGACCTAGTAAATTAAATAAAAACCATCACCCAAAATAGGAAGCCAGTCACAATCTCTCCCAGGATTCCTTGTTCTGATTCTCTGAGTAATACTGAGTCATTTAAAGAGCAGAGACAACACAGAGTACTGACAAGCAGCCTGAACACAAAACTGTGGAATGAAATTGCCAGAGCACACTTTGGACCAGCCATTTACCAAAAGTAGAACTTTCAGAAAAAAAAGATGAAAGGAGAGTTTTCTAACTGGCTAAACCTTTGGGTAATCATGTCTTCAGGGAGGGAAATAAATATATATATGTATATATGTATGTGTGTGTGTGTGTGTGTGTAGCATTTAATAATGTTCCTCAAGCAAAATAATTTTTGAAAAACTAAAAAGAATGCTGCTCCCTCTAATCACATACTCAAAAAATGTTTTAACCATCTTTCTAAAATAGATTTTTTGGGGATGGGGATACTGGAATCCACATGCTAGGCAAGTGTTTTCTATAACTGAGCTACATCCTCAGACCTTCTTGTTTTTGAGACAGGGTCTCATTAAGTTGCCCAGGCTGGCCTTGAACTGGCAATTCTGTCTCAGCCTCCCGAGTCACTGGGATTGATTACAGGTGTCTGCCACCATGCCTAAGCTAAAACAGTTTTTTCTTAAAAATGATTTTGAAAGCAAGAATGGTCATTTAAAGAGATTCTGAAGGCAGACCGTACAACACAAAAAGAAAACATCTTATCTGTGACCTTAGATATTAAGGGTTGCTAAGGTTTGAATATGGTCTGAGTATGTCTCTCACAAAGGTTTGTGGTTCATGCACTAGGTGTCTAGTCACCAGTATGTGGGTGTTGAGATGGCAGAATCTTTAAAGGTGCGGCCTAATGGAAGGTGGTTAGGTCACTGGAGGAACTGCACTCAGCAGGGATTCTCATGGGACCCCAGTTAGTTCCAATGAAAGTGGATTGTTGTAATAAGAGTGAGTCTGGCCCCAAAATTCCTCTGGCTTCCTATCTTTCCGTGTGATCTTTCCTTCTTGCATATACTCCCACCATGATTCCACTGCCATGTTGTAATATTGCCAGAAGGGCCTACAAAGAGCCAAGCACAAGCTAGCACTATGCTCTGGGATCTCAAGAACCACAAGATACACAAAGCTCTTTTCTTTACAAACTACCCAGTCTAGGGTATTTTGCTATAGAAACAGAAAATGGACTAAGAAAGGGCCAAACTTTACTAAAACTTACCCCCATAAATTCCCCTTTGATTTGAAATCAAGCATGTGATACTTCAACACAAACACAAGAATTTAAGAAGCAGAGGAAATCTGGACAGGATTTTAGTATAATTTTTTATTCTAATAAAGTAAAAATCTATACCTGTAAACAGAAAGAATACCATACTTATATGTATTTATTTCTTATTGGTGGTTTACCATCTACTTTATGAAAAATAGTGCTCTATGGATCATAGTTCAGCCCCCAGGATCTTTTTTCCTACCTAGTGCTACAGAGGACATATTTGCTACCATGGTCTGCCACTCCACTCCCAACTCATCAATGCACAGGGCCAGCAACTAGTGAAGTTCTGAACAACCTGTATACTCCTGCTCTGCTCATCTTGTTGAAAGGCCTCAGGTTGTACTGTGTGTCACCCAAAGGCTGGGGCCGTGGCTCAGTGGTAGAGCACTTGCCTAGTATGTGTGAGGCCCTGGGTTTGATTCTCAGCACCACAAATAAATAAATAAAGGTCCATCAAAAAGTAATATTAAAAAAAAAAAAAAAAAAGAAATCCCCAAAGCAAATTCTCCCTTTAGGTGAAGAAGAGCAGGGCTAATCAGGCTAGAAATCTTGTTCATTTGTGCTTCATCACTAACTGCTTGTGATTGTCCCAAAACATACAATAAAATATTTGTTCTCTGCCAATGGTTCAGATGTCACCAAACAATCTCTCCACATTATGAACTGTCAACAAAATCAGAAGTACACAGTTGGGGGCATATCAGATGATGTCAAACTCCATTCTGCTGGCTCTTTCGCATTACTTCATTGATCTCACATCTTTCAAAGTACAAAGCCACCAGAGCTCCTCTGTCAAAAGGTCATCTCCCTTCGCTTCACCTCTGAAGCAAGGTCATGGTCCTGTAAATTGTTCTGCTAATTCATACATGTCCCTAGCAGTCAGAGACCCCAGATACCACATTTACCAGGGTTATATATTTCCTTCACATACACCAATCCCCTAGTTCACACACATACAAGGACAGGATAAACCAGAGAGCCATTTAACTACATGGTGTCTATAACCAGGGAATCTAAAAAAAAGCTTTAGCTCTTGGTATGGTGAGTTGGCTTGGCTTCTTCAAAAATAATATATTCACAATCACTTCCAATTTGGAATCCCTTGTAAATTTTCAAAATTTAACTTTTTTTGGAAAATTTAAAACATTTCATAATTTTTAAATGTACCACCTATGCTAACTAAAAATTCTGACGCATTCATCAACAATGCAATTTTTCGTTTTTTTTGTTTTGTTTTGGTGCTGGTACTTTCCTGAATATGATCTGCTTAGTGCTATGTTTGACTTCCCTGGAAAAATTGTCTCTGCAGCAAAAATCTGCCAAGAAGCCTAGGGAAGAAGGCTTTACCCAGATGCACAAATATAGTCCTAAGTATAATTTAGTTCTGTACAACAATCTCCCTATAATGGAACTGTTATATTCATCTGTCCTCTGATACTGTTCAACCCAAGTTTCATTGGGATTTTAAGGAGATAAAGCTGTACTGCCAAAGAGGCTGAATTTTCTTATGGCTTATTTCTGTTAAGAATCCTAACTACAGTCCTGATTGGAATAATTTCAAAATAACAGCAAGCTAACACTTCACACCCATTTGACCAGTGGAAAACTTAAAAGATCTTATAGCATTCTATACATACCAGAGAGGGGGGCAGGGGTGGGGAGAGTATTCTCATACATACCTGTGAAAACGTGAAGTCTTTAAAAAACAATTTGGTAGCATTGTCTACTGAACCTAAAGATACTTAGTCCTCTTATAGAAATATACACATCAATATGTTAAACTTAATTTAAAAGGATATGGGATGTATATTGATGCAGGAAGCTGGTCAGGAAAAGCTATAGTTCAAAGCCAGCCTGGTCAACTTAGCGAGATTCTCTATCAAAAAATAAAAAGGGCTAGGATGTAGCACTCCTGAATTTAGTCCCCAGTACCACCACCACCACCTAATAATAATAATAATAATAATAATAATAATAATAATATATATCTACATATTACAGATTAATTTTTTTAAAAAAGAAGAAAAAGGGAGCTACAGACAGGAGGTACAGGGGAGCAGAGAAGGAAAAAACAAACATTCACCAACAGGGGAATGTACATACAAGCTACAAAGTAGTATGCAGTCATTAAAAAGGATTAATTTGAGCTGTGTCAGATGATGAAGAAATTCCATTAAGTATTACTGAGTGTTTCAGGCTCAGTGGCCAATGTCTGTAGTTGCAGTTACTGGGAAGCCTAGAGTAAGAGAGTTACTTGAGCCCAAGAGTAAGTAACCAGCCTGAGCAACACAAGATCCCATCTATATTGAGAGAGAGAGAGAGAGAGAGAGAGAGAGAGAGAGAGAGAGAGAGGGAGGGAGGGAGGGAGGGAGGGAGGGAGGGAGGGAGGGAGGAAGGCGGGGGAGAAAAGAAAGAAATTTTCAATTGGGACACACCTTTATATCTAAAGGCAGGGCCACAGGTTCCCTGATGAATGGAGTGCTTTATATCCATAGAAAATGGCTCTGAATGTAAACACAGTTTACTGGGAAGAGACAACCCCATTTGTTCATACCAGCATCTGGACTATATTTTATTTTTTGTTATTTAGTTAATCAAACAAGAGACTAAATTTCCCTCAACTATTATCAGAAGAAACACATTTTTTTTCCTAAACACCACTGTACTAATCGTAATATAACACAGTAAGGGCACACATGCCAGGTTCTATGTGCTTTTATATAATCAACAACTTTAATCCTCACAAAAAAAACCCAGGGCAATTTTGACGATGAGGGGACATGATATGGAAATATATGGAGACATTTTTGCTTGTCACAGCTGGAGAAGATGAGTCCCAGAAGTGGAAGGCTGCAAAGGCTCCACTCACATCTGTTACACCACACTGCCTCTCTACTACCAACTGTAACAAATGTCTTCCAGCTCCTTCAATGTGTTATTTCATTTGTCCTCTCCAGGTCCTCACACAGATCACTCTGCTGCAACATCCCTCAGGTCATCACTTGAAAATCCCTTCCTCTGCAAAGCCTTCTTGCAATGTTCCCTAAATTGTTTGGATTCCCCTGCTCTGCTCTCCCATGGCATTCTGAAATATTCCTTAATAACCCCTATTTTGTTTTATTATAATTTATAATTACTTATCTGCCTTCACCAATAAATTTCAGGCTGGGAGAGGACACGAACCATGTCTTTCTTGTTCACCACTATACTCCTGGCACCTGGCACAGACTCTGGCATATTTTAGGTGCTGAGTGAATAATTTCACATGACCCCTGCACCATAAAGCACCTTTCCTAAACCCCTTCCAAAAATAATTGTTTCTAAATTATTTTCTAAAACCTATGCTCAAATATCACATATTTTAGGCTTCAGATTTTTATTTACTCAAGCTATTTTACTAAAAGGATGTGTCTTTTTTCCTGTATGCCTGCAAGAAGCAGGCAAAACGTTTTATGCATCTGTGCAAACTTGGAAATAATTTTCACAAACTTAGCACTTAAAAAGTAATTCTTATGGTTCTCTTTGGTTTCTCCTTGGTCTCCATGTGATCTGTTCTTCTTGCACATGCTCCTGCCATGATGCCATTCACCCTGATTGATGTCATGTAGCCAAGGTGGCCCTCACCAGAGACCTATCTCTATAAAGCCTCTAAATAAGCCTTTTTGTCTTTATAAAATTCTTTTTTAATGAATGTAAGCAGATTGGTTTTTGTTGTTGTTTATTTATTTATTTGGCACTAGGGCTTGAACCCAGAGGCATTTTGCACTGAGCTACATCCTCAGCCCTTTTTTATGTTTTAAGACAGGACCTTGCTAAGTTGCTGAGATGGGTCTTGAGCTTCTGATCCTCCTGCCTCAGCCTCCCAAGTCTCTGGGATAAAAGGAATGCACCACTGCACCTGGCTTCCTTTACAAAATTCTTAATAAATTTCTTAAAAGTAATTATTGTGTACTAAGGATTCATTTGATATTATTTTTTACATGTAAATCTATAATTATCTCGGGGCTGGGGTTGTGGCTCAGTGGTACATAATTTGCCCAGCATGCGTGAGGCACTGGGTTCAATCCCCAGCACCACGTAAAAATAAAACAAAGGTATCGTGTCCATCTACAACTAAAAAATATTTTTCATAAAAATCTACAATTATCTCAATTAAAATTTCAATTAAAGAAATTGACAAACTAAATAATTAGTTACTCAATGACTATTGACTTCCCACTATCTGGTGAGGGCCAAACTCTAATATTCAAGTTACTCAGTAATCCAGCTAATCATTATGTATTTGACACAATCTTCCAACTGTCCCACTTTTCCCATTTTAATCACGGTGAAACCCTTAGTCTTCCTTACATAGCACACCTAGTCTGGTATCCAGATCTTTCCTTAGGATTCTCTTCTTCCTACCTGAACACCATCTGATTCATCCTTCCTTCCTCTGACTCCTCTTGCCTATCCCTAAATCCACTTATCCTTCTTGCCTTCATTTTCCTGAACCCATTTATCTTTTCTTTCTCAGGATCTTGTGACCCCTTGTAGTCCCTGTATCTCCAACAATGTAAATTTTGTGGATATCAGAATCATTCTTTCTACTTCTCAGGAATCCCCCAGAATAAGTATCATAGTGATAAGCATATAATCAATAGTTGATAAACACTTGCTGACTAAAATAAGTCTAATGCTAGCCATGAATATGATCAGCTCTCAATCACCCATGCCAAATTCCCCAGAAAGAACTCATGGTAGATGAACCCAACTATCTCTCACAGTGGGAAAGAACGATTATATTTCTATCAAGTACTGTTTAAGCAAAGTTGTTTCCAATTTTCCAGAAAGTCATGAGGCTGCCACAAAGATTTAACCACACGACTCCTCCCTTTTCAGGGCTCAGTAATTGCTCAGTTTACCAGTTCACACTGACAAACAACTGTTCAACTTTCCTCATCTGTGCAACAAATAAATAAACCAAAAAAAAACAAGCAGAGGTAGTCATATTCCATCCTAATAGATTATTCTTTAAGCACACACACACAAAAAAAATCACCCATTCTAACACTTACTGGGCAAATATCTTGATTTTGGAAATGGAAAACAATGACAATATGAATAGGAATTTGAAAAATTTGTCTAAAAAAAAGTCACCGTTACCATCTACTCTTAGCATAACCCAGAATTGATAAAGAGACAGATTCTTCCCATAGTCCACAGAGATTTGCCTTGACCTATGGCTATTTTCCCTACAGGAAAGTTTCTAAACTCCTAAAACTCCCTCTGATTTGCTTCTCTTTCTCACCAAGCGGGTCAAAGTTCCCTTATAACAACATACCAAAAACTGAAAAGCTAAGTTTCTCAGTCTGGATTTTTGTTTACACCTGGTAGAATCTACAGTTTTCTCCCAAAGGGAATTCAAAATGCCTATATTTATTTCCAGAAAAATTTTCAAATACTTTCAGTAATCTAATGGCAACAGTTTTGCTACTAAAAAATTTCCCAGTATCTTCCTGTTTTGGCAGATTCTGCTGAAATCCCCCTCCCCTTAAGGGGGAATTTGAGTAAAAACACTGACGGCTTCAAGTTCCCTCAGGCAAATTTCCAGTTCCAGTGCAAGGCCAGGAGGTTAAACATTTCTCAATGACGCAGGCTCCCTCAGAAGGAAGAACAAGAAAAAAAAAAAATACATATATCAAAACTTATTCTTCCCAGTGCAATAAATCATGCTCACAAGAGGCAGTGGCAAAGTTCAACTATATACTTTTGCTATGCCAAGGCCTCTGGAGGAGCACAGAACCCGAATGAGAGGTATGGTATGGAAAAAGGGCAACTCCTGCAGTCTAGTCAAATTGACAGGCCTCTCTCTAGATTCTGTAGCTCATCTACACTATATTAATACAGTGTATGTTTTTAGCCACTGCATAATTCATGGCCACGATAAAGCAACTAAAGCAAAGTAACTAAATTAGTGATTGTGGGTTGAGGAATGAAGAAACACATGAAGTAAATCACTATTTAGGACTAAAATGTATGTTAGGTTGTGAAAGTCAAAGGAAACTACATATAATCAACTTTTCGGAGAAAGAATATAAGGTTGCATAGAGAAATCAAAATTATATGATAGGCTGACAGGATTCTTGGATCTCTAGCCACCTGCAGAAAGATAAGAGAACAAAATAAAATCAGAACTGTCTCCCAGGAACTGATTCATAGATTACAGAACTTTAAGAGTGAAAAAAAAACTTAATGATTTTAGAGTTAGAAATGACAATAAAATGCCAATGATGAAAATATTGTCACATCTGTAGAGTGCTTTATTTCTCAAAGTGTTTGCATTCATTTGGCCCTTAAATAAAAATTATTGTATACTGCTATGTGTTGATACCATCTGTGCTTTCAAGGAATTTCCTTCCTATGATGAGACCTGCTAGGAACAATAGATTGAAACAACTGCTCTGTGGTGGAATGTGCCAAACGTAAGGAGAGCACATGAGATAGGACACGGAGATTTCCAGGGGAAGGAAGACAAACATGAGTCTCTGAAGCAGCAGCACTTGATTTGAGATTTGAAGGATAAGTATAAGCCAGCAGGCTGACACAAGCACAGCAAGGAATGAATGGTCAAGGCAGAGGCAAGATTATATGCAAGAGGGATCTGAGGGTGTAGCTCAGTGGTCTAGCACGTGCTTAGCATACATGAGGCCCTGGGTTCAATCTCTAGCACCTATCCACCCCACAAAAAGATACACAAAGGTACACAAAAATAAAATAAAAGGGCATCAACTACTCTAGAAACCAAAAGCTGGTCAGTACTGCGGAGATCATGAGGTTGGAAGTGGCAAGGGATGATCAAATAGTGAGAGACCAAACAGTCAAATTCAACAGTTTTTTAAAACAAAGAGAAGAATTCTGAGGAGGAAAATAAAATGATTCAAAGTATCTTCAGCAGCTAAATGAAGGATAGGGTGAAGAAGAGGCAGGCTTTAAGCAGGGAGACCAATAAGATGGATATTAAAATTTTTTAAAACCTAACCAGAAATGATGAGAATGTGATCTAGGGCAGGGAGAAGACAAAGAAGAGGAAGTCAGATAGATGTGAGGCATACTGGAAAGAGGAATCAAAGGCGAGTGCTAGCTTTCCGGTTAGGGCAACTGGTGCCAAGTTAGGGAATGCAGGCCTGGGGAATGGTGGCATTGGCTTTAAATGTATGAGATATCTAGAAGTCCAGGTGGGAAAATCAGTGGGTTAACCAAACCAGAACTCAGGAACTTGGTCAGGGCTAAAGATAAAGGGACACACATCACTCAATATGTGGTAGATGAAGCCACAGTTTGGAATAAAATTGTTAGAGAGAATATGTAGACTGAAGAGAAAAACTGTCAAAGACAAGGCTGAACACAAACTGTAAGAGAGTGAACAGTGGCCCGAAAGGCAGAAGGCCAGACATAGAGAAACCGCTGTCTCTGGTTTAGCTGCCCAGTATCTTCCTTTTGGGGGAAATTCTAAGAAGGGGGAAGACAGGCCCCCCTTTCTACTATAGCAACTGAAATAACAGATACTCCTTCACTCAGCTCCCAGGATTCTAGCTCACAAATATATAACCTACATTCCGCTAATCAGATCTTCCTATCTGGGACTTCAACTACTAAGGAAATGATTCGAAGGCAGAAACATAATCAATTATCCCTGGCATTGTGGCAAGTGTATATTGGTGGCAGTGCCAACAGCAGCAGGGATTCACTGGAAACCAGGCAAGCAGCACTGGCAGAAAATCCAGAAAGCAGTCCTCAGAAGGCTGGTAGCACAACATGGTTTTCACTAGGCTCTGCCTTATTCAGTTTCTGTTCATTTTCTGAACTTTGTTATCCAGTCTTCATTCGTTTTCCTGGTAAGGCTGTGCATTATTCAGTACTCTTCCAATAAAATTTATTTTTTGCTTAGGCTTTAGGCAAAGAACTCTGAATAGGACCAAATGAAGAGGGGACAGCACTGAATCGGGCCATACAGTAAAGAAAGATCAGGTAAGAGGAGAACTAAAGTGGTGAGACCCACTGGATAAAGTAAATAATAGGTCACTGGTGACCCTGGCGAAATTGTTCACAGGTGCTATCTCATTCCATCCCTACAACACCTTTTGTGAAAGATAAGGAAGATACTATATTTTAAGGATATAAAAACTAAGGCTAAAAGAGATTAAGGTGATTGCTTGAGGTCAGGCAGCTCTTTCTACAACCCAAGGTTATCCTCAAGAAAGTTATTTTAAGGGCGCTCATTAAAGGAGATGTTAAATGACAATCCTAGTTCTCATACCAAATGTCAGCTGACACAGATGATGAATACCTATATGCTTCCAGTTTTAGTCTTTCAGCTCACTTTGGTAATACAAAGAAAATCCTAGTAAAAGCACTAGCATCCTTGTCCTTGTAGACAATCACCTAGAATTAGACCTAATGAGGTCTCTTGCCCCCAGCCTTTCCTTGGTCACTGCTTAAAGAATACATCATCTGCTAAAAGGGACTCTTCAATTGAAAGAAGGAATCTTCTATCCCTGGCCATGAGAACTGTTGTGGGAATGAGAAGTTGAAGCTTTCAAAAGATGATGATGATTTCTCAACCTCATTCCTTTGGGATATGTCACAGCCAGGAAGGGAGAAATTGGAAAAAGCAGCTTTCACAAGCTGCCAAATCCATGTCCTAGTCCCAGGGGATAATTAGCCAATGAGGTTTTGTGGAGCTGATGTAATGCTGGCAGAGGCTAAAATTTTATGGTTGAACATGTAGCCTCTTGATATTTAGCTCCAGGAATAAAAAGGATGACATCCTGAAAAGCCAAGAAACTCATACCCATAACACCACCACTTAGCAATCTGCATTTAAGAGTAATTTGTAAACTTTAACTGATCCATCTTTTTCAGGAATAGTTTACAAGAGCATTTGTTAAAGTATAAATTTTCTAAATCTTATTTAACTCTTTTGCTATGAAGAGAAATTCCTAAGCACCTCCAAAGAACAAAGACAATTTAGAATGCTTAGAAGTAACAAAAGAAAGAATTAGAAGAAAGAGAAGTTTTCCAAGAAGTTAAGTCTGTTTGTGGTACTTTAATCCCACTACCAGCACACCAAGTTTAGAGCTGTCTGACATCCTTATGAAAACAATTTTTGAAACTAAGGACACTCTAAGCCACAAGCTTTCAGGAGCACCATATATCTCACAAAAATTGTCAATCTTAACCTCAAAAGTACTCTGAGATGCAAGCAATAATTATCAGTGGACAAGGAGCAGGAGTATTAGGACATTAAAACTCTTGGTTTGACCGTAAGATGTGATCTTCAAAAAGAACACTTGCCATTTTAGTAAAAATTGGTCAGTCTTAAATATGGCATAAAGATTCTCCCAAAGCCTGGACAAATCTAGGTATATTAAAAAGTAAAAATTCAAAGCCCTAATCAATAAGCTAAAATACACAGTGCCTCCAAACATTTGTTAGCCCCTTGCCTGAAATGAGACCATTCTTGGTTCAGCCCTGAGCAGAGGTGTATCTAGTGATATGGATACAAACACTGTGTCTTTACAATTTCATAAAAACTGAGAATCATGCTTTTTAAAAATCAATGAGGGGAAGTTAGAGATGGCTTAAAAAAAAAAAAGTGGCCCTCTATCCCTTTAAAAACTGGAACAAGACAGGGAAGCCCCCTTTCACCACTTCTATTTAACATAGTTTTTTTTTGTTTGTTTGTTTGTTTGTTTTTTAGAGAGAGAGAAATTTTTTAACACTTATTTTTTAGTTTTTGGCGGACACAACATCTTTGTTTGTATGTGGTGCTGAGGATCGAACCCAGGCCCCACGCATGCCAGGTGAATGCGCTACTGCTTGAGCCACATCCCCAGCTCATTAACATAGTTCTTGATACACTAGCCAGAGCAATTAGACAGATGAAAGAAATTAAAGGGATATGGATAGAAAAAGAAGAACTCAAATTAGCATTATTTGCTGATGATATGATTCTATACCTAGGAGACCCAAATAATTCCATCAGAAAACTTCTAGAACTAATACATGAATTCAGAAAAGTGGCAGAATGCAAAATCAACACCCATAAATCACAGGCATTTCTATATATCAGTGACAGACCCTCTGAAAGGGAAATAAGGAAAACTACCCCATTTACAATAGCCTCAGGGAAAAAAAACCAAAAACTTGGGAATCAACAAGAGAGGTGAAAGACCTCTACAACAAAAACAATAGAACTCTGAAGAAAGAAATTAAAGAAGACCTTAGAAGATGAAAACATCTGCCTTGTTCTTGGATAGGCAGAATTAATATTGTCAAAATGACCATACTACCAAAAGCATTATACAGATTTAATGTAATTCTAATCAAAATTCCAATGGCATTCCTCACAGAAATAGAAAAAGAAGTCATGAAATTCATATGGAAAAATACGAGACCCAGAATAGGTAAAGCAATCCTTAGCAAGAACAGTGAAGTAAGTAGCATCACTATATCAGACCTTAAACTATGCTACAGAGCAATAGTAACAAAAACAGTGTGGTATTGGCACCAAAATAGACTTGTAGACCAATAGTACAGAATAGAGGAGACAGAGACAAACCCACATAAATACAGTTATCTTATATTAGACAAACATGCCAAAAACATACATTGGAGAAAAGATAGCCTCAACAAATGGTGTTGGGAAAACTGGAAATCCATATGCAACAAAATGAAATTAAACCCTTATCTTTCACCATGCACAAAACTCAACTCAAAGTGGATCAAGGACCCAGGAATTAAACCAGAGACACTGTACCTATTATAAAAAAAAGTAAGCCCAAATCTCCATCATGTCGGATTAGGCTCCGATTTCCTTAATAAGACTCCTATAGTGCAAGAGTTAAAATCAAGAATCAATAAATGGGATGGATTCAAAGTAAAAAGCTTCTTCTCAGTAAAAGAAACAATCAGTAAAGTGAATAGAGAGCCTACATTTTGGGAGCAAATTTTTACCAAACACACATCAAACAGAGTACTAATATCTAGGATATATAAGGAACTCAAAAAATCTAAACACCAAAAAAACTCAAATAACCCAATCAATAAATGGGCCAAGGAACTAAACAGATACTTCTCAGAAGATGATATATAATCAATCAACAAACATATGAGAAAATGTTCAACATCTCCAGCAATTAGAGAAATGCAAATCAAAACTACTCTAAGATTTTACCTCACTCCAGTCAGAATGACAGCTATCAAGAGTACAAACAACAATAAGTATTGGCGAGGATGTGGGGGGAAAGGCACACTCATACATTGCTGGTGGGACTGCAAATGGGTGCAGCCAATATGGAAAGCAGTATAGAGATTCCTTGGTAAACTGGGATTGGAACCACCTTTTGATCCAGCTATCCCACTCCTTGGTCTATAAACAAAGGACTTAAAAACAACATACTACAGGGACACAGCCACATCAATGTTTACAGCAGCACAATTCACAATAGCTAAACTTTGGAACCAACCTAGATGCCTATCAGTTGATGAATGGATAAAGAAAATGTGGTATATATACACACAACAGAATTCTATTCAGCATTAAAAGAGAATAAAATCATGGTATTTGCAGGTAAATGAATGGAGTTGAAGAATATAATGCTAAGTAAAGTTAGCCAATCCCCCCAAAAATGCCAAATGTTTTCTCTGATGTAAGGATGCTAATTCATAATGGGGCTCAGGGATAGCATAAGAGGATTAGATGGACTCTATATAGAGCAAAGGAGAGGGAGGGAAAGGGAGGGGGCATGGGGATAGGAAAGATGGTGGAATGAGATGGACATCATCACCCTAAGTATGTGTATGAAGACATAAATGATGTGACTCTACTTTGTATACAATCAGAAACATGAAAAATTGTGCTCTATATGTATAATATGAATTGTAATGAATAATATATAACAAATCAGAATTTTTTAAAAGTGGCCCTCTAAATTTTATAAAGGAATTAAAGAGCTACCATTAGCAAGATGGTTTGTACTTACTCCTCAGGGAAATGTTAATCTGAACAAACTACTGGGATGGGGACCTGGATACAGAATGGGGTAACTTTCTTTTTCCCAATGTCTCCAATATTTCATGTTCACTTCATTCATTCATTAACATGCATTTATGCAACATTTAAGTATCAAGCACCTAGACAGATGCTGTACATAAATAGGTAAAGCAATAACATCAATAACAGAGAGATATCTGCCTTTGTAGAATTTACAATCTAGTAAGGAAAAGAAGCAACAAACAAAATTCATAAGCAAACATATAATCTCAAAATGTAACTACAATGAAGACAGTGAGCATGAGAAGGTATGAGAAATCCTGAGGTAGAAAGATACTCTCTGAGACCTAAAGAATAAGCAGGAAATAAAGTAATTGGGAAAATTAGGAGAGAAGGGAGGGAGGGAGCATGTAACGGAACCTACAGAGCAGAAGTGAAGAGAGCAGGAGGTGAAACTGAAGAGATAGGGTAAAATAAAAAGGAGCCACACCTGCTCTTCTAGGAGCGCCAACACTGACTCCACACAGGTATTACTTAGGTTTTATTCTAAACTATCTAAACCAGAATTTTATCCCCATGCATGTGGGAAGCACATTTTTTTCTAGACTCTCAAACACCTTTCATGCAATATTCAGCATGTGTCAAATTCTATGAGGACAAGGAAAAATATACTTTTTCTTTCTTCAAATTTACGAAATTTCCTAAAAACATTCAAACTAACTACCTTAGTCTGAATGTTTTTAGGAAAACATTGGGATTAATCACAAACTTAGTAACATTGAATCATTTGACCAAAAGCCTAAATGCAAGAGGATCTTCAGGATAAAGCTAAGGGAAGACTATTTGCAAACAACTCATGCTAACTTAGCAGATATGAAACTCAGATGTTTAGAAGTTTCTCAAAGCTTCTCAGAAGAAAAGAGGGTTCAGGAAGCAAGGAATCTTATTTTCTAACCAGTGCCAACAAAGTCCTTCGCATAGCACATGTTCACACTCTAAAGATACACAGGTTTAAATTTAATTCCAACTCACAGAACTATGTGTTACGTCAGAAAAAAATTCTAACGCGCATTTATGGCAAGATGCTTGGGAGGTTTTGCTTAGTTTCAAACACATGACACTGGCTTTGGCCATGGGTGCAAGTTAGAAATCTTACCACAATATAATTCAAAAAACTTGTGAACAGGTACAAGAGTCACTGCAAAAAACAAAAGACACTTCCAAGTAACGGTAAGGGCTTATCATATACAGGCTTATTTCTAAGTAGGATCAAAAAAAACATTTTTTTTAATGCTGTCCCTAATGTAGAAATGAGGCGTGGGACAACAGAATTTTAAAATACAGGTATTCTAAAATAGAAAAAAGGTTAGAGGGTTTTTGTGCATTTGTTTGTTTTCAATGTTATTTTTATGTTGTAGTTTTCTGGACAGGTGTTTAAAAAAAAGGTAGGGGGAAGAAGAGGAGATCAAAAAACACAGGTAGGCTTGTATTGGGAAGAAAAAAAAACAATGGAACCTAGATAACTCAGAAGCACCTACCAAAAGCTACCATATCATTATTACAGGAAAAAGGGCTTAAGGTTGGCATAACAGGAAACATATTGTGGGTGGTAAAGAGCATAAAGCCATAACACCCTTGGGTGCAAGGCTGGCTCTACCACTTACTGGGTGTATGATATGGAACAAGTTTCAGATCCACTCTGTCCCTCAATTTCCTCTTCAGTAAAATGGGATTATAGAGCACCCATCTCATATAGTTGTAAGGAATAAGAGAGTTTAAGAGGTCTGGGGTTGTGGCTCAGTAGCAGAGTGCTTGCCTAGCACATGTGAGGCACTGGGTTCGATTCTCAGCACCATGTAACAATAAATAAAATAAAGGTCCATTGACAAAAAAAAAAAATACTTAAAAAAAAAAAAGATAGAGAGTGAGTTAAAGACCCTGGAACACTGGCTGGCATATTGTGATACTGTGATTTATAATAAGAAATACATATTTGGTATTTATCTCTATTGCTGGCACAGAGCTCCAAATAGTTGGAGTTCAGAATTTCCTAGGTGATAAGAGCAATAAAGGTGAAAGGACAGTCTTTTGTGTGGGGTATTTCACACATGCTGGGTGAGTGCTCTACCACTGAGATATAACCACAATCTCAGTTCTTCTCTTTTAAATCCTTTTTTTGTGTGTGTGCCAGGGATTGAACCCAGGAGCACTTAACCACTGAGCCACATCCCCAGCCCTTTCATATATTTAATTTAAAGACAAAGTCTTGCTGAGTTGCTTAAGGCCTCACTAAATTGCTGAGGCTGGCTTTGAACTCAAGATCCTCCTGCTTTAGCCTCCTGAGTTGCTGGGATTACAGGCATGCGTCACCACACCCAGCTCTTTTAAATCTTAAGAGATGTTGGCCTAGAACTTGTGATCTTTCTGCATTGGCCTACAAAGTAGCTGGGACTACAGGGAGTAGTCGGGATTTTAGGTATATGACACCTTGACTAGCAAGGAGCATCTTTTGTTATTCACAACAAGCCCCTTTCTTCCTACCTGGGATTATTTTAATGCAGTAACTTTGGAAAGCCATAAAATGGGAGACCCGTTACAAGGGGAGTCAATCATGTGACTGGTGAATTGAAACTCTGGGCTCTACTCCTGAATTCCTGAAAGGGTAGAGGGATTTAACCACCAATAGCCAGTAAGTTAGTTCATAAAAATTCAGGGCAGTATTTAGTGAACTTCCAGGTTGGTAAACTGGAATATCCAGAGAAGGCATGGAAGTTCAGGTGTAATCCTACTATGCCCTGGATATCTCCTCCAATGAGCAGCATCTGAGTTGTATTCTCTTTTTGGGGGGAAGGGGGGTGTAACAGGGATTGAATTCAGGGGCACTTGGCCACTGAGCCACATCCGAAGCCCTATTTTGTATTTTATTTACAGACAGGATCTCACTGAGTTACTCAGTACCTTGCTTCTGCTGAAGCTGGCTTTGAACTCATGATCCTCCTGCCTCAGCCTCCCGAGTCACTGGGATTATAGGCCTCAGTTGTATTCTTGATAGTAAACCTAAGTATAAGTAATGTGTCCTCCTGAGTTCTATGAGCTATTCTAGCAAATGATCCAAACCTGAGCAGGGAACTGTGGGAAATTCTGATTTGTAGCTAAGTCAAAGAGAGGTAGTGAGTAATCTGGGGATGGACCCATTATGAAACCGAGTTAAACTACAGGTCACCCATTTGGTGAGAAATGAAGTTTGAAAGTAGTGGCACATTAAAGGAAAAAAGAAGAAGAAAGAAATAGTGATTATCTTTTTCCTCTCCACACATAGTAAACCCTAATTAAGTATTAACTATTACTATTTTAAATATTTTTATATTTTTTCTTGAATTCTTACAAAATCTACTTAGAATTCCATATTCTATAAATTTTTTTCTTTTATGCTTTGGGGGAGGGTAAGTCTTTCTGCCGCACCCCACCCCCACCCTTGGTCTCTTTCAGTAAAGTTGTTTTTAAATATAAGGCTACCTCATGTATGCATTTAAAAATCTGTCCACCTGTGTGGCAGAACTTTAAATGAGTTGAGGCATGGCAGGACCCAAGAAATGAGTGAGGGTAGGTGAATGAGGGAGAAGGAAACCTCAGGGAAAAAACTCAGGGGCCACCTACAGAGCTGGTTCTTCTCAGAGACTGCCTTCTAGAAGAACTCTTCTTAAAGCTTGCAGGGGTTTGTGCAACATTTTATTCAGACTGCTACCTGGCAAGAGATTAGGGTTGGGAAACAGAAGCAATGTAGGTGGGAAAGAAGTTCACAGGGTTGGTTTTTTGTTGCCTTTTTTTTCTTTTCTTTCTTTCTTTTTTTTTTACATTACCTCACCCTGTTACCTCCCCCTCTCCTGCTTACTTCCCTGGGGAGTCATTTTAATTCCAATCTCCTGGTGCCTAAATTAGCTCAGAGTGCTCCAAAGGGTGATGGCAGATGTAATCACCCTGAGTTTGTATACCCAATAGGACATTTTTCAGTTGAACACAAAGGAAAAAAACAATAAAAGCAATAAAATGTTCCATAAACTTAAAAAACTGTAGAACAATCACACCCACTCATGGGTTTTGAAAAGCAGAGCTCAACCATGCTAGTTCAAAGGCACAAGGGCAAAGTCTGACAGAAATTAACCAACCTAGTTTCACTTTGGAAACTAAACAGAAAAGGGTAGCAATAGAAATTAGCAACAGAAGTCAAGAGTCAAATTAATTTTCATTGTGACCCTTGTATTGGGAAGAAATAATAGTATCTGAACCTAAAAGTCACTTTAAACTTACAACAATTGGAGATAATTTTATAAGTTTTAAAAATCAACTTTACTGAATTCTATCTAGGTACAGTTCAGTGCATTCTGGCAAGGATATATACAGCTATGTAATCACAAGGACAATCAAAAGATACAACCTTTTTGACCCCTGAAGTTCCTTAAGCCCCTTTATAATCAATTTCTCCTCCTCTGATCTTCCATCTGTCACTGTGGAGAAACCTGCAATTCTTTGCTCTATATTTAAAAATTGAGATCTAATTTTCATACCATACAATTCACCTAAACTGCATAATTTAGTAGCTTGTAGTAAACTTACAAAGTTGTATAACCGTCACCAGTATCTAATTCCAGAACATTTCCCATCAGCAGTCACTCTCCATCCCTGCCAACCCTCGCCCCCACAGCCCCTGGCAACCACTAATCTACTTTCTGCCTCTATGGATTTGCCTGTTTTGAACATTTATATAAATGGAATCATATGTAGTCTTTCATGTCCATCTTCTTTTACTTTCACAATATTTTAAAGTTCACTCATTTTACTGCATAGATATAGGTACTTCATTCCTCTTTGTGGCTACATAATGTTCCATTCAATGGCTATACCACACTTTATTTACTCATCAACTGATGGACCTTTGGGCTGTTTCCACTTTTTGCTATTATGAATAATGCTGCTGTGAACATTTGTACATAAGTTTTGCATGTACAAATGTTTCAATTTTCTTCAGTATATATCTAGGAGTGGAACTGCTAGCTCATATGGCCTGTTTTTGTTTTGTGAAGAGCTGCCAAACTGAATTTTTTAAATTAAACTATATGAGCTAATTATAGATTCACCTGGCAGCTATAAGAAATAATAGAGAGATCCCATGTATCCTTTACTCAGTTTCTCCCAGTGATAACATACTGCAAAACTACAGTGCAATATTACAGTCAGAGCATTAATACTGATATATATGTAATGAAGATACAGAAGATACAGAAGAGTTCCACCCCATCACCACCTTTGATAACACTTCCCTCCCAGCTCCACACCACATTTAACTCCTGATAACCACTAATCAGTAATCCCTCTTTGTAGTTTTGTCATTTTAAGAGTTATACAAATGGAATCATATAATATACAACTTTTAGGATTGGTGCATTTTTTATTTGTTCATTCTAGAGATTGAACCCAGGGGCATTTTACCACCATACTCCATCCCCACCATTTGGCTTTTTTTTTAAATCAGTCTAAGTCTATTGGGAGTAATTCAGGTTGTTCTCCTTATCAATAGGGTTTTTTGTTTGTTTGTTTGCTTGCTTGCTTTGTTTTTCTTTTTAATTCCTGAGTGCTCCACAGCCTGCATTTTTAAGAATATCATAATGTTATTTAAATGGTATCATTCAGTGTGACTGTTTATTTGAGACAGACTTCTTGCATTCCACATAAAGTTTTCTGTGTTTTGTTTTTCAGTGTTGGGAACTGAATCCAGAGCCTCATACATGCAAGTGCTCTATCTCTTAGCTACATTCCCAGCTCTTTACATTTTGACACAGGGTCTGGTTAAGCTTCCCTGACTAGCTTCAAACTTTAGATTCTCTGGCCTCAGCTTCCCAAGTAGCTGGATTACAGCACTATAGTATTTTTGAAATTCATCAAAACATGTGCATCAGTACCAATCTGTTCATTTCTATTGCTAGCAGGTATTTCAATTTATTGCTGTACCAAAGGGTTGAGGATATGGCTCAACAGTAGAGTGCTTGCCGGAATGTATAATTTTGAGTTCAAATCCTAGCACTGCAAGAAAAACCAAATTCTCACTTACTTCTCACTCATGAACAGACTATAATTTATCCATTCACCTACTGGTTGCATCTTAGTTGTTTCCAATTTAGAGTCTTTAAAAATAAAGTAGCTATAACTCTTTGTACAAATGTATACATGTTTCCATGACTCTTTGGTGATAGTTAGAAACAGGATTGCTGGGTTATATGTTAAATATGCTTAACTTTATAAGAAACTGCCAAATTGTTTTCCAAAGTGATTACATGACATTTAACATTCTACCAGCTGAGAACCCAAGAGTCCACACTGCTCCACACACTTGCCAACAAACTGGCAAGTATGGCATTACCAGTTTTTTTGGTTTTAACTATTCTAGTGGACATGTAGTAGTAGCACAGTCTGGTTTTAAATTGCACTCCTCAGGGGACAAATTTTTAGCATCTTTTCATATGCTTGTTGGTTATATATATATATATATATATATATATATATATATATATATATATTGAAGTATCTGATCAAGTCTTGTGCCCACTTTTTATTAGGGTATCTTCTTACTGAGTTTTAAGAGTTTTTTTTTAAAAACAAATTCTCAATATAAGCTCTTGATCAAATATATGTAGCATTGTAAATATCTTTTCCTGTTCCATTGCTTGCCTTTTTCTTTTCTCAACAATGTCTTTCATTTTTTCAATGTTATGGTTTGGATACCAGGTGTATCTCAAAAACCTCTGTGCTACTGGGAGAATATTCAGAAGTAAAATGATTGGATTGTGAGAGCTGTGACCTAATCAGTCTGTCCTAGTTTGAATGGACTAACTGGTGGTAACAACAGGCAGGTGCAGCTAGCATTCTGGAAGAGTGGATCATCAGGGACATGCACTGGAAGGGTGCATCTGCCCCGTAGCCCCTTCTCCTTCTCTCTCTGCTTCTTGGCCTCAGTGAGTTAAATAGCTCTGCTCCATCACACCCTTCGGCCACAATGTCCTGCCTCACCTTGGCCCAGAACAACTGAGTGGGCTAAACCTCTGAAACTGTGAGCCAAAATAAATCTTCCTTTCTCTAATACTTGACATTTTTGCAAGTATTTTGGTCACAGCAATGCAATACTGATTTAACATACTCAACAACAAACCAAGAGGGAAAAATGTTTAAACTTAATAATGTTCAACTTAACTAAATTTTATAATTCATGCTTACAAGCCCTTTAACTTGTACATTTGTCTAAAATGAATTTTCAAGTTTGGTGTGCAATAAGGATCAATTTTTTCCCCATACAGATAGCCAGTTCTATCCTGATTTATAAGCTTTTATTTAAGCCAGAATTAAAAAGAAAAATAAAATAAGCATCATGAACACTCAAAACCACTGCCCTAAACACAATCCTGCCATTTCAGAAGAACAGAAAATCCTCTCCCTCTTCCCAACTACAAGAGCACAGGACTGGGCAGCCAGCTTCACTAGTTCATGGCAGCAACAGTTCACCTTCCAGACAACAGGTCAACATATTTTTCTGAAGCTATTACATGAGTGCACATGAGAGGAAAAGTGTGAACTCTGTCATTTTCCCAATATGCTGAGATGTGTTGATTTATTCTCAAATAATTGTCCAATATGCTGAGATATATTGATTTATTCTCAAATAATTGTTCATTATGGTTTCAACTCAACAGAATCAACTAAAAAACCCCGGCCTTAAGCAATACAAGGGAAGCACAGGACATGAATAGATCAGAACATTGAACATCATCAGGTCACTAGGAGTTCATGCTCTGGGATCCCGAGTAAGTCACTTAACATTCTCAGTCCTCAGTTTGTTCAGCTGTTAAATGAAGGTTATCTTTAAGCTATTATCAGGTCATCTTTATGCTCCTTTCCCAAACATTCTAGAATATCTTGCAAAAACAGGCCTATGTTCTTTCTCTGCAAAAAAAAAAAAAAAAACGGCAACAAAAAACCTCAAACTCTAAACATTTATCTAACCCAGAGCAGCACTGTGCTAGGAGCAGGTTTCCTTGATTGTTGCCTCCCGTCTTCCCCCACATTTCTATACCAATTAGGCATCAAACAATCCTTCCAATTACTGTGGTGCTGAGGATCTAACCCAGGGCCTTGCACATGCTAGGTGAGTGCTCCACTACTGAGCCACAACCCCAACCGGTATTCTTTTGTTTTTGATGGTAAGAATAATCCAACTTCTTGTAGGCATAAGATGGTGGCATTAATATAAAATTGTTTTAATTATTTGAAAATGCATTTCCATAATGTGTTTTGTTTTATGACCCTAGGGTAAGTGTGAAAAGTGTGTAAGTGTCCTATTCTTGACATTTATCGTTTCTTGATAGGAATTCATCAACAAATTATTATTTATTTTATCTGTTCACTTCAAAAACAAACTCAATAAAAATATCTGTTCAAATAGTATTTCTTAACTTTACTTTGTGAGTTTTTTGTTAAAATGCAGGTTCTGACCTGCATGTCTGGGGTGGACTCATACTCCAAGGCAGTAGAGATGTAACTGGTTCCTGGAACATACTTTGGGTAGCAAAGATTTAGAAAGATGGTGTCACAGTACCTGTTTGTGTAGCCTAATTAATATTAACACCAAAAATTTTCGATACCTTACACAATCAAATATGTCATAAATTCGTCTTATGGCATTGATTTAGGAATATAATTTAACTGTTTTTCAAGAAAATACACTAACAGAGAACAGTTCAGAAAAATGAAGGTTAATGTAACTGAAATTTTAGTTCTTCAACTTAAGGGCTCAAGAGCCTATTTATAAGGCAAAGATAGGTAATATGAATTTTGGCTTTCTGACAAAAATTACATGGATTATTAAGAGAATTTTTCACACTTACCCTAGGGTCATAAAACAAAACATATTATGGAAATGCATTTTCAAATAATTAAAACAATTTTAGGGGATGGGGATGTGGCTCAAGCGGTAGTGCGCTCGCCTGGCATGCCAGGTTCAATCCTCAGCACCACCTACAAAGATGTTGTGCACAGATAACTAAAAAATAAATATTAAAATTCATTCTCTCTCTCTCTCTCTCTTTCTCTCTCTCTCTCTCTCTAAAAAAAAAAAATTATCCTAATGCCACCATCTTATGCCTACAAGAAGTTGGATTATTCTTACCATCAAAAACAAAAGACTACCGGTTGGGGTTGTGGCTCAGTAGTGGAGCACTCACCTAGCATGTGCAAGGCCCTGGATTAGATCCTCAGTACCACATAAAAATAGACAAAATAAAGGTATCGTGTCCAACAACTAAATATAATTTTTAAAAAAAGAATAAGTGTTTTTTAATTTATAAAAACTTCTGAAAGGGGGGCTAGATTTGTGGCTCGGTGGTACAGCACTTGCCTAGCATGTGTGAGGCACTGGGTTCGATCTTCAGCACCACATATAGATAAATAAATGAATAAAATAAAGGTCCATCAACATCTTTTTAAAAAAAAAAAACTTCTGAAAGGTTCAAAATGAGAGTAAGTTAGTCTACACAGGAAGGATCCACAGCTTTGCCAAGAATATGGCCTAACAAAAGCACTGCAGAGATAAATTTCAATAAATCTTACAAAACAGAAACAAAGGCAAAGATGTGGAAGGATTTATACAAACTAGTCAAAGGGAATAGCTTAATGAGACAGATTTGCCCCTTTACCACACACTGTTTGGTCAATGGAGCATTTTGACTGCTGAGATTCCAGATCAACAGTTCTAGCCCCTAACCTCAAACACCATTTTCTTCTTCTTTAACCACACCTGTGTTGATATGCATCTCTCTATATCCAACTCTCTCTTTCTCTCTCTCTCTCTCTCTCTCTCTCTCTCACACACACACACACACACACACACACACACACTTTAATATGGGTTTTTACCGAATACAAAAATGCATGCGCATTTCAGATAATCAGAAAGATAAAGAAAAATCCAAAGGAAGGGAAAAAAAATTGCCTGTGAAATACCAGTACAGAGACAGCCACCAACATTCTGGTATAAAGCATTTAAAACTGACATTCTTTAGAATTACAAGGAGAATCAGAAGACATTTTTTCTTTAAAAAACTTGACGGCTACATTAGTATTTAATCATATAAAGGTATCATAGTTATTTAGCTAATCTCCAACTGCTAAAATTTAAGTTGCTTCTGTTTTACTTTTTTTCCTGTTACACATAAAGCAGCTTTGAACATCCTTATTTTAAAAAAAGAAACAGGGGCTGGGGTTGTGCCTCAGTGGCAGAGCGCTTGCCTAGCACTTGTGAGGAACTGGGTTCCATACTCAGCACCACTTAAAAATAAAGAAAATAAAAGTATTGTGTCCATCTACAACTAAAAATATATTTTTTAAAAAATACACATTTTAAAACATTTATAAAGAGTTGCCAAATATCAACAGGTCTGTAACAGGTTCTCAGAATACCCAGGAAAATTATAAAACTAACTATCTGCATCTAACAGTACTCAAAATCCCAACCACCAACTATAATAACATTAAAAAAAATAAAAATAAAGCCCTTCCTATGTGTCACTACTATCTAGTAGTATACAGTACTTGAATTTATGAATTGTTATAAACATTTTACATATATTAACTCATTTAATACTTAAAACGAGTTCCTGAGATAGGTATTGTTAGTATTACTATTTCATGGATAAAGTAACAGGCACAGAGAGGTATGGTCACACAGCTAATCAGTGGCAAAACTAGGAAATCTGACTTCTAGTCAGTTCCTTATACCTGTACTTCTCAAACTTTTTGGTGTCAAGGCCTCTTATAATTTCTAAAGACTTCAAAGAGCTTGTGTTTATGTCGGTCACATATATCAATATTTACATTAGCATTTAAAACTGAAAACATTTAAAATATGTTATCTCTTTAAAAAATAATATACCCACTATCTGCTAGCATAAATAATGTTAAGAAAAATAACAATTGTTTTCTTTTAAAAAATACACTTTTGCAAATTTCTAACATACAGAAATTTACCTTTTAGTAAATCATATCCTATTCCTCATTCATCTATTCAGAAATCATAATCAGGTAGCTTTTAAAAATTACATTGCAGTCGAGCGTGGTAGCGCATGCCTATAATCCCAGAGGCTTGGGAGGCTATAAGGCAGGAGGCAGGAGGCAGGAAGATTATGAATTGAAAGCTAGTCTCGGCAATTTAGCAAGACCCTGCTTCTAAATAAAATATTTAAAAGGGCTGGGGATGTGGCTCAGTGATTAAGTGCCCCTGGGTTCAATCCCCAGTACCAAAAAATAAAATAAAACAAAATAGGATATTTAAGAAAGGCCTGACTGAAAAAGAACCACTTGAACAATAATGTAAGGGAGTTGGGGGCGAGTCATGAAGCTGCTCAGGGAATAGCACTCCAGGAATGACAAGTCCAAAAGCCCTAAACAGGAGCTAAGGTGTCAGGGACAGCAATACCAACATGGCTGGTGTAAAACAAGCAAGGATGGGAAAGAGGGAGGGGAGGAGACAGAGTAGGGGAGTTCAGGGATAAGGGGCAGAGGGCACAATTCTTCAAGGGCATGATAAGGACTTGGGCTTTACTTTTTTTTTAATATTTATTTTTTAATATTTATTTTTTAGTTTTCGGCGAACACAACATCTTGGTTTGTATGTGGTGCTGAGGATCGAACCCAGGCCCCACGCATGCCAGGCAAGCACGCTACCGCTTGAGCCACATCCCCAGCCCAGGACTTGGGCTTTTCTGTCACTGATAGCCAGTAACAGGTTCTCAGTGATATGACCTGACTTAATTTTAAATGGATCATGTAAGTAAGTAGTAGTAGTTAAAGTATTTGAATTTATGAATTTATACCCCTGTTCCGTTAAGCTATTTTTGTTTTTGGTACAGGGGATTGAACCCAGAAGCACTTTACTACTGAGCCAAATCTCCTGTTTTTATATTTTATTTAGAGACAGGGTCTCACTAAGTTGCTCAGAGCCTTGCTAATTGCTAAGGCTGGCTTTGGAGCTTCAGTTTCCTCTGTAAATTGTGATGCTACAGATAATGCGGAGCTGTATGTAGTAAAGATCAAGACATGTGTTAAACTCTGAAACTCTATAAAATTTTACTACTGAGTTTATTTTTACTAATATAGTTAATTTCCTCTCTTCTAGGTCCTCTGTATTTACCCCATTTCTGTGATTTTGTATGATATTAAGAATGCCCCAGAGGCTGGGGTTGTGGCTCAGCAGTAGAATGCTCATCTAGCATGCATGAGGCCCTTCACAAAACAGTATGTATTTTCTTAGAAAGTTAAAAATAAACTTTCTGTACAACTCAGCAATTCTATTATTAGGTATCTACCCAAGAGAAATGAAACGTGTGTATATGTATAATGAATATTGTAGCAGCATTATTCACAATAGCCAGAAGTATTAAAAAAAAAAAACCAAATGTCCATTAACGGATCAATTGATAAATAAAATGTGTTATATTCATACAATGGAATACTATTTGACAGCAAAAAGAAACTATTGATTTATGCTCCTGTGCTCCTGGGTTCGATCCTCAGCACTACCTAAAAATAAATAAGATAAAGGTATTATGTCCAACTACAACTAAAAAAATAATATTAGAAAAAAATGCCCCAGACCTCTGACACCATGAGCTCAGTCAGATACTGCCCTTTAGCTTTACAAATCAAACAAAATTGGAGTTTTGGCGCTCATGGGAGCACAGGGTTTTTTTTTCTTTTTGTTTTTTAATTATTTTTCCTTGTTATTATAAAGGAAATTCTATTAGAAATAATGCATGTGGTATTCATAAAAGTGAAGTGCCAAAAAAAAAAATAAGACTGTATGAATCTCATCTTTATTTAATTTGGCACTGTTTTAATGCAGCTAAAACTGTGGTTCATGGTCTTAGCAGCTTGCCTCATACAAAAGGAAACAAAAAGGAGGGGAGAAAAAAGAGGAAGATGGAGATGAATTCAAATTCCTTTCATCTGGATCTTAACTCTAAGGGGACCCCAGATAAATCAATGACTCAGAGAAGAGGCAGTAAGATGTAAGTCAGAATACTGATGACAACAACTGTCTGCCTACCTGTCTTCTGAGATCATCGTCAAGGTATGAGATCACCCAGTCAGAGAAGACACAGCAAGACAAAGTCCCAGCTGAGAATTACTGCCGACCACAGTCCCCAGAGGGTGGGAAGTGAACACCCAGCACTGGTTTTCATCTCTGCCTCTTAAGATGTGAGTTACTCTGAGTAGTGATAGAAACCTGCAATGGAAAACTCCAAGGAGAACCAAGATTTCTGGGGAAAAATTATAAACAGCCTCATATATTAGAGGAGTTTGATAATTTCTTTATAAAAAAATATTATAGCAGAAAAAATACTGACATGGGAGTAAAGGAAATGAATTCTCCCTCCACCTCCACCACTAATTAATCATGTGACTTCAGGAAATAAATTAACCTCAATGGGCCAATTTCTTTCTTTCTTTTTTTTTTTTTTATATTTATTTTTTAGTTATCGGCGGACACAACATCTTTGTTTGTACGTGGTGCTGAGAATCGAACCCGGGCCGCACGCATGCCAGGCGAGCACGCTACCATTTGAGCCACATCCCCAGCCCCAATGGGCCAATTTCCTCATCTGAAGTAAAGGGGAGGGCAAGGAAATACCCGAGTTTCCTTCAAGCTCTAAAATCCCTTAAGTATAAGCAAAAGTATGAATTTTTTAAAGTCCACATTAATTTTAGAATATTAAGAGATCCAAAAAACAGGTGATACTAATGATTCTAAAGTTTTTTATCAGCTTTATGCACCTCTGAGCAATATGAACCCCAACAGGACTGGAGACTGGAGGACACAGGGAAGCTACTTTGAAAAGATTTAACTCCAGACAACAATGAGTGTTAGCGAGGATGTGGGGGAAAAGACACACTCATACATTGCTGGTGGGACTGCAAATTGGTGCAGCCAATATAGAAAGCAATATGGAGATTCCTTGGAAAATTGGGAATGGAGCCACCATTTGATCAGTCATCCCTCTCCTCAGTCTATACCCAAAGGACTTAAAAACAGCATACTAGGGGGTGGGGTCATAGCTTAGCTGTAGAGCGCTTGTCTTACACTTGTGAGGTACTGGGTTCAATCCTCAGCACCACATAAAAATAAATAAATGAAAATATTGTGCCCATGGGCTGGGGATGTGGCTCAAGCGGTAGCGTGCTCACCTGCCATGTGTGCGGCCCGGGTTCGATCCTCAGCACCACATACAAACAGAGATGTTGTGTCCGCCGAATACTAAAAAATAAATATTAAAATTCTCTCTCTCCCTCTCTCACTCTCTCTTAAAAAAAAAAAGAAAATATTGTGCCCATCTTTTAAATATATATATATATATATATATATGTAAAATCTTTTTTAAAAAGCATACTACAGGGACACAGCCACATCAATGTTTACAGCAGCACAATTCACAATAGCTAAACTGTGAAACCAACCTCAATGTCCTTCAGTAGATGAATACATAAAAAAAATGTGGCATATACACAATGGAATATTACTCAGCAATAAGGGAATAAAATCATGATATTTGCAGGTAAGTGGATGGAGTTGGAGAAGATAATGCTAAATGAAGTTAGCCAATCCTAAAAAAAAAAAAAAAAAAAAATGCTAAAAGCAATAAGGGAGTAAAATCATGGTATCTGCAGGTAAATGGATGGTGTTGGAGAAGATAATGCTAAGTGAAGTTAGCCAATCCCCAAAAAACAAATGCCAAATGTTTTCTCTGATATAAGGAGGCTGATTCACAGCGGGGTAGGAAAGGGGTGCAAGGGAAGAATAGATGAACTCTAGATAGGGCAGAGGGGTGGGAGGTTACAAATGATGTTGGAATGTGATGGACATCATTATCCAAAGTACATGTATGAAGACACGAATGGTGTGAATATACTTTGTATACAATCAGGAAAAATTGTTGCTCTATATGTAATGCATTCTGCTGAAAGATATAAAAATTAATAAAAAAAAAAAGATTTAACTCCCTAGCAAAAAATGAAAAACTTATCAGCCCACAATTTTTCCTTTTTGCCTTGAGAACTTTATTAATTATCACTGACCTTTCTCCAGCCCATACTATTTTAAAACACAGTTCAGAAGCAAACTATAATGATCAGGGAAGTAGACATTAAAGAAATCTGTAGGAATTAAGTCCACAGACACCAGAGAATGAGAGAATTAGGAGACTGAAGAGACTTTTAAAAATTATTAATGAATATGTTTTAATATATAATGTGCATGTAATAGAAAATATAAAATCTTGAAAAGAAATAAAGTTAAAACCAAAACATAATTCTGAGGCATAGTCAAGAGTATAATTAAAGGACTTCAGTGTGTTAGTCTGTTCTACTTCTTAAGTTGGATGATAGGATCCATGGGTTTGGGTCAGATTTTACATATCTAATAATGCTTTATGTGTTCTTTTATATTATGGAGTATCTCCTAATAATAGTAAACTTAAAAGAGGACTCAATTGTTTCATGGAACAAAAATTCTCTTCGTACCTCTAAGTGGAGACTTAAGATAGCAATGAGACATGTGATTAATAAGCAAGATGAAATCCCACCTCCATATGTGAAGATATCAAGAGATGAAGTTCCTATCTAATCCATAGATGCCATAGAAACTGTTCATGTTTGTCCTTTGTTTGGGTCAATCTGAGGTTTTTGCCCACCATATGTTGTCTCCCTCCTGGACCAAGCAGACTTTCCTAAATAAAATCTTGCCTATGCCTTAAAAAAAAAAAAAAAAAAAGTCTCTTCCATCCCAGTTCTCCATCTCTCCATGCCCCTTCCCTGAGGCAGCCACTGTTCCCATTTCTTATGGTCCTTCCAGAGATATCCTATGCAGACAAGTGGTGGGTGTGCACACATATGTACACAGAAGACAGGAAAAAATAAACTGATTTCCCAACTGTGCCTCATCAAAATCAGGCATGTATGGTGGAATCAAAGTTCAGCTAGGAAACTGTCCTAGTCCTTTTTTCTATAAGTGAAATGCCCGACTGTTGTAGAGGTGGAAGCTGAGAGAATTTTACTGGCTGGATACAGGAACAGTGCCTTGCCTAGTCACAGTCTCACATACTAGTTGTCCAGAGCCGAGCCCTAGCACTCCTCCACTCTAAAAGACACCAGAGTCAATGCTGTGCCCCAGTGTCCCTTTGTCTGGCTTCAAAAGTTCTACACTGCCCATCTCGGATCATTCATTTTCTTATTATAATGATCTAGGTAAGTTTCCATAGCAATGTCTTATTCAGAACACTTACATCTGTCTAGCAATATACAACACAGGCACACAGGGCACACTGCACATTCTGCTATGTAAAAGAATTTCAATTTTGAAAGTCATGTTTTCAACAGCACCTGCTTTGGGCAAGGACTGGCTAAAATCAGGATTGTGGTTAGAGGATTCCTTTCTTAATGCAAGAAGAGATCTCAAAATACTTTGAAGAATAAACCTATATATCAAGGAAGTACACCAAGACAAATTTCATAATTCTTAAAAAAAAATACTAAGTGTCTATCCTATGCCAACATCAGAAGTCAACATACAGATGAATATAATACCCTTGAGAAACTAATAATCTAAATAAGAAGACATGTAGAAATGATAATTCATGTATATAGTAAAGGTGTTACTAAAGAAAGGAGAAGGGTAATTATTCTGAGACAGGTTTCCCAGAAAGGCAGCATCTAACTGGATCCAAAGCATCAGTAAGAGCAAAGCAATGAAGACGATGAAAACCTTTACAGATACACAAGTATGTCTCACCAAAATTTCTGAGCTCCAAATGAATGAAAACTGTTAAACAGTACACAAGGTACCCTGAAACTTTGCTATCACATTCAGTATCTTAAAGTCTGATTTACAGTAAAAATTCTGTATCTTAAATTCTGTCTAAAGGGATTTAGTTACTTTTAAAATATGCAACAGTAGTTTCACCTATAAAGCTTATATTCATGGAAGTACAGATACTCTACTGCTAAAACATGTATGGTTCACCTGGATAAGGTCTAAATGGCTTGGCTTTTCAAAAGAATCACTGGCTTTTTGTTTGCCAAATTTTTATAACACAAGCTTTTCATTTCCTAATACAAGTGACTACAGTGTGTTCCTGGATGGCTGTCATATTACTTTTACAATCCAGTTTATGGCTACTGTATTTCAGAACAAAATGGTAATAATCTGACAAAACCAAAACATTATCAAAGTTTTTGAACATTTCAGAATGACTTGAGATGTCAGTTTGTCATTACTCCTTCCTATACCCAGTTTCTCTGTTTTTATGAATACAAGGCAAAAGAAAAAGGTCCATGTACATACTCTTCTTGGCAGACCTTTGGTTCCACCTGTATCTAACGCCTTTGTCAATTTCATCCATACTTGTCTTACATACTATTGTCCCTTGAAAGTTTTATGAAGAAGCTGATTCAACAGATGGGTAACTAGCCTGCCCAACATATGTCTAAGGAAAAACAGTTCTTAAACAAGAAAATATTGAGTACCTCTCATTCCCTTTCAGGGCTGAGAACACTGAGACTACCAGGGGAAAACAATCTTTTAACTTTGCTACAAAAAGATCCTGGACTGAGATGATCTATAATTAACAAGGTGACCAAAGGAGGAAAAGACAGTTCAAATGCTAAAATCTATACCTCAAGATAAAATATACAGTTGCATATTTTATCTTGAGGTATAGCAGAGAACTAAAATATAGACAGGAGAAAAAATCCAAGTCTGTTTAACTGGGAGTTATTTCATCAAAGACAGATGGGAAACATTCAGATAAGCATACTCTCTTGTTTAGAACACAAAGCTCAACAGATTTGTGGAAGGAAAAGGAAAAGGAAAGGCAACCTGAAATACATAGCATATATGAACAGAAAACTTCAATAAGTGACTCATAATGGCTGTATATGTAAACCAGAAAGAACAAAATGATGGCAGTATCCTTCCTGTCTGCTCCTTCCCCGTCCATAAGACTTAACTTGACAGTATCTGATCCTGTCTTTGACTGATGCCTATCTGGGTCTGAAAACATACTACTTAAGTGATCCCCAAGGAGAACAGGGAGATAGATCAATTCTGCCAGAAACAAGAGTCTTCTTCTCCTTTAAGTGAGGCCAGTGGATGAGGAAGAGGTCCCCAAATGCCACTTGTACAAATCTTTTAGCTCTGAAACAGGAAAACACTACAGATTATATTTTAGTAGAATTCTAAAAATAAAGAGAACATTCCCTATTTTTAGATATCTGACTTACAAGCCTAAAAACACTAAAAGTAAGAAAACATTAAAAACTAACTGGAATTTTTAAGTGTTTTAAGAGATACTTGATTTGGAAAACTATTTTTAGAGATAGAATTTCAAAAATCTTGCATTTTTTCTGTTGACTGCTTCTTTTTTTAAACTTCCCCATCTTCAAATTTTGTTCCCAACCCTATGTTTTATCAACAGCATGTCCAGAGATGCTATATAAAAATATAAATATAAAAGTTATCACACAAAAGAAAAAGAACAGTTAAGGAAAAATTTAAAAGGTGCTTTCACAAACACATAGAGTATAAATTAGTCATTAAAGACTGTAATGCCAAAAAAGACAGTAATGTATAAAACAACAAAAGCAATTTAATTATCTTTCATTAAAAGCAGTGTCACCAGCAAAAATAAAATGATTAAAGAAGACAAATAGTTTTTCTTTTCTCAAATAGATCTCCCCATTGAAGAGTCTAAAGATCAGTAAGCATGTAATTCAAAGCTATGTTTGAATAACTAGAATTTGCAGTTAGAGAAAAGATAGGGTTGTTTTAGCAATAAAAACCTGAAAATGTGTGCATTTTCTAGATCATTTATGTTTTATCTTTCTCCAATCCTAGTACAAATATGCCCAGCTTTTTTTTTTTAAGAAGCCCGTAGCAAATGAGGTTTTCAGGAAATAAGGAAATTACCTGACTGTACAGCCATCATCAACATCTCAGGTTCCAGCAGAGTCATTCCGGAGTCTCCTCAGAAACAGCAGTCCACAAATATAATGAAGAAAATCAAAGTCATACAAAAAGGATGTTGTCTTCAGAGGCTATAAAAGGCTTTCACAAATTCAATCTCATGCCGGTGCTCAAACCAAACTGTGAGAGCTCATTCCTTCTCGGGCAGTTAACAATTTACCACCCTCCAGGCAAGTCAAGATGGCACAGAGTTGAGTTACCGCTGACTGAGACCAACACGCTCCTCTAAAGACAAGTGTGGTTAAGAGCAGTGAGTGAGCTCCTCCCCTTCCATTTGTCTCTAGTGGGAGGGGAAAGACATACAGAAAGACTTTCAGAAAACTGCTTTCACTCTCTCTTTTTAATATGAGGAGGTGGGTTTGTTTCAGAACCTTGCTATATGGGACTTGGGAGTTAATGCAGTTTAAGGCCACAGATTAACAGAACCCAAACAATTCAATCTCATGAAAGAAATGGTGACATACTGATCCATTGATGGGAGGTGAGGAGAGGAATTAGACACATATTAAACATATACAAATAAATATGTAAACTAAGTACATTTTCTGGAAGAGAATCCTAACAGTCTTTTCATCTGTGATATTTATAGATAACAGGCTAAGGAAGTTGAATATTTAACTACAGAAGCTGAACTATTTCTCCACCTCCACTCCAATTAAAATATCTGTTTCAAAAAGTCATCAGAATACATTCCGGAGCTGTAATCTGTTGCTCAGATCTGCCAGTCCTCTAAAAGAGCCCCTTACTTGCACCCATGTGAGACATGCTATCTGTGGACAGACAGCTTACTGATGCTGACTTTCTTAAAATACTTAATGTTCATGTTGGATATAGAACAAATAGAAAGGCAGCTTCAATGTATGAGAATTTCCCTTCCCTGATAATGAAACTTCAGTCCTTCTTCCACTATCACAGAACAGTTCTTCTGAATAAAAACAAACATGGGTATTTTATTGTCCAATGAAAACAAAACCCAAAATCCTTTTAAACTACATATACACAATTTTTTATTGTCCCAAAATTAAAAGCTCATTCATGCCCTTTGTGGTACTTTTTATTATCATAGTATTTCATTATAAATAATTGTATTAAGATGCCTTTTGGCAAATTCGAGGGACTTTTAAATAGCTGAAAGCTAGAAATCCATGTTTGGTCTGTTTGTCTAGAATTTCTCAATCTTTATGGTGAAGTACTAGCCAATATCTTGAAAGCCTACTGCTGTAACCTCAATACAGCAAATACTTTAAAGCTTACATAGTCAAACAAATGATAAATGAAAGCATTAGGAGACCTTAAAAGAGAACAGTCTCTAAGTGAGTGAGAGCAATATTCTTAGAAAAGAGAAAGCAACGCAGAGTTGGGGTGGGGAAGATTCTGTGGAAGAGAAAAACTTCCTTTCTTTCTCCAAGAACATGATGTTTAAAAGAAGAGCTCTATATAGAACTGTGGGAATGACTCAACTGGCAACAGAGCGGCAGCCAGTGTGGGCTGCATGCTGCTCTGAGAGGCAGCAGCATTCTCACTGGTCCCTTCTGGCACCCAAGCTCTCTGACTATCTTATGAAAAAATGGGTAAATTTCAACTCAGACTACAAGAGAGTCTGGTCAGAGGTTAACAACTGAAGGAGAAGCATCCCTAAAAGGTTGGGTCATTCCTGTCTCCCTCTGTGGGCTGTACAATTTGCTGTGTGAGTTTTTTTCAAAGACACAAGTTCTCACAGTTTTATCCTTAGAGAAAAATAAAGACAAATTATAAGATTTCTGCACAGAAAATGGTAGGAAGGGCATAGGGTTGCTTTCCTCCTGCCAAAACTCTTCTCTTTGGGGAGAAGAGTGCTTGCAATGTTCCAAGTGTCAATATCCAGCCCTATAGGAAATACTGACAGTTGTGGAATGGTAGAATGGTAGAAATAATAAAACAGCACATTTAAGGTGATTTCACTTTGCCACAGCAAGTCCACACCCATATGCACTTTAGGACAAAAGATCTAAAGAAAACCTATTTTTAAAATGGAAATCTAAAAAAGCAATCTTAAAAGAAGAGGAAATAAGAAGCAACAGATATTTGCCTCATTGCTCAGAATTTGCATTTACACTTACAAGCATTAGCAAAGCAACAGAATCATTGTGAAAACAGGCTTTAAAACAGGGTTCACTAGGCTGGAGCTGTGGGTCAGTGGTAGAGTGCTTACCTAGCATGTGTGAGGCACTGGATTTGATTCTCAGCACTACATACAAATACAAGAATAAAATAAAGGTCCATTAATAACTAAAATGTATATAATATTTTTTTTAAAAAAAAATGGGGTTCACAATTGTGAAGTCTGAATCTCTATGGTTCAAAACAGCTTCGGTTCCACTATTTTTGGTGCAAACTGGTCACATTTCCAAAAAACAGAACTAAACTTTAATAAGGTCTCTGTACAAAAGAACATGATTTTCAAACTAACAGCACGAAGGGAATGAAGGATAATGATCTTAATTTCCAATAAAATAAGAGTTTTGCATCTAATCATAACTCTCTAGCTAATCAACACAACTTTAAGATGATCTACAGCCTCTATTAGGAACATAATATAGTAAGATATCAGTAGAGTTTTTAAATGTAGCAGTTTTTAACTGGCTATAAAGAAATGTTTTTAACAAGGTTATTAACCATAGCAATAATATAGCTTTGTGTTTAGCTTTTGCACCCTCAACCCACAGCAGCCCAAAGGCCTATAATGTTCATAATCAAGAGGAACCAGCCAAGTTTGTGTAATAGTTGATCTTCCACTGGATTTAAGGCTTTCAATACTCTCCTTAAAACTTCCCATTTTCTATTTATCATGAAAAATTATTTTAGTATAACAATATTGATATTCTTCCTTTAAAGAAAAATGCCATGAAACATATGAACTGACAGGCCACAAAACTTCAGCTAATTTTTTTTCACTTTTTAACATGCTAAATACACATTTAAGTTAAAAATTCTGTTTAATGGCCATTTATAAATTTAAGCACTATCACTGGTCAGTTTTGTATTACAAAATAACAGTATGTTATCTGCAGTGTAAGTATAGCACATTGTCAAATTCTTTTCCTTAAAGTGCATAGTAAATGTACAGATAGTCACAGGATACTGTTTTATAATGTATTACATTTCTAATCTATTATTCCTAACCTGTTATACATGTTTGCTGAGAGAAAAGAAGTAAATTTTTCTAATTATCTGTAAAATTATGCTAACTTCTACAAATAGGTATTTTAAATAAAAATTTTTTAAAAAGAAAAAAAAAACCAACTTCCCATTTCCTAAATTTTCTTGAAAATCCCAGTTTCCTACCTCACTAACATTTCCACCAGAGTCCCAGATGGCTCCTCTTTCTCTCTCTGCCCCTCTCAGGGCCACTGCTTACATTTTTGTGTGTATGGTACTAGGGATCCAATCCAGGGCACTTAACCACTGAGCTACATCCCCAGTACTTTTTATTTATTATCTTGAGACAAGGTCTCACTAAACTGCTGAGGCTGGCCTCAAACTTGAGGCATCTTTGGGTGCATGGCACTCACCTATAACCCCAGACTCAGAAGGTTGAGGCAGGAGGATCATGAGTTCAAAGCCAGACTCAGCAATTTAGCAAGGCCCTAAGCTCAGGGAGAACCTGTCTCTAAATAAAATACAAAAAAGGGTTGGGGATGTGGCTCAGTAGTTAAGTGCCTCTGGGTTCAACCCCTAGTAAAACAACAACAACAACAACAACAAAAACTTGAGGCATCTTTATTTTGTTATCTAAAAGATCCACACGTCACCTGCCTTCTAGAAGCCTAAGACCCTGTGGCTCCAGAGTTAGCCCAAATACCCTTGAAGAGCACCCCAAAGAAATAAGCTTGATCACTATGCCATCATCAAGCTCCCCCAATCACTGAGCTGGCCATGCAGATGGTAGAAGCAAATACACTTATGTTCACTGTGGATGTCAAGGCCAACAAGCACCAGATTAAAAGATCTGTAAAGAAGCTAGCTCCATGAAACTGATGTAGCCAAGGTCAACACCCTGATCAGGCCTGACAGAGAGAGAGCAGCATAGTTAAACAGCTCCTGATTATGATACTTTGGATGTTGCCAACAAAACTGGGATCATCTAAACAGAATACAGCTGGCTAATTTGAAACATGTAATGTTTTTACCTCTAAAAAATCTAATTATCATACTGAAATTACAAAGGTTCCAACCAGTTAAGACTTTACCCCAGATACCTGGTGTTAAGCAAAGTGAAACATCCAAAAGATAACATGACCCAGCACAGGGAAGTCGCTCCAGGTCCTGGGCAGCTTCCCTAACCTGTGTAGCTTACTACTACTGAGAAGCCTAGTTGAGAGCTGCAAACTTGGGAGAATCACACACAACCATAGGTATGTTATTATTTGGCCTTAGGATAGAAGGCTATATTTTCAGCTCACTTTATAAGGTATAGTAAATGTTGAGGGCTCCAATAACCATAAATATGAACAGCTGTCTCATTCATACTGTACGCCTGCAATACTGTCACTATGCACAATGTCAACACCAGTGGAGCAGCACAAAGACAAGGATGACTCAGACTAACACTGTTCCTGACCTCAAGACCCCTAGAGTGAAATCTAGGATAAAAAATCCTTAATCAACAATTTTAAAAAAGGAAAAAGAGAAATGCTAAATTAGCATACAAACCAAACCATGAGCTGAACAAATGTAAAAGAAACAGCAACTGATTCTAACAAGAAACTTGGATTGCTTCTTACAGGAAGAATGATATGAGCTAGCTCTTAAAAAAATAAAGGCATCATTGGGGCTAGGGATGTGGCTCAAGTGGTAGCGCGCTCGCCTGGCATGCGTGCGGCCCGGGTTTGATCCTCAGCACCACATACAAACAAAGATGTTGTGTCCACCGAAAACTAAAAAATAAGTATCAAAAAATTCTCTCTCTCAGAGAACTCAAATTACTAACATACGGGATGAAAAAGGCAATATCACAACAGATGCTACAGAAATACAGAAGACAATTAGAAATTATTTTGAAAACCTATATTCCAATAAAATAGAAGATAGTGAAGACATCGATAAATTTCTTAAGACATATGATTTGCCCAGACTGAGTCAGGAGGATACACACAATTTGAACAGACCAATATCAATGGATGAAATTGAAGAAGCAATCAAGAGACTACCCACCAAGAAAAGCCCGGGACCGGATGGGTATACAGCGGAGTTTTACAAAACTTTTAAAGAAGAATTAATACCAATACTTTTCAAGTTATTTCAGGAAATAGAAAAAGAGGGAGCTCTTCCAAATTCATTCTATGAGGCCAACATCACGTTGATTCCGAAACTAGACAAAGACACCTCAAAGAAAGAAAACTACAGACCAATATCCCTGATGAACCTAGATGCAAAAATCCTCAATAAAATTCTGGCGAATCGGATACAAAGGCACATCAAAAAAATTGTGCACCATGATCAAGTAGGATTCATTCCTGGGATGCAAGGATGGTTCAATATACGGAAATCAATAAATGTTATTCACCACATCAATAGACTTAAAGATAAGAACCATATGATCATCTCGATAGACGCAGAAAAAGCATTCGACAAAGTACAGCATCCCTTTATGTTCAAAACATTAGAAAAACTAGGGATAACAGGAAATTACCTTGACATTGTAAAAGCTATCTATGCTAAGCCTCAGGCTAGCATCATTCTGAATGGAGAAAAATTGAAGGCATTCCCTCTAAAATCTGGAACAAGACAGGGATGCCCTCTATCACCACTTCTATTCAATATAGTTCTCGAAACACTGGCCAGAGCAATTAGACAGACGAAAGAAATTAAAGGCATAAAAATTGGAAAAGAAGAACTTAAATTATCACTATTTGCGGATGACATGATTTTATACCTAGAAGACCCAAAAGGGTCTACAAAAAAACTACTAGAACTAATAAATGAATTCAGCAAAGTAGCAGGATATAAAATCAACACGCATAAATCAAAGGCATTCCTGTATATCAGCAACAAAACTTCTGAAATGGAAATGAGGAAAACCACTCCATTCACAATATCCTCAAAAAAAATAAAATACTTGGGAATCAACCTAACAAAAGAGGTGAAAGATTTATACAATGAAAACTACAGAACCCTAAAGAGAGAAGTAGAAGAAGATCTTAGAAGATGGAAAAATATACCCTGTTCATGGATAGGCAGAACTAACATCATCAAAATGGCGATATTACCCAAAGTTCTATATAGGTTTAATGCAATGCCAATCAAAATCCCAAAGGCATTGCTTGTAGAAATAGATAAAGCAATCATGAAATTCATATGGAAAAATAAAAGACCCAGAATAGCCAAAGCAATTCTAAGCAGGAAGTGCGAATCAGGCGGTATAGCGATACCGGATTTCAAACTATATTACAGAGCAATAGTAACAAAGACAGCATGGTACTGGTACCAAAACAGGCGGGTGGACCAATGGTACAGAATAGAGGACACAGAGACCAATCCACAAAGTTACAACTATCTTATATTTGATAAAGGGGCTAAAACCATGCAATGGAGGAAGGATAGCATCTTCAACAAATGGTGTTGGGAAAACTGGAAATCCATATGCAACAAAATGAAACTGAACCCCCTCCTCTCACCATGCACAAAAGTTAACTCAAAATGGATCAAAGACCTTGATATCAAATCAGAGACTCTGCGTCTGATAGAAGAAAAAGTTGGCTACGATCTACAAATAGTGGGGTCGGGCTCCAAATTCCTTAATAGGACACCCATAGCACAAGAGTTAATAGCAAGAATCAACAAATGGGACTTACTTAAACTAAAAAGTTTTTTCACAGCAAGAGAAACAATAAGAGAAGTAAATAGGGAGCCTACATCATGGGAACAAATATTTACTCCTCACACGTCAGATAGAGCCCTAATATCCAGAATATACAAAGAACTCAAAAAATTAGACAATAAGATAACAAATAACCCAATCAACAAATGGGCCAAGGACCTGAACAGACACTTCTCAGAGGAGGACATACAATCAATCAACAAGTACATGAAAAAATGCTCATCATCTCTAGCAGTCAGAGAAATGCAAATCAAAACCACCCTAAGATACCATCTCACTTCAGTAAGATTGGCAGCCATTATGAAATCAAACAACAAGTGCTGGCGAGGATGTGGGGAAAAGGGTTCTCTTGTACATTGCTGGTGGGGCTGCAAATTGGTGCGGCCAATTTGGAAAGCAGTATGGAGATCCCTGGGAAAGCTGGGAATGGAACCACCATTTGACCCAGCTATTGCCCTTCTCGGACTATTCCCTGAAGACCTTAAAAGAGCATATTACAGGGATACTGCCACATCGATGTTCATAGCAGCACAATTTACAATAGCTAGATTGTGGAACCAACCCAGATGCCCTTCAATGGATGAATGGATTAAAAAAATGTGGCATCTATACACCATGGAGTATTACGCAGCACTAAAAAATGACAAAATCTTGGAATTTGCAGGGAAATGGATGGCACTAGAGCAGATTATGCTTAGTGAAGCTAGCCAATCCCTAAAAAACAAATACCAAATGTCTTCTTTGATATAATGAGAGCAACTAAGAATAAAGCAGGGAGGAAGAGCAGGAAGAAAAGATTAACATTAAACAGAGACATGAGGTGGGAGGGAAAGGGAGAGAAAAGGGGAATTGCATGGAAACGGAGGGAGACCCTCATTGTTATACTAAATTACATATAAGAGGTTGTAAGTGGAATGGGAAAATAAACAAGGTGAGAAATGAATTACAATAGAAGGGGTAGAGAGAGAAGATGGGAGGGGAGGGGAGGGGGGATAGTAGAGGATAGGAAAGGTAGCAGAATACAACAGTTACTAGTATGGTATTATGTAAAAATGTGGATGTGTAACCCATGTGATTCTGCAATCTGTACTTGGGGTAAAAAAGGGAGTTCATAACTCACTTGAAGCTAATGTATGCTAATGTATGAAATATGATATGTCAAGAGCTTTGTAGGGTTTTGAACAACCAATAAAAAAAAATAAAAAAATAAAAAAAAAATTCTCTCTCTCGCTCTCTCTCTCTCTCGCTCGCTTTAAAAAAAAATAAAAAATAAAGACATCAGAGTTTATCCAGTTCTTTTTTAATTTCTATTAACCATAAAATAAAGTCAAAGGAACCAGTCTTGACTTGATCCAGCATCTTATCCAGAGTACTGAGCATGAGGAACATGTAAGAAACTCTTGTACAAATTCCTGGCAAGTGCTTCCTGGTCTGTAACTAGAATAATAAAATAATAAGAAAATGAACTGCGTGGTAAAATATGAAATATCCAGTGGCCACAAACATTTGGGGAAAGGTTCCTCCTCTCTAGTAACTAAACAAATACAAACTGAAATGGGGGTTAAAAAAAAAAAAGCATGAGAAAATCCAGCAACACAAAGCTGACCTTCTGACACAGTAACAATTAGCTCTACAACAGCATCCTATAGTAGACCCACTTCAGACAGAGTATGCTCTCAAATTTGTTACACTTCCTAATACTCTCTGTAATGTAATAAATGACTTATTTTCTTACTTCCACTGCTTGTCTGGCCTCTTTGGATATTTGAGGTTGTTGATGGTGGACCTTTATAATATTTATTTTATATGCAATGCTGAGAATTGAACCCAGTGCCTTACACATGTTGGCAAGTGCTCTACCACCGAGCCACAACCCAAGCCCCTTATTGTGCTTTTTTTAAATTGTGTTTTGTATTACTGTGCTTTTTTTAAAGCAATTACCAAAGTCTGTAACTATGAATTGGCTTATATAACCCTTTTTTCAATCTTTTTCTGTCACAGAACAATAAATTCTATGACAAAATTCTCTAGATGAGAATTCTTGCTCATTACTAGTACTAACACATAGTATTCGATACTTATACTAATACTTAGTATTCAACTGAAATCCCTAGTCACTGAATAAATTTTCAACATAAAAATGGTGAAAACCTTGAAGTCAGTGTCTCTACTTCTTAAGAAATAGCCTAAAATGTAGAAAAGGCTTTAAAAGATATTCATCCAAACATTAATGTGTAACAAATAGAAAAATGGTACAAATGTCCAGTGGGGGAAAGATTAATTAAATGATGGCACAGAATAGAATGTTACACACCCTTTGAAAAGGCTACTTATAAAAATATTTCAATGATACAAGAAAAGTGTTACGCTACAAATACTAAGTGAAAGAAACAGGACACATAATTGAGTCCATGATATAGGAGGAATAAGTATGTCCTCCCCACTTCACTCCCATTCTCCCCTGCTTTCTTTCTGGCCTATCTTCCCAACCAACCCAGTGCTGGAGACAACAGACTCAGAGAAATTGTATCCGCTACCCTTTTCAGAAAAATACATGGGTCTAGCAACAATACAAAGGAGAATTTTTAAAAGGTAACATTTTCAACAATATATAAATATATGAAACATCTAAATATAAATGGAAAAGTAAATTCTTCCTAAATTAGATTACAGATTTAATGCAATTCCAATCAAAATCCCACAGTGATTTTAAAATTCATACGGAAATACAAAGAAAAAAACTCTTGGGGAAAAGAAGGAGTTATTTTCCCCATATAACAGGGCTTAATACAGTTATCATAACTAAAACTATAAAGTTATTGCTGAGCATAGTGGTATACACCTGTAATACCAGCAACTTGGGAGGCTAAGAAAGGATGATCACAAGTTCAAGGGCAGTATACAGCAATTCACAACACAACCCTTAGCAATTTACCAAGATCCCATCTCAAAAAAAGAAAAAAGAAAAAAAAAAAAGGACTGGTGATGTACATCAGTGGTCAAGAGCCTATGGGTTCAATTCCAAATACAAAAAAAAAAAAAAAAAACCCTGAGAGATATTAGTGCAGGCAAAGACAAACAGATCAACAGAAGCAATCAGCAAGTTCAAAACCACATCCACCCAAAGATAAGTCCTTACTATGTAAAAGGTTACTCTGCTGATCAGTGGAGAAAGAAGAGTAATTTCAAAAACTGGAAATTCGTTTGGAGAAAATAAATTATATTGAGCCCTGTCTCAATCCATACAAAGCATTATTTCCAGAAACCCAAAATACAAAATTAACTAATTATAAAAGACTTGATTACATATATGTTTCATCCAAAGATCCCACAAAGAGGGTAGGGGATGTAACTCAGTGACAGAGTGCTTGATTGTCACAAGCAAGGCCCTGGTTCAATCTCTGGCACAACCCAAAAAATAAATAATACATACACATACGACAAAAAAAAAAGATAAAGAAAAACAAGCAAGGGAAAAGATATCTGTGACACATTTAACTAACAAACTAATATTCATACTATTTTTTAAAACTCCTTTTATTCAATAAGAAAAAAATGACCTTAGAAAAAAATGGGCAATAGATTTAACTTACCACTTTACAAAAGGAAATCCATATGTTTGATAAGAAAATACTCAACCTCACTAGAAAAAGTAAAAATCAAGAATGTGATAAGAGATCTTTATATAGCCAGCAGAGTGAAAAACTTCAAAAAAGCCTCACCAATTCCAAATGTTGGAAGGATATAGGGCAGTTAAATTTTCATATGTTACTAGAAAGTATGTGAACTGGTATAATCACCTAGTAATGATATATAAAACAGAAACTTCTAAGTCCTGGGTACGTGTGCACATACACGAGGAAAGATGAAGGAGATTCACAACAACACTGGACTAATAGCCTAAAAGTAAAACAACCTAAATATGTACCCGCAGAATGGAATTTTTAAATTATGGGATAGTTATCCAGGAAAGCATTCCCTATAAAGCAATGAAGATGGATAGATCACAGTTATATACAAGATGAATAAATACCGCCTATATTGAACTAAAGAGAAATACAGAACTGTTCCATTCATATAAATTTCAACTAACCTATACTGTTTAGGAATGAATATAAAGTTGGTAAAAGAAATCATTTTCCATTATGATACATTTATTAACGAGGGGCCAGAACTCCTTGACCTGGAGCCAACGGGCCGGATCATCAAAGGGAAGGTTTTTCCAGGCTTCTCTAAGCCCAGGCTGAACAGGATCTTCAGGCAGACCAAATATATCTTTTAGACCTAAGTGTTCAGCTTCAAAGAAGACAGAAGAGTCAAAACTAAACAAAACAAAACAAAAACCACACACACCTTGAAACTTCTTACCAACTTCTAACTCCACCCTCTCAACACAACAGTGTGGCATACCCATTCAAGAAAAAGTCTGTTCTTCAACTCCAGGGTCCACCCTGTTCTACACCACCACATTTTCCAGGGTTACAATCTTCTCAGAGATTTTTCATGTCTGTTTCTACCGAACCATTTTACAAATGACCACACAAAGACTGAGTGTAAAATAAATAATGATTTTCTCACAAGCATATTCAGTCTTTCTCCCCCTGGGCTGAATGCTAACAAGACAAAATTTAGGAGGCAGGTATAGAAAGATAGCAAAGGGTTAGCACTGAAAAGGTAGTGGCTAGAAAGGTAGAGTGAAAAAAGCTACAGAAAAGGTAATGTCACAGTTGTCAATGGAGGAAGCTTGTTTTAAGTCTGAGGGAGTGGCCAACCATGTCAAATGCTGCAGAGAGGTCAAGCAGGATAAAGACCACAGAGTACCTACTCCAACTGCAACAAAAAGAATGCTAATGAATGGCAGCGGCAGTTTTTTAGAATAGGCAGTGACAGAAACCACAACAGTGAAGTCTGGGATATGAGAAAGCAGAGGGAGAGACTTTTAATTTTTAATTTATATGCTAAGGGGAAAGTTCGGAGAGAAGGGTGAGGATACCCCAATACCTCAGCTCAAAACCAGTATCTGCCATCTTCTCCACTGAGATGACTCCACTGACACCAATTTTCTCCACTTCCTGTCCAAATAGTAGGGAACTGTTTGCCATCATTGCCTTCATTGTCATTCCTCCCACCCCAAAGGAATCTTGGTCCCAACTGCTGCCCAGGGAAAAGACAATACTTTAGAACCTACCTTTACATCTCTATGGGAACTCAGCTCTATCAGTTAACTTTTTTCTTTGTCTCTACTCTTTCCCTGACTCTTTCTTCTTAAGATTACAGTAAGTAATAGAAAACACTTTTAAAGAAATGAAGCAAGATATTTCAGCCTTAGGAGGGAAAAAACATACAAAGTTCTAAGTAGTGGGGGCAGAGGAGGAATAAAACTTTTGACATTTGACAGCTCTCATGGCAGTGGTCAATACTTAAAAATATGTTGCCTAAACTTTGGATAAGCAGAGGGGAGGGAGGGGAAGGGTGGCGGTAGTGGGAAAAGAAAGATGGTAGAATGAGATGGACATCATTACCCTAGCTATATGAATAGTATGACTCTATATATAACTAGAGAAATGAAAACTTGAGCTCCAGTTGTATATACTATGAATCGAAATGCATTCTGCTGTAATATTCAAATTAGAACTAATTAATTAATTAATTAAAAAATGTTTAAGGAGCTAGATATGGTTAACCTGATTTAATGTTATGTAACATATACATGATTCAAAATATGACATATTAGTCTATTAATATGCACAATATTACATATTTCTCCATTAACATGTATAATATTTATGTTTTTATGGAACTATAAAAATAAATCTTATTTAAAATTAAAAAAAAGGATTACAGTAAGTTAGGAAGCTGCCATTTGGAGTGGAGGGGGTGAAAATTACAAACAAGAAAAGAACACACAAAAATCTCCCAGATGAGCTAGGGGTATAGATCAGTGGTAGAGCATTGGCCTAGCACTCATAGGCCCTGAATTTGATCCCCTGCACTGCATACATACATACACACAATCTCTTAGAATGTCTTCTGTTTCACAAACACTGCTGTTAACTATGGATATAAAAACAGTTCTTGCCTCTTGAGACAAAAAAGTAAACCATTCTTCTAGTCATTCAGTAATATTTACTGGGTGCCTACTCTGAGCCAAGAGTCAGGTATATATCAATTAATAAAATGAAGCTATTTCCTTCATGAAACAGACAATAAATAAAAGATGAATCATAAGTGCTTAAAAAAAAAAAAAGCAGGATAGAGAGTAATGGGGGTGCTATTTAAGAGAAGATAGTCAGGGAAGGCCTCCCTAAGGAAATGATGCTTGTGCCAGGATTTCAGTGAAGGTGCTGGTGCAGGGCATGTTTGATGTGTTCAAGAAACAGCAAGAAAGTCAGTGTAGCTAGAACAGAATAGGGTAAGCTAGAAAAAAGTGATAAGAAATGAGGTCAGAAAAGATACCAGGCCATGTCATCACAAGCCTCATGGGAAGGCACTGCAGGATTTGGGAGGAGTTTAACAATGATTTTGGTCTTCCCAAGCTCATTCACATGGCTGTGTAAAGAATTCCAATTAAAATAGACCGTGATGAAATGTTCATGACTCTGACTTAGCAAAGACTTCTCAAAAACACTGAGACCCGAACAGAATCCTTAAGGACAAGTAGAGACAGTAAAGAGTGTTAGGAGAAAGGACATCCCAAATAGAGGGCATTGCATGTGAAAAAAAAAAAAAAAAAAAAAAAAAAAGGCATAGGGATTTTGAAAAGGTTTGGCAGGTCTATGCCCTGGCATCAAAAAGAAAATAGTTTATTAAAAATACCATTTATAACATCTACCAAAAATAAGAAACTCAGCAATAAACTAATAATATATACATGGCCTTTATAGAGAAATGTATAAAACTGCATAAAATATTAAAGAAAATTCACTTAATCAGAGATAAAATAAATTAATGAGCAAGAAGACCTATATATTTAAAAAAGCCGATTTTCCCCATTTATCTATAAATAATATATTTCAAATAAAAATCCCAACAGATATACCAAAAGAACATGAACAAGAATTTCACAGCAGCAAGATTCATAATAGTCCTTAAGTAAAACAGCTTAATATTGGGCACTGTAGCACTTGACTGTAATTCCAGCAACTCAGAAGGCTGAGGCAAAAGGATCACAAGTTCCTAAGTTTGAGTTCAGCCTCAGCAACTTGGCAAGATATTGTCTCAAAAAATTAAATCAGGCGATGCAATAATTCCATATGATCTCACCATTTTTCCGCTCACTAAGTGGAGGTAAATTGGGATTCCTGCCAGGGTGAAGGCCCAGGGTCAGCTCGGGCTGCAGGGAGAGCTCCTGCAATTCATTGGCAACCGCTTCACTCTGGGGGCTGGGGGCCGCAGACAGGGACACCAGCACAGGTTCATCATCATTTTCGCCAGCCCCTCCTCCGTCCAGGCCATTCACAGCAATGACGGAAGGGGGCAGGCACACCACACTGGAGAAATCCACTTTGGCTTTCGTGATGGCAACCTAGAAATGGAGAAACAAAAAGTTTAGGTGGTACCATAAAGAAATCACACCACTGAGTATATGCTGAATACTAACATTATAAATTACATAAGCGGAAAACCACCATTATTCTTAACAGCTTTTTGTAAAGCAAGCTAACACTGTTATTAAATATGCTCACAGAATGCGTGCATTTCAAGTTTCACACTGTCCTCCCTACTAGTTCACTTGGGAGGACAACACACAAATGAACTAAAAACACTGTACAAACATATAATGAGCTAAAAGGAAACACTGGTCAGGAGAAATAACTGAGATAAATGTCACTGAGCTAGGGTTGTGGCTCAGCAGTAGAGAGCTCATCTTGCACATATGAGACCCTGGGTTCGATCCTCAGCACCACATAAAAAGAAACAAGTGAAATAAAGGTATTGTGTCCAACTACGACTAAAAAAATTAACATTAAAAAAAATAAATAAGGGGCTGGGATTGTGGCTCAGTGGTAGAGTGCTCGCCTACCATGCATGAGGCACTGGGTTCGATCCTCAGCACCACATAAACATAAAATAAAAATATTGTGTCCATCTAAAGCTAAAAAATAAATATTAAAAATAAATGTTAGGGGCTGGGGATGTGGCTCAAGCGGTAGATAGCGTGCTTGCCTGGCACGCGTGCGGCCCGGGTTCGATCCTCAGCACCACATACAAAGATGTTATCTGCCGAAAACTAAAAAAAAAAAAACATATATTAAAAAATTCTCTCTCTCTCTCTCTCTTAAAAATAAATAAATAAATAAATGTTACCTTCCAACTACTAAAGGAGAGTATCTTGAGAAATAGCATTTAGAGAGTAGCTCCATAGTATTAAAGTATCATATTGTATCAACATATCTGAGGGAGGAAAATTCTTAAAGAAAACAGTTTCCTGGGCTGGGGATGTGGCTCAGTGGAAGAGTGCTCGCCTAGCATGCTTGAGGCACTGAGTTCGATCCTCAGCACCACATAAATGTAAAATAAAGATATTGTATCCACTTAAAACTAAAAAATAAATATAAAAAAAAGAAAAAGAAAACAGTTTCCAAATCATTCAATTCCATAAATACCAATACATGGGCTGGGGTTGTAGCTCAGTGGTAGAGTGCTTGTCTAGAACACGGGAGGCACTGAGTTCAAACCTCAGCGCCACATAAAAATGAAATAAAGATATTGTGCCGACCTACAACTAAAAAATAAATACTAAAAAAAAAAAAGAAAAAAGAAATACCAATACAAAGATATTTATTTGATGATGGACATTAGTTCAAATAGTTGAATTTAAATGAATATTCAACCATAGTACCCAAAACTAGGATGTTAAAAACAAAATACCTAGAAACATGAAAAGAACAAAATATTTAAAATGACAAAGAGCCAGGTGTTGTTGCACAAACCTATAATCCTGGCACTAGGAGGATAAGGTGGGAGAATCACTTGAGTCCATGAGCTTGAACCAGCCTAAGCAAGAGAGTAAAAACCCCACCTCAGGAAAATAAAATTTAGAAATAAAATTTTTAAAAAGACAAAGATATAAATAACATGAAAATATTTTCAACAACATGAGAATTAATAATTAATTAAAATATACATATTCAAGCCAGTGCTGGAGAGGCTGAGTCAAGAGAATCATAAGTTCAAAGCCAACCTCAGCAACTCAGCAAGACCCTGTCTCAAAATAAAACATAAAAAGGTTGGGGATATAGCTCAGTGGTTAAGCACCCCTGGATTCAATCACCAGGTACTCTCCTGAAAAAAAATATAATATAAATTAAGAATAACTTTTACAAAGCATTTCAAATGTGGAAATATATATATTCTAAAGTTATGTTTAAGACCTAAGAAAAAACTAAGACATAAATAGGTATAGTCATATAAAAATAGTACACAGAGAAAAGTATATCAAAACACAGAACAAGGGTTATGTCTGATTGAACTTGAAAGTTTTTTTCTTCGACGGCAGGGGTGGGGGCTGGGGTTGTGGCTCAGTGGTAGAGTGCTTGCCTAGCATGTATGAGGCACTGGGTTTGATTCTCAGCATAAAAACAAACAAATGAATAAAGGTCCATCAATAACTAATAAAAATTTTTAAAGTTTTTTCTTCTTTCTAAATTTATTTTTTTATATTTATTTTTTAGTTTTAGGTGGACACATATGCTTCTTTTTTTAATTTTTTTTTTTTTTAGATGTTGATGGATCTTTATTTTATTCATTTTATTTTTAAATGTGGTGCTGAGAATCGAACCCAGGGCCTCACACATGCTAGGCAAGTGCTCTGCCACTGACCACAACTCCGGCCCCAACAATATCTTTATTTTATATTTATTTGGTGCTGAGGATCAAACCCAATGCCTCATGCATGCTAGGTGAGCACTTACTTACCACTGAGCCGAACAAAACTCCAGCCCCCAAATTTATTTTTAAGTCAACAAATTGAATTGTATGTATTTATCATGTACACATTATACTTTCAAGCATATACACATTATGGAATAGTTATTTACTTTCTTATAGATTCCAAATTCTCACTAAAACTGTTGCTTTTGTGATTTTAAAAAAGCTATAGTTCTTGATCTAGAAATGGAAATGCCCTGAGAGTTTCCTACAGACTGTAGCAAAGATTTTAAAAAACAATAAAATAGGGCTGGGTTTATGGTTCAGTGGCAGAGCACTTGCCTCGCACATGTGAGGCACTGGGTTCTATCCTCAGCATCACATAAAAATAAACAAAATAAAGACATTGTGTCCATCTATAACTAAAAAATTAAAAAAAAATACCACCTAGCCATAAAATTTTTAAAAGCCAGTGAAAACTAAAAGATCATTAAAATCTATCTTCATGTAAGGCAACAGTGTCCCCAAAACTGACTGCAGTTCTGGCTGATCTATTTCATTAATATAAATTAATTGGAAAAGGTCCAGATGAGAGTAATGAAGATGGGAGGTAAAATTATAAATAAAGTTAATAAGAAGGAATTTCTACTCAAAAAAAAAAAAAAAAACTGGGGCTGGGATTGGGGCTCAGCGGTAGAGCGCTCGCCTCGCACGTGCGAGACCCTGGGTTCGATCCTCAGCACCACATACAAAAATAAACAAGTGAAATAAAGGTGTTGTGTCCAATTACAACTTGAAAAAAAAAAAAACTGGAAGAAAATTTGGGAAATAGCATTTAGTGAGTAGCTGCATAGTATTAAAGTATCATATTTACAAGTTACAAGTTCAACAGAAAAATATTAGGGAATAAATATTCAAAGAGGTAGTATGAAAAAACACTGGGAAAAGGGTTTCTTTAAGGGTGTGAACAGTTTTAGGAATTCGAAGCAAATGTCTACTAAGAAAATCCAGAATCTAACCTTCAAGGAATTATTTTCCATCTTGACTATGATTTATCTTTATTTAAATAATATCTCTGGGTGTATTAGAAAGGAAATTATATAAGAGCAATTAATTTGGCTCAGTATTCTCTTTGCCTTTGATTCTGAAAGAGCATGTTTACTTTCTTTAACAACAGCCATTGCAGACTAAAAATGTCAATTTTATTTATTTAGTTAGCTAGTTGTAGATAGACATTATATCTTTGTATCTTTTTTTATTTATTTATTTTTTATGTGGTGCTAAGGATCGAACCCAGTGCCTCACACATGCATGGCAAGCGTTCAACCACTGAGCTACAATCCCAGCCCCTAAAAAAATGTCAATTTTATGACATTTGTGGACCCCTTGCAACCTGACCTCCTTAGGACAGCAGTCCTTAATACCTTTCCCACCTTATCTATCTCATATCTCTCTATACAGACATTTATTATACTATTCTCTCTACATTTGAGTATGTTTGGTAAAATTCTTATAATATTTTATTCAAAATAATATTATTCCATAGAACAAAGACTTAGTAAAGTATAAAGTAAAGATGCCTTAACCTTGACTTTAAGAAACAGGCCAGAAGTATAAACACTGACAAAAGAAAAGAGAATACTTCAGCATAAAATGTACACACTGATTTATTTCTCTAGCAAACAAACTGCTCTCTACTCATTTTCAAATGAGTAAAAGGAGAAAAATCCCAGTAGACTGTGACAATCTATAGAACAAGCTCCAAAATGTTGAGGGCTAGCCCTAGAGGATTAAGCCCTCGTATCAATTCCTTCCTTACTGTAAAATTAACATCATGTTTTAGTATTGTAGGTTCATAATTCTACTAAATCCAAAACAAAACTTTGTTTTTCATCAAAGGATCACTAACTCTAATTGCTGGGCTGCTGATTCAAATATGATCAGTATCAGCCAGAAAAAAAAAAAAAACATGGGGGCAGGGTCATCTCCCACAACCCATCTGTTTCCTCTCTTGCTGGCCTGATTCGCCTCATCTTTCCTCCATACCACCCAACCCCCTTTGGGGGCTGCATGCCTTCTGCCAGCACAGAGCAACATATGTAACCAGAAGCAATAGCACAAAACGTTGTTAGGGAAAGGGAAGAGCTCAGGCACACAGCTGATAACTCTAAAATACAAATCCTAGACTAGCAGGATCCTTTATTATGGCCCATGACAGGACTGGTTTCATGCAACCAAATGGCAGGGCTCTTCTGAAAGTGGAACAGTTTCTCTGAATATAAGTTTTTCTGTATAAAAAATTGTTTTAATCAACTGGGCCCAGTGGCTCACACCTATAATCTCAGCAGCACAAGAGACTGAGGCAGGAGGATAGCAAGTTCAAAGCCAGCCTCAGCAATGGCAAGGCAAAAGGTAACTCAGTGAGATCTTGTCTCTAAATAAAATACAAAACAGGGCTGGGGATGTGGCTGGGGATGTGCCCCTGAGTTCAAACCCCAGTACCAAAAAATAATAATAATAAATTGTTTTGGGGCTGGGGATGTGGCTCAAGCGGTAGTGCGCTCACCTGGGATGCGTGCGGCCCAGGTTCGATCCTCAGCACCACATACAAATAAAGATGTTGTGTCCGCCAAAAAACTAAAAAATAAATATTAAAATTCTCTCTCTCTCTAAAAAAAATAATAATAAATTGATTTAATCAATTAATGACCTTTATTCTAACTAGGCAGATGTTTCCTTTTATTCTGATTTATTTTCAATATAGTATGTAAATCATGAAAACTCTTGGTGTCTAAGCAGTTTTTTTGGTTTTTTGTTTGTTTGTTTTGTGTGTGTGTGTGTGTGTAATTGACATGAAAGAACTGGATAAGTGTTTCCTGAGAGCCTACCACATATATACTAGGTAAGGTCCCACATACCATAGAAGATAAAGATGACAAAGGAAATAAGTTTTTTATTTCCAGTTTTTATAGGTATAGACTATGCAACACTGAATATGGAAAACAAGTTTGTTTGTTTGTTTGTTTTGTTTTGGACTGGGGATTGAACCCAGGCAGGGGCGCTCTACCACTGAGCCACTTTCCCAGCCCTGTTTGTATTTTATGTTAGAGACAGGGTCTCACTGAGTTGAGCAATTGGCTTTGAACTCTCAATCCTCCAGCCTCAGCCTCTGGAGCTGCTGGGATTACAGATGTGCCCCAGTGTGCCCAAATGGAAAACAAGTCTTGATTAACTAACTGCTCTTAACCTCTGTCACTACCACCCCCACCATCTTCAGATGTCTTTAAAACTATTTTTCAGTACTTCTAAAAATGGCAAAGAAAAAGTCTTCCTGATTCCTGTTCATGTTGGAGATCATCTAAAAACAAGGAGTACCACAAATAGAAAAATAAATAATCTATCTCAAAATCATGGAATTTTGTGCTCGGTGCTCGGTAGTGGAGCACTTGCCTCAAACATGTGAGGCAATGGGTTTGATCCTTAGCACCACAAAAATAAATAAATAAATAGATAGATGAATAAATAAATAAATAGAAGTTATTGTGTCCATCTACAACTAAAAATTAAAAAAAAAAAAAAACGGAAGAGTGATGTGGCAGACAAAAGATTGCTACAAATTCTAACACCTCCCCCTCCCACTGACAGGTGGGATCTATTCTTCTCCCCTTGAATCTGAGCTGGCCTCCACATTTACCAATAGGGTATAATGAAAAGAGATGTTCTGTCAGCTCTTAGTCTAGAATTTAAGAGGATTGACAGTTAATACCTCGGATTCTTGGCACCCTCTGCCCCCACATAAGAAGTTCCACTACCCTAAAAGAAAGACCTTTAGAAGAGGTCTCACGATACAGAGGAAGAAAAGGGGTACAGCTGATAATAGGCTTTCAGATATCCCCACAGGTACATGAGCAAAGCCACACAAGCACAGTCATCTGCTGAATGCCAAAAAGTGGGCATCACATCACATAGGCCCAGGTTAGCAATGTAAGGAACAGAAGAATTTCCAAACTAAGCCCTGCCCAGATTTCTCAACAGCAATACTGTAAATGCTTGGTATGATCCTAAGAACTTAGCAAGACCCTGTCTAAAAATTAAAACATTTAAAAGGCTGAGGATGTGGCTCAGTGGTAAAATATCCCTGTGTTCAATCCCTGGTACCAAAAAAAAGAAGGAAGGAAAAAAAGAGAGAGAGAGAAAGACCGATGACCTACAATTACTTACACAGCCTATGAACTATCAATCAAATGTGAGGGCATTCTGGGTAATAAAAAATTTTACTCCCAAGTAACTTTTTCAGAAAGTTTTCCAGATGTGTTCCACCAAAACCAGGGAATGAACAAAGATAAAAAGATAAGAGGATCCAAGCATCAGGAACTCCAACCCAGGAGAAAAAGAAGCAAAGCAAAACTCAAAGGCAGGCCAAGAAAGTCACAAGCACAGACCAGAGCAGAAACAAAGGAACTCTAGGAGGAAAATTTCAGAGTGCTATGGTTAGTTAATCCACCTTTCAGTGAGTGGTGGTGGCTCTGGGAACTGATTACACCTAGCATAATTCACCATTGAGCCACATGCCCAGTGTTTTTTTTGTTTTGTTTTGTTTTTTGTTTTGTTTTTGATTCTTTTAAATTTTGAGATACAGACTCCGTGAGTTACTGAGGCTGGCCTCAAACTTGCAATCCTCCTGCCTCAGCCTCCTGAGTCTCTAGGATTATAGGTGTGAGCCACTGCACCCAGCCAGGATGCAGTGGCTTGAATGTGTCACCCAAAAGTTCCTGTGTTGGCAAGTTAATTCCTGCATTCACATGATAAAAGCATTTGGAAGGGGGGCCTTTGGGGAGCAATTAGGATTAGATGAGGATAGTGGGGTCCCCATGATGGCTAGAGTGATTTCCTAAGAAGAGGAAGGGACTGGAACTAGCACTCTTGCTTTGTCTCACTATGTGATGCCCTCTACTACATTATGATGCAGCAAGGCAACCTGCACCAGATTCGGGTGTCATGTTCTCAGACTTCCCAGCTTTCAGAACTGTGAGCTAAATAAACTAATATTACTATAAATTATCCAGTTTCTAGTATTTTGTTATAGCAACAGAAAACAGACAAGGCCAATGGATAAATATCTTGATAAATTATCTAATAAGCTTAACCATGTAGAAAATTGTAGGATTTTCTAAGGATGTAGCTCAGTGGGAGAGTGTGTACTTAGCATATACAAGGTCCTAGTTTCAATCCCTAGCATCACAAAAAACAAACAAACAAATCCAAAATTATATTTAAGACTTGAGAGCCTCAAAAAGTACAGATAGAATTACTGGCACTTATAGAGAAAATTGAGCAAAAATTTTGCTACAGGCAATTATCAACTTCAGAAAAAAAAATTTACAAGAAAAGGAAACTCAAATAAAACCATAAGACACCATTATGCTAAGCAGTGAACAATATTCATACATTTATAATAATGTCAACATTGAATTCAGACTTAACCAAAAACTATAATACAACCTCTTTGGGAAGATGGCAAAAGGGATGAGACAAATTTTCTTTTACTATAATAAGCAGTGAGTATATAAGGTCTAAAATCACTATTGAGAAACCACTGTAGTGGGGCATGGTCGTGCATGCTTGTAATCCCAGCAGGTGGCGCATGCTTGTAATTCGAGCAACTGGGGAGACTGAGGCAGGATTGCAAATTCAAAGCCAGCCTCAGCAATTTAGGGAGGTCCAAAGCAATGGAGGGAGACACTGTCTCAAAACAAAAAATAAAAAAGGGATGGAATGTGGCTCAGTGGTTAAGCACCCCTGGGTTCAACCCCCAGTACAGAAAAAAAAAGGGGGTGGGGGAAAGAGCCAACATGTACACATATTTAGAAACATGGAAGAGAATACTAGAAGAGATTTTGCCCCAGGAATTGCTTAGCACCTTGCCTTTGCTGAGGCTAAGTGTGAACTCACGATACTCCTGCCTCAACCTCCCGAGCTGCTAGGATTATGGGTGTGCACTATGGTGCCCAGCTCCAGAAGAGTTTTGAGGTAATTGCTTCTAAGTAATAAGACTGGAGTAAGGGAGAGTCAAACTTAGAGAAAACCATACAGTTCTCAACTAAGTGGCAAACCAGTGATACAGATATCCTAATGCCAATAAATTATGTGGCTCTGAATACTTCAGGTTTTCAGTTCCTCCTCATTCTAGTGGGAATCAAGTCCCCCAAGTCTTTCCTCTTCCCCCAACAAAATGGATAACAGTAACCATATAACACTACCTCTCCAATTACAACAGTGCAAGGCCCTTCTCTACTGCTTCATTTCTCACCACTCCCCTTTATATGCTCCAGCCACATATACCTGTTATGCTACTCTGTACCTGCCACTGCCCAGAGTTACCTTGACTTCCCCACCCTACTTCTCCCTACTATCCACCCCTCCAACATGTTATGTCTCCATAGACCTTGGCTTGCTGCTATCAGTGCTTACCCTTGCTAGTATAATGATAAATGCCCCACCAGACAGTAAGTTCACTGAAGAAACTCTGCTTTACTGTCTTTTGTCTCAAGTATCTAGAAACAACCCTTGAAATTGAATAGGAGCTCAATGAATATTTAATTTGCTGACTATAATAACCTCACAGCAACCACATCATATATACAAAGCCAGCATAGTTACAGAACAAAAAGAGGAAAGAGGATTCTATAACAAGTAGGTATACAAATATATAGAAGTTCAGAAAAAGCTTCTGGGAAAGGCAATAACATTTGAGAACAGCTACTAGGGATGCTGAGGCAAGAGGAACACAACTTTGAAGCTAGTCTGGGCAACTTAGCGTGGCCCTATCTCAAAATAAAAAATAAAAAGGACTGGGGATGTGGCTCAGTGGTCTGGTGCCCCTGAATTCAATCCCTGGGATATTTATTTATTTATTTATTTATTTATTTATTTATTTATTTATTGAGCAGGATTAATGAGAGGGGAGAGATGTCCATGTTTGCTTGTGGGAGAGGGAGGTATCAAAGACTATCCAAGATTTTAACCTAGAAAAATTGCAAGAATGGTATTCTGGGGCTGGGGTTGTGGCTCCGTGGTAGAGCCCTCGCCTAGCATGTGTGAGGCCCTGGGTTCGATCCTCAGCACCACATAAAGATAAATAAATAAAAGTATTGTGACCATCAACAACTAAAAAGTAATTTTAAAAATGGTATTCTGCTAAAAGAAACAAATATAAGAGGAGGAATTTTATCTGAGGGGATAATGAATCTGATTTTGCATATTTGTTCCAGGAGCCAAAGCTGAATAATAGAAACAATATTTGGGTTTCCTTTAAGTGCCAGAGAAGAAAAACATAGAAATGAAGGTAGAATTAGAAGAAAAAAAAAAAAAAAATACAAGAACAGGAAGAGAATGATGGGGGCAGGGTGTGAGAATCCTGCATAGATAGGCAGAAAGGTACGAGGGAATAACAAATCACTATCAAATCTGCCTCACTTGAAAGCTTAGGAAATGTCCAGCCTCAGATCACCTACTCTGGAACTCATACCATGCCTCCAAATCCTAAAATTATCATATACAGCTGAGTATCTGATTACATATCAGCACTTTCTACTCACACTATTTTAGAAGCCCAATAAAGCTGTAACTTTATAATGCTGAGGGCCAACCAGCTGTTCCCAAACTTAAAGACACAAGTAAGCTTAACGGCTTAAATAAAGGGACACGAATTCAACATCTCAAAGTGGCATAAATAAATAAAAATACAAGAGAAGTAAAATGTGTATTCCATCTCCTGGTTCAACCCCTTTTCTAGTGACTATCTCTCTTTACCATTTATAATAAACCCCTGCCAGATATCCACAGTCAGGGCATAACCTAAAGGTGTTAGGTACACACAGCAATATCTTCCCTTGTGTGAGAAACACAGACTGCCCCGCAGTCTTATAGCACCTAAAGAAAGGGCAGACCTGACTCTGCTTGATGTACTAAACAAACAGATATTGATCAGGTATTGTTCTAGGCACTGGGAGTTTACATTACGGTGGGAGACCAAAAAATATAAGTAAGTAAATTTACAAAATAGATTTCAGATTACAAGTGTCATATGCCAGAGGACCAGGTGGCTAATTCAGATTAAATGCTCAAGAAAGGTCTCATCCAAAAGGTAATACTTGAGTTGAGACTAGAACAGTCAGTACTAAATGAGTACTTATAAGGGAGGCCCTTCATATGTATGTACTCGCTCTTTACAACATTGAGAAATTTATTTATATTATCCAATATTTTATATTTGCAGAGATTAAATAACTTGAACCTGGACAATCAGCCTTCCAAACTCATGCCTCTAACCACCACAATCTGGCCCTGCCTGAATTTGACAAGAAACAGCCAGTCATGCAGAAGGAACAGCATATGCAAGTTCAAAGGCAATGAGGTGGGAAGAGCACAGCATCCTGAGAGAACTGAAGGATCAGTATGGTCAGACAGGAGAGACAAACAAGTGGATGCCACTGGAAGGCTTTAAGAAAAGAGTGCTATGATCTGATGTCTCTTTTTAAAAATCACTTTAGCAGTTATGTAGAAAGTGAACTGTACCCCCACAAGCTGTTACTTTAGCCTGCATCTGACTTTTGAGTTTGGTCTAATTTACTATTCTGCCTGGCCTCCAATAACAATGCAATGTTATTTTAGATAAAATATTATGACGTGTGATCTGTATCTCAACACATCACATCACTAAATTGGGCTATATAACCTTGAGTTAAGTTTCTCTGACAAAAAAATTATTACTATGTGTCCTGTTATCATTGAGAGTCCTATGTGGGGATGTTCTGAAAAGTACAGAAAAACTAACTACAATGTAGCATTTTGTTGCAGACATGTAACAAAAGTTTTACAATTTGCCTTAAACCATCCCTTACCCCCTCCCCCCCACACACAAAGGCTGCTTGAAATTTAAAGTACTTTTTGGAAAAGATAAACATTAAAGATAGGCTATCCTGCTGGGCGCAGTGGCACACACCTGTAATCCCAGCAGATTAGAAGGCTGAGGCAGGCAGATCACAGGTTCAAAGCCAGCCTCAGCAACTTACCAATGTCCAAAGCAACTTATTAAGACCCTGTCTCAAAACAGAAAAAGGGCTGGGGGGGCTGGGGATGTGGCTCAAGCAGTAGCGTGCTTGTTTGGCAGGCACGGGACGCTGGGTTTGATCCTCAGCACCACATAAAAATAAAGATGTTGTGTCCACCGAAAACTAAAAATAAATTTTAAAAAAGAGAAAAAGAAAAAGGGCTGGGGGCACTGGGGTTGTGGCTCAGAGGTAGAGCACTCACCTAGCATGCATGAGGCACTGGGTTTGATCTTCAACAACACCACATAAAAATAAAGATATTGTATCTACCTATAACTAAAAAATAAATATTAAAAAAAGAAAAAGAAAAAGGGCTGGGGATATGACTCAGTAGTTGAATATCCCTTAGTTCAATCCCCAGTACCCACCCCACGCCCCGCCCCATCCTAAAAAAAAGGCTATCCTCACGATTCCCAATTCGTCTTCTATGGTGTTCAAATGTGCTCCAATTTTTCAATGTGGAATTCTATTTGTCTTTTAGACATTTCTTCTCTAAAAGACAAAGTTATGGATATTTATAAGTCCATATGCCATGTATAAAAGACCTAACTATATTTAAATACAATCTGAACATATTTTGTGTATTCCCTCCAAAATCATGCAATCCATTATGAAATAATTTTCAGGTTAAGAATTCTTCAGGGTTGGGGTTGTGCCTCAGTGATAAAGCACTTGCCTAACACACGTGAGGCACTGGGTTTGATCCTCAGCACTACATACAAATAAATAAATTAATTAAATAAAGGTATTGTGTCTATCTACAACTTAAAAAATATATTAATAAAATTTTAAAAAGAATTCTTCTCACATTTCTACTCTTAAACTGTATCCCTGCACACTAAGAAGCCAGGACAATTTGAAATGTTGTCACAGAAAATCTGTGATATAGTATCTGCCATAGTGATACCTGTTCAGGTATAACTAATACAAAAGAAAATAATTTTTTAACATTAACTTTGGAATGAAAAACCTGTTGAAACAAACCTCACCAGAATGAAGGCAGGCAGGGTTGAAAGACAGGAAAACTGAGATCACAGTGCTGGGCTTTGTTTCCACACTACAATGGAGTGTTTGAAGAGAAGCCCTACTTCCCAGTGCCGGCAGCCTCATATCTTTAGGTTTCCCAATGAGCTTTCTGCCAGTATGACAAAGAACATGCTCTTACTTCGTAAGAGAAATCATGAAGATTTTCCTAAATTCTTGATCAAATATTTGTGAACCCTGGGAATAAACTATCTTGCTATAAAAAGAAAAAAAAGAAACTGTCAAAGTTTGGGAGAGGCATCCAAATACAACATATGTACAGACAGCAGTGTCTATTCAAGGCTGCAAAGTGTCTGCAGGTCCCCAGAAGAGGTCAGCCTTGCAGCTCCAGAGCACCTACTGGTGCCATACTGAGCAACTAGTGGTACAAAGGACACACTGATGACAGCATTAGAGCTAAGACACTAAGGTAGTGACCAGCATTCATGAATTATTCTTCGGATTATACTTTAATTTTAAAAACCACACTAATCTACTCTGGTAATATTAGTTACATAAAAAAGCAATGGCGGGGAGGGGAGGCTGGGGTTGTGGCTCAGCAGTAGAGTGCTCGCCTCACACGTGCGAGACCCTGGGTTTGATCCTCAGCACCACATAAAAATAAATAAATAAACAAGTGAAATAAAGGAGTTGTGTCCAACTACAACTAAAAAATAAATTAAAAAAAATAAAAAGCAATGGCTCTTCAAGTTATCTTCATGGAATACAGAACAAAATTTGTGGTTTAATGGGCTGAAGTCATGGCTCAATGGTAGAGCACTCGCCTGGCATGTGCGAGGCCCTGGGTTCCATCCTCAGCACCACAGAAAATTAAATTAATTAATTTAAATAAAGGTATTGTGTTTAAAAATCCTTAAAAAAAAAGATTATGGTTTAAAATGCCTTTTCATTTTCTCATGATTATTAAAGTCTTCAATAAACAGAACCTCTGAAAACATAATACACCTTGACAATTTAAATAAAAATAGCTCCTAAGTCATGGCTCATTATTATTCCTTCTGACAGCCTTTTGCTTCAAATAGTATTACTCTTACCCAATTAATATTCTAAAAAAGGTGCTGAGAATTTCTGGAATAAAATGTAACAGATAGTCTAATACAATTTTAAACTCTACACAATTACATTTAAAGCTTTGAAACAAAGAGGAGAAAGACAGTTGAGGTAAAGATGTTCCTATTCTAAACCAAAAAAAAAGAAAAATACCATCATGCCCCACATACCACCACTCTGATCAACAACAGACTATATATATGACAGTAATCCCATAGTTTGTATAAACACAATCTATGATACGGATGGCAACAAAATGGCCTAACAACACATTTCTGAGAAGCATAACCATTGTTAACCAACATGTGTTTTCAAAACAACAAGTGTTCTCCAGGGCTGGGGATGTGGCTCAGTGATAGAGCACTTGTTTATCATACACTAGGGTTCCATCCCTAGTACCACTTTTAAAAAGAGAAAAAAAAAAAGTGCTCTCCATAGCACTACAACAGTTTCAACTCTGCAACTAAATCTAAGAGCAATTATTGTAAAAATTCATAAAAATGACCCAGTACACAAGTCCACAATCAGGGCTATGTATTCTGAAGTCATCTGTATAGGTAAGAGCATGGTACAGATAACCAAAAATAAATGCACACCAGCAGCATGAGAATCTTTGAATATTTTGTTGATGATATACATACATCTTAAAATGGAAAGGTTCCAAATTGACTAAGGAAAAAGGAAGTGCACTGAAGATCCATATCTAAGAGAAGAACCATCTGAATTTAGTAACTCAGATGTCTTAGATGGCACCAAAAAAATGGGGCTGGGAATGCAGACCAGTGGTTCAGTGTTTACCTAGGATGTGACCTAGGATGTGTGAAGCCCTAGGTTCAATCTCCAGTACTGGGGGAAAAAATGTGTAGCAGAAACTATCAATAAGAAGCAGAAAGTGGGGCTCAGTGGTAGAGCACAAGCCTAGCCCTGGGTTCAAACTCCAGCTCCACCACCAAAAAGAAAGCAGCAGCATATGAGATTTCTAGGAAGAATAGTTAAGAGGGTGTCTGTCTTCAGTCTTTCTTCCTGCTGACTAGCATATAGACTGCATAATTGGAGCCTAGACAGCAACTGTAGTTTAGAAGATGGAAAGGGCATGCCGAAAACAGTGACAACAATGACAACCATCCCTGAGGAGGACCAAACTTTGTCCTGTCCAAAGGCAGAGAGAGTTAGCATTGCTTTCTCACAGAAGCCCATTATTTCAGATGGCCTGAACTGTCATTAAGTTAAGGTAGGGCAGGAGACACCAAGGTGAGTATGTAAAAGACCAGAGTCCTCAGGTTTAAAAACAATGTTTAATACAGGAGTTTATTAGTCTGTGGACAGAAGGTCTTCAAATATCCTACATAGTAGCATTTAGTAACTGCTTCAGACCAGTGACTCTTCTGTTACCAACTCTCTCCTTTCCTAAATGATGATAATCTTTTCTTGTTACTTCCTATATTCTATCACACTTATGTACACTAACGGTTTGGGGAGCAATTATCTTGTCTTCTAGCTTATAGACCCTGAACCACACCTGACAAAGAAGACTGCACATTACCCAGACATCCTGAAGTTTCAGCTGCATGCAGCAGCCAAACAAAATACTGGGTAGCTTACCTTGGAGGTGTGTGTGTGTGTGTGTGTGTGTGTGTACATGTGTGTATTAAGAAGAGTAGTAGGCCGAGATGTTAAAACAACTGAAGAGATAGACTGTAGTAAAAAAGCAGAATTCTAATTATACCATAAATCCCTTTTCTGTCCTCCTTAATAATAAAAGATCCAGGGAAAGAATAACCTCGCTTAATTGATTTACTACAATTTCCAGCCTTCCTTGAAATTAGGTGCAATTATATAATAACACTCTGACCAATGGGCTCTAAGACCAAGGCATATGAGATTTCTAGATAGTATGGTTAAGAGGGTGTCTGTCTTCAGCCTTTCTTCTTGCTGGCTAGCATATAGACTGCGTAATTGGAGTTTGGACAGCCAGTGTAGTTTAGAAGATGGAAAGTGCATGCCATAAACAGTGACAACCATCCCTGAGGAGGACCAAACTTTGGATTTACTAGGCAAAGATTTTAAATCAGCTGTTTCAAATATCTTCAAAGAGCTAAAAGTAATCATAAAAAAAAAAAAAACCCACAATGGAAAGAACGAGAATGATGTCTCACCAAATAAAGACTATTAATAAAAACTCAGAAATTACAGAAAAGAACCAAACAAGTTCTGGAGTTGAAAAGTTCAATAACTGAAATTAAACTTCCCTACAGGCATTCAAGCAAATTTAGACAGGCATTAAAAAAAGAAAAATCAGTGAACTTGAAGATAGAGCAACTGAAATCATACCAACATGTACACAATGAAATCTCAGGGCAGGAGAGAAAGAATACTTGACATAATGGTGAAACGTCCCCATCTTTATGAAGAACATTAATTCATACTTTCAAGAAACTCAATGAACTTCAAGTAGGATAAACTAAAAGAGATTCACACCCACACATCATAATCAAACTACAAAAAGAGAAAATCTTGAAAAAAAGTTAAAAAAGCAACTCATGGGCTAAACTTGTGGCTCAGTGGTAGAGCACTTACCTAGCATGTACAAGGCCCTGGGGTTCAATCATAAGCACCACACAAAAAATAAATAAGTAAAATAAAGGTATTGTGTCTGACTACAACTAAAAATAATAATAATTTTAAAAAGCAACTAATAATACATAAGGGATTGGAACCAAGAAGCAAGAAAGCAGTGGGATGATAAACCCAAAGTCCTCAAGGGGGTGATGGGAGGGCAACCAAGGAGCCTATCAACATTACCTTTCAACACTGAAGGAAAAATGAAGACATTCCCAGAAAAACAAAATTGAGAAGAGTTTTTTTGCTACTAGATATGACCTATAAGAAATACTAGAAGTAGTCCTTCAGGTTGAAATGAAAACAATCTACAGAGAAACTCAAATACACACAAAAAAGTAAATATCACTGATACTGATCACTGATAACTATACACATAAATAAAAAAGACAACACAAATGCATTTTTGTTTCTCTTGTTTCCACTGTTTTAACAGACAAATGCAAAAAGCAAGAATCATAAATCTGTACTTTCGAACACACAATGGATAAAAATGAAATTATGACAATAGCAGCACAAGGCAGCAGGGACAGAGCCACAGAAGCAGAGATGTATACTACTGAAACTAAACTGGTATTAACCTCAAAGAGAGTGTGAGGTTCATCACAGAGTTCCACTTCCTGGATCTCAGCAAGAGGACTCCACAAACACACTCCCCAGGAAAACAAGCAATGCTGGTAAAAACTGTTGAAGAAAAACAACTATTTAAAATCTCTACAAATAGTCAAGTATTTACTCAAGAGAATCTATTAAAACTCAGTCACAGCGGGAGTCTGCAGCATTTGAGCTATGATTTACTCATTCTTAGCCTACAGGAAACACCACTCCAGGCTAGTGAGAGTGGCCAGAGGAGAGCATTCCTCCTCTCCTCAGCTTCACAGCAATACCAGAAGGAGTAGGTTACCACACTGCTCGTCATCTACAACTTCAAGTTGAGGAGACTCAATTCCTGCTCACTAGGACCAGGACATCAGGGGCTCCCTTTCTCCAACCAGTCCCCACCTTCAGAAAGAGGCTCTATCCAAGGACCAAGAGTCTAAGAACACTGAGGCCCCAGTCACACTCTCCCCAGCTCTCTCATCACACAAAAATTCCACACCATAAGAGACAAACCAAAAAGACCAAAAGCTGACCCCTGGCCAATGTCCAAAGTAATGATTCAGAAACATGTCTGGGGCAGAGGTCGTCCATAAGACAAGAAAGCTCAAAAGTCCTTCCCAAAGCAAATGACTTTGAAACAAGACTGTGGGGAAGTTCAGGCCTAAAGGCATCTTCCTATTAGTTAAAAGCAACAAACTAATCATAAGGACTTACCAGTGAGAACCAAAGAGGGGAGCTGGGCTCAGAACAAACCTCAAAGACCAAACTAAAAAAATTAACCTAACCCAAATTTAATTATCACAATGATGAGCAATTTATGCCAAGACAATTCAGTGAGGAAAGAATAGTCTCATCAACAAAAAATTGTTTTCACAAAATGTACCAGAAAAACTGAACATTTAACTACTTTTCAAGAAAAGGGGCTAGGAAAATGATGTCCACAAGAAAAGAATGAAATTAGACCTCTGACCTCACACCATATATAAATATTAACTCAAAATGGATTGAAGATCTAAATATAAGAGTTGAAACAACAAAATTCTTATAAGAAAACATGGACAACAGTCTTTAAGACCTTCATTAGCAAGTTTCCTAGATATGACAGAGCATAAACACCCAAAAAAAGTAAATCAAAATTTAAGTATTGTGCATCAAAGGATACCATCAAGAGGTGGGGGGAAAACAAAAGCATAGAATGAGAGAATATAGATATAATTTACAAATTATATTATCTGATAAGGGATTATAAACCTGAATATATATTTAAAAACTCTTACAATTTAAGACAAATAATCCAATTTTAAAATGAGTTTGAATTTAAATACACACTTCTTTAAAGAAAGCATACAAATGAATAATAAAAACACATCAAAAGATGCTCAACATCATTAATCACTAGGGAATATTAACCAAGTCATAATGAGTTACACTTCACACCCAGTACAATTGCTAAAACCAAAAAGTCAGATTAAAACAAGGATGTGGACAAACCAGAGCCCACATATTATATAATTCTATTCACATTAAACAAAAATCTATAGAGATAGAAAGTAGATTAATGGCCCTTTATGTGGGGGGAGGGGTGTGAACAGAAGGCTGGGGAGACAAAAGCTAAATAATGGTATAGTCTCCCTTTGAAGTGATTAAAATGTTCTAAAATCGACTGTGGTAATGGTTGTACATATCTGTGAATATATTTAAAAACCATTAAATCGTACATTTAAGTGAGTGAACTATATGATTTGTGAATTTTCTCAATGAAGTAGTTACACTTACTACAACATGGAAGAACCTTAAAAGCATTATGCTAAATGAAAAAGCCAGATACAAAAGACCACATGCTGCATTAGTACATTTATATAAAATATCCAGAATAAGCAAAGCCATGGACAGAAAGTAGGTTAGTAGCTATTTGGTGCTAGGTGAAGGGGGTCAGAAAGTAATTGCTAATGGGTACAGAAATTCTCTTTCAGGCAATGAATATATTCTGGAATTGGACGATAGTTGAACAACCCTGAGAATATACTAAAAAACCAGTAAACTGTACATTTTCAAAAGGTAAATTTTGCTGGGCATGGTGTAGCATACCTGTAATCCCAGCGACTCAGGAGGCTGAGGCAGGACGCTTGCAAGTTCAAAGCCAGCCTCAGCAAAGGTGAGGCGCTGAGCAACTCAATGAGACTCTGTCTCTAAAAAACATACAAAATAGGACTAGGGATGTGGCTCTGTGGTTGAGTGCCCCTGAGTTCAACCCCCAGTACTCCCCCCCAAAAAAATTAAAAATAAAATAAAATATGCAACTTATTCCTTTCCTGTATTCATCAGAATGCTAATAAATTTTAAGTCTCACATTCAGGGCTGAGGCTACAGATCAGTGGTAGACTGTTTGCCTGGTTAACTGTGAGGCCCTGAGTTCATTCCCCAGCACTACATAAATATGCTAAATAAATAAATCTCTAATTCAATCCTTTAACAGAACAAAAAAAAATCTTTCAATTATTATTTAGGGAAATGAAGATATCACAGAACTTTTGGTACTGGGGATTAAATCCAGAGGCACTCTACCACTGAGCTACCTCCACAGCCCTTTTTATTTTTTGAGACAGGGTCACACTAAGTAGCTGAGGCCAGCCTTGAATTTTCAATCTTCCTGCCTCAGCCTCCCAAGCAGCTGGTATTACAATCATGCACCACTATGCCTGGCTATTATCAGGAATCTTTGATCAAGATATACCACTTGTCAAAATTTCATATAGCACTAAGCAAAAAGATATGTTACCAATACAGACAATTTTGGCCTACTTTTGAAATATGAGCTTTAACGAAATACAATTCACCTGCTATAAAACTCACCCTTTAAAAGTGCACAATTCAATGGTTTGGGTATATTTACAAAGTCATATAAACAGTAACATTATATAATACCAGAACATCTTCTTGGTTTTTTTCTAAAAAGAAACCCTGTACCTGTTAGTAGACATTCCCCATTCTTTTTTTTTTTTCTTTTTTGGTACCAGAGATAGAACTCAGGGGCACTTAACACTAAGCCACACCCAGCCCTTTTTTTGTATTCTATTCAGAGACAGGGTCTCAATGAGTTACTTAGGGCCTCGATAAGTTGCTGAGGCTGGCTTTGAACTCACGATTCCTCCTGCCTCAGCCTCCCAAAGAGCTGGGATTACAGGTGTGCACAATAGCATCCAGCTCCATTCTTCTTTATTCCAGCCCCCAGCAACCACAATCTACTTTCTGTCTCTATGGATTTGTCTGTTCTGGATATGTCACCAAAAAAATGGGATTACATAATATGACAGGCTTCTTTCCTTTAGCATAATGTTTTCAAGGTCCATCCATGTTGAATCATGTATAGGTATATCATTACCAAATAATATTCAACTATATATCTATAGCACAGAGTACCATCAGTCAGTTAATGGACATTAGGGTTGTTTCCCTTTTTTGTCTATTACAAAGAATGCTGTTATAAACATTCATGTACAAGTTTTTGTGTCAACATATGTTATCAATTCTCTTGAATATATAATTAGGAGTATAATTGTTGGGTCACATGGTAACTATATTATACCATCTAACTTTAGGCAAATCTCAGATTATGACATATATCAGAGTGTTGAACAACTAAAGAGTTACCTTAATCCTCTTCCCAAGAGAAATGCATCAATTTACTCTTATTCATAGTCTAAAAAATTTCCCAATGTCAATTCCTTCATGTCTGCCACAGGATAAAGCTCTTAACCCTTACACACCTATACATACACATCCTTCTCTACAATGGAAAGCTGTCAAACTTTAATTCTGCAAAAGGGACAACTTGTTTGCAAATCAGGATAAACTCACCTAATAATCAATGAATCCCATTAGCTCCTTTGAAATTATTTTACTTAAACAGAACTCGGTTTGTTATGCTATAGTCAGAGAAAATGCACCTTACTATTCTGTTTGGGGAAAAAAGGCTGATAGCAATGTGGTGAGCTCAACATAGAGTCTTTAGGCTCTACAATGGTAATAAGGGCATGACCACTGCTTGTTGGACTGAACTAGTTAATAGATTTAGGGTATTAATTCTCTTTCTTTAACCAAATGAGGCTTTTTTGGTTTTGGTGCTGGTTTTGTTTTTTAAAAAAAGGTCTACTGAAATAAATGGGTCAGGTCTGGGATTGTGGCTCAGTGGTAGAGCGCTTGCCTAGCATGCAAGAGGCACTGGGTTCAATCCTCAGCACCACATAAACGTAAAATAAAGATATTGTGTCCACCTAAAACTTAAAAAATAAATATTTAAAAAAAAATGAATGGGTCAATGAAAGAGCATGAAAAGCCAGAGTTGCCACCAAAGAGCTCTATTACAAATGCCCTTTCTGATTAAAAAAACAGAGCCTTGTTTTGCCTATTTTCATAGAATTTTAACAGATGTCTACCAATCCTATCAAAATCATTTGAAGGTGATTACAGTGACAGGACAGCTTACTAGCATCTCAGAAAAAATGCTACAATGTTTAGTGAAAAACACAATGTGTAATGATAAAACCATATAGTTACCAACATGGCTAGGAAGAAGCCTGCTCACAGGAGTCATAACTTTGGCAAACATTTTTTCTGGTGCTAAATTCTCCTGCAAAACCTCTGTAGGCTGAAAAGGGAGGGTTTCCCATGCTCAAAGCAAATGAATTCCCCAGATTTACCCTCTGGATGCATTAAGCACACTCAAGGCACAAAACAATTACAAAGAGAATACTGCAAGGAATTAGCCAGGCAGAATAAAGCAGAGCTCAAAAGACTCGCTAGGTGGAGCTTATGACTGTGACCCCATAGTGGGTCACAGAAAGTGCACTGGAAGAAACTGCTTATCTACATTTTCACCCCTCATAGAGGTACACATAATATTTGGCATCTACATAGCACTTTATATGTCTATATTATTTTATAATCACAATTCTGGAATCACTCCATCACAATAATCAAGTGTGACCGATTTAAATTTATTTTTCTTGTAATCATTCAGATTATAGGAGATTGGAGAAAGGAAGGATGAAGAGAGAAACAGACTCTTCTATTGCCTTAAAACTTTGTCCAAAGATGATGGAATTTCTGGATTTGGGGGTCTTAAAAAAATCTAAAGTATCCAATGGCTTCAGATGATGAAGAAACTAAAGCTTAGAAAGGTTATAAGAAATCTGCCCAAGGTCACCAAATGAATTAGTGGAAAAGTCAGGAAAAGAACCCAAGCCATGGGTCTCCCAACTCAGCCTTTCAATAGTACCATACTGTTGTAAAGAAAAAAAGAAATTAGGCTGTTTGTTTCAGCATAATCTTGTCTTTTAAAGTGCTCCACACAATCTCTCCACACATCCACTTATAAAAATAAATAAGTGAATTACAACAACAAACCCAGAGCTGCTCCTGCCAGTCTGAAGGAAAATGTGGATCAAGAAAACAAACCAGGCAATGCACAAGAAATGAGGAGTCAGGGACTGGATATAGCTCAGTTGGTAGAGTACTTGTCTTGCATGCACAAAATCCTGGATTCAATCCCCCAGCACACCCAAAAAAAAGAAAGAAAAAGAAATGGGCAATTATTGTTTAGAGGTACAGAGTTTAGTTTTAGAAGATGAAAAAGAGTTATGCAGATGAATGGTAGTGACAGCTACACAGTATTATGAATGTGTTTAGTACTAGTGAACTTAAAAATTATTAAAATGATAAATCTTATGCATATTTTACTATAAGAAAAAAATTAAAAAGAAAAGGTTATTGGCACTGGTTATGTTACGACCAGAGTAACATTTTAAAAGCATCAAGCAGACAGCTGAAAGGAAAAGAGAGCTGGGTGAGGGCAGCACATGAGGAAGCAGGGAGTATAACCAGGAAGCTGCAGGATACATCCAAGAGGAGATGAAGTGCACTATTCAGAAACATTAGTGGGGCAGATGTCAGAAACAGGCTTGGGATATATTGTAAAGCTTGCATTAGAAGCTCATGAACATATATTCTAAAGCAATAAATTTTTTTAGCTGCATTCATAATATACTGTTCACATTTTGGCCAAGGTCTACATTTTGCAATTAATTAATGAAATAAATTAGAAATGATCAGGGCTGGGGTTGTGACTCGGTGGTAGCATGCTCACCTAGCACACGTAAGGCATTGGGTTCAATCATCAGCACCATATAAAAATAAATAAAGATTGTGTGTCTACCTACAACTAAAAAATAAATTTTTTTAAAAAATAGAAATGATCAGAATGTACCATATATAAAAAGATATTATTTAATAAAACTTTTTTTCAGATATCTATATACTTATGATATATTGGGTGTAAATCTAAAATATATATACATGGGGGTAGTAGGGATTGTACCACACAATACATCCCAAGTCCTTTTTTATTTTGAAACAGGCTCTCACTACGTTGGTGAGAGTCTCACTAAATTGCCAAAGGGGTCTCAAACTTGTAATTCTCCCAACTGAGTTTCCCAAATTGCTGGAATTATAGGCATGTGCCACCATGCCCAGCCATAAAATGTATTTTGAACTCTGAGTCAAAGACAAAAATGTTTCAGAAACACTGCCCTAGATATTAATATTAATAAAAGTGGTAGTCGAAACCTGAGAGTACCTAAAATTTGTGTCAAAGTCCTACATTAGGTTCAAGTGAAACAAGCTACAACAAGTTTAATTACATATCCAATAAAAATCTTATCAATCTGCCAAACAAATACATTATTTGCCCTTAAAAGAAGGAAAAGAGAGAGAACAATGCAAGCAATATTCAGGTATCACTGGAATGCCAGGCAAAAATTATGTTATTTCCATCAACTATGAAGATACACATATTACTGAAGGAATACATGCCAATTTCTTTTTTTTTTTTTTAATATCTTTACTTATTTTTATGTGATGCTAAGGATCGAACCCAGTGCCTCACACGTGCTAGGCAAGCACTCTACTGCTGAGCCACAATCCAGCCCATACATGCCTATTTTTTAAATCACCAAACCATTTTAACCATTCAACTACTCCTAATGTTAGGAATTAAATACCACCAAAAAACTTTCATAATGGCAAATCCCTTCAGAATCTTCAGGAAAATACCACTCTCAAATGGGAAAATATGGACTAATTCTCCTTGAAGAATTCAGAGATTATATATTACAGCTCTGAAAGATTCTTTCAAAAATCCTCCTTCTTGTGCTGGGGATGTGGCTCAAGCGGTAGCGCGCTCGCCTGGCATGCGTGCGGCCCGGGTTCGATCCTCAGCACCACATATAAACAAAGATGTTGTGTCCGTCGAAAACTGAAAAATAAATATTAAAAATTCTCTCTTTAAAAAAAATCCTCCTTCTTTAAGCAACAACTCTTAAAAATAAATATAATAAAATAAAACATTACCAATCTATGAAGTCCATTTAGTTCAATTTCTGAACAGCAATATTCTTAGCATTTTATGTGGGCAATACCACTTGGACAATCATCCCTGGTCCCTGACCACTTACCAACCAAACACGCCCCCAATACTTTTCCAAATACTTTCTACAGACATGGTACCTTTCCCATTGAGAACCACTGAAAAATTAATTGATAATCTCCTTAGATCAACTGAAAGCCATATAATGAACTCAGTGCAGAGATGTAAGGCAGCCATCAATGCCTTCCTGCATTCCCAAGGTATCCATTCAAATAATACAGTCTGAAGCAGTATGATTTGCCATCATCTGAGCAGTCGGCATTTCCTGTGTGTTATTTTCAAAGTGGTATTCAGCAAACACAGATATTTAAGGGGAAAAATGGCTAACATATGGACTCTACAAGCATACTAAATTAAAAGTGAATCTAGGGCCTGGGGTCATAGCTCAGTGGTAGAATGCTTGCCTAGCATGTGAGACGCACTGGGTTCAATTCTCAGCAGAGCATATAAATAAATAAAGGTCCATCAACAACTAAAAAAAAAATTTTTTTAAAGTGAATCTACCTTTACCCCAAGTATCATGAAGGAAAGATGGGAAAGAGATGGGACAGAGATAATTACAGAAGAAGTATCTCATTACCTGAGCAAAGTCTACACATGCATTTTCATGTGTATGTACACATATTCAGAGCACAGATTTAAGGTGAAAAGTCACCAAGTATTATGTGACAAGTTATATCAGATTAAGAAAAATAAAGATAGGGCTCGGGTTGTAGCTCAGTGGTGGAGCGCTTGCCTCTCAGGTGTGAGGAACTGGGTTCGATCCTCAGCACCACATAAATAAACAAAATTATGATATTAAAAATAAATAAATATAGCCCTCACTTACTATCTGTGACCAGAAATAGCACCAAATGCCTATTTAATTCTTGCAACAAGTTTATTTTTTCTCCCGTTATACAGAATACAGAGGTTTAGAGAAGTTAATAACTACTGAGCCAGGGTTCAAGTCCACCTAATCACAGGTACCTTGTTAAGAGCTATTGTTCCAAGGCACACATAAGACAACTAGCAGCAAGTATGCAGTGGCCCAGGCTGGTGATTCCAGCCACCTGAGAGACAGAGGCAGAAGGATTCAGTCTGCAGCCAGGCTCAGGAACTTAGCAAGTCCCTGTCTCAAAATAAAAAGTAAATAGGGCTGGGGATGTAGACAAGTACTAGAATGTCCCTGGGTTCAATCCCTAGTGCTTGGGGTAGAGGCAAAGAACATTGGAGGAAACTATTTTTAAACAGGAAAGAACTTGTCTTTTATTATCTTTTATTATTATCCCAGTGGATGCCTGAAATCTTAAATAGTATTGAACCCTATATACCCTAAGTTTTTTCCCTTACATATATACCTATGTTAAAATTTAATGTATAAATTAGGCATAGTAAGAGATTAACAATAACATTAAAACAGAACAATTATAATAATAAAAGATAAAAGCTCAGATGTACAGTATTCATTACCTTACTTACTGAGCAACTAAATACTGATGCACAGAGCAGAATTTTCCAAATCTACAAATACCTGGTCTGTATGCACAAAGAAAAGTAATCAAATAAACTATTTCCTATAAAAATAAATATTGGGCTGGTGTTGTGGCTCAGTGGTAGAGCACTTGCCTTGCACACACTTGTCTCACACGAATGAGGCACTGGCTTCAATCCTCAGCACCCCATAAAAAAAAATAAGCAAAATAAAGTTACTGTGTCCATTAACCAAAAATATTAAAAATAATAATAGTAATAAAATAAATAAATAAATACATAGACTAGGGATATAGCTCAGTGGTAGAGCACTCACCAGGCGTATGTGAAGACCTGGGCTGGATCCCCAGCACTGCAAAAAACATAATAATAATAATAATAATAATAATAATAATAATAATAATGAATGGATTAATTAATTGAAAATGAAGTTGACATAAAAACCTTTTAGAAGGGGTCTGAAGTATATGGAATGTTTTCCAAGGAAAAAATAACTGAATAAAAGTTAAATCCCATCTTTTCAAGAAAAGTTCTACTTTGTAAAAACTGGTGAGAAAATGCAATAAAAATGATAAGAGTATTATGTCTGATAAGCAATAAGAAACTAATATGCAAATAAGAGGGGCAAAGAAGACACGTAATAGGAAGACAATTATTTCCTGGCTTAATTGTCACACCCTGTTTTTTCAGTCCAATAACTGGTTTATAACGTTTCATGGAATAATCACCACACAGTCAATATCTGTCCCTCACTTCACTTAAAAGGTGAACAGGACAGCAACATACTCCCCAGTGGCATGTGGGTGTGCATTTGTCCACTTATGCCCTGCACCGCTGACCCAGAACTCTGCAAGCACACGTACTGGTTGTACTTCTGCGCAGGTGTTGAGAGTGTCACAGTACCACCCATATCATCAGTCAACCCAGCCAATGCGGCAAGGAGCCCACATGAGACTCTCACCTTACCACCATAGTTCTTGGTCTGCCAGCAAAACACTGACAAACAAAGCATTTTTTTTCTGATTATGCTTATATATAAATACATAAAAAATTATTCCTCAGGCTTCAAGCTCAAGGTGATCATATTTGCTGAAAAGTTGCGAAAAGAGACTCTTTAGTGAGAAAAAAAAATTTTTAAAGCATCATGTAATCATCGCACCCCACTTTTTTTGCACAAGAATTTGGCATAAAATCTGTGATAATCATGCTGTGAGATACAATAGCAGAAAACTCAGAAGGAGATTAAATTTGATAACAAATTTAATGAAATTTGTGAATAACTTGAAAGAAAGTTAAAAGGCAGAAAATATCTGTTTGGGGTGCTGGAAATCTAACACTGGAGTGGGGTTGCATAATTTCATTAATTTACTAAAAATCAGTGATATGGGGCCAAGGTTGTGGCTCAGTGGTAGAGTGCTTGTCTAGCATGCATGAGGCACTGGGTTTGATCCCCAGCACTACATAAAAATAAAAACAAATAAAATAAAGGTATTGTGTCCATATAACTAAAAAGAAAAAAATTTAAAAAAAAACATGATATGTATACTTCGAACAAGTGAATTTTGTACTATGGTAAATTGTATCTCAATAAAGTTGAGTTTTTAAGTGTCATTTATTCCCCAAAGCAAGAAAGAAAATTTGCATTAAGGTTTCTCTGACTAAATCATAAAAGGGAAGTAGCCAAGAAGAAAAATACAGTAATTCATTCAAAAAACAGGAAAAAACAATGAGAAATTTCATAGAGTAAAAAGTATTAATGTGTCCATTATAGCCCCAGAAAGGATAGCAATGTGTCTCTATACAACCTGCTCTGACCACAATGAAAGTTCACCATTTTAAGAGTAGGGGGAAAATTTGGAAACCCTAACTATAGAATAAGGAGAAGGAACATTTCAACTTAATATCATATCATCCAGGAGAGAACTTAACTATTCTGAGTCTACAATTAGTACCTATGACTGAAGGACACTGAAATGGTACCTCCAATGAGAGAAAATTTCAGGAGAAAATTTAACAGAAGAAAATCAAATTTACAATTGTTTTTAAAAAACTGTGTGCTAATTTCTTTACAAACATGATGACAATAGTCAATACCCTCAGCCAGTTGCAATAGACAAATGGGGAATTTAGGGGTATTTTGGAGAAGATTAATTTGCATTGGTTCAGGGACTTTTGCAGAAGTTTCCCAAAACACCAGTACTTTATTTACTCCATTTGCAGATACAAGAACAGATCAAGTAAAACTACACCCATAAACAACCCCAATTCACATTTGTGTTAATCTATGAAAATATTAACCTGTTCTGACCTCCTGTGCACCAACTTTAGCAAACCCTGGGTCAAGAGTCTCAACTTCCCAAAACAGCACAGGTGTCTCTAATTTCAGACCTGCTAGTCTTCTCCCTGCCTTTGGCTAAATAAGTAGCAAGCCCAGAAGATGAAAGCAAAAACAACAACAACCAAAAAAACTCTTTAACTCATGCAGATATTTTCTTCTCCATAAAACAATGTTTTACAGAGACAATGACATGAAACAAGATATAATTCCATTTTCTCCAAATAGCTCAATAAAGGTCAAAACAGTTCAAAAGACTGATATTCATAATAATATCTACTTTGACCTGAAAATTTGTGTTATCAATGAACTTGAAATATTTCAATAAAAAAACATATGGAAAGTTTACAGTACCATGCCTAATCCTTAGTTGGCATTCAGTGAATGCTAGCTTCTTTCTTTCCTTTCCATTAACTCATATATATTTTTTCCTTTAGTTGTCAATATACCTTTATTTTCTTTATGTGGAGTGCCAAGAATCGAACCCAGTGCCTCTCACATGCTAGGCAAGCACTCTACCACTGAGCCACAACCCCAGCCCCTCCTTTCCATTAATTTTTTTTAGTAATTCCATGAAATAGTTTCTGATTATTATCACCCCAATAAAAAAAGCAGAACAGGGGCTAGGGTTGTGGCTCAGAGGTAGAGTATTGCCTAACAAAGTGTGAGGCACTGGGTTCGATCCTCAGCACCACATAAAAATAAAGATATGGTGTCCACCTACAACTAAAAAAATAAATGTAAAAAAAAAAAAAAAAAAAAAAAGCAGGGACTGGGGTTGTGGCTCAGCAGTAGAATGCTCGCCTCCCACGTGCAAGACCCTGGGTTCTATCCTCAGCACCACATAAAAAAAAATAAATAAGTGAAATAAGGTATTGTGTCCAACTACAATTAAATATTTTAAAAAAAAAAAAAAAAAAAGCAGAACGGTAAGATGATGATTTCCTGATTGACCACCCAGATCATTTTCATAATCATTTTCAAATCAGATTCATTTGCAGAAGTTAAACTTTAATACACTCTTTCTCCCTTCTTAGGCAGCAGTTTCAATTCCAAGATCATGCTGGTTTTGCTATAAGTGGCTCAACTATTTTTCCCTGTAACAATATATCAAAGGTTCCTATTTATGAGTGAGAGAAAGACAGTCTCAAAAATTTATGCTATTCTCAGTGTACTTACAACAAAAAAAGTCCAAAGACTGATGAACCCAAGAACCCCATGTGTAAGTTAGCAGAATTCCTGGCTGGGGAACTGTGAAGTTGTTTCAGCTGTCAAGTTCACCCTAAGTGATCGGAGTCTTCCACATCAATGAGTAAGGGGATCTCAACATACTTAAGGTAACAGAAAGTGACAGAAAACAAGAACTACATGAACTAGTACTAGCCCTTTCTTTGACAAGAAATGTTCAGACAGAAAACAGGTTCGTAGGATTGTGTGAAGCTGTCATCTACATCTCTTTTTGTGGGCATCTGACAGAAGATAAAATATATGAGCCAAAATCATATGTGTTATATTTTTGTTTGGGTCTCAGAGATTAAGAAAGGAAAACAAGCATGCTGTATCAAATCAAACTCTAGCAGTTACAGATGAACAGATCCTGTCATCATTGACAAAATTTAATGTTGCCACTGAGGATTTGGCTATTGTCAAGCCCTTTGTTGCACTTAGTTTACCATTCATGCATACTACTGAATTTTAACGTGACCAGAATAAGCTAGCCTGTCACTCACTACCCATTAACTCAAATTGGTTTTATAAAATGGCTCCAATACAAGAACTTCTGCCCTTAAGGTTTAAATCAGAGGTTGGTGTATGTGTATGCGTTAGCAGTTCAATTCAATGAAACTTCGATTGGTTATTTCTCAGGATTCAATACATTCTAACAAGATATTAGATACAGTCCATAACATTACATAAACCATGGTGACAGATTATCATTGGACCATGGTAAATGAGACTGCAAAAGATAATGTTTCCCTATACAATACTCAAATCTGATCTACTGCGGGTTAGTATAACTGAAAATACTGAGAAAACATATTAGAAAGGGAGGCAGGGAAGGAGCTAGGATTATAGTTCAGTGGTAGAGCGCTTGCCTAGCATATGTGAGGGACTGGGTTCGATCCTCAGCACTGCATAAAAAATAAATAAATAAAATAAAGGTATTGTGTCCATCTACAACTTGAAAAAAAATTTAAAAAGAAAGAAAAGAAAAAGAAAGGGAAGCAGGGAAGAGTAAATAAGCCTGGGACCTACCTTGCTCACAATCCTCACAGACAGATGAAATACAATTCCACGCCAACCATACTTTTCAATCACTAAAAAAATAAAATAAAAAATAAAAAGTTCATGCAATATAAGCAGTTCTTCCAATTCATGTAATATAAGCAGTTCCTCTAATTCCAAAAGGATGTTGGGTTTCAAAGGCTAAAGGCTTTTTTCTTATTTCCTTTCTATCATCTATATACCCAACAGTAGTTGAACTCTGTCTCTGGCAAAAAGTCCACACAGATAGGCACACAACAGGCAATACTAATTGACCTCTTACTATATGTTTATATACTATTCTAACTGCATAAATTAGCCGGGCATGGTGGCACACACCAATAATTAATCCAAGCATCTCAGGAGGCTAAAGCAGGAGTATCAAAAGTTCAGGCCAACCACAGCAACTTGGAGAGAACCTGTCACAAAATAAGGTGCTGGGGTTGTAGCTTAGTGGTCCCCTTTTGGTACCAATCTCTGGTAACAAAAACAAATAAAAACAAAAACACTTGTAAATCTAAGTGCTTAAATTTATTAATTTAATCCTTACAACCCAGTGAGATGGGTATTCTTATTAACTCCTTTCACATCTAAATGACAACTGACTTTTATTGGTGCTAAAAAAAAATGCCTTTTAAATAAATATACGCAATCTTTTACCTTACAGTTCTGATATCTTGGTGGTTTATATCTATAAATGTTCCACATGCATCCACTCCTGTGCATTGAGTCCCTGCCCAGGCACTAAAGAGGATTCGGTATCTGCCCATTAGAAGGTAAGAAGTCAGCTGGGCAGATCAGGCTAAATGACAAGAAATGGTTCAAGAAATGGAATGCCCTGTTACAGCCTCTTTGGGCTATTAAAATAAACCCAAAGAGACATCCAGTGGTATATCCACATGTAAAGTCCTTTTTTCGAAGTCATAATCAGATCCCACCCAAGTCACTAGACTTTGTTGTGGCCACTGGTCTCCCCTCCACCTCCCCACTAGCACATCACACACAGAATCCTTGATAGTGCTATTGTTTCTCCTACTGCCTGGAATGTTCTTCCTCCCTTTACCCTGGTGGGTAACATTAACTAATCCTGGCATACAACAGGCAAACAGTAAAATATAGTTATTATTGTAAATAATTTTGACTATTTTTTCATACCCAACCAAAACATTTTTTTTAAAAACCTTCTCCACTTCTCCAGAGTTAATCTACTTGCCTTTCCTCCATGGTCCACTCCATTTCTCTGTAACAGCAGGTAAAACAGTTTATTGTCCCCACATTTTTTTTTTCTTCTCTTGCTTGTCTGAATAGGAATCATCATTTAAACAACTCTGTATCCCCCAAGACCTAGCAGTGCCTGGCATATAATAGGTGCCTATCATGTATTTGTTGATTGAAGATCCAAATAACCCAAATTTACAAAATAACAGAATTGATTCCTTTAGTACATTTAAGTTTGTAAAAAAAACCTATAATATACTTCTATATTTTTGTACTTTTATATTTTTATAAATACATCCGCTATATAATTATATTGATCCATTCACAAAAAGTTAAAATAGTTGATAAAACCATCGACTAGTTTTGTTGTTGTTATTTTAAATATTTTTTATTTGTCGATGAATCTTTATTTTATTTATTTTATGTGGTGCTGAGAACTGAACTCAGTGCCTCACACACACTTGGCAAGCACTCTTTCACTGAGCCACAACCCCAGTCCAACTGACTAGCTTTTGCTTAAAATCAAAACTCATCTTCATCCATGACAACTGAGATATAAACTGAGGATAAATTAATTTAAGAGATAAGTCAGATATTGTGCCTTTCTCACTAAAATAGGGTCACAGTTTTGTATGCAGAATATCAACAGGTATTTACATTGGCTTTAGTCACAGATACTGGAGGTTACAAATTTAGAAGTTCAATAACAAATTCAAAGTTTATTTTAAGAAACTTTCCATATGGTAGGAATTTAAAAAGTAAAATAGCAGTCTTTTCCCCAGCAGAAAAGCAGAGGGTAGCAGAGTGCCAAAAGAGTAAATCTCTCCCTGCTCTGCTCCGGGCATTGCTTAAAGCAGAGTAAGAAAAGCACAGGGCCAGCAATAGCCTCACTGAAAGTCAGCCACTCAGGGTAAGAATCATTTTGAATGTCTATGCTGCTCAAGGCTTAGGTATTAATTTTATATATGCTCATGTTCATTTAGAATCCAATTTGTGGCTTGGAACTTAAAAAATGTTCTAATGTGCTAGTCTGTCCACATATTAATCAAGTCTGCCAGGTTTGAACATGCCAAGCTTAAAATACTCTCCAGATCTTGTGCAAAGGTATGAGCTCAATCTGTTATTCTCAGGAAAAGAAACTCAGGGGAGAAGACTAAAGCAACAGTTTTTCACTGGAAGCTATAACGGAAAAAGTCAGCTCCTAAATAGTGATGTTACTTCTAAAAAATATGTGAACAGAAATAAGACACAAACTAATGACAGATTTCTTACATTAATCTCAAGATGAGATCCTAAATTTTAGTTCAAAGTTGTCAGGGAATGTATTTTGAAACTGACTTCTACATGAGACCATCTTATATAAAGGCTGTTTTAGTCATCCACTGACTAAGCCCCTTTAGAATTCAAGTCTAACTCACTTTATATTGAAATGAATTATATATTTATATGAACAGTTAATGTAAGCAAAGTTCTTTTAATCTTTTATTAGCTTTAGTAAATGACAATAAAACCTGGAATAACTAAACTTTTACAACTAGAACCACAGAAACTTCATTTTCATCTAGGGAACCAGATTATTAAGAGTTCAGTCATTTAGTTGGGTACACACCTATAATCCCAGCTACTCGGGAGGCTGAGGCAGGAGCATCACAAGTTTGAGGCCAGTCTGGGCAACTTAATGAGAACCTCTTTTAAAGTTTAAAAAAAAAAAAAAAAAAAAAAACAAGGGCTGGAGATACAGCTCAGTGTATCTCCTGGGTTCAACACCCAGTACTGGGGTAGTGTGAGGGAGCATGGCATGGACTAGCTAGTTATGTGATTAACAGAAAAATTGGGACAAGGGAAAATAAATGGAAGCAATACCATAGATACTATGAAGAAAAGGAGGAAGATCTTTGTAGCCTGCTGTCAACCCAACAGCAGCATTCAACCTAATGTGCTCAGTAGGTACACAATATTTTACAAAATAAAAAACTAAAATCTCAAACCTTATACTCAAAAGAATGATTTAAAATTCTATAAAAGCTCCAGATTTGCCTTTCATCTTCCAGCCTCCCATAACAAGCCAAGGAAGGCATTCATTTCACTTTGTATAAACACTCAGACACAGATTAGTCAGCCCTCCATATCCACAATTCCACAACTACTACAGTTTCAACCACTGATCAAAAATATTCTAGCTTACCTTTGGCACACAAATTTTTACTTATTGGTACCCTCTCTCCACCCAATAAAAATATACTTAACCAAACAACATATTCTAGCAAACTGCTGCTATTTAAGCAATTACAACAGACTATATGCTTTCAAATAGTGAGTCAAGCCTTGGGAGTAACTTAGCACATGGAAATTCACCAGCTGGCAATGTATACTTAGATTTGGGGAGACAAATGGAATTTTTGTATCAAGTTTTTCCAAAAGTTAACTAGATTTTAAATTGATTATGTTTTCCAAAGTATTTATGGATGAAGTGGTATAATGTCAGGGATTTGTTTTAAAATAGTGAAGAGGAAGAGAGGGGATCTGTTTTAAAATAGTGAAGAGGAAGAGAGGAATAAAGATAAATGAGATTAGCTATGTATTGAAAATTGCTGAAGTTGGATGATATGTCCTGGGTAGTGGTTCATTACATTATTCTCTTTATTTTTATGTGTGTTTAATTCTTCCATAGTTAAGATTTAAAATTAATTTTACCAATGATCTGGTAAACTTGTAACCAACAAATAAAGTGATTCTTGGGACTGATGAACTTCATAATCTACCAAAATAAAAGTTGTTTTTTAAGATATACCTCAATTCTAATAACTATTCCTTAATGAACAAATATTTTTGAGCACAACTGCCATGTGCCAGGTGCCAACCTGGGCACTAAGGAATCAAATAGGCATTATGTTATCATGAATGAAGCAAGCACATGGCATCACAGAATAAGGGGAAAATGAATCCAACCATGATCAATCAGGAAAGGCTTCCCAGAGGAGCTATTATCAAAGTTAAATTCTAAAAAATTCAACCCCCAAAACAAACCATTTTTTTGTGACCTACACTGACCTTTATCACTTTACAGATTATCAGATCAGCAAGTAAAGCCTGTACCTTTATGAACTACAGTATCCATTTTTCTATATAGCAGTAATTAACAAACTATCAGGGGCTGGGGATGTGGCTCAAGCGGTAGCGCGCTCGCCTGGTGTGCGTGGGGCCCGGGTTCGATCCTCAGCACCACATACAAAGATGTTGTATCTGCTGATAACTAAAAAATAAAAAATAAAAAAAAAATATTTATTTAAAAAAAAAACTATCATTCATTAAACAAATATTTAAATACCTATTACCATGTGCCAGTATATGCTACACAAAAAGAATAAAACATGGTATCTATCTCATGGGGCTTATAATATAAAAGCACAGGAGGACAAACACAAATAAGCAAATCATCAAGCAGACAACTGATTACAAATGTCTCCAAGTTATAAAGGAAAAAAAGAAGGAATTTTGTGGGCAGAAAGTGCCTACTTTTTAGGAAAGTTGAAAAAACTGAAGACCAGAGTGAGAGCAAACTGAAAGAAAAAGAAAAGTATGCCACATGAGGTGGTGAGATTAGGAAAGACACTGCATGCATGTGCCTTGTAGGTCATGTGGAGGATCTGAATGCTATTCTAAGAGCAAAGGAAAAACCACTGGAGGTGAGGACTTCAAGCAGAGAAATTATGTGATTTTGTTTATGCTTTTAACATCACTGCTACTATTCTGTAGAGAATGTATTGAAAAAGAGTAATTTTTGCCAAAAAGCATTTTAGATGAGTAAAATAGAAATAACAGTAAAAATCATCTCTGCATTCCATTACCAACCTAAAATCTTATAAATACCCAGATTTGGCCCAGGCTTCCTCTACATTTTTTGTTTTGGTTTTTGTTGGGGGTGGGTGTTGTTTTGTTTTGTTTTTAAATGCTAAAACCAATGGGTCATGACCTCTGAGAAGGTCTCTGGGAAACTGAAACAAGCCCACATGCCTGGGGATTAGCATTCTTCTCATTCTTCAATTGCCAAAGTCAGATTAATGTTCATTTGTTCATCTCCTAGACTTGACTGAAAGGAAGGGAGAAGGGAACGTTGAGTGTCTTAGGAAACAATAACTTTACAGAACATCTGATAAGGAATGCAATTGCATAACCTTTCTTGCTACTGCCAACTATGTTCCAGGTGGAACTATGAAAGCAATTCTAATTTTCCTGTCCAAATTTCCCAGATCTCAGAAAGCTGCCTAAAGCAACTTATTTAATGCTGTATTTTTTTTAATTTCCTCATTCCAAAATATGAACAAAAATCATTTCTAATAGCACTTGCAAATGAAAAGGAAAGGAAAATAAATTCCATTGTCAATCTCTGGAACATGTGGCTAAACCATCTTAATAAAAAGACTAAGCATAAATTAGTTATGCTCTAAGAGATTTTACCCAAGTTATTTCAAAACAGCATGCGAAGAAAGACCATATATCAGTCCACTTTCTCTTGGTATAACAAAATATCTGAAGCTGGATAAGAAAAGAGGCTTATTTAGCTCACAGTTTGGAGGCAAAAGTCTTAAAACTGGGGTCTGGGATTATGACTCAGTGGTAGAGCACTTGCCTAGCATGTGTGGGGCACCAGGTTGGATTCTTAGCACTGTATATATTTATAAATAAAATAAAGGTCCATCAAATATATATATATATATATATATATATATATATATATATTTTTTTTTTTTTTTTTTTTTTTTTTTTTTTTTTAAGACTTTAAGATTGGGAAGCCTATCTGTTCCACCTCTGATGAGGGTCCCCGGCTTCATTACAACATAGAGAAATGGGAAGGGCAACAGCCACATGCAGAAGAGGTCTTACTTTGTAGCAGCCCACTCTTCCATGAGCTAACTAGGGTACCATGAGAACTACATTAACCCTTTGGAAGGGCAGTGCCCCAATGGCCTGATCACCCTTCATGAGAACCTATCTCTTAAAGGTTCCACCACCTCTCAACATTGCCACATTGGGAACCAAGACTTTAGCACATGAACCCTTGGGGGACAAACAACATTCAAACCATAGCAGGAGAAGAAAACCAACACCCGTTGAATTATGTTTCACTTAATATTGACAGCATCTCTACAAAGTAAGTACCTCCCTCACTGTCTTGATGAAGACCTGAAAGCCCAAAAGAGTTTACCTATTTCAAGGTCACTACTAAGTGGCTTCCAAAGCTCATACTCTTCCCATTAAACAAATATTTAAACAAAGATCTAAATTGCAGAGATTCTGTGTAGATCCAAACTCCCCACTTAGTTGGACAAATTGGCAAAATACTTTTTCCTCAAATATAGTCAGACTGTTTGCAAATCAGGTGCCACATTTACTAAGAACAACATGAACACATCTCAGAAGTGAGAAATCTGCTCTAGGATTTATTTATTTCCTCCATCAATCAGCAGCATAGCAAATAAACAGAAAGGTATCTTTAAAGCAAATCGCCCCAATAGATGAGCCCAACAACACTTGACCAAAACCACCACACTGAGAGACATGGGGTTGCAGGTGAGTGGCACAGTGCTTGCCCTACATGCACAAAGTCCTAGGCTCAATCCCACAACCAACCAAACCACCAACCAACCAAAATCCACCAAGCTATCACCATGATTTGCATTACAATCTGCATTCCTCTATTTCTATGCCATGATCACTGAGCAGTCAAACACAACCTGGCATATTAAATCATTACTAGACACTCCACACCAGGGCAAATTTTTCTTCAACTAGTTCTTTTTTTCTTCTCTCTCTCTCTCTCTCTCTCTCTCTCTAATAGTTTTGGAAATTGAACCCCTTAAGAGTGCTCTACCACACAGCTACATCCTCTTTTTCAAATTTGAGACAGGGTCTAGTTAAATTTCCAAGGCTTGCTTTGAACATTTGAGCCTTCTGAGCTGCTGGGATTACAAGCCTGTGCCATCACCACTCACTGGGCCTAACAGGAAAAGATATTTTCATTTTAAATTTTAAACTACTAGGAGACTGAGGCAGGAGGATCAAAAGTTCAAGGCCATATCATTACAATATGTGTATGACTGCATCACGTACAACTAGGAAAATGAAAAGTTGTGCTACAATTGTGTACAATGAATCAAAATGCATTCTGCTGTCACATATACCTAACTAAAATAAATTAATTAACTTGAAACAGAAAAAGTTCAAGGCTAGCTTCAGCAACTTAGCAAGACACTGTCTCATTAAAAAACAAAAAAGAGGGGCTGGGATTGTTGTTCAGTGGTAGAGCGCTTGCTTAGCATGTGTGAGGCATTGGGTTCAACTCTCAGCACCACATACAAATAAATAAAATAAAGATCCATCAATAACTAAAAATTAGGGCTGGGGATGTGGCTCAAGCAGTAGCGCGCTCGCCTGGCATGCGTGCGGCCCGGGTTTGATCCTCAACACCACATACAAAGATGTTGTGTCCGCCAAAAACTAAAAAAATAAAAATATTAAAAAATTTCTCTTTCTCTCCTTCCTCCCTCTCTCTCTCTCTCTCTCTCTCTTTAAAAAAAAAAAAAAAAATTCAAAAAAAAAGAATTGCACATAGAAGTTTTAAAAATAAATAAATAAATAAAAATTAAAAAAAAAATAGAGTTGGCACTGGGGCATACCTATAATCCCAGCGGTTGGGGAGGCTGAGTCAGAAGGGTCACGAGTTCAAAGCCAGCCTCAGTAAAACCAAGGCGCTAAGCAATTCAGTGAAACCCTGTCTCTAACAAAATACAAAATAGGGCTGGGGGTGTGGTTGAGTAGTGGAGTGCCCCGGAATTCAATACCTGGTATACCCCCTCAAAAAAAAAAAAAAAAAAATGTTGAGGATGTAGCTCAGTGGTAAATGTCTCTGGGTTCAATCTCCAGTACCACCAAAAAACAAAAAACTACTGAAATAGTTGAAGCTGAACGCAGTGGCACACACCTATAATTCCAGCTACTTGGAAGGCTGAGGAAGAAGAATCACAAGTTGGAGGGCCAGCCTTAGTAATTTAGTGAGATCCTGTGATCCTATTTAAAAATTGTTAAAAAGAGCTAGGGCTTGGGGCTAGGGATGTGGCTCAAGCGGTAGCACGCTCGCCTGGCATGTGCATGGCACTGGGTTTGATCCTCAGCACCACATATATATAAAATAAAGATGTTGTGTCCACTGAAAACTAAAAAATAAATATTAAAAAGGGGGGGGCGGCTGGGGCTCAATGGTAGAGCATCTCTGAATTCAATCTCCTGTATGACCAAAAAATAAAACAAAACTTTTCTTTAAAATCACCTTTCAAACCAATCTATCATTCACATGCTTCTGAGATTAGGCTTCTGAAATTAACAATCTCCTACAATTAAAGCTGAGATAGAATTAACTGCTAGAGTGAATACAGTAATAATTCTAAGGATCAAATAGAAGAGCTCTATCTAACTTAATGCTATAATTTGACAGAAGAAATAACTCAGACCCAGAGAGGTTAACAACTTGTTCAATATTACAATATTGCATGGCTTATTAATGACATAGGATTTTTACACTGCAAGTATCCTGATGCCCCAATCCCTATCTAGTAATAACAGCTGCCACATATAGGAAAATGATAATTTGCCAGGTATTATACTCTGATTTTACATATGTGAACTTATTTAATGCCACCACAACCCTATGAAGGAGGCATTATCAAATCCATTTACAAACGAGTCTGTTGGGGCTGGGGATGTGGCTCAAGCGGTAGCGCGCTCGCCTGGCATATGTGCCGCCCGGGTTCAATCCTCAGCACCACATACAAACAATGATGTTGTGTCTGCCGAAAACTAAAATGTAAATAAAATATTAAAAAAAAAAAGAAAAAAAGATTACAGATCAGGGCTGAGAGTATAGCTAAAATAAATAAATAAATAAATAGAACGAGTCTGTTCAATGCCCAAGTCTTTGGTCTTAATCACTACACTATGTATCTCATTCACTGACTCTCCTTGCTAACCAAGTATAATGTGTCAGGTATTGTCTGGACTCTAGGAACATTAGAAATGAGGATGGATAAGGTCCCTGTCTTAATGGACTTTCTGATAACGGGTAAAAACATAAGCACTTCAGGTGCCTAAAAAGTGTTGTGAAAAAAATGCAATGATGTAGTAACTACAGACACAATACTTGTGCTAATCATATATGAGAACACTAAAAATATAAAAGACTATTACCTCACACTAATTAGGAAGGTTTTTATCAAAATAAATAAATAAATAAATAAATAACAAGTGTTAGTAAAGATTTAGAGAAACTGGAGTTTGTGTGCACTGTTGGTGGGAATATAAAATGAACGTATTTTTCATAGCAAAAATTATTAAACAAGATTTGGAACCCATCAAGGATAACAGGTATTTGAAACAGTACATTCTGAAAGTCCTAAACTTGAGTCCTCTTTATCATGTTTTTTTAAAGCTCTTTTTTGAATAATATTTTTAGTTATAGTTGGACACAATACCTTTATTTATTTGCTTGTTTGTTTGTTTGTTTGTTTTTATGTGGTGCTGAAGATCAAACCTAGTGCCTCGTATTTGCTAGGCAAGCACTCTACCACTAAGTCACAACCCAGCCCCTCTTTCTTATGATTTAATTCTGGTTTGGGCATAAGTAAAAACAGTTCTAACCAGAGAAATCTGTCATGAGGACAAAGAGATCTTTCCAAACTAAAATAAACTATTTAAATTACACACATACACAATTCCAATACCCATTTCTTTTTTTGTTCCCAAATTCTTGTTAAACTTCTCACAGTTCAATCCTCTGATATGTCAGCACAGAGACAAAGTGATTACTGCAGAGTTAAAGGAAGTTCATTAAGCTTTCTTACCAAACTCAGATTGCTGTCATGGGAACTGTCTCCTCTTAAATTTCTGGGCAATTATTAGATAGAAGCAGCTCTTAATCTTCTTTGCTTCCTTTTTAGCCAAGTAAAGGTGGGGGAGAAAGCTCTAGGTCCTATTACCCAAAGCACCATACTTTTTATCCATCATAGACTCTGATCACATATTATTCAGCTTCCCACTAAGATGTACTATTCACCTTCTTGGTTTTATTTATTAAACCTGGTTGGTACAGATATTAGCTATATGGAAGAAAAAAATAAGACCTACTAGATGCAGCTACTACCCTAATGATGCTCCAGGTATTAACAGGAAGAAAAAGTCTGGGGGGGAAAAATAAAAGAAGTTTAAAAAAAAGAGAGAGAAATTATATGGGGGTACCATAAAGAAAGATGAGTATGAAAACGTATTTGTGGATGGATGATTCATTTCTTTTATGAGTTATTTTCTTTTTTTTTATTCATTTGTGCATGCATGTGTATTATGGTGCTGGGGATTGAGCCCAGGACCTTGCACATGTTAGGTAAATACTCCACCACTGAGCTACCAGGAGAGTTAATTTCTAAAATTTAGCCTCATACTAACTTAAAAATGACCAAGAACAATTTGGGTAATGGGAAGAAAAAAGTTATTCCAAGAATGCAGGGCAGCCTGACCAAATTCAGGGAAGTAATAAGTATCAGTACAGAATGATAACCAGTGCTTTTAAAAGTACGGGTTGTGGGGTTGGGGTTGTGGCTCAGCGGTAGTGCACTTGCCTAGCATGTGTGAGGCACTGGGTTCGATTCTCAGCACCACATACAAAGAAGTGAAAATAAAAGTCCATCGACAACTAAAAATATATTTTTTTTAAAAAAAAAGTACTGGTTGAAAAAAAATGCAATAATTCTGCTTGGTAACCTATAAATGTCTACATTGGGCATAACCAAATTTGATGAAGACAGCATACAGCTATTGCCAAGATGCAATGTGGTTCTAGTAAACGAATTAAGTCAGTTCACTCATGTCTCAGACATTCCAAAACAAAGGAAGAAACCTGTCATTTCTATATTATACCAGAGAGTTCTTCTGAAAATTTTTTGTTTCCTCATATCTGAGAAGTTGCCATGTATATAATCTGTTATTAAGCTTATTTTTTCCAAAATAGCAAAGTATAAATGCATAAGACAAAGGAATGGTAGCTGGAATTGATTCTAAGAACAGTTTACCAAGCATTTGCTTTTATAAACCAAATATAAATTTCAGATATATAATTAACAGACACTTGTATAATTCCTCACAATTAGCAAGTACTTGATGTAGGCAGGGTAAATACACATGGTAGATGCTCAGAAATTATTTGGAAATGAATGATTTCACATGAGCTCAAGGGACAACTACCAGGAGAACAAATAACTCCATAAAAATGACTGCAGTTAGAAAACTGCAGGAGGATGAAGGATGGGCCTCCAGAAGGTCCATTATTCCTCCATTCATTCATTTAACAGCAATCTGAAGACCCATTATGGCTCAAGCACTCTAGTCTGCACATGCCTGAGGGAGTAATCAGCTGTTAGGAACTGGCTGACCTCAATCAAATCTGGTAAGCAAACATCTTTTGTGTATGTAGTCCAGAGTGCTGACCTGCACGCATAATCTACATACAATAAAATGCACCTATTTTAAGTGGACAATTTTGGAGAGTTTTAATAAATATACATTCTCCAGTAACTTACCATCACTCTCAATCAAGAAAAAAAAAGAGAGACAATTCTATCACCCCTTATGTCCTCTTGCAGTCAATATCCCCACACTCAGACACAGGTAATCACTGATCTAATTTCTTTTTCTTTTTAATTTTTTTTATATTTATTTTTTAGTTTTCGGCGGACATAACATCTTTATTTGTATATGGTGCTGAGGATTGAACCCAGGCATGCCAGGCAAGCACGCTACCGCTTGAGCCACATCCCCAGCCCCAATCACTGATCTAATTTCTATCACTATACATTGGTTTTGTCTATTCTAGAACTTCATATGACTTAAATCATATAGTAAGTTCTCTTGTGTCCTTCATCAATGCCGCAGTCTCTGGCTGGGCACAAATCACGAGCCTCCACACAGCTTGTAGATTCAAATAGCAATTCTTTATTCCCGAACTCACACCGGCCGTCTACAAACACGTTCTGGGGAAATCCACGTTCTCTGCCCAAATCCACACTCCACTGGGCTTCTGTCTCCCAAATATATACTGTCTGACCCTAAGAACTCAAGAGGAACTCAGGCAGCAGGATACGCCCTATTCTAAACGGGGAACACCCTAATCTCCTATTATGCTAAACCGGGAACACCCTAAACACGGATCCGCCCTGGTCCTTGAGCAAGGTCACCTTTCAGGAGTCCTTCCACTAGACAGCATGGGAGTACACTGGCAAGGAAATTGTCATACCTACTTGGCTGATGGCTTCCAGCATCTCCCCCCTTCTGATTAATTAAACAACAAGTAATGTGGCTTAAGGACTGTGCCTCGTAGGTTGTCCAGTTCAACATATGGTTCTTACCCGTCATCGGAAAACTGACCTTTAGGCGTCAGCTTCCTATCTTAGGTTGCTACCACTGCAACTGGATCATACCCGTCACTGACTACCGGTCCAGCATACAGCCATACTTGTGGATAGGTCTATGCACCAGTGGGGGGGTGAGGTTCTTTGCCTCACCTCTGTTGGCCCCCAAATTTTAGACCATCAGCCAAGTAGGTATGACAATTTCCTTGCCAGCGTACTCCCATGCTATCTAGTGGAAGGACTCCTGAAAGGTGACCTTGCTCAAGGACCAGGGCGGATCCGTGTTTAGGGTGTTCCCGGTTTAGCATAATAGGAGATTAGGGTGTTCCCCGTTTAGAATAGGGCGTATCCTGCTGCCTGAGTTCCTCTTGAGTTCTTAGGGTCAGACAAAATATTTGGGAGACAGAAGCCCAGGAGTGGTGGATTTGGGCAGAGAACGTGGATTTCCCCAGAACGTGTTTGTAGACGGCCGGTGTGAGATCGGGAATAAAGAATTGCTGTTTGAATCTACAAGCTGTGTGGTGGCTCGTGATTTGTGCCCAGCCAGAGACTGCGACATTTGGTGGCTCGTAGGCGGAATGCCTGAAGAGAAGGTAAGTGAAATTGTTCGCCCCTGAGGAAGAGCGAAAGAAAGGGTGGGCATTTCAAAAAACAATGTGTTCTTGTTCTGACTTATTTTGTTTTTATTTCAAGTTGCCTGTTCCTAGAACTTTCTCAGGCAAACTGGGGAAAATGGTTGACTCAAGGTTTGAAGTTGTTCGCCTCCGAGGAAGAGAAATTGTTAGAGGAAGGAGGCACCCCAGTAAGACCAAGAACAATTAGGGCATATGTTGATACAATACAAAAATGTAGCCCATGGCTTTTTAAAGACAAGTTATTAAGTATATTAATGGGATCATCATGGTATCCTGTAAAAGGGTTTTTCTTCAACAAGAAAGAGATGGCTAATTCTGTGTACTACATTTGTCTAAGTTCTTGGTTTTTACAGACATCTGATTAATTTACAAAGCTAAAGTGTTAAAATATCAACCACTAAATATGAAATCAAGTACTCTTTACTTATTAAGTTCCATAAGGTAATATATTTAAACATTATGTGTGTTTTCATAAATTGGTAAATGGAAAAAAGTTTAATATTGCTTTGGTCTGTGTTTTTGCTAAAACAAGGTTACTAAGTGTTAAGATTCTATCATGTGTAATTTATATACAAAGAGTATAAGAAGTTTCAGTTGGGTTTTAATTACAGTATTATAGTACCATAAAAAAACATGAAAGTATTTCATCTTATTAAGTGGAGTAATTTGTCTAGATCAGAAATTTTATAAGAGTTGTTTCAGAATGTGAATTTATAAAAAGGGTTAACGGCTTAAAAAGAGATATTAAAAGATTCAAGATGTGGAAATATATTTTAATATAAAAGGTTAAAAGAAAAAGAAATGTTTCTAGATGAGATAATCTCTGTGTGGTAAAGTAAAAAGTTGTAAAATGCCATTTAAAAAGATTTTGAGGAAACTAGACTTACTTTAAAAGTTTGAGAAAGGAAGAAAGAAAAAAAAGGTATTTGTACATGGCAGATTGAGACAAAGCTTCTTAATGGAGTAAAAAAGGCCTTTGGTTGAAGGGCAGCCATGTAAACTAACATGAAAGCGATTTAAACAGAATCTAAGCCTCGTTTAAAAGAGTGAAGCTGTAGGTGGTGAAAAAGTACATTTAAAAGTACAGTATAGATGATAATTGGAAGGCTTTAAAAGGTTAATTTGAAGGTGGTTAAGATGCCTTCATGATGGAGGAAAGATTGCGTCATTCGAAGCCTAGTTAATCTTAAAAATTGGAAAGGGGTATATATCCCCCAAAGATAAACTTAAAATAACCCTTTTTACTCTAAACTTTTAAAATTTGGATTCATCAGGACTTAGTGCTGCGGAAAGATATATGTATCCAAAAAATATTCATAAGCCTAAGGTACTTTGGAAAGATATTCTAACAGGACAATGGAAAGGTCCTGACCCAGTGATTGTCTGGAGTCGGGGTTCTGTCTTTGTTTTTCCACAGGAAAAACAGCAGCCGATTTGGATTCCAGAAAGCCTAACTAAAACGATTTCTACAGATCGAAAAGAAGATGATTTGACTCAAATCCATAACAGCTGATATCCAAAACTCCAGCTTGGCCATTCTTACATACGTGACAGTGATTAACCAGGATGCTTTTTTCAATATCTATTTTATTACTGCATTTTTCCACATCATAAGGTTCTATTTTTATTTTTTGAGATCATACAAACCTAGGTTAATGTTTTTCTGATCAGTTTTATTTTTTGACTGGAGTTTTTAAACATTGCAATGGAGATTTCACCTAGGTAAAGCTACAAGGCCTTTATTATTATCTTATGTGTTGTACGTTTGTTTGCACATTTGTGTTTTGTGTTGTATGTCTGTGTGTGCGTATGTCCATATTTCATACATGAGGAGCGTTCATGAAAAATGGATCCAAATTATTATTTTTTTTATTCACGTGATTTAAATGGCTTAATTTAAATTAGGTAAACAGCTGTTAAGGATTGTTTTTAAAGGTGGTTAACAGATCTGTTTGTTTACTAATTTAAATCAGGTAAACAGCTGTTAAGGATTGTTTTTAAAGGAGGTTAACAGATCTGTTTGTTTACTTTCACCTTTCCTTTTCATTATATTTAATAATTCTTTTCAGGATAATGTCTTTTTAGCATCATTGCCAGAATTCCTATCTTCATCCCAATGAATATAACTCAACAAGTATGCTCAATCAAGGAGTCAACTTACTTTGGGAGGAAACGGACTTTGGGAGGAGACGGACATATTGATAGATTCCTCCACTTTGAACCGCTTGCAGAACTTGCCTGGACTATGTAACTATCGTTTAGTGCAGCAAATTGTGGTAATACTGGAATATCTTTGCTGATGGTGTCACCAGTGATGCAATTTTTATTTCCTTGCCAGCGCACCACATGTTAATTGTGGTAATGCTGGCATATCTTTGCTGATGGTGTCACCAGTGATGCAATTTTTCCAAAGGAACTGTCAATTGGCTTGGTGTCGTGGCATTTCTGTATCCTCCTCCCTTCTGCTAGTGATGGTCTAAAATTTGGGGGCCAATGGCTATATGCTGGACCTGTAGTCAGTGACGGGTATGATCCAATTGCAGTGGTATCAACCTAAGACAGGAGGCTGACGCCTAAAGGTCAGTTTTCCGATGACGGGTAAGAGCCATATGTTGAATTGGACAACCTACCAGGCACGGTCCTTAAGCCACATTAACCTCACTCCCCCACTGGCACCAAGGCAAAATTTGGGGGCCAACAGAGGTGAGGCAAAGAACCTCACCCCCCCACTGGTGCATAGACCTATCCACAAGTATGGCTGTATGCTGGACCGGTAGTCAGTGACGGGTATGATCCAGTTGCAGTGGTAGCAACCTAAGACAAGAGGCTGACGCCTAAAGGTCAGTTTTCCAATGACGGGTAAGAACCATATGTTGAACTGGACAACCTACCAGGCACGGTCCTTAAGCCACATTACTTGTTGTTTAATTAATCAGAAGGGGGGAGATGCTGGGAGCCATCAGCCAAGAAGGTATGACAATTTCCTTGCCAGCGTACTCCCATGCTGTCTAGTGGAAGGACTCCTGAAAGATGACCTTGCTCAAGGACCAGGGCGGATCCGTGTTTAGGGTGTTCCCGGTTTAGCATAATAGGAGATTAGGGTGTTCCCCGTTTAGAATAGGGCGTATCCTGCTGCCTGAGTTCCTCTTGAGTTCTTAGGGTCAGACAAAATATTTGGGAGACAGAAGCCCAGGAGTGGTGGATTTGGGCAGAGAACGTGGATTTCCCCAGAACGTGTTTGTAGACGGCCAGTGTGAGATCGGGAATAAAGAATTGCTGTTTGAATCTACAAGCTGTGTGGTGGCTCGTGATTTGTGCCCAGCCAGAGACTGCGGCACATCAACATATTTTTAATTCACTTATAGTATGGCAAGTATTAGTAATATATTCCCTTTTTTTCCCTAAACAGTAATCCATTGTTTGTTTTTCCAATTTGATGGCATTTCAGTTGTTTCCAATTTTTTGGCTATTATTAATAAAACTGCTATGAACACTTGCATGGTCTCTTTTTTTTTTTTTTTTTTTTTTGAGAGAGAGAGAGAGAAAGAGAGAGAATTTTATTATTTATTTTGTAGTTTTCGGCGGACACAACATCTTTGTATGTGGTGCTGAGGATCGAACCCGGGTCATACGCATGCCAGGCGAGCATGCTACCGCATGAGCCACATCCCCAGCCCTTGCATGGTCTCTTTTTGAACATTAAATTTCCACTTCTCCTAGTAGCAGACTTATATAGTTAAGTATGTATTTAACTTTTTAAGAAACTGAGCAATCTTCTTCCAAAGTGATTGTACCACTTCACACTCCCACCAGCAATACACATCAACTCCAACTGCTCTACATCCTCACCAATACTTGGAACCATCCTCCTTTTTAAATTTTAGTCACTGTAGTGGGTATGAAAATGGTATTTCACTATAGTTTTAATTTTTATTTCACTGGTGACAAATGATTTTTGACATTCATAGATATAGATATATATCTCACGTATATATTCGTCTGAGAGGAGTCTATTCAAGTCTTTAATCATTTTCTAATTGGGCTGCTTATCATATTGAGCTTTTTAAGATCTTTTAACATATTCTGGAGGTATTTATGTGTGTAAATATTTCCTCCCAATCTGTGTCTTAGCTTTTCAGTTTCTGACAGTATCTTTTTTGTGTGGTTAGGTTGACTGATATTGAACCCAGTGCCTCATGTATCCTAGGCAAGCACTCTTCGACTGGCTACAACCCCAGCCTTCTTTTACAATATATTTTTTAAATATTTATTTTTTTAGTTTTAGTTGGGCACAATACCTTTATTTTTTATTTATTCTTATGTGGTGCTGAGGATCAAATCCAGGGCCTCACACGTGCTAAGTGAGCGCTCTACTGCTGAGCCACAACCCCAGCCCCTACAATATTTTTTTTATATATGTTTTTAGTTATAGATGAACACAGTGTCTTTATTTATTTTTGTATGGTGCTGAGGATCGAACCCAGTGCCTCACACATGCAAGGCAAGCGCCTTACCCTGATCTACAATCCCAGTCCTTTTACAATATTTTTTGATGAACAGGAAGTTTTACTTAAATAAAATCCTATCTATAAACATTTTTTAAATATTTATTTTTTAGTTGAACATAATATCTTTATTTATTTATTTTTATGTGGTGCTGAGTATCGAACCCAGGGCCTCGCAAGTGCTAGGCGAGCACTCTACCAGCCACAACCCCAGCCCCTAAACCTTTATTTTTATGGTCAGTGATTCTTTTTTTTTTTTTTTGAATTTTTAATATTTATTTTTTAGTTTTTGGCGGACACAACATCATTGTTTGTATGTGGTGCTGAGGATCGAACCCGGGCCGCACGCATGCCAGGCGAGCGCGCTACCGCTTGAGCCACATCCCAGTCCCATGGTCAGTGATTCTTGTGCCTTTTAAAAAGTCTTTCCCTAACCCAAGGTCACACAGATATTCTCTTAAAAATTTGTCTACACATTTTATGGTTTTTAGCTTGTACATTTAGATCTATGAGTCATTTCAAATAATTTTGTGTAATGTGTGAGATAAGGAATACATTTTTTTTTCTTTTTTGTATGGGTATGAACCCAGAGGTACTTAACCACTGAGCCACATCCCCAGTCCTTTTTGTATTTTATTTAGAGACAGGGTCTCACTGAGTTGCTCAGGACCTTGTCAAGTTGCTGAGGTTAGCTCTAAACTCTTAATCCTTCTGTCTCAGCCTCCCAAACCACTGGGATTACAGGTGTGCACCACTGCATCTGGCTGAAGATTCATTTCTTGATATACAAATATCTAGGGCTGGGATTGTGGCTCAACTGGAGAGTGCCCGCCTAGCAGGGGCGGGACCCGGGTTTGATCCTCAGCACCACATAAAAATAAAGGCATTGTGTTGTGTCCATCTACACCAAAAAATAAATATTAAAAAAAAAGCAAATATCTAGTTGTTTCAGCAATATTTTGAAAAGATTTCCATTCCCCTACTGAATTGTTTGGGTTATTGTTGAGAATCTACTGGCCATATATACGTGCACATTTTTCTGGACTCTACTATGTTTCAATGATCCATATATCTACTTTTACACCAATACCACACTGTCTTGATTACTGTGGCTTTGTAAGAATTTTTAATCAGTAGTTTAATTTACCCAAATTTGTTCTTTCTCTTCTAAATTGTTGTGGCTATTCTAGTTTCAATGAGCTTCTTGTGAATTTTAGACTCAGAAAGCCAATTTTTACCCAAAAAAGTCTACGGAAATTTTGATTGGGAACACAATGAATCTTTAGATTATTTAAGAGAGACTAGGGTGCTGGGGATGTGACTCAAGTGGTCGCGTGCTCACCTGGCATGCATGCGGCCCAGGTTCGATCCTCAGCACCACATACAAACAAAGATGTTGTGTCCATCGAAAAACTAAAAAATAAATATTAAAATTCTCTCTCTCTCTCTCTCTCTCTCTCTCTCTCTCTCTCTCATATCACATTTTTTGAAGAAAAAAATGCACAATTTAAAACTTCCAACCAAGCAAGGTATGGTAGCACATGCCTGTAATCCCAGGGATTTAGGAAGCTGAGGCAGGAGAATCACAAGTTGAAGACCATCCAAAACAACTTAGAAAGACCCAGCAATTTAGCAAAACCCTGTCAAAAGAAAAAATTTCCAGTAACAAAAAAATTAAGATATAAATTCCAACCTGGTGTAGTGGGGTGCAGCTGTAGTCCCAGCTACTTGGGAGGCTTAAGGCAGTAGGATCACTTAAGGCCAGAAATTCAAGACCAGCCTTGGCAACATAGTAAGACTCTATCTCAAAAAAAAAAAAAAAAAAAAAAAGTTTTGGCTTCTCATGAAAAAAAAATCAGAAGATCAGCATTCTGAACCTACATTCCCATAGGCCAACAATATAAACAAACACATATCTTAGCCGGGCACGGTGGCACATGCCTGTAGTCCCAGTGGCTCAGGAGACTGAGACAGGAGGATCATGAGTTCAAAGACAGCCTCAGCAACTTAGTGAGACCCTGTCTCAAAATAAAATACAAAAGGGCTGGGGAGTGACTTAGAGGTTAAGCACTCTGAGTTCATTTCCCCATACCAAAAAAAAAAAGGGGGGGGCACACCATTTAGATAGAGCATATACACTCCAATTTGCCATAGTTCCCATCAATCATTCACATTCTGATCTACTGAGTTCCATTCATTTGAGGTACTGAAAACTATGAACAGGACAGGGCTTAGGGAAAGAGGAAGGAGCATGATGTGATTAGATCTGCATTTTAAGCTCTGGCTTCCATGTGAAAAATCAAACTGAGGTGGAAGGAGAGAATGGAAGCAGGGAAAACAATTAAATATTCATTTAAATGGTCCTAAAAGAGCATGGTGTAGACTAGTGAGGATGGTTTTAGTGGGGAGGAGGAGAAGGTAACAAATGAGGTAATTCTTATGAAATAATTATCAATTGAAGTTGATATAATGGAAGTGAGAAGAGAGATTTCTGACTTACATAACTAGGTAGTCAGACGTGCCATTTACAGAAATGGACATGTTGGAACCAGAGCAACTTTGGCAGAAGGAAATGAAGATTAAGAGTTCAGTTTGGAATGTAAATTTTAGGATGTCTGTGAGATATCCAAATGGAGATGGCAAAGTGACTAGTATTCAAAAGAAATGAAGAGGGACTGGGGATGTTGCTCAGTGGCAGAGCATTTGCCTAGCATGCATCAGGCCCTGGATTCAAACCTCTGCACAAAAAAAAAAAAAAAAATATGGTGGGGGGAGATAATTTAGGAATTGTTGGCAAATAAATGTGTGTGTGTATATATGTTATTTACAAGCCACAAGGCTGGATGAGATGTCCTAAAGAAAGAGAAAACAAGAGGACTTACGGGTAAGCCTTGAGAAAATCTCACATTAACAAGTTCATTTGAAAAACAGCTAGCAAAGAAACAGAATGAAAGGAGAAGGGGAACAAACTAGAAAGAAAAACTAGGAACCGGGCATAGTGGCACACACCTGTAATTCCAGCAACATGGGAGGCTGAGGCCAAACTCAGCAATTTAGTGAGCCCTTCAGAAACTTAGCAAGACCCTGTCTCAAACTAAAAAATAAAAAGGGCTAAGGATATAGTTTAGTAACAAAGAGCTTTAGGGTTCAATTCTCAGTACCAAAAAAAAGGAACAATGTCATGCCAAGTGATCAAATATGTCAAATGCCACTTAACAGGTAAAATAAGAGTAAGAATTCAATTCACATGGGCTGGGAATGTAGTTCAGTGGTAGAGGGCTTGCCTAGCATGCATGAGGTCCTAGACTGATCCCCAGAAACACAAAAAAAATTTTTTTCCAACAATATTAAACACCTACTACATGCCAAGTATTATAGTACTGAGAATATAGCCATAAACAAAAACCCCATGATGTGATTAGTGACAGCAAGTGAATGTCCATGAAGTGGTGGTAAGTCCTCTGAAGGAAAGTGAAATAGGATAAGGGAAACTCAGAATGTCAGGGATTAAAGAATAAAATTGCTTTTATATGCGGCTGGGGTTGTGGCTCAGCGGTAGAGTGCTCAACTAGCACATGCAAGGTGCTGGGTTCAATCCTCAGTACCACATAAAAATAAATAAATAAAATAAAGGTATTGTGTCAAACTACTACTAAAAGATTTTTTTTTAATTGCTTTTTTATATCTGGTAACCTCTCTGATAAGGAGACATCTCAGTAAAGATCTGGAAAAAAAAAAGAAGGAAGGAAATCATATAAAGGCTTCAGGAGAGAGCTGGGGTTGTAGTTCAGTGTTAGAACACTTGCCTAGTATGTGTGAGGCACTGGGTTCAATTCTCAGCATCACATATAAATAAAGGTTCATCAATATCTTTAAAAAATTAATAAATAAATAAAGGCTCCAGGAGAGAATATTTTAGATAGAAAGAACAACAAGCACAAAGACCTAGCAGATCCAAGAATAGCAAGGAAACCAGTGGGATAGCAGCAGAGTAAGCAAGAGAGTGTGGTAGATCATTAAATTGACTCTGGAGATGTAGAGAATGGATCACAAGAAATCAAGGGAAGAAGCAAGAAATCCAGTTCAAAGGAACCTAATGCACTGATCCAGGCAAGTGATAATAATGATGGTAGAATAGTCAGTTGTATGTCAGTTTGATTAAGGAATAATTCCAGTTATTCAATCAAACTAAGTATTCTGTGAAGGTATTTTGTAATTAATCTTCATAAGCAGTTGACTTTAAGCAAAGGAGACTGCCTAGATAATCTGGATAGGCTAATTCAATCCCTGAAAGGCTTTAAGAGCAAAACTGAGACTTCTCAGAAGAAATCTTACCTGTGGATGGCGGCTTCAACACTGCCAAGAGTTCCAGCCTGTCCTTTTTGACAACCTACCCTATGAATGTCACATTTGCTAAGCCAGCCTCCATAATTTTATAAGCCAATTTCTTACAATAAATCCCTTAATATTATATCTCCTACTAGCTCAGTTTCTCTGGATGAGCCCTACTATACAGATTTTGGTACCTGGAAGTGAGATGCTGCTGTAAAATATTCTTTAAAAATGTGAAAGTGGCTTTGAAATTGAAAATGAAGAAAGGCTAAAAGAATTTTTAGAACCATGATAGAAAAGCCTAGATTGACTTAAACAGATTGTTGGTAGAAATATGGACATTAAAGATGCTCAGAAACAACACAGCCAGGCGCCAAGGCCCCAGAGGCACCAATAGTGGGCACCAGGGTTAGGGATGTGAGGAGGTCAGGGAAGCAATTCTGAACCACGACTCAGCAGCCACTTCAAGTGTTGACCAGTCTACATTTCACAGAAGACCAAAGCTGCTTTTGCTGCACCATGGAGATCGGTGTACACATCTATAATGTGGAGTTACTGATGGAGAAGGGATATGAGGACCACACACAGATGGGCAGCATGGGCTGATAGAGGTGCCACACCACTCCAACCTGCTGGGCAATGGGAGCAGAACCAAATTCTCAGAGATCTCTGTGCTGATCGGAGATGATGCCCAGGTCGGGGAGAATGCCAAAGACAAGCCGGTTCTGGAGTTCACCTTCACCAAGTCAGTGTTGGCTGCATGCATGCACCATTAGAAGATAATGATTACGCCAGGCGCAGTGGCACATGCCTGTAATGCCAGTGGCTCGGGAGGCTGAGACAGGAAGATCATGAGTTCAAAGCCAGCCTCACAAAAGCAAGGCACTAAGCAACTCAGTGAGACCCTGTCTCTAAATAAAATACAAAATAGGGCTGGGGATGTGGATCAGTGGTTGAGTTCAATCCCTGGTACCCCTCCCCCCGAAAAAAAGAAGATAATGATCATGCTGAGGAACCACATCTATATGTATTCCTTCTCCCAACAATCCCTGAAAGCAGTCTGACACCCAAGACAACCCCAAGGGGACTCTGTGACTCTTCCCAATTTGGAGAAGCAACTACTTATGATCAGGATACAAGTGCAGAAGTCTGTAACTTATGGAGCTGACAAGCACAAAGCATGGTACCTCACCTGCTCTATTCACCACCATTGCACATCAGAATAACATGGTCTGCATATCCCTGAACCACTCAGACACCTTAACAGACAGGACTTGATGTGGGAGATTCTCAGTTGATATAGAGCACAAAAGATGCTAAAATTAGGAAGTTCACTGTTAAGAAAGCACACTCTATGGTCTGGGGCTGGGGCTCAATGGTAGAACGATTGCCTAGCACATGTGAGGCACTGGGTTCACTTCTCAGCACCACATAAAATATAAACAAATAAAATAAAGGTATTGTGTCCATCTATAACTAATAAAAATATTTAAAAAAATAATAAAAGAAAGCCCACTACAGAAAGAAAACCATGGGTGTGGTTGAACCTTTTTTATTTGTTCTTTTTAGATATACACGACAGTAGAACGTATTTTGACATATCATACGTACATGGAGTATATCGTCCCATTCTTGTGGTTGTACATGATATGGAGTTACACTGGCCATGGTATTCACACATGAACATAGGAAAGTTATGTACATTTCAATCTACTGTCTTTCCCATTCCCATCCCCTCTTCTATCCCTTCATTCCCCTTTGCCTAATCCAATGAACTTCTATTCTTCCCTTCCCCACCTTATCACATATTAGTATCCACACATCAGAGAGAACATTCCACCTTTGGTTTTTAGGGATTGGCCTATTTCACTTAGCATGATAGTCTTCAGTGCCATCCACTTACCAGCAAATGCCACAATTTCATTCTTCTTTATGGCTGAGTAATATTCCATTGTGTATATGTACTATGTTTTCTTTATCCATTCATCTGTTGAAGGGCACCACTGTTGGTTCCATTGCTTAGCTATTGTGAATTGAGCTGCTATGAACATTCATGTGGCCATTTCACTATAATACACTGATTTTAAATCCCTGGGATATATGCCAAGGAGTGGAATCACTGGATCAAATGGTGATTCCATGCCAAATTTTCTGAGGAATCTCCATATTGCTTTCCATAGTGGTTGTACCAATTTGCAGTCCCACCAGCAATGTATGAGTGGACCTTTCCCCCCACATGCTCACCAACATTTATTGTTACTTGTATTCTTAATAACTGCCATTCTAACTGGAGTGAGATGAAATCTCAGTGTACTCTTAATCTGCATTTCTCTTATTGCTAGAGATGTGAAGTGTCTGTTCAGTTCCTTTACCCCATTTATTGACTGGGTTATTTGTGTGTGTGTGTGTGTGTGTGTGTGTGTGTGTGTGTGTTAAGTTTTTTGAGTTCTTTGTGCATCCAGGAGATTAATGTTCTATTCTATCTCAGATGCAGGTGGCAAAGATTTTCTCTCATTCTGTAGGCTTTCTCCTCACATTCTAGATTGTTTCCTTTGCTATGAAGAAGCTTTTAGTTTGATACTATCCCATTTATTAATTCTTGATTTTACTTCTTGTGCTTTAAGAGTCTTGTTGAGAAATTGGGTTCCTAAGCTGACAAGATGGAGATATGTGCCCACTTTTTCTTAGAGTAGGTTCAGGGTCTCTGGTCTAATGCCTAGGTTCTTGATCCACTATGAACTGAGTTTTGTGCAGGGTGAGAGATAGAGGTCTAATTTCATTTGGCTACATATGGATTGGACAATCTTTTACTAGTTCTGAAGAGATAAGGTATGTGACTCATGGATGCCTCAATCAACCATTAGCAGAAGCTAGAAACAGAGATGAGATTATCCAGGAAGGCTCTATGGAAGACCCTCTCATCAATGGCAAGAATTCCTGAGATATACATAGGAAACCTACAAGGTTTCTAAAAATGCTTTATCAGCAGAAACGCTGGTAGCTTAGACTTAAAAGGTCAGAAAATAAATAAAGAAAAGCAGAGCTAGCGGTGTAGCTCAGTGGCACTTGCCTAGCATGTTTGAGGCCCTAACCCTGCCCCCAAAAAAGAAAGAAACAGAAAAGCTGTTGGTCTACATGCAAGAAACAAACTAATAAAACTACTATAAAAAAACTATGAAAAGGAAAAGGAAGAAAATTCTGATTTATGCTACAAGATATATGAATCTTGAGGACATTACATTAAGTGAAATAACCCAGTCACAAAAGAGACAGTGTGGTGCTTAGTCAAAATCATAGAAATAGAAAGTAGAAAGGTAGTTGCCAGGGGTTCCCAGGAGGGGAGAACAGGGAGTTATTGCATAATGAGTATACAGTTTCAGTTTTGCAAGATAAAAAGAATTCTGGGACAGTGTTGATGATTACACAATAAGAATGTACTTAATGTCACTGAACAGTACACTTAAAAATGACCAATATGATAAATTTTATGTGTACTTCACCACAATATTTTGGGACCTACTCAGCTGCAAACAAATACTACCTTTCAAAAAAAAAGGAAGCATAATCAAAGAGCAGAGACAAAGCCACAGACTCAGAAGGCAATTTTAAACTACAGAAAGCCTGGTATGGTAGCACACATCTGTAATCCCAGTGGGTCAGAGGCTGAGGCAGGAGGATCCCAGGTACAAAGCCAGCCTCAGTAATTTAGTGAGGCCCTAAGCAACTTAGAAACCCTGTTTCAAAATAAGAAATAAAAAGGGCTGGAGTTGTGGTTCAGGGGTTAAGAGCCCCCAGGTTCAAATCCTGGTATCAAAAAACAAAAATCTTAAAAATAAATAAATAAAAGTAAAGTGACATTTAGCACAGAGATTGGTTCCAGGCATTAAAACTTAACAATTTTCACTGCTACATTTTGACGCTGCTTGGAACCAGTGGTCCATTTATCTGCATTTTCTCTCTTTTGAAATGGGGATATCTATAGCTATTATACTATGCCTCTCCCATCATTATAGTCTGGGAACAGATAACAGATGGTTTAGATGATGAGAATTTATATTTTGAGACTGAGGGTAATTTTTTTTTTCAGTACTGATGATTGAACCCACAGTCTTCATGAATGACAGGTGAACCTTCTACCACTGAGCCACATTCCCAACTCCTGCAGCTGATGATATTTAGATGAGATCTTAGACTTGAGATGATGCTGCAATGGGTTGAGACTTTCAGGTCGTTAGAATGGGAAAAATGTATTTTAAATACATACATATATATTTTTTAGTTGTAGATGGACACAATACCTTTATTTTATTTGTTTGTTTACTTTTGTTTACATGGTGCTGAGGAGCAAACCTGGTGCCTCACATGTGCCAGGCAAGCACTCTACCACTGAGCTACAACCTCAGCCCAGATAAATATATTTTTACATGTGAGACAGAAGTGAATCTTTGGAAGCCAAAGAATATACTATAGTAGTCGTCTGAAAAATGGCCCCCAAAAGATATCCACTTCCTAATCTCTGGAACCTATAAATTTTATCTTATGCAAAAATAATTAATTAATTAATTAATTAAAGGGAGATTTTGCAGATTTGATTAAAGATTGTGAGATGGAGGGGATCAGCTTGGTTTATCCAGATAGAACCTACATGTAATCATATCAGAAGAAAAAAAGCCAGAACTCTAACAAAAATAAAGGAGAAAAAAATTGGTAAAGAGAGATTTGAAGGTTGAAGTGATATTACCACAAATCAATGAATGCTAGTAGCCACCATAAGATGGAAAAAGTAAGGAACAGACAGACTCCCCTCTAAAAATCTCTGGAAAGAATACAGCCTTGGTGACACTTTCATTTTGGGAAAAAAAAAAAAAACTGATTTCACATCTTTGACCTCCAGAATTGTAAGATAATAAATATGTATTGTTTTAGGGGCTGGGGATGTGGCTCAAGTGGTAGCGCGCTCGCCTAGCATGCGTGCGGCCCGGGTTCGATCCTCAGCACCACATACAAGCAAAGATGTTGTGTCCGTCGATAACTAAAAAATAAATATTAAAAAGAATTCTCTCTCTCTCTCTCCCCCTCTCACTCTCTCTCTTTAAAAAAAAATATGTATTGTTTTAAGTCACCAAGTGCATAATAAATATAATAGTCAAAGGAACATAAACTTACACAGAAAGCCTGGACAAAGGTGATTATAGTGGAGGTGGTAAGAAATGATGAGATTATGGCTATGTCCTGAAGACAAAACTAACAGTTATTAACTTGATTCTATGAAGTGGGAAAGAATAAAAAGATAACTGCAAGGTTCTTGCCTGAGTAACCAGAAGACAAATTAACATTTCACCAAAGGAAAACTCAGGCTCAACAATATGCAAGTCTGTGATGACCACAATGAAAATTGTTTTGATAGAATTTGGAGTGAGATACCAGATTAGAGAATGATAGTAAGTCCAAACTACTATGTTCTTATCTTTTACTTTGAATACTGTTCTGTTCTCTTTCTGGTTGTTATTCATCTGTTCACTGCCCTTACCTTTACTACTACAGTCTTTTACAGACCAAAGTTCTAATAACAAATTGACAAGTTTTCACAAGAATATATTCAAGGAAATGTAAGCCAAAAGAAATACATTAAGGACACTGCCCTTTAATCTAAGGGAGGAAAGAATTAGGTGAGGGGGTTTCACTCACTCAACAAGTATTTACTGAGCACCTACAAGGTGCCATGACGGGGTCTATGTTGAATGCCAGGAGTATAGCAATAAAAATACAGATATGGTCCCTGGTTTCAAAAAGCTATGACCAGGAATGGTGGTACATGCCTGCATTCCCTGCAGTTCAGGAGGCTGATTAAAAAGGATCTTAAATTCAAGGCCAGCTTCAGCAATGTAGCAAGTACCCAAGCAACTTAGTAAGAGCCTGTCTCAAAACAAAGAAAATGGAGGCTGAGGTTGTGGCTCAGTGGTGGCGTGCTTGCCATGTGAGGCACTGGGTTCGATTCTCAGCACCGCATATAAATTAATAAAATAAAGGTCCACTGACAAATAAAAACTTTTAAAAAATGTTTTAAAGTGGGGGGTTAGAAATGTGGCTCAGTGGTAAATTGTTCCCAGGTTAAATACCAAAACAAACAAATAAAAAACAGCTGGGGCTGTAGCTCAGTGGCAGAGCGCTTGCCTTGCACATCTGAGGCACTGGGTTCAAACCTCAGCACCATATAAAAATAAACAAATAAAATAAAGGCATACTGTCCATCTACAACTATCAAAACATATTTTTAAAAAAACAGCTTACAAAAAAGAAAATCAAATAATTACACAATTATTTAATTATGTAACTGTAATTATGTAATTGTATAACTGTGGTTAGTGCTACAAAAGGAATGTTATGGTGGCTATGAACAATTAACATGGGGCCTGGGGCTAGGGCTTAGTGATAGAGCGCTCACATGGCACATGTGAAGAACTGGGTTTGATCCTCAGCACCACATAAAAATAAAATAAAGGCATTGTGTCCACCTACAACTAAAAAAAACTACATTAAAAAAATTAACATGGACTGAATGACTGTTATGTGCTAAATGTTTTACATGAAATTTTATTTAGCTCTCACAACTATCCTATTAGGAAACAGGAATTCATAAAGATTAATTCCCTTGCCCAAGATCACAGACAGTGAATGGTAGAGTTAGGATGAAAAATGGGTGCATTAAACTCCACAACCAATCACTACTCTCTAAATAGTAGAGAAACCTATTATGCTTTCTAAAAACAAAATAGGCACACACCTGTAATCCCAGCTACCCGGATGCAGAGGCAAGAGGATCACAAGTCTGAGGGCGACATAAAATTAATAAAACCCTGTCTCAAAATTAAAAAAAAAAAAAAAAAAAATTAAGGGACTGGTGGGGAGAGCATCCCTGGGTTCAATCCCTAGTAATGAAAAAAAAAAAAAAAAATCCAGAAAAAGTAGATAGAGAGTATTAAGAAGGTTACAATTTGAGAGTCCCTGCTCTAGAAAGAGCTTTCTATAAGCTCACTTGATGAAGGTGAATTTTGGAAGGTATTCAAAAATCCCTTAACACTCTCCAAATAGAACAAAAGGTTACACTATAATTAACTCAGTTTTATTTAGGCACTCAACAGGTTATCAGACGTGTTGAAAATAAAATGTCATGAAAAGCTTGTACAAATTGTACAAGTCATGCCCACTTTTCATATATATTAATTCTGCCAGATTCACCTTCAGAATCAGCTTTCAGGTAAAGGTTTAAAAAAAAAAGTCAATCATGCTACAGTTTCTGTCTTAGGAAAATGATTAATCATCTGACTCAAAAATACAAAGATTCATAACAGGGCTGGGGATGTGGCTCAAGCGGTAGTGCGCTTGCCTGGCATGCGTGCGGCCAGGTTCGATCCTCAACACCACATACAAATAAAGATGTTGTGTCTGCAGAAAACTAAAAAATAAATATATATTAAAAAAAAGATTCTTAAAAAAAAAAAAAGATTCATAACCGATATCACAAAAATGAACCATATCATCCTATGAACGTCTACTGAGTAAATGAAATCTTCAGGTTTATTTCATTTTTTTAATAATGCAATTTAAAAAAAATTTATAGCTGTGGATAGACACATACCTTATTTTATTTACTTATTTTATGTGGTGCTGGGATCAATCCCAGTGCCTCACACATGCTAGGCAAGCACTCTATCACTGAGCCACAACACCAGCCACAGATTTATTTCATTTCAAAATTATTTTATTATGTTCTTGCCTCACTATTCCCATTTAGGACCCCCTCCCTTAGCCCACCAAAAAAAAAAAAAAAAAAGAAGAAGAAGAACAACTAGCAACAAAAGACAATGTGAAATAGAACACTAAATCTATAAAACAGTCATGCATGATGGCAAATACCTGTAATTCCAGCTACTTGGAAGGATGAGGCAGGAGGATCACAAAAAGTTCAAGGCCAATTAGTCAATTTAACAAAGCCCTGTCTCAAAATAAAATAAAAAGGGTTGGGGATGTGGCTCAATGGTACAGCATTTGCCTTATATGCACCAGGCCCTAGGTTCAATCTCCAGTACCTAAAAGAAAAACAAAGAAAAGAAAAAGAAAAATAGAACATCATTGCTTTTCAATGCCATGATCCTAGGGTATGAACTTGAAATGCTAAAGAGTGAAAGGCTCCAAAATAGAAACTTTAACACAAGCTATTTCTTTTCAGAAAAACTTATTATCACCTATACCAAGGATAGAAAAGAAAATGGCCTTTTAATTTCCAAGTTCTCTTTCCCCACACCTCTACCATTTTTTTTAATTTTTTTTTTTTTTTTTTCATTTTTGTGGGGATTGAACCCAGGGGCATTTTACCACTGAACTATACCAACCAACTCTTTTTTATTTTTCATACTGAGACAGGTCTTGCTAAATTGCCTAGGCTAGCCTCAAACTTGGGATTCTCCTGCCTTGAGAGTAGCTGGCAATATAGGCACACACCACCTGGCCCAGCCCACCTCTACCTCTTAAAGGAAATATAACAAACATATAACAAACTCAAAAAAAAAAAAAAAAGTAATTCAGTGGGCTTGGGATATAGCTTGGTGATGGAGGGCATGCCTAGCATGTGCAAGGCCCTAAGTTTGATATCAGATACCACAAAATACAAAAATAAGTAGATTATTAAATCCAAAATTTCAACCATGATAACACCACACTTAACAACAAAAGGCAACATGATATATCCTAAAGTATCACGAGAAGACAACTTTCCACATTCATATAAATCTTGTGATACTGGGCTGGGGATGTGGCTCAGTGATTGAGTATCCCTGAGATCAATCCCCAGTACTAGGGGCGAGGGAGGGGGAGACTTGTGGTACTGAAAATCTGTACAAATTAAACATAATTAAGAGAACTTGGCATTGCTTATACCATTTATATTACAATTAAAAATCTGACTAAAAATTGGGACATTATAGTATGCTTCTATTTGGAAAGTATTTATTGAGCAATTGAAGATGTGGTCATTCACTATTAAGTTTTCCATTTCAGGAACAGCAACAAAATACATTCAAGGAATATTACAAAGAATATTTCAAGGGGCTGGGGATGTGGCTCAAGCGGTAGCACGCTCGCCTGGCATGCGTGTGGCCCAGGTTCGATCCTCAGCACCAGGTACAAACAAAGATGTTGTGTCCACCGATAATTAAAGAATAAATATTAAAAAAAAAGAATATTTCAAAAGTTATAACACCTTGATTATTACCACAAAGAATGCTCACCATGACTGACATTTTCATTCACTATGCAAAGACTCTGAATAAGGCACAGACATTTACTAGAGGCAAAAGTTAAGCACCTTATACCCAACATTTCATTAATTCAGACAGATAAGACAGATTAAAAATCCTGTGATTTTTCTAAATTAGTTCTTCTCCAAGCTTTTCAGTCCTCATCTACACAATGTTGCTACCCCATACTGTACAGAGCTGGCATGAGAATTAATGCAGCAGGCACAATTACTATCATAAAGAAGATGCCACTGTTACTTCCCTTTACTTTGTTCCATAATCCTTACAATCACCTCAAGTTGTAAGAATTACCAATTCCATTTTGCAGATGAAGAATCTGAATCCCAAGTTTGAGTAGTGAGCTTATGGCTGCAAACTGGCAAAAATCAGAACCCTGATCTACTCATGCTCTTAATCTTTCTTTTTTTTAATATTTTATTTTTTAGTTTTAAGTGAATACAATATCTTATTTTACATTTATGTGGTGCTGAGAATCAAATTCAGTGCCTCATGCATGCTAGGAGAGCACTCTACCACTGAGCCACAATCCCAGCCCCTAGAATTTATTTTTCAATTACACTTTTTTGTGTGTGTGGTACTAGGGATTGAACACAGGGGTATTCTAGCACTGAGATACCTTTTTATTTTGAGACAGATTCTCACTAAATTTTTTAGGGCCTCACTAAACTCCCGAGGTTGGCCTTGAATTTATGATTCTCCTGCCTAAGCCTCCTTAGTAACCAGTATTACAGGTGGGTACCACTACCCCCAACTTGAAATAAAATATTTACATTGCAGCAAAGATTTTTCAAAGGAACTAAGTCACCCATAATCCACTAATAATTTCAGAGGACAAATCCTATAAATAGCTCACCTAGCTTCAAATTCACTAACAATTCAGACTACACTCCAAAATTTCAAAATGAACTATCCAAATTACTCATTATCAGCTCTCATTTATACCCAGAATGATATCTTACTGCACATTATTAAGAGTGATTGGGGGGCTGGGGATGTGGCTCAAGCGGCGCGCTCACGCCTGGCATGTGTGCGGCCCGGGTTCGATCCTCAGCACCACAAACAAACTAAGATGTTGTATCCGCCAAGAACTAAAAAGTAAATATTAAAAAATTCTCTCTCTCTCTCTAAAAAAAAAAAAAGAGTGATTGGGGGGCTGGGGTTGTAGCTCAGTGGTAGAAAGCTTGCATAGCATGAGTGAGACATTGGGTTCAATCCTCAGCACCACATAAAAATAAATAAAGATATGGTGTCCATCTACAAATAAAAAAAAATTAAAAAAAAAAAAGAGTGAGTGGGAAGCCAATGGACTAGACATATCACAAAAGTAAAAACATGATATCTGAAGAAATAAAAAAGGAATTTTTTATAACACTCCTCTAAGTATTCTACAAATCTTTCCACTACCACCAACTGAGCCAGCCTCAAACATCTGGTGAGGATATGATGGAGTGAGTCCCTAGATTACCATGGAACCTCAAACCATTTCATTCCTAGTGCTTCTATCCAACAATGAGAGCTCTACTTCAGTGAATGAACTGCAGAACTGAACGCAATTTAAACAATTAAACCCACTCAAGACACCCTTGGCAGATCAACCAATCTGCTTTAACAGCCATGGGACACCAAGCTCAATTATCTTCTCTCTTTAGATGTGATATATCATTAATATTTTTAAGAATCTCTTCAGTTTTTAAGTAAATGGAATCCATGTGTTTCTGTTGTACAAAATCAGAGATTTGAAACTTCACAGGTATAGAAAGTTCAATCCATTTCTATTTCAAGGGCCATTTCAAATCTTTCATCCTGAAGTAACCTGAAGAGGACTAATGCCTCTAAACAGTTTATTCAAACTAACAGGGTTTCGTGCAATCTGTCTTTTCCATTCCTGTACTCCTATAGTCCAGATTTAGAAGTTTCTCATAACTTTCTGTATCTTTTAAATTCCCTCCAGGAGATTTACTTTCCCTTATCTCAGTCACACAGGTTCTCATTCTAGGTATTTTTCTTTGGGTTCTAATTCCACCTTTAAGATCTTTTGAAGCACTAGCACCTTAGGTACTAAATCTGGCTAGACCCATTCTACCCACAGAGGACCCAATAACTCAAAGAGAGACAGAAGGTAAGAAGTAACCTTACAAAACAACTTGAATCTTGTTTTCTGTGGAGTTGAGCTAAATAAGGCCAATGGTTCACTCTACTTTACGAAGTCAAAATTATCTAGACTAGATGCTTAAACTGGAAAAACACGCTGAAGCAGCAGTGGTTGACATTTAAACACCTCTTTTTGAATACTTGTTATCATTCTACATGCATTCATCTCCCCATTACCCCATGATCAGTTCTATGCTACTACCAAAAACCAATAACCATGGATCATGATAATAATCTTAATGATGTACATGTAAAGCTGTTCCAAGGACCTTGTATATTTTTAATTTATTTAATCCTCATCACAGCAATATAAAATAGGCACCATTATTTTTCCCATTTTACAGCTAGGGAGTCACAGAGAAGACAATAGCAAGACTATACCAGCCACATAGCCCAAGGTCACATACAGCCAAAAAGAGGAGCCAAGATCCCAATTCCAGTCTGAGTCCAGTATTTATAACTATTTGTCCATCACTCTGATAATGTATCATTTTCTTTAATATCAGAAAAAATGATTCCACTCTCAACTTACACAAAGAGATCAAGTTTTTGTCCTTAGTATCAATGCTAGCCTAGATTATTTAAAATACTTCATGTGAGCTGTCATGCACAGGGCCCTGGGTTCCAATCTCAGCACCACAAAAAATAACAATATGAGCTGGGATTGTGGCTCAGTGGCAGAGAGCCCACCTCGCATGTATGAAGCACTGGGTTTAATCTCCAGCACTACATAAAAATAAGTATTTATTGTTGTCTTAAACACTAACTTTTGAGATAATATGTTACACAGCAATAGTATATAGT